>NC_088397.1:53818140-54523140 GCF_034236695.1 Oncorhynchus nerka
CTCCTTTCCTGAGGACGGCTCACCTCTCACAGTTCTGGGCGACTTTAACCTCCCCACGTCTACCTTTGACTCATTCCTCTCTGCCTCCTTCTTTCCACTCCTCTCCTCTTTTGACCTCACCCTCTCACCTTCCCCCCTACTCACAAGGCAGGAAATACGCTCGACCTCATCTTTACTAGATGCTGTTCTTCCACTAACCTCATTGCAACTCCCCTCCAAGTCTCCGACCACTACCTTGTATCCTTTTCCCTCTCGCTCTCATCCAACACTTCCCACACTGCCCCTACTCGGATGGTATCGCGCCGTCCCAACCTTCGCTCTCTCTCCCCCGCTACTCTCTCCTCTTCCATCCTATCATCTCTTCCCTCTGCTCAAACCTTCTCCAACCTATCTCCTGATTCTGCCTCCTCAACCCTCCTCTCCTCCCTTTCTGCATCCTTTGACTCTCTATGTCCCCTATCCTCCAGGCCGGCTCGGTCCTCCCCTCCCGCTCCGTGGCTCGACGACTCATTGCGAGCTCACAGAACAGGGCTCCGGGCAGCCGAGCGGAAATGGAGGAAAACTCGCCTCCCTGCGGACCTGACATCCTTTCACTCCCTCCTCTCTACATTTTCCTCTTCTCTCTCTGCTGCTAAAGCCACTTTCTACCACTCTAAATTCCAAGCATCTGCCTCTAACCCTAGGAAGCTCTTTGCAACCTTCTCCTCCCTCCTGAATCCTCCCCCCCCCTCCTCCCTCTCTGCAGATGACTTCGTCAACCATTTTGAAAAGAAGGTCGACGACATCCGATCCTCGTTTGCTAAGTCAAACGACACCGCTGGTTTTGCTCACACTGCCCTACCCTGTGCTCTGACCTCTTTCTCCCTCTCTCTCCAGATGAAATCTCGCGTCTTGTGACGGCCGGCCGCCCAACAACCTGCCCGCTTGACCCTATCCCCTCCTCTCTTCTCCAGACCATTTCCGGAGACCTTCTCCCTTACCTCACCTCGCTCATCAACTCATCCCTGACCGCTGTCGTCCCTTCCGTCTTCAAGAGAGCGAGAGTTGCACCCCTTCTGAAAAAACCTACACTCGATCCCTCCGATGTCAACAACTACAGACCAGTATCCCTTCTTTCTTTTCTCTCCAAAACTCTTGAACGTGCCGTCCTTGGCCAGCTCTCCCGCTATCTCTCTCAGAATGACCTTCTTGATCCAAATCAGTCAGGTTTCAAGACTAGTCATTCAACTGAGACTGCTCTTCTCTGTATCACGGAGGCGCTCCGCACTGCTAAAGCTAACTCTCTCTCCTCTGCTCTCATCCTTCTAGACCTATCGGCTGCCTTCGATACTGTGAACCATCAGATCCTCCTCTCCACCCTCTCCGAGTTGGGCATCTCCGGCGCGGCCCACGCTTGGTCTCTCCTATCATTGCTATGCAGACGACACACAATTAATCTTCTCCTTTCCCCCTTCTGATGACCAGGTGGCGAATCGCATCTCTGCATGTCTGGCAGACATATCAGTGTGGATGACGGATCACCACCTCAAGCTGAACCTCGGCAAGACGGAGCTGCTCTTCCTCCCGGGGAAGGACTGCCCGTTCCATGATCTCGCCATCACGGTTGACAACTCCATTGTGTCCTCCTCCCAGAGCGCTAAGAACCTTGGCGTGATCCTGGACAACACCCTGTCGTTCTCAACTAACATCAAGGCGGTGGCCCGTTCCTGTAGGTTCATGCTCTACAACATCCGCAGAGTACGACCCTGCCTCACACAGGAAGCGGCGCAGGTCCTAATCCAGGCACTTGTCATCTCCCGTCTGGATTACTGCAACTCGCTGTTGGCTGGGCTCCTGCCTGTGCCATTAAACCCCTACAACTCATCCAGAACGCCGCAGCCCGTCTGGTGTTCAACCTTCCCAAGTTCTCTCACGTCACCCCGCTCCTCCGCTCTCTCCACTGGCTTCCAGTTGAAGCTCGCATCCGCTACAAGACCATGGTGCTTGCCTACGGAGCTGTGAGGGGAACGGCATCTCAGTACCTCCAGGCTCTGATCAGGCCCTACACCCAAACAAGGGCACTGCGTTCATCCACCTCTGGCCTGCTCGCCTCCCTACCACTGAGGAAGTACAGTTCCCGCTCAGCCCAGTCAAAACTGTTCGCTGCTCTGGCCCCCCAATGGTGGAACAAACTCCCTCACGACGCCAGGACAGCGGAGTCAATCACCACCTTCCGGAGACAGCTGAAACCCCACCTCTTTAAGGAATACCTAGGATAGGATGAAGTAATCCCTCTCACCCCCTTAAAAGATTTAGATGCACTACTGTTCCACTGGATGTCATAAGGTGAATGCACCAATTTGTAAGTCGCTCTGGATAAGAGCGTCTGCTAAATGACTTAAATGTAAATGTAAATGTTAAGTAATAAAATAAACCGGATCAAGACATATCATTGGTAGATGCTCACCTATAAGCATGACTAGGTGGTTCCACTCACCTCAATAACAGGAAATAAGAATGACAAATACTAAAGGTTAGACTACAGTAAAGTTAAAGCTTCACCTTGTACCAAGTCCAAACCTGTGTCCAAAACAACCCATTTTCATTTCCCAGATCTAACCATTGTAATGTACTGTTAAATGTTCTTCTGGCTGCACTTAGTGCTTATCGAATCATGTTGACCCGTGTGTCTTTTCAGTAGTAGAAAAAGTGATGTGGGTATGCTGTGTTCTGTTGTGTTCAGACGGTAGTTCTCTGGGCCTGCACAACACTGGCCCTGGTCATGAGTCATCATAATATAATAATATAATACTCTGTTGTTTGAGTGGAGTTTGGCTGCAAAATTTGTCCATCATGTGACACGAATCAGCCAGTGTACCCCCTCAGCCCAACCCACCACCACGCTCCCTTCCCATCTTCTCGTGCCTGTCTTCCCCCCTCTGACCCCCCTCCTGCTGGCGCCTACACGGTTAGTTAGAGGTTGCCACAGGGCATCATGTGAGCAGGGAGACATTTTCCAAACACACACACACACAAACACACTCCCACAATACACACAGAGAGAGAGAGAGAGAGAGAGAGAGAGAGAGAGAGAGAGAGAGAGAGAGAGAGAGAGAG
The DNA here is from genome assembly GCF_034236695.1 of Oncorhynchus nerka. Classification (NCBI taxonomy): domain Eukaryota; kingdom Metazoa; phylum Chordata; class Actinopteri; order Salmoniformes; family Salmonidae; genus Oncorhynchus; species Oncorhynchus nerka. The sequence goes on from NC_088397.1 coordinate 53,821,237, forward strand.
AGAGAGACAACAGAAAGAAAAAAAGAAAGTGACAAAGAGGGAGAGAGAGGCAGAAGCACAAACATTTAATGTGAAGGAACCAATGTAAGCACTATTATGCGCACACACACACATATCAATCTGATGTTGTAACCTTCTCCGTTGAGAGGATCAGTTCTTTCATGTGGGGTGACTTTGAGGGCCAAGGAGATCTCCAACAATACTATCCATTATACTGCCAGCGTCAGGGGTTTATCTGTCTCTCTGCAAGTCAAAGAGCTGGTCAGACACACCTCAGGGCTAAATGTCAGAACAACTTTGGAGAACAACACTACTCACAGAGAAGCCCTTTGAATGCATCACGCCACATTTGGGTTTGTTGGTTTTCAGGGAGTACGTTGGTCGTATGGTTGCCTAACAAATCACATTGCAGCTCTCTAACATGTACCGCGTGTTGCATGGAAAGCCAGGCCTATAGGGGAGATCCCTTAATGACATTAGGTCTGAGATCTCAGTGTCTGGGACTTAGACAGGAAATATATTTGAAGGCTTAACTGGAATACATGCAAGACACAATTTTGCACAAATATATTTTTCTCTCTCCTCTCCTATTTACCTATCACCCCCCCCCCCCTTGGCAGACCTCCAACGTCTGAAACTCTAGACGCCGCTGGTTCTGCACTTTCTACAACTTTTAGGAAGCCATTAGCTACATCAAATCATTACCTCAGGAAGGGAGGGAGAGAGGGATATGGAAGTGAAGGAGATAGAGAGAGAGAGAGAAAATCGGATTGGGAGGATGGTGAGAGAGGGAAAGATATCAGGTGCCCCCTGTTTTCAGTCACTCAATTACAGTAATGTGCCATTTAACTAATGCATAATAGCACATTGATACCCATAATAAACAGTATTATACACTAAAGACTGCCCAAATACACAAACATGCACGCACACACTTACACTCTCCTCCCTACCCATTTTTCTAGCCTCCCCCTCTCTCTCTCTGACCATTTACTTGTTGCACTTGGAGATTAGGTATCCATCCACATTAATTCACCTGTACATCTATCACTACATGACAGCAATATCATGTCAAGGACACTCAAGAGAACAAACAGACAAAATAAAAAGGAAAAGTCATTCTAAAAATGACCAACTTTCCAATATAGACAAAATGGAAACATTACACCCTCAGGCAGTCTTGGACAAAGCCAACAAAGTTAATGTAGAATGAAACATAACTTTTCTTTCACTAAACCCCATTCTTCTTCCTTCTCTCTCTCATTACTGTCACCCCAACACTAATCCAGTTCAAATGTAAACAGGCTTAGGTCTTCATTCCACACGTAAACCGTATCAAATGTATCAAAGCCGGGGCTCAGTAGCGTCCCTGGCTATAGCAGGGTCAGACTGGGGCCACGCGGGGCCACACACCCAACTCAATTAGCCTGAGAGCCAGTTAGTCTGTCCCACCAATACTGTGTGTGTGTGTGAGAGAGATAGAGCGAGAGAGAGAGAGAGAGAGAGAGAGAGAAGGGGGGGACTGAGAAAGAGGAGAGAGTGTTTGTGAGACTGTGTGCATGGTGGTGTGTAAGATCAGGATTTGTAATGCTGTGTGAATGCATGTGTGCGTTCGAATAGCCATGGTGGTGTGTATTGGGTTAATAGGTCAGGTCACGGTGAAAAGGAGCGTGTTAGAGTCTATGTGTGTCTGTGTGTGTGTGTGTGTGTATGTCCACGTGTGTGTGTGCGTTTCAGCACGTGTGTGTGTATGTGTGTGAAAGAGACAGAGACACTATACTTCATCAACTAAGAACTGTGAGAGGTTGTCTGCAGGCCAAGGACTATAATACAGACGCCGTATGCAGCAACATTATTTCTCTCTGAGGGAAAAAAAAACTCATCAAAGACCCCTCTATGGCTCCTGCAGAGATGTGACCATACTGCCCACAGAAAACAGAAGCAACATCACAACAGCGAGGACAATCCTCTCTTAGATAAGAGATTACCAAACGCGTACAACCTACCTCACATAATCTCTTGCCATTTTACTGTGACCAATTACAAAAACACATAGACAACCCAAAGTTTCAGCTCAGAGCAAGGAGGCATCAACAACAGACGAACCACCAGTGGGTCTCAAAGAAGCTGATGAGAGTCAGAGCCTGACGTGAAACAGGTCTTTGGGCTCTAGTCAATTTGGATCGCGGAAGCAGTCCAGATTGAGCGATAGAAATGTAAAAGTCATCGAGTCGATGGAGCCGACATATGCAGCGTTTGGCGTATTGCAGTCTCCGCCGCATTCAATTTCAATCACACTGTAACGATGAACTTCCTCGATACGGATTGAATAGAGACCCTAATTCTCTGTTCTCTCAGCCCAGTCAAAGCTCTCCTCTGTCCTGGCACCCCAATGGTGGAACAAGCTTCCCACTGAAGCTAAGACAGCAGAGTCCCTTCCCATTATCCGAAAACAACGGAAACCCTACCTCTTCAAAGAGTATCTTAAATGTAACATCTCAGTCTTCTTTTTCTGCACTTGTCCAACTAGCACTGAGTTTGCTGATAACTTCTGTATTGAGGAAAAAGGTACTTACTACGATTGTGATATGTGGTTGTCTCACCTAGCTATCTTTAGATGAATGCACTTGGATAAAAGCGTCTGCTAAATGACTCAAATGTCAAATATGGCTGGATATTTGGGAATTGACCATGTCCTTATCCGCCACAGACTCCCCTGTCCTGCCCGATGCAGGTGGGGTCTCAGGAGACCTTCGTAAAAGCCTGTTCCCATCCGCTTCCCTAGAGCCAACCTCTTCACCCCTATCAACTGCCATATTGCGAAAGTTTAGCCCAGCTAAGTAGAGACTAGTCGAGCACAATCAGGCAGCCCAGCTTAAACCCAGACAGCATAATTGTGCTATGTACATCTCACTCCACTGCACCCAACCCAATTCAATGAACCTATCTACCAATGCGCAATGCATCTCCCAAATGTATTCCTCCCAAACAGAAGGGGCAATTCAGCTTCAATCAAGCAATCATCAGGATCATCAGGGTCATCCTAATGTTTGGAGGTCACTGGTTCTCCCACAGGTTTCCAGTAAGGGTACGCTACCCTCCCGGCTCCAGTCCCAAGCCCATCACTCTTATTCAGCCACCCGAACTGTCAATATGGCCCTGATCTGGGAACAGTGTCTTATCTGATCCCTTAGGACTCTCCTGGGGATGGTGCATCCCAGCCAAGCCAAGCCAAGCCACGCCATGCTTCTTCATGCCTCCTGCCTCTCCATACACACACCACTCTACCTACCCCCTAAACATCAACTCCAAACATTCCCCTAGAGGTTACTGACCGTACTCCTCCAGAACCTAAAAATTACATCACAACTACCTGCATTGTCTTGTGTTTAATGCAACAATTTGTGGACAAACTGTCCAATGACTGCAGTTGCATAGGTGTGTGTGTGTGTGTGTGTGTGTGTGACTACTTGGTGTCGTAGGGTAGCCTTTGTGTATTTTCGTTTGCATGTACAGTACCAGTTAGAAGTTTGGACACACCTACTCATTCAAGGGGTTTTCTTTATTTGGACTATTTTCTACATTGTAGAATAATATTGAAGACATCACAACTATGAAATAACACATATGGAATCATATAGTAACCAAAAAAGTGTTAAACAAATCAAAATATATTTTAGATTTTAGATTCCTCTAAGTAGACACCCTTTGCCTTCATGACAGCTTTGCACACTCTTGGCATTCTCTCAACTAGTGTGTGTATGTGTGTATATGTGTGTGTATGTGTGTGTATGTATACATGTGTATGCGTGTGTATGTGTGTGTATGCGTGTGTATGTACGTGTGTATACGTGTGTATGCGTGTGTATATGTGTGTATGTGTGTGTATGTGTGTGTATATGTGTGTATGTGTGTGTATGTGTGTGTGTATGTGTGTGTATGTGTGTATATATGTGTATATGTGTGTATATGTGTGTATGTGTGTGTATATGTGTGTATGTGTGTGTATATGTGTGTATATGTGTGTAGATGTGTGTATTTGTGTGTAGATGTGTGTATGTGTGTAGATGTGTATATATGTGTGTTATATGTGTGTATATATGTGTGTGTGTGTGTGTGTGTGTGTGTATATGTGTGTGTATGTGTGTATATGTGTGTATATGTGTGTATATGCAGTATGCTCTGACTCACTCACTCATTCCATCAGCAGGAGGAAGGTATCCCGGTCCTTAATCGTCCGCTGACTCGTCCGTCAGACACAGATTCAATTGCTGCTTTAATTACTATTAATATTTTTATCATTGGGGATATCAGGCGCTGGGGCGAGGGACAGGAGCCTATCACTGCAATTGGGAGGCCTGATTAACCGCAAGAGGAAGCTTTTAAGCTAGCAAGGTTAGTAAGTAAGCATTTCACTGTCAGTCTACGCCTATTGTTTATGAAGCATGTGACAAATAACATTTGATTTGATTGATTTGATTATGAGAGGCCCTACCGCTCTCTCCCTCTCATCTCTCTCCACAGCATGGGCTCTCCTCTGTGACCACTGTCATCCTTTCTCTCTTGCTCTGATTCCACTCCGATCACCTTCTCTTTCTTTCTTTCTTTCTTTCTTTCTTTCTTTCTTTCTTTCTTTCTTTCTTTCTTTCTTTCTTTCTTTCTTTCTTTCTTTCTTTCTTTCTTTCTTTCTTTCTTTCCCCCACACCTGCTCACTTCACTCTTTTTTAGTTGTTCCAATGAAGTATGGTTTGTCTTAAAATTCCTAGAAGTCTTTGGGCTGGGCACCCTTCCTAAAACCGTTTGATTGAAATGTGTCATTGGACATTTCAACATCTTATATGGCAGCCAACTGATTCACTAAAAGTGGCAAGATGCCTAAATGACTTTTTCATTGCCTAGTTTAGACAGAGCGAGATGGGTAGTGAGGGAGGCTCAGTGTGTTGGACAGCTCCTATCCTGTCTGTCCATCCTGATGCGAATGGACATGTATTGATCCCAACAGACTGAACTGCAGGTACATTCTCTCTCTCTCTCTCTCTCTCTCTCTCTCTCTCTCTCTCTCCCTGTCTCTCTCTCTCTCGTTTGTCCCACTTCATTATAGGTTTACCATGAGATATCTATTCCTCCCTTTCCTGTCTCTCTCTCCACCCTACATCTCCCTTTCCCTCAATCTCCCTATCTCTAAATCTACTCCACTCTCCCTCCCCACCCCCGCCTTGTCCCTCCTCTCTCCTCTCCCCCTTCTCCCTGGGGTATTGTTTGTAACGGTACTCAGGGGTGTCTGTCAGTCTGGTTCAGGAGGGGACGATGTTTACATTTAAAAAAAAGATTCAAATGAACCAATGACACAAGAGTTTGGGGAAGATCTCTACTACCTACACACACACTACCTAAACGCCTTGTTTTATGTCTATATGCTTGGAATACTACTTTGCTTTCAGTGTGTCCGTGCGTGTGTGTGTCCGTGCGTGTGTGTGTCCGTGCGTCTGTATGTTGGGGTGTTCTGTCTCTCCAATGACCTCCAAAAGAGCGGGCACTACGGTCGCTGGGAGAGAGAATGGAGAGATTGATTTAGGGATAAAGCTAAAAGGAAAAAGGAGGGAGAGGAGATGAAACAGTGTTTTCTTTTATTGTCATGTGAATTACTGCCTGAGCCAGATCAAACAGCGTTATTGTTAGTGCTAAACTAAAATGTGTCATCCCTCTCTCCCGCCCTCTTCATCTCCCTCTTTCTCGGTATCCTCTGCTCTCTGATCTCAGTGGAACATCCTGCTCAGTCTCAGTCTCAGTCCGCAACCCCAACCAACATATCTCTATCTACCTCTCCAGTCTCTCTTTATCCTTAATTGTTCTTTAATAAACATGGTCCTCCGTGGACACTGGTGAAGTTCTGGCTAGGGTCACGCTTATGGCTCGGGTTAGGCTTATGGCTCGGGTTAGGCTTATGGCTAGGGTCAGGCTTATGGCTAGGGTTAGGCTTATGGCTAGGGTCAGGTTTATGGCTAGGGTTAGGCTTATGGCTAGGGTCAGGCTTATGGCTAGGGTCAGGCTTATGGCTAGGGTCAGGCTTATGGCTAGGATTAGGTTTATGGCTCGGGTTAGGCTTATGGCTAGGGTTAGGCTTATGGCTAGGATTAGGTTTATGGCTCGGGTTAGGCTTATGGCTAGGGTTAGGCTTATGGCTAGGGTCAGGCTTATGGCTCGGGTTAGGCTTATGGCTAGGGTTAGGCTTATGGCTAGGGTTTTGCTGGGGTGTAGACACGAAGCTAAGTTTAGGGTTAGGGAGAATATGTGGAGAAAGGAAGATGAACTCAACGATAGAACAGCTTTGATACCACTCTAACACAGATAGAAAATAACCCCAAAACATTTTCAATATACAGAATAAAAAGGAATTATTCTTGAAAACAACTAAAAGTATAAATCCTTACACTTTCATTTCTAAAGTTGGTCATAAAGAAAAAATATTTATTGAAAATCAATTCAAAGAAATGGTTGGTGGGTGTTGTAGTGGAGTGTGTTTTCTTACCTCCTCTGAGAAAAGCTGAAGATGTAAATCACATGAGTACAGCCCTAAAACATTCAGCTTGGCTGTCTGAACCTCACCCTGACTCTGACCCTGGCCAACCAAGGATGTAATGGACGGCCAGAGAGGACTGAGGGAGGAAGGGAATGGGAGAGGAGGAGAGAAGAGACAACCATGTACATACCACTCTATAAATGACTGTACTGGAATTCATAATGTTGTACAATTCACATGATTTATCAACTTCTTTGGCTTCACTGTTGCATGCTTTTGAAATGTATTTCATTTGTAGTGCAACAAGCTGAGAGTAAATTGTGCTCGTGGTGAAAAGGAAAACCCGGTGATGAAGTTAACCCCTTTTTATTTCACTTTTTAAGACGACTCATAATTGTCAATGTGGTTGACAATTGCAATTGAAGGGTTGGGAAAGGCAGGTTGGAGCATGACGAAATGGAAAGACACTAGACCAACATATGTTTCCAATCCTTCAACTGAAATCAGTTAAAATGCTACATTACACTGTTGTATGTCCCCCAACCCTTCCTCTGTCTCCAGTCCCGGTGGTCTTAAGTGGTGGGACAACTGAGTCCTGTTCTGCGGCCCATCCGTTGGGCGCTTCCTAATAGGGTTATGGGAAGAGGCTCATGGGTTTCCCGTCTTGGGTGAGCAGGCCGTGCTAAATGAGGTTTTACTGGCCTGGGGGAGCCGTGTGTAATGGACCTTATTAGCTGTTTGCATTAATAATATGAGGGGGAATCATGGAGGAGAAGGGGACACACTGTATCTATTGTTACCTACAATATGTCACCTTAAAAAGGGAGGGATACTGACACTGATTAGCCGTTAGAATCACCAATCAATCAATTCAATTCAACAATTCAAATGGAATTGTATTTGTCACAAGCGCTGGATACAACAGGTATCCAGGTAACCTTACCGTAAAACTCTTACTTACAAGCCCTTAACCAACAATGCAGTTTTAAGAAAATGGAGTTAAGAAAATATTTACTAAATAAACTAAAGTAAAAAAAACAAAATGTAAACAACACAATAAAATAACAATAATGAGGCTATATACACACAGGGTACAGGTACCGAATCAATGTGTGGGGGTACAGGTTAGTTGAGGTCATTTGTACATGTAGGTAGGGGGGAAGTGACTATGCATAGATAATAAACAGCGAGTAGCAGCAGTGTAAAAACTGGACGGGCCAATAAAAGTATAAACACTGGATGCAGCCTCTGGGTGCAGTTAGAAAATGGCTCCATCCCCACTTCCCTACACATACAAACACACCCGTCCCTCCAATCCACCCTGTCCCAATGGGTCTCTGGGATGGGCAGTGGACCCATGGGGTATGAGCTAATACATGCACACTCACCAGGTCTTTTTCTGTGTGGCTGTGGGAGTGGAGCACCATTCAGACCTCCACTCTGTCCATCACGTCTGTCAATCTCTTCCCGTTTCTCATTGCTTTTTCCCAGACCTCAAACCACCTTTTAAGGCCGTGAAAATGTGGTAGGGCCAGTTGCCACGGAAACCATCCAGATGTTGGCCCCTGATTAGCTGGCGACGGCCAAATGAAATCAGAGGGGGTGATAAGATCGGGGGGGCATCAGGGAACGGGGAAGGCTGGCCGCAAGCTAGAGAGAGGGGGAGAGAGAGGGATGGAGAGAGAGAGGAAAGAAGAGAGAGAAATGAGACAGCGCAAGCACGCACTCGCATGCACGCACACACACACACACACACGCACGCACGCACACACGCGCACACACACACACACACACACACACACACACACACACACACACACACACACACACACACACACACACACACACACACACACACACACACACACACACACACACACACACACACACTTCCTGATGCTATTAATTTAAAAGTTCTATTTTTTCATCAAAAAATGTCTATTTTCTCACACAGGCAATCTTTCTTTACCCTCGCGGTAATGACATCACAGTAATGACATGACAGCAATGACATAGCCACTCAAAATGTAAAAATGGAACACGTCTTTCACCCATTGAAAACCACACAATCCATTCTTTTTCTTTTCTAAGTGAGGATGTGTCTATTTATGGGGGTTGACCATAGAGCAGCTTTCTAAGTGATCCCCAGGGAGAGGCAAAAACACACTAGGAACTACATATATCGTGTATATAAAGCATAGCATTACTACAGAGACTCTTACATGAAATGACCTACAGCATGCGGCTCAGCATTATAAACAAAGTTCCCCTATAGGTGTTATAAGGCCTGGGAACGGCTGGGAAACAATACCCTGTCCAGTACTTCCCTATAGCTTCTAAAACAAGCCCAAACAATAGGCTCTTACTCCCCTACCTGCCCCACATGTATCTAATCATGTAGGAGGTTATTGACTGAGCTATTTCCTGTCAGTCTCCACAACAAAATTCAATTAAAACATCCCCTTTATACAAAGTGACCCCCAACTCGTTCCAACTGATAAGGGTGCTAACTAGGTAAAGACTGGAGCATCTCCCGGGCCACTCAGTGAGTGAGGTACTACGAGAGACACTGTGAGCCCAGCCCGGCTCTCTCCATTTACCAATAAACTCCAGCAATCAGATCAGTCCTGCTTTAAATGGGGGACTTGATGGCAGCAGCCTGCATTAGCCGCTGGTGTTCTACCAATCCCATTAGTCAGAGACAGTGACAGTTTCCAGCCAAATAGGCAGGTACCACACACAAAGGCAAACACATGGTACAAACGCATACACACCCCTGACAGGACCTCTTGTGGCCGTTTGTGGTGCTAATTGGATATTGCAAAGCATACATGTATGTCGTTATTGTTGAGCAGTCAGGCACTTGATGTTTCAAATGAGATCGTATTAGCAGCTCTTACATGAGCAGAGGGCAGAGCTGGATGTGTAGGCAAGTGTTCATTTGAGTTTGTGCTGCTACGATATGAGTGTACAAAAACTGGTCTGATTTGATCTCTTTCATGTCCTAATGATTAGCTGGACCAAAGTCATTTCCCATGATTGGATGTATGTAAATAATAAGTCATTCCAAATAAGCAACGACAATGACAACTAGCTGCTAAGAGCTATGAACAGTGTGATCAAAATAGTTGTCATACCTCAGACAGACACTCAAAAGCCACTAAAATCTATATCCTCGCCTCACCTCAACTCTTCCCTTTGTCATTGTTACATAACTTACCTGTTTGAGTAAAGGTCAGTGATAAGTGATAACATTGTGTAGGATTTGTGGGCCGGTGACAGATAGAGTTTCAGTGTGTTCTGTTCTTTATCAGATACCAGATAGGAAGAGTGGGGTGGCTGTGGTTTACAGGCACAGAAGGGTTACTAAAGTGAAATGAAAGCCCAGCACAGGACAGGGAGATGGATGGACAAAGGGATGAGGAGAGGGACGGGCAGAGGGACGAGCAGAGGGACGGGCAGAGGGACGGGCAGAGGGACGGGCAGAGGGACGGGCAGAGGGACGGGGAGAGGGACGAGCAGAGGGACGGGCAGAGGGACGGGCAGAGGGACGGGCAGAGGGACAAGCAGAGGGACGGGCAGAGAGACGGGCAGAAGGACGAGCAGAGGGACGGGGAGAGGGACGAGCAGAGGGACGGGCAGAGGGACGGGCAGAGGGACGGGGAGAGGGACGAGCAGAGGGACGGGCAGAGGGACGGGCAGAGGGACAAGCAGAGGGATGGGCAGAGAGACGGGCAGAGGGACGGGCAGAGGGACGGGCAGAGGGACGGGCAGAGGGATGGGGAGAGGGACGAGCAGAGGGACGGGCAGAGGGACGGGCAGAGGGACAGGCAGAGGGACAAGCAGAGGGACGGGCAGAGAGACGGGGGGGGTGGGACGGGGAGTGGGACAGGGAGAGGGACGGGCAGAGGGACGGGCAGAGGGACGAAGAGAGGGATGGGCAGAGGGATGGGCAGAGGGACAAAGAGAGGGATGGTTAGAGAGACGGGGAGTGGGACAGGGAGAGGGACGGGCAGAGGGACGGGGAGAGAGACAGGGAGTGGGACAGGGAGAGGGACGGGCAGAGGGATGAGCAGAGGACGGGGAGAGTGACGGGCAGAGGGACGGGCAGAGGGACGGGCAGAGGGACGAAGAGAGGGACGGGCAGAGGGCCGGGCAGAGGGACGAAGAGAGGGACGGGCAGAGGGACGGGCAGAAGGACGAAGAGAGGGACGGACAGAGGGACGGGCAGAGGGACGAAGAGAGGGACGGGCAGAGGGACAGGGAGAGTGACGGGCAGAGGGACGGGCAGAGGGACGGGGAGAGGGACGAGGAGAAGGACGGGTAGAGGGACAGGGAGAGTGACGGGCAGAGGGATGGGCAGAGGGACGGGGAGAGGGACGAGGAGAAGGACGGGTAGAGGGACAGGGAGAGGGACGGGCAGAGGGACGGGCAGAGGGACGCGGAGTGGGACGGGGAGAGGGAGAGGGACCGGCAGAGGGACGGGGAGAGGGTCGGGCAGAGGGACCGGGAGAGGGACGGGCAGAGGGACGGGGAGAGGGACGAGCAGAGGGTCGGGGAGAGGGACTGGGAGAGGGACAGGGACAGGGAGAGAGGGAGTGTGACTCGACGAGAGCAGTACAGTGTCTCAGGTTACCAGAGTGGGTCACTGAGGCCAGCCCAGCCTCACAGAGAGATGTAGAGAGAGGAATAGAAAAGGTATGTCAGCAGTGCAACGCTCAAACCTCACAGAGAGATTAATTGAGATAGAGATGGATGGGCCAGGTCAGTGTTGCATTTGAAGAGCGACCTAAAACCATCCATCTGGAGGCAGCTTAGTTGGGGATTCTGAACCAAGGCTTTGTGATGGTTCTTTTCTCAGAACTCTTATTGGAAAATTATTTTCAAGGCGTGCTCCAAAATGTTTTTGAGGGAAGTGGAAATAAAGACCACCATGTGTTTTCTGTTCCAAATCCAATTCTCTGTTACTTACCATACTGTGCAGTACTGTGGTAACATCTCATTATCTACCATACTGTGCAGTACTGTGGTAACATCTCATTATCTACCATACTGTGCAGTACTGTGGTAACATCTCATTATCTACCATACTGTGCAGTACTGTGGTAACATGTCATCATCCTCCATACTGTGCAGTACTGTGGTAACATCTCATTATCTTCCATACTGTGCAGTACTGTGGTAACATCTCATTATCCTCCATACTGTGCAGTACTGTGGTAACATCTCATTATCTACCATACTGTGCAGTACTGTGGTAGCATCTCATTATCTACCATACTGTGCAGTACTGTGGTAACATCTCATTATCTACCATACTGTGCAGTACTGTGGTAACATCTCATTATCCTCCATACTGTGCAGTACTGTGGTAACATCTCATTATCTACCATACTGTGCAGTACTGTGGTAACATCTCATTATCTTCCATACTGTGCAGTACTGTGGTAACATCTCATTATCTACCATACTGTGCAGTACTGTGGTAACATCTCATTATCCTCCATACTGTGCAGTACTGTGGTAACATCTCATTATCTACCATACTGTGCAGTACTGTGGTAACATCTCATTATCCTCCATACTGTGCAGTACTGTGGTAGCATCTCATTATCTGCCTTACTGTGCAGTACTGTGGTAACATCTCATTATCTACCATACTGTGCAGTACTGTGGTAACATCTCATTATCTACCATACTGTGCAGTACTGTGGTAACATCTCATTATCCTCCATACTGTGCAGTACTCTGGTAACATCTCATTATCTACCATACTGTGCAGTACTGTGGTAACATCTCATTATCCTCCATACTGTGCAGTACTCTGGTAACATCTCATTCTCTACCATACTGTGCAGTACTGTGGTAACATCTCATTATCTTCCATACTGTGCAGTACTGTGGTAACATCTCATTATCTACCATACTGTGCAGTACTGTGGTAACATCTCATTATCCTCCATACTGTGCAGTACTGTGGTAACATCTCATTATCTACCATACTGTGCAGTACTGTGGTAACATCTCATTATCCTCCATACTGTGCAGTACTGTGGTAGCATCTCATTATCTGCCTTACTGTGCAGTACTGTGGTAACATCTCATGATCTACCATACTGTGCAGTACTGTGGTAACATCTCATTATCTACCATACTGTGCAGTACTGTGGTAACATCTCATTATCCTCCATACTGTGCAGTACTGTGGTAACATCTCATTATCTACCATACTGTGCAGTACTGTGGTAACATCTCATTATCTACCATACTGTGCAGTACTGTGGTAACATCTCATTATCTACCATACTGTGCAGTACTGTGGTAACATCTCATTCTCTACCATACTGTGCAGTACTGTGGTAACATCTCATTATCTACCATACTGTGCAGTACTGTGGTAACATCTCATTCTCTACCATACTGTGCAGTACTGTGGTAGCATCTCATTATCTACCATACTGTGCAGTACTGTGGTAACATCTCATTATCTACCATACTGTGCAGTACTGTGGTAACATCTCATTCTCTACCATACTGTGCAGTACTGTGGTAACATCTCATTATCTTCCATACTGTACAGTACTGTGGTAACATCTCATTATCTACCATACTGTGCAGTACTGTGGTAACATCTCATTATCCTCCATACTGTGCAGTACTGTGGTAACATCTCATTATCTACCATACTGTGCAGTACTGTGGTAACATCTCATTATCCTCCATACTGTGCAGTACTGTGGTAGCATCTCATTATCTGCCTTACTGTGCAGTACTGTGGTAACATCTAATTATCTACCATACTGTGCAGTACTGTGGTAACATCTCATTATCTACCATACTGTGCAGTACTGTGGTAACATCTCATTATCCTCCATACTGTGCAGTACTGTGGTAACATCTCATTATCTACCATACTGTGCAGTACTGTGGTAACATCTCATTATCTACCATACTGTGCAGTACTGTGGTAACATCTCATTATCTACCATACTGTGCAGTACTGTGGTAACATCTCATTCTCTACCATACTGTGCAGTACTGTGGTAACATCTCATTATCTACCATACTGTGCAGTACTGTGGTAACATCTCATTCTCTACCATACTATGCAGTACTGTGGTAACATCTCATTATCCTCCATACTGTGCAGTACTCTGGTAACATCTCATTATCCTCCATACTGTGCAGTACTGTGGTAACATCTCATTATCCTCCATACTGTGCAGTACTCTGGTAACATCTCATTATCCTCCATACTGTGCAGTACTGTGGTAACATCTCATTATCCTCCATACTGTGCAGTACTGTGGTAACATCTCATTATCTACCATACTGTGCAGTACTGTGGTAACATCTCATTATCCTCCATACTGTGCAGTACTGTGGTAACATCTCATTATCTACCATACTGTGCAGTACTGTGGTAACATCTCATTATCTACCATACTGTGCAGTACTGTGGTAACATCTCATTATCCTCCATACTGTGCAGTACTGTGGTAACATCTCATTCTCTACCATACTGTGCAGTACTGTGGTAACATCTCATTATCTACTATACTGTGCAGTACTGTGGTAGCATCTCATTATCTGCCTTACTGTGCAGTACTGTGGTAGCATCTCATTCTCTGCCTTACTGTGCAGTACTGTGGTAACATCTCATTATCTACCATACTGTGCAGTACTCTGGTAACATCTCATTCTCTACCATACTGTGCAGTACTGTGGTAACATCTCATTATCTACCATACTGTGCAGTACTGTGGTAACATCTCATTATCTACCATACTGTGCAGTACTGTGGTAACATGTCATCATCCTCCATACTGTGCAGTACTGTGGTAATATCTCATTATCTACCATACTGTGCAGTACTGTGGTAACATCTCATTATCTACCATACTGTGCAGTACTGTGGTAACATCTCATTATCCTCCATACTGTGCAGTACTGTGGTAACATCTCATTATCTACCATACTGTGCAGTACTGTGGTAACATCTCATTATCTACCATACTGTGCAGTACTGTGGTAACATGTCATCATCCTCCATACTGTGCAGTACTGTGGTAACATCTCATTATCTACCATACTGTGCAGTACTGTGGTAACATCTCATTATCTACCATACTGTGCAGTACTGTGGTAACATCTCATTATCCTCCATACTGTGCAGTACTGTGGTAGCATCTCATTATCTGCCTTACTGTGCAGTACTGTGGTAGCATCTCATTCTCTGCCTTACTGTGCAGTACTGTGGTAGTACTGTGGTACCTGACGTCTTCTGATCCTGCTTCTGATGGGCCCTGGATCAGGATCAGCCAGTTCATGTAGGCCAGATAAAGCCCTCTCCTTCCATTACTGTAATGGAAGCATTTTCATCTTTTGATCTTTTTACTCCTGTGTTCGTTAGTTTGCATGTTTCAGAGATACAGCTTTATTTAGTGAGTTTATTAATCTGAACAGGGGGGATTCTGGATGTTAAAACCTGAGCCAGATTAGCACTGACCCCCTGGATCTCCTTCTCCCTCTCATCTCCCTTACATTACTCACAAACACACACGCACAGGCGCACACACACAAACACACACACACGCTCGCACACACACACACACACACACACACACACACACACACACACACACACACACACACACACACACACACACACACACACACACACACACACACACACACACATTAGGCTGAATACACTCTGTAAACACAAACACTTGTTCATCACTTCCCCTCACTGCGCCTGTGTAACTACTACTCTTCAGTTCTTAGCCTTTGGTTTGTCATCTCCCTGTCTCTTCTCCTCGCTTCACTCGCTCCCCAGATGTGTTGGATGTGGACGTGTACTTTGTCCAGATCAGCCGTGAGATGAGATGAGAGGAAGTGGGAGATATTGTTCTTCCTGTGGCGCTAAGCCCTGGGCGATTACCCTGTCAGGGGGAAGAACTCAGCCACGCAGCCGACTGCCACAACCCAACTCTAAATCCCAACTGATCGTAAAAGAGGAAGATTTTACACTTTATATTCCTCCCATCTCTTAATTCAGCCGATGCGGAGAGGATCTTCGCCTCGTCCTCATCTTATCCACAGCAGCTATCCCACTCAGCTAGTGGCATCAACCCCTAAGCTTGTGCTGTAGGGATAAGACTCAACGCCTTGTCAGGCCAGATCAACGTGATTTTACAATACAGCCAAAGAGAGGGGCCAGTGTAGGCGCTGCAGCTACCACACACAGATACCCAGCCACCACAACACTGCGGGAACCCAGTTCCACTTCATCTCGCCAAAGCATAAACATGCAGAAATATCATCTGAAGTAAAAAATGATACAAAACTAAAAACAATCTTATACACAAGCCTAACGACCGCATCTCCAGAATCTGCAAAGCCAGAATGTAGCTAGTTACCACATACAGTCCCTGTCCTATCTTTCCTTCTATCTGTCAGTCTGTCTAGAAGGCTCATCTCTACAGGCCTCATTTAAATTGATCCATCAGTCGATCTTATCTGCCTTCACAGAAACACATTGTAACACGTGTGCAAATTCCTCATGAAGTCAGCAAGGTCACTAAGAGGAGGTATATAGAGTGGTGTCCTCTTCAGTTGGGGACTTAACTGAAGAGAACAAAACTGCATGACTAGCGTAGGCTGTGTGTGTGTGTGTGTGTGTGTGTGTGTGTGTGTGTGTGTGTGTGTGTGTGTGTGTGTGTGTGTGTGTGTGTGTGTGTAGGCTGTGTGTGTAGGCTGTGTGTGTATAAGAGAAAGAGAACTTGACAGTTACTGTATTTTCCCCAAATATCGGGGGACAGAGATGGACAGAAAGAAGAGGTAGAAGGAGGTACAGGGAGGATGGAGTCCTAGAAAGAGAGAGGATGAGGGAGAGAGAGGTAGAAGGACACTCGACGTCCCTATGTCCAACTGTGAAGTGACATACCACTGCCACTCCCTGCTCTCTTCTCTGTCTGCAAGACAGGACTTTCCAACTTCTTTTCTGTTGTGGTTTGATAATAATATACGGCCATGCTAGTATATCACTACCTCCCTCCCCTCTGCTTCAGTTTTACGACTGACAGCTTAAAAATAAAGTACTCTCTAAATCTCCAGCAGAAATAAAGCTGCTATATCCAATGTTCCTTCATGTTGCTGGTTCCTTTCTCCCCCTGTCACAAATCAGTGCCTTCTACTGGATATCTTTGAATGCGTTTCACTGACTTATTTAAACAATTTTAATGAACTTATTCTGAAGGGTGTCGGTTCTCTGTCCAGCATTATGACTAAGGTGACACAGGTCTTCTCTCTAGTGACCACACTTTCTTACTGATAAAGTACTTACACACACACTACCCACACACACTGCTCTGTACTTGACCACATTCCAGCAAAGGGCGATCGTGAATCTCCCCCTGGAATCCGAGCCCTGAGCTGGTGAGGAGGCCTGTGGCCGGACTCCCCCTATCCACCATAAAGTGAGCCCTGGGTGGTCAGGAGGGACCTGCGTGGCCCCTGACCTCCATCCATCAGCCAGAGGGGAGTATTAAGTGCTCAGTCCTGCCTGCCAGCACCTTAAATCAGCCTGCCAGGACACAGCAGCACCATCATACAGTAAACATGCCCCGCTTGCCCCAGCTAATTCACCCAAGGCCCGCAGGTGCCACGACAAACCACAAAACCAATCATACCACAGAACCACCGTCAGGCATGAAATCCTTCAATCACTCTCATCAAATACTGAGCAGTGATGTACTGGAGGGACTTTTATGTAACTCACAGAATCATTGGGTCCCGTCGTATCAAACAGGCCTGTTTATCTAATACTTTTGACATTTAAACAGTGATGTGCCTCTATTCTACCTCAGCACAGTTAAATACTTGAACTCAAAGCCAAACCATGCACAGAGAGAGCAGCCCGTCAATCATTTGGTCAGACAAACAGAGAGAGAGACCACCGTTGGGTCAGAGAGCAAAGCCTGAGAGTCACAGAGGCACCTATCCCTTCCCACATAGACACGCACACAAAAAACACAGACATACACACATGTAGACTGTGTGCCGCAAGCCAGTCCAGTGGGCGTATGCACAGTACTGCAGCATAGCTTTTTGAACATCTGATATACATACGCTCGTGCACATACACACACACATTTACACTGTTCCACAGTTTACAGCCTGACAGTCTCTGTTTCTCACAGGGGTTGGACTGTGGGAACCATGCTGTCACTTCCTGTGCCTGCGGGACTCATCCAATCCCAATCAGATAAGAGTCAACCCTCTGCCAATCAGAGCTGGGGCTCAGATTCACATGACAGGGCACCAACCGCAACAAAGGCATAACTTGCCAGGGAAAATGTCTTGATCTCAATTGTATCCTCCCCAACTCCACCCTCCCTCCCCACCAAAATTGTTGTTTGGAGACAAGGTTTCTTTTTGTCTTTGCCCATAATTACTATCTCTTTCATCTGCCCCCCTGTTCCCCTTGACCCCTGCTCTGGGGTCAGTGCCCAGGATATCCCACTCTACCCTGCTCCATAATGTGCCTTTTAGGGCGGATGAAGAGGGGCATTCACGCCATGGCAGACAGGAGCAGGAGAGGAGAGCAATCACTCCATCACGGCTTGCCCCCTTCTGTCCCAGCCCAGCCTAAACACCCAAACACCAACCCGCACTCCCAACATCAAAGCCAGGCCAGACCACAGCCCAGCATCCCAGCACAGAGCAGGCCTCTGTCAAAACCCGGGGGAGCTCACTGGCCTGCTGGACAATACAGTCTGAGAGGCATGTACACATCTCCAGCTATAGGGTGTTGTTCCCAGTTTGTACCATACCATTGCTTGATACTCGTCACTGGAGGTTTTGAGGTGTGTGGGAGTCGACCCACACAAAGCACACATTATCAGAGCCATCCGACAGGGTGTGAGTGGGTTTGGAAAGATAGCTAAGCTCCTATACGATGACTTAATAGAGAGTTGTGTGGATTTTGTGGAACTTCCCAGTACTTTGATAATAGCAGCCAAGTTCTTCTAGCAATGATCAGAATTAGACCACAACAAATATAAAAAGCTGGAACTGTATTTTTAGCATTCCTCAAAAGAGGCAAAGAATGATTGGAATTCTGACAGAATCGCTCACAACCCACACAACAATGGCCAACACAATGCACACATACATTTTTTAAGTAATGGGTCGGTAAAAAGCTATGTTTGATCACACACACAAACAAGCATCAAATCACAGCTTGAATGAGGCAGGGCGACATTGGCACCAATATGACCAATGGCACCACTGGTGCCATTGGTCTGGTCTGGTCTGGTGTGGTCTGGTCTGGTGTGTTGTGGTCTGGTCTGGTGTGGTCTGGTTTGGTCTGGTCTGGTCTGGTGTGGTCTGGTGTGGTCTGGTCTGGTCTGGTGTGGTCTGGTGTGGTCTGGTGTGGTCTGGTGTGTTGTGGTCTGGTCTGGTGTGGTCTTGTGTGGTCTGGTCTGGTCTGGTCTGGTGTGGTCTGGTGTGGTCTGGTCTGGTCTGGTGTGGTCTGGTCTGGTGTGGTCTGGTGTGGTCTGGTCTGGTGTGTTGTGGTCTGGTCTGGTGTGGTCTGGTCTGGTGTGGTGTGGTCTGGTGTGGTCTGGTGTGTTGTGGTCTGGTCTGGTGTGGTCTGGTGTGGTCTGGTCTGGTCTGGTGTGGTCTGGTGTGGTCTGGTGTGGTCTGGTGTGTTGTGGTCTGGTCTGGTGTGGTCTTGTGTGGTCTGGTCTGGTCTGGTCTGGTGTGGTCTGGTCTGGTGTGGTCTGGTGTGGTGTGGTCTGGTCTGGTGTGGTCTGGTCTGGTGTGTTGTGGTCTGGTCTGGTGTGGTCTGGTCTGGTGTGGTGTGGTCTGGTGTGGTCTGGTGTGTTGTGGTCTGGTCTGGTCTCGTGTGGTCTCGTGTGGTCTGGTCTGGTGTGGTCTGGTGTGGTCTGGTGTGGTGTGGTGTGGTCTGTTCTGGTCTGGTGTGGTCTGGTGTGGTCTGGTCTGGTCTGGTGTGGTCTGGTCTGGTGTGTTGTGGTCTGGTCTGGTGTGGTCTGGTTTGGTCTGGTCTGGTCTGGTGTGGTCTGGTGTGGTCTGGTCTGGTCTGGTGTGGTCTGGTGTGGTCTGGTGTGGTCTGGTGTGTTGTGGTCTGGTCTGGTGTGGTCTTGTGTGGTCTGGTCTGGTCTGGTCTGGTCTGGTGTGGTCTGGTGTGGTCTGGTCTGGTCTGGTGTGGTCTGGTCTGGTGTGGTCTGGTGTGGTCTGGTCTGGTGTGTTGTGGTCTGGTCTGGTGTGGTCTGGTCTGGTGTGGTGTGGTCTGGTGTGGTCTGGTGTGTTGTGGTCTGGTCTGCTGTGGTCTGGTCTGGTCTGGTGTGGTCTGGTGTGGTCTGGTCTGGTGTGGTCTGGTGTGGTCTGGTGTGGTCTGGTGTGTTGTGGTCTGGTCTGGTGTGGTCTTGTGTGGTCTGGTCTGGTCTGGTGTGGTCTGGTCTGGTGTGGTCTGGTGTGGTGTGGTCTGGTCTGGTGTGTTGTGGTCTGGTCTGGTGTGGTCTGGTCTGGTGTGGTGTGGTCTGGTGTGGTCTGGTGTGTTGTGGTCTGGTCTGGTCTGGTGTGGTCTCGTGTGGTCTGGTCTGGTGTGGTCTGGTGTGGTCTGGTGTGGTCTGGTGTGGTCTGGTGTTGTCTGGTCTGGTGTGTTGTGGTCTGGTGTAGTCTGGTGTGGTCTGGTGTGTTGTGGTCTGGTGTGGTCTGGTCTGGTGTGTTGTGGTCTGGTGTGGTGTGGTCTGGTGTGGTCTGGTGTGGTCTGGTCTGGTGTGTTGTGGTCTGGTCTGGTGTGGTCTGGCCTGGTGTGTTGTGGTCTAGTGTGGTCTGGTCTGGTGTGGTCTGTTGTGGTCTGGTCTGGTGTGGTCTGGTGTGGTCTGGTCTGGTGTGGTCTGGTGTGGTCTGGTGTGGTCTGGTGTGTTGTGGTCTGGTCTGGTGTGTTGTGGTCTGGTGTGGTCTGGTGTGGTCTGGTGTTGTCTGATCTGGTGTGTTGTGGTCTGGTGTAGTCTGGTGTGGTCTGGTGTGGTCTGGTGTGGTCTGGTGTGGTCTGGTGTGGTCTGGTCTGGTGTGTTGTGGTCTGGTCTGGTGTGGTCTGGTCTGGTGTGTTGTGGTCTGGTGTGGTCTGGTCTGGTGTCGTCTGTTGTGGTCTGGTCTGGTCTGGTGTGTTGTGGTCTGGTCTGGTGTGGTCTGGTCTGGTGTGTTGTGGTCTAGTGTGGTCTGGTCTGGTGTGGTCTGTTGTGGTCTGGTCTGGTGTGGTCTGGTCTGGTGTGGTCTGGTGTGGTCTGGTCTGGTGTGGTCTGGTGTGGTCTGGTCTGGTCTGGTGTGGTGTGGTCTGGTGTGGTCTGGTCTGGTGTGGTGTGGTGTGGTCTGGTGTGGTCTGGTCTGGTCTGGTGTGGTCTGGTGTGGTCTGGTCTGGTGTGGTCTGGTGTGGTCTGGTCTGGTCTGGTCTGGTGTGGT
This sequence comes from Oncorhynchus nerka, assembly GCF_034236695.1. Classification (NCBI taxonomy): domain Eukaryota; kingdom Metazoa; phylum Chordata; class Actinopteri; order Salmoniformes; family Salmonidae; genus Oncorhynchus; species Oncorhynchus nerka. The sequence continues at coordinate 53,842,250 of NC_088397.1, forward strand.
CTGGTCTGGTCTGGTATGGTATGCCTGGAGTTTCCACAGCCTGTAGAGTTCCACTCTCTGATCAATAGGTGGATTAATTGCTGAGAGGGTGGGGGGTGGTAGGGCTTGTCAGAGCCCCAGGCAGGGGAGGGTTTTTGGGAAGGGGGGAGTACGAGGGTAAAGGAGGGGGGGTAGGATGGTGCTGACAGGCAGGGAAAGCTTGGGGGATTTAAATGATGAGCAGAGCAGAGCAGAGTGGAGCGGGCCCCCGCTCCGGGTCACCTGGCAGCGTGCGGCATGGCGAGCCGTCAGATTAGGATCTGAGAGGGGGAGATAACGAGTTTATTGCCCCCTGGACAGGGCTGCTGGAGCCAGGGAGGAGGGCCAGCCCAGGGAGAGTGGGTGGGAGCGTTTGTGTTTGTTTTAACCTGGAGAGATACTGTACTGCCTGGCCTTTTGAAAGGAAACGCCAGGGCTGTAAAAGGCAGCATGGTTGGAATACCATCCTCCACTCCACCAGGCAGTACAGCAGCTCAGCCATCACAGAACCGGTTGGCGGCTTGAGACCTTGCTCAGAGAACACACACCCAGACCCACAGTGTGAGACCTCCAGCATGGGCCAGACAGACAAAGACAGGACAGTAACATTGAGGCAAAAACGGACAGACAGCCTGTGACCATTGGCACTTTATTGTCCTCGCACTCACAAAGAAACACAACAGTGGACATACAGTACATATGTCCATAGACACAGTACATAGCCTACACACATATAATATCACACCATCATTTAGGCAAGCAAACAAAGAATATATGTAGTTTAAAGACATTGCAGTCTGTGCACGTTTTCAGGGTCTGCCTGCGTTAACTATGCATGTCTAGCCAAGGCACAGAGAGAAGATAAGGGGATCGGATATGAAAAATATCAACAATAGGACTGTATGAAAATGGGTATTACAGGCTGTCGGAGGAGCTGATGTAGAAACCCATTAGACACAACCAGAGAGAGATCATATTGAGAGGAAATGAGGCAATACAAATATATGGTCTCAACCAAGGTTATTATAGTAAACGAAAACTGAAACTAAAATAAAAACCAATATTGGAAAAACTTTGAATAACTACAACTACACTGAAACTATTATCTTCGACTGCAAAACAAACTTAAAGAAAAGAAAAATCCTAATAAATTATGTTTGGTTTTAGTTTGACGTAAATGCTGCCAGTAGATGGCGATGTTTCAAATAGTCCTAGCTTGTGCATCACCATCATCAGCTATCACAAGCTAACAGGGAAGAAATCTGAGGGCGAATGCAGAGCGGGACTGGGCCAAGCTAGAACAGCTTGTGAAGTTGTTGGAGACATTCGCAATCCACACCGACCAACTTCAAAATGACAGCCAGCTGCTGTCTGATGTGGTGCCGTGCCTTCTCAACCTTGAGGCACACTTACAGTCAACAGCTTTTGCAAAACAGTTGGCCAGGTCCTCTTGTCACTGAGTGAGCACTTTGCATGCATACTGAATCCTCTGGCAGCCAACTTTGATCCAACCCCTGCAGCAGCTTGCCTGATGCATCCAAGTGGGTCTCTGGCACTTCGCTCAACAGAGATGGAGCCACTGATGAGGGAAGCAGAGTCTTTTGTACTTCAGCAAATCAGAGACTATTAGCCGTGGAGCTGTAAGACCCCAGGAAGATGCCAGCGCATTGAATCCAGCAAGCATCTCGACCACAGTGCTTCAGAAATATAGCTTCCTCGCATCGAAGATTGCATCTGAGGTCACTGTTCAGCCAGAGGGTCAACCTGGCAGGGCAATAAGTGCTGTGTGTGAAGCTGTAGAAATACCTGGAAGAGGTAAAGGGCAGCATGTTTACAGAACCAACTCTCTAGTTCTGCCAGGCAAGGATGGCTGTTTATCCAAAGCTGTTCCCTGTGGAACTGGATCTGGTTTCTGCCCCGGCATCCCAAGCCTTTGTAGAGTGAATATTGTCTGTCTGTGGACAACTGACATCAGGCTTGAGAAACTGAAAGATCACCACTCTGGAACGCAGTCTTCTTGAAGATAATCCAGAAAATCTTGTTTGGTTTTGAACAGAAACACACACACCCACGCACCCACGCACACACACACACACACGCACGCACGCACGCACGCACACACACACACACACACACACACACACACACACACACGCACGCGCACGCACGCACGCACGCACGCACACACACACACACACACACACACAGACACACACACACACACACACACACACACACACACACACACACACACACACACACACACACACACACACACACACACACACACACACACACACACACACACACACACACACACACACACACACACACACACACACACACACACACACACACACACACACACACACACACACACACACACACACAAGCTGGCTGGCTGTAAACGGATGGATTTGTGAAAAAGTGTTGTATTGCTTATGTTTGTGCTGTTGTTGCAACTGTTTTCATTAACCCTATTTGTAGGGGTTAGGCAGTGTGTTTAATATTACATAAACATAATATTCATCATTCATTGTTTATTCCACTTTCTTTCTGTCAGGTAAAGGTACTCAATTATTCTACCATCTACCACTGAAGTTAAAAAGGTATTCGATTGGTGTTAACGTGGGCAAGAGAGTTTCCTTGCACCAGTCTAGGAGCTTATTCCTTCAATCCAAGTCACATTAGGATAGAATTATAATTGAAACCTAACCGAACCTATGTCCAGGCCATGGAGTTGGACAGAGTCCTCTAGTGGCCAAAAGACTGTGTTAGAATGGGCTGTGCCATTGAGGACTTCCACCATTTTGATTTAGTCAACTGGGCAGGACTTCAAACTTCATTGGCTGATCCCCCCCCTCCCCCGATGACCCGGTTGGCATGACCTGACAACCCTGTAGGAGTTGTGACAGCTGGTTCATCAGGAAGGATCAGCCATTGAATTTTATTTGTGAAGAAGAAAATGAACTACTTCAAGATGGAAGTAGTCTCAATGGCGTTGCCCATGGTCTCACAGACGCCATCATGACACAGATACAGAGATGTTATGTCTATCCAAGTCTATGGTCCTGGCCCATCACTTTATGTATTACTGCCCCTCAGTGGCAAGAAGTGACATCCCAAAAAAACAAACTATAGGCCTACAACACATTCAATGGCTCGTAGGCAACTTTCTGTCCCTAACACTAAAACTAACCCTAACACTAACCCTAACACTAACACTAAAACTAACACTTAAACTAAAACTAAATAATATAAAATATAAATATAAATGTTTATCAAACTGAAACTAAATAAAAATTAGTAAATCAAGTCTGAAAACTAACTCAAACTAAACTGAATTTTTAAGAAAAATCTAAAAACGAATAAATAAAAACGAATATTAAATAACAAAACTATAATAACGTTGGTCTCAACAATTTAAAACAGTTCACATTTCTAACCCAACAAAATTATTATTTAACTATAAAGTGTATATGAAAGAAACATACGCACAGACTCAAACTGTCAAGACACACGCACACAGATACACACTCAAAGGAATTGTGAGGCCCTGTGGAGCGGCACGTGAGCGACCCTCTGTCAGCTGTGTTTGCGCTGAGGCAGGCGAGGGGCTCCCTGCGCCTCCAAAAGAATTGAGAGCGAGAGCAGAGAGAGAGAGGCGGGAGGGGAGAGAGAAGAGGTGCTCGGCAGAAAGGCCAAGGCCTGGAGAGAAGAGAAAAGAGCGGCCACAAAGCCGTCCTCCAGAGAGAAAGGGAGGGGGCTGCTGGAACAATGCCCCCTCAGCTGCAGGTGCAGGGGCTCAGGCCGTGTGTGTGTCCTTTCTTTTTTCTATTAATTGAGCTGATCTGTTGTCTTTTCCCCACTGCAAGTTTAACTCTCAGCTGATTAACATGTGGCCTTTCGCTGCTACTGAGTGTGTGTGTGTGTGTGTGTGTGTGTGTGTGTGTGTGTGTGTGTGTGTGTGTGTGTGTGTGTGTGTGTGTGTGTGTGTGTGTGTAATAGAGCGAGTACGTGTGCATGTGCTGGAGCTCCCTGTGTCTATTCAGAGAGTAATGACATGACAACGGGGATGTGTTAGCACAAGCAAACAGCAACTGTTAACTTGATTTGCACTTGTATGGAGGACGGATGTTTAACACCTATTTGAATAAATGCATTATGGGAAACATGACCTAGAATTGACAGTGGATACACACACGTCAGAGAACCACCAGACGTCATATTTTTACTTTAGGAACTACATATAAAAAATAATAATAATCTGTAATTAAAAGATAATACATTATATTTATCTATTCAAACTGGATGATCAGACTTGCAAATCTAAAGAAAGAAAGAAAAAACACCATGACTGCATAATGACATAATAACAGTGTGATAGAACAGTTTTCATATCTGCTGGCTAGCAACATCAATGGCAGCCTTCTCATGGTGAGAGTCCAATATTCACCCTCATAGGACCACTGCAGGCTTGCTGGCCCTGTTTGTACAAGTGGTTTCAATCCCAGACATGAGGCATCGCACAGGAGGATGGCTCCTTCTCCTGCAGCCTGAGGGCTCAATACTTGACTACCACAAAACCGCATGGGCATCTTATTAATGTATTGTAGAATGTCTTTATGCATATAAGACGTACACACACACATGCACGCACGAACACACCCACGCACCACGCACGCACGCACGCACGCACGCACGCACGCACGCACGCACGCACGCACGCACGCACGCACGCACGCACGCACGCACGCACGCACACACACACACACACACACACACACACACACACACACACACACACACACACACACACACACACACACACACACACACACACACACACACACACACACACACCTCAAAGTGAAGGCCCGAGGGCCAGCGGCAGGGTGCACAGACAGACACAGAGAAAGAGAAACACGTGTAGCACCTTAAAGAAGACACATCAGAGAGAAGTGTCCCCTGTCCTTCCCCCTGTCCCTCCCCCTGTCCCTCCCCCATTCCGCACCTCTGCCCATCCCTTTCATGAGAGATTATTAGGAGAGAGCGAGAGGCAGGGGGTGAAGATGAGGAGCTACGATTGAACAGAGAGCAACACTTTGTTTTCCCTCTCTCTGCAGATATTACTGCTTAATTAAAAGGGCAGCATGTGCAAAGTATTATTCCAGCTGAGATTGTTATCATTGCCTATGTAATAAATCTTGAAGTATTACAGCTAAATTCAAGCAAATTTCCCTCCTATTAGTTTCCTTTAATTCCCTTTTTGTCTGTGTCTGTTTTCTGTTGTCTGTGAAATCTTTTCGGGTCTGCTCTGAGTGCGTGTGTGTGTGTGTGTGTGTGTGTGTGTGTGTGTGTGTGTGTGTCTGCCTTGCATAGTAAGTAGTTGAACATTTTGTTCACCACTGAGAATAAAATTGTAACTGTATCCTCTTCAAGAATGTCCATCAGGAAATGTTCCCTGTGGCTCCCCATATCTGTGAAACCATTTCCAACATGCTAAAAATATTAGTGTGCATGCTGTATTCATTTTGAAATGCTGTTTGTCTTTCTGTGGATGACTGTTTCCCCCACTCTCTTCTCTGACAGTATTAAAACCCAATCATACTGTATTGAATACATCTGCTCTATATGCTTTTCCATGATGAATCATGTCTGCTCCTAATGCTGCAGATTCAGAGATGGTGATGGTGGGTGTTGGGTTTCTTTTAAAATAACAATTCTAGCCTACCCCCTTCTTGGTAGAGAACAATATGAGAATTGTACAGAATCCATAAAACATCACAACAATTTGCTTTCATGCTTTAAAAAACCCACAGAAAGCCCCAGCACAGTGTTCATCTTTGTCAACAACGACCAAAAATACAAGACATAGTTTATAGGATACGTGAAACGTCCAATGGCTACTTTGAACTGAAAACTACAGGCCTCCAAAGTATCCTATACAAAATGTATTGTGATTGGCCGAGCAGTCTGAATTTGTCTACCGCTTGTATTATTTCCAATAGAGTGTCTTTGGAATCAGATCCAATCATCTGGTAAATGAGTTTAATCCTGGAGCAAATCTGTCTCTCTCATGGGACATTTTCAGAGGTGTCAATCTGAGATAAGACTCAGTGACAACAAAGCGGACCAAACCTCGGGGGATACAGCCAGCCTTTTACAGGCAAGAAAGGAGCACTTGAAAGATACAGTAGAGTTATATAAAAGCAGAAAGGCTTCTTCTCTTTCCATTAAACCGCAGGGGGAATGAAAGATGTCGTGTTCAGCTCGACACTAAGCAGACGGTGGTCTGAAAATAAATGTTTTCGTGCCCAGAACAGGAGAGGAGGGTACATAATGAAAGTAGCCGTTGTCTCTATACAATAAATACATCTACCATTCAGTGCAAGCAGTCTCTATGCAAACACACGTATGCATACACACACACACACACACACACACACACACACACACACACACACACACACACACACACACACACACACACACACACACACACACACACACACACACACACACACACATTTCCCAATGGCATGTCTGTTCTTTGCAGATCCCTACTGCCGTCTAATGGCCATGCCAGTAATTGCAGCTGGGGGAGTGAAGCAGTAAGAAGAGGCAGATGCTGTGTTGGAGAAACAACTCTGCGATGTTAACAAACATTACACACCGTAACATTTCCAATAACTCATCACACTGATACAAAACTGTGCATCAATATTGATTTCCCATAATGATATTGATATTGATTTCCCATAATGGAAATACTGTTGATATTTTCTATAAATACATATATCACATATAGGGGGGATTACAGGTACAATATCCATTTCAATGAATATATTCAGGTTATATAAATATTTACCCGTGGGCTGCCACTCAAAACAAAACCAATAGTAAGGAATACAGACATAGGTGAAGAGATAATACATTCCCTGCCCAGACAACATGTCTGACTGACCGTATGTATGCGCTGTCCACATTAAGTACATGCATGTATGAATGTCCACTCACAAACACAAACACATGCACACAATTACGTGATAAGCGTCTCGCAAACAGTTTCAGGGGAACGGAAGAAGGAAAGACAAGGACCAAGTTGAAGAGAACTTGAGGAGGGGAAAGGGTCATTTAATGTGTGTAATTTGAACATTAAAAAGAGCAGGGGAGGAAACTAAAAAGGGAAAAAGGAGAAAAGGAAACTTTTAAATTATCTTGGAGGAAAACGAGATCACAGACGGCAATTATATAATTCTTGTCAAGTGATGGTGGTGATAGCCTGAGAAGAATGTACACACACACACACACACACACACACACACACACACACACACACACACACACACACACACACACACACACACACACACACACACACACACACACACACACACACCAGGGTCCCGGCAGGAAAAAGGCCTCCTTGACTATGTTTAAATGTTGGAAGGTTCTGGAGGTCACCCAGGGGTCAGGTACAGGAAGGGGCTGTGTGTGTATGTTGTAGACTTTAAGCTCTGGGCCCCTGATAAAAGCACTCCTTTCTTATTTCCTCCTTTGGTTTTCAGTTTTTGTCCATTTGCTCCTTCGCTTTTTAGTTATGATGAAAGTAAAATAGCCAAGCATACTTTTGAGTGTTCTCCGATGCCACGGACAGATTTGGATTGGGAGTGGGACTGTGTATGTGCGTGTCTGAGAAAGAGTAGATCTTGATATGAATGCTTCCCATGCATCGCCACACAACACAATGAATACAAGCACATATAATGAATTCTACAAGAGTATGCTATTTCCAGATGAATGCATGCTGCACATGCGCATTCCACGTCTGAGTTTACAAAAACATGTACACACAAAGTGAGTCAAAGACAAAGCTTCCACTCTGAGCATTCGATCAAGTCCTCCGCCATTTCACACACACAGTGGTGGTGGAGGTGCTGGTGGGGCCAGGGGGGTCTGGGGTGCATTCCCAGGGAGCCCCACTGGTCTCATGGAGGTTCTTTGTCTGCAGAAGCAGGGGCAGACTGCAGCAGATTCCAGGAGAGATGCCTATCAGCACCCAGCTACACTACGGCCTGGAGGAGAGAGAGAGAGAGAGAGAGAGAGAGAGAGAGAGAGAGAGAGAGAGAGAGAGAGAGAGAGAGAGGGAGAGAGAGAGAGGGAGAGAGAGAGAGAGAGAGAGAGAGAGAGAGAGAGGGGGGGAGGGGGAGAGAGAGGGAGAGAGAGAGAGAGAGAGAGAGAGAGAGAGAGAGAGAGAGAGAGAGGGGGGAGAGAGAGGGGAGAGAGAGGGAGAGAGAGAGAGAGAGAGAGAGAGAGAGAGAGGGAGAGAGAGAGAGAGAGAGAGAGAGAGAGAGCGAATTGGGGGAGGAAGCGAAAGAAGGTTCACAATGTGAAACCAAATTCACTGACCACTAGTGGCAACAAAAAACATAATATCCCAAACTAGAAACTACAATATATGAAAACCAAACCACTCACTGTACTGTACATAATCAACTCTGTAGTACACTCACAGAATTACTATAATCTTATGGTCAAATACTTGAGATGAATGATTCAAATGTGTTACATAAATTGTGCAAAATGCTGTATGTGAATCTCAAATATGTAAACAGCACTAAGTGAGTAAGACAAGTGTAGAGGCACTCTGAGTGATACAGTTTGACATGTCGTGTGTACCATGTCTCTGATTGTAGTAGTATGAATGGGGTCATGTATGTATATATATATGTGGTGACAGGCGGAGTGATCTGTGCTGAGCTGCTGAGTGATCAGGTCAGCGGAGGTCATATTGGAGGTCAACAGGGGTCGTGCCTTCTCCAGGTGTGGCCACTGTTCTCACAGCTCCTTGACAGAAAGAGGACATCTCTCTTTATATACAGTATGCACACAACCCCCACTGCTACTGCTGTCATGTGGCTCAGTTGGTAGAGTATGGCGCTTGCAATACCAGGATCGTGGGTTTGCTTTCCACCAGGGCCACCCATACGAAACGTATGTATTCATGACTGTAAGTCGCTTTGGATAAAAGTGTCTGCTAAATGGTATTTATATTATTTTTCTCATTGGTCTCAGAGATGTAACATAGCCTATTAGACGAAAATCCGGGACACTCAAATTAGTATGATATGCTACGTTTGGTATGGTTACATAAGATGGAAGGTTATTTTAGCATGATAGCTAACCCTTTCCCTAACCCTGACCTAAAGATCTCCAGCCTCTGGCAGCGGAAAATGGCATTAGAAGAGTTGGACTGGGGGACGACCGAGCCCAGGATGGGGTGTCAAGCAGTCTAAATATGGAGGGCTGCGATTGGCCATAATTCATTTATACTGGCTGCCCCAACAGAAAGACGTATCTATAGTCTGCTGTCCAGCCTCAATGATTTTGTGTTGTTTGTCTGTGTGCTCGTGTGTCCGTGTTATGTACATTTTAATTTAACCTTTATTTTGACGTGGTAAGTTAAGTGTGTTATGTGCCTGTGTGTGTTATGTGTTGTGTTCCTGTGTGTGTTATGTGTTATGTGCCTGTGTGTGTTATGTGTTATGTGCCTGTGTGTGTTATGTGTTATGTGTCTGTGTGTGTTATGTGTTATGTTCCTGTGTGTGTTATGTGTTATGTGCCTGTGTGTGTTATGTGTTATGTGTCTGTGTGTGTTATGTGTTATGTGCCTGTGTGTGTTATGTGTTGTGTTCCTGTGTGTGTTATGTGTTATGTTCCTGTGTGTGTTATGTATTGTGTTCCTGTGTGTGTTATGTGTTGTGTTCCTGTGTGTGTTATGTGTTATGTGTCTGTGTGTGTTATGTGTTATGTGTGTGTTATGTGTTATGTGCCTGTGTGTGTTATGTGTCTGTGTGTGTTATGTGTTATGTTCTTGTGTGTGTTATGTGCCTGTGTGTGTTATGTGTTATGTGTCTGTGTGTGTTATGTGTTATATTCGTGTGTGTGTTATGTGCCTGTGTGTGTTATGTGTTATGTGCCTGTGTGTGTTATGTGTTATGTGTCTGTGTGTGTTATGTGTTATGTTCTTGTGTGTGTTATGTGTTATGTTCTTGTGTGTGTTATGTGTTATGTTCTTGTGTGTATTATTTGCCTGTGTGTGTTATGTGTTATGTGCCTGTGTGTGTTATGTGTTATGCTCTAGTGTGTGTTATGTTCTTGTGTGTGTTATGTGCCTGTGTGTGTTATGTGTTATGTTCTAGTGTGTGTTATGTGTTATGTTCTTGTGTGTGTTATGTCAAATTTCAAATCAAATGTATTTATATAGCCCTTCGTACATCCGCTGATATCTCAAAATGCTGTACAGAAACCCAGCCTAAAACCCCAAACAGCAAGCAATGCAGGTATAGAAGCACGGTGACTAGGAAAAACTCCCTAGGAAGGCCAAAACCTAGGAAGAAACCTAGAGAGGAACCAGGCTATGAGGGGTAGCCTGTGTGTGTTATGTGTCTCTGTGTGTTATGTGTCTCTGTGTGTTATGTGTTATGTGCCTGTGTGTGTTATGTGCCTGTGTGTGTTATGTGTTATGTGCCTGTATGTGTTATGTGCCTGTGTGTGTTATGTGTCTGTGTGTGCTATGTGCTATGTGTCTGTGTGTGTTATGTGTCTGTGTGTGTTATGTGTTATGTGTCTGTGTGTGTTATGTGCTATGTGCCTGTGTGTGTTATGTGTCTGTGTGTGTTATGTGCTATGTGTCTGTGTGTGTTATGTGCTATGTGTCTGTGTGTGTTATGTGTTATGTGCCTGTGTGTGTTATGTGTCTGTGTGTGTTATGTGTCTGTGTGTGTTATGTGTTATCTGTCTGTGTGTGTTATGTGTCTGTGTGTGTTATGTGCTATGTGTCTGTGTGTGTTATGTGTCTGTGTGTGTTATGTGCTATGTGTCTGTGTGTGTTATGTGTTATGTGCCTGTGTGTGTTATGTGTCTGTGTGTGTTATGTGCCTGTGTGTGTTATGTGTTATGTGTCTGTGTGTGCTATGTGTCTGTGTGTGTTATGTGCTATGTGTCTGTGTGTGTTATGTGTTATGTGTCTGTGTGTGTTATGTGCCTGTGTGTGTTATGTGTCTGTGTGTGTTATGTGTTATGTGTCTGTGTGTGTTATGTGTCTGTGTGTGTTATGTGCTATGTGTCTGTGTGTGTTATGTGTTATGTGTCTGTGTGTGCTATGTGTCTGTGTGTGTGTGTGTTATGTGTTATGTGCCTGTGTGTGTTATGTGTCTGTGTGTGTTATGTGCCTGTGTGTGTTATGTGTCTGTGTGTGTTATGTGCTATGTGTCTGTGTGTGTTATGTGTTATGTGTCTGTGTGTGTTATGTGTCTGTGTGTGTTATGTGCTATGTGCCTGTGTGTGTTATGTGTCTGTGTGTGTTATGTGCTATGTGCCTGTGTGTGTTATGTCTGTGTGTGTTATGTGTTATGTTCTTGTGTGTGTTATGTGTTATGTTCTTGTGTGTGTTATGTGTTATGTTCTTGTGTGTATTATGTGCCTGTGTGTGTTATGTGTTATGCTCTAGTGTGTGTTATGTTCTTGTGTGTGTTATGTGCCTGTGTGTGTTATGTGTTATGTTCTAGTGTGTGTTATGTGTTATGTTCTTGTGTGTGTTATGTCAAATTTCAAATCAAATGTATTTATATAGCCCTTCGTACATCCGCTGATATCTCAAAGTGCTGTACAGAAACCCAGCCTAAAACCCCAAACAGCAAGCAATGCAGGTATAGAAGCACGGTGACTAGGAAAAACTCCCTAGGAAGGCCAAAACCTAGGAAGAAACCTAGAGAGGAACCAGGCTATGAGGGGTAGCCTGTGTGTGTTATGTGTTATGTGCCTATGTGTGTTATGTGTTTCTGTGTGTTATGTGTCTCTGTGTGTTATGTGTTATGTGCCTGTGTGTGTTATGTGCCTGTGTGTGTTATGTGTTATGTGCCTGTATGTGTTATGTGCCTGTGTGTGTTATGTGTTATGTGCCTGTGTGTGTTATGTGCCTGTGTGTGCTATGTGCTATGTGTCTGTGTGTGTTATGTGTCTGTGTGTGTTATGTGTTATGTGTCTGTGTGTGTTATGTGCTATGTGCCTGTGTGTGTTATGTGTCTGTGTGTGTTATGTGCTATGTGTCTGTGTGTGTTATGTGCTATGTGTCTGTGTGTGTTATGTGTCTGTGTGTGTTATGTGTCTGTGTGTGTTATGTGTTATCTGTCTGTGTGTGTTATGTGTCTGTGTGTGTTATGTGCTATGTGTCTGTGTGTGTTATGTGTCTGTGTGTGTTATGTGCTATGTGTCTGTGTGTGTTATGTGTTATGTGCCTGTGTGTGTTATGTGTCTGTGTGTGTTATGTGTCTGTGTGTGTTATGTGTTATGTGTCTGTGTGTGCTATGTGTCTGTGTGTGTTATGTGCTATGTGTCTGTGTGTGTTATGTGTTATGTGTCTGTGTGTGTTATGTGCCTGTGTGTGTTATGTGTCTGTGTGTGTTATGTGTTATGTGTCTGTGTGTGTTATGTGCTATGTGTCTGTGTGTGTTATGTGTTATGTGTCTGTGTGTGCTATGTGTCTGTGTGTGTGTGTGTTATGTGTTATGTGCCTGTGTGTGTTATGTGTCTGTGTGTGTTATGTGCCTGTGTGTGTTATGTGTCTGTGTGTGTTATGTGCTATGTGTCTGTGTGTGTTATGTGTTATGTGTCTGTGTGTGTTATGTGTCTGTGTGTGTTATGTGCTATGTGCCTGTGTGTGTTATGTGTCTGTGTGTGTTATGTGCTATGTGCCTGTGTGTGTTATGTCTGTGTGTGTTATGTGCTATGTGCCTGTGTGTGTTATGTGTCTGTGTGTGTTATGTGCCTGTGTGTGTTATGTGTTATGTGCCTGTGTGTGTTATGTGTCTGTGTGTGTTATGTGTTATGTGTCTGTGTGTGTTATGTGTCTGTGTGTGTTATGTGCTATGTGTCTGTGTGTGTTATGTGTTATGTGTCTGTGTGTGCTATGTGTCTGTGTGTGTGTGTTATGTGTTATGTGCCTGTGTGTGTTATGTGTCTGTGTGTGTTATGTGCCTGTGTGTGTTATGTGTCTGTGTGTGTTATGTGCTATGTGTCTGTGTGTGTTATGTGTTATGTGTCTGTGTGTGTTATGTGTCTGTGTGTGTTATGTGCTATGTGCCTGTGTGTGTTATGTGTCTGTGTGTGTTATGTGCTATGTGCCTGTGTGTGTTATGTCTGTGTGTGTTATGTGCTATGTGCCTGTGTGTGTTATGTGTCTGTGTGTGTTATGTGCCTGTGTGTGTTATGTGTTATGTGCCTGTGTGTGTTATGTGTCTGTGTGTGTTATGTGTTATGTGCCTGTGTGTGTTATGTGTCTGTGTGTGTTATGTGTTATGTGCCTGTGTGTGTTATGTGTCTGTGTGTGTTATGTGCTATGTGCCTGTGTGTGTTATGTGTTATGTGCCTGTGTGTGTTATGTGTTATTTGTCTGTGTGTGTTATGTGCTATGTGTCTGTGTGTGTTATGTGTTATGTGCCTGTGTGTGTTATGTGCCTGTGTGTGTTATGTGTTATGTGTCTGTGTGTGTTATGTGTTATATTCGTGTGTGTGTTATGTGCCTGTGTGTGTTATGTGTTATGTGCCTGTGTGTGTTATGTGTTATGTGTCTGTGTGTGTTATGTGTTATGTTCTTGTGTGTGTTATGTGTTATGTTCTTGTGTGTGTTATGTGTTATGTTCTTGTGTGTATTATGTGCCTGTGTGTGTTATGTGTTATGTGCCTGTGTGTGTTATGTGTTATGCTCTAGTGTGTGTTATGTTCTTGTGTGTGTTATGTGCCTGTGTGTGTTATGTGTTATGTTCTAGTGTGTGTTATGTGTTATGTTCTTGTGTGTGTTATGTCAAATTTCAAATCAAATGTATTTATATAGCCCTTCGTACATCCGCTGATATCTCAAAGTGCTGTACAGAAACCCAGCCTAAAACCCCAAACAGCAAGCAATGCAGGTATAGAAGCACGGTGACTAGGAAAAACTCCCTAGGAAGGCCAAAACCTAGGAAGAAACCTAGAGAGGAACCAGGCTATGAGGGGTAGCCTGTGTGTGTTATGTGTTATGTGCCTATGTGTGTTATGTGTCTCTGTGTGTTATGTGTCTCTGTGTGTTATGTGTTATGTGCCTGTGTGTGTTATGTGCCTGTGTGTGTTATGTGTTATGTGCCTGTATGTGTTATGTGCCTGTGTGTGTTATGTGTTATGTGCCTGTGTGTGTTATGTGCCTGTGTGTGCTATGTGCTATGTGTCTGTGTGTGTTATGTGTCTGTGTGTGTTATGTGTTATGTGTCTGTGTGTGTTATGTGCTATGTGCCTGTGTGTGTTATGTGTCTGTGTGTGTTATGTGCTATGTGTCTGTGTGTGTTATGTGCTATGTGTCTGTGTGTGTTATGTGTTATGTGCCTGTGTGTGTTATGTGTCTGTGTGTGTTATGTGTCTGTGTGTGTTATGTGTTATCTGTCTGTGTGTGTTATGTGTCTGTGTGTGTTATGTGCTATGTGTCTGTGTGTGTTATGTGTCTGTGTGTGTTATGTGCTATGTGTCTGTGTGTGTTATGTGTTATGTGCCTGTGTGTGTTATGTGTCTGTGTGTGTTATGTGTCTGTGTGTGTTATGTGTTATGTGTCTGTGTGTGCTATGTGTATGTGTGTGTTATGTGCTATGTGTCTGTGTGTGTTATGTGTTATGTGTCTGTGTGTGTTATGTGCCTGTGTGTGTTATGTGTCTGTGTGTGTTATGTGTTATGTGTCTGTGTGTGTTATGTGTCTGTGTGTGTTATGTGCTATGTGTCTGTGTGTGTTATGTGTTATGTGTCTGTGTGTGCTATGTGTCTGTGTGTGTGTGTGTTATGTGTTATGTGCCTGTGTGTTTATGTGTCTGTGTGTGTTATGTGCCTGTGTGTGTTATGTGTCTGTGTGTGTTATGTGCTATGTGTCTGTGTGTGTTATGTATTATGTGTCTGTGTGTGTTATGTGTCTGTGTGTGTTATGTGCTATGTGCCTGTGTGTGTTATGTGTCTGTGTGTGTTATGTGCTATGTGCCTGTGTGTGTTATGTCTGTGTGTGTTATGTGTTATGTTCTTGTGTGTGTTATGTGTTATGTTCTTGTGTGTGTTATGTGTTATGTTCTTGTGTGTATTATGTGCCTGTGTGTGTTATGTGTTATGCTCTAGTGTGTGTTATGTTCTTGTGTGTGTTATGTGCCTGTGTGTGTTATGTGTTATGTTCTAGTGTGTGTTATGTGTTATGTTCTTGTGTGTGTTATGTCAAATTTCAAATCAAATGTATTTATATAGCCCTTCGTACATCCGCTGATATCTCAAAGTGCTGTACAGAAACCCAGCCTAAAACCCCAAACAGCAAGCAATGCAGGTATAGAAGCACGGTGACTAGGAAAAACTCCCTAGGAAGGCCAAAACCTAGGAAGAAACCTAGAGAGGAACCAGGCTATGAGGGGTAGCCTGTGTGTGTTATGTGTTATGTGCCTATGTGTGTTATGTGTTTCTGTGTGTTATGTGTCTCTGTGTGTTATGTGTTATGTGCCTGTGTGTGTTATGTGCCTGTGTGTGTTATGTGCCTGTGTGTGTTATGTGTTATGTGCCTGTATGTGTTATGTGCCTGTGTGTGTTATGTGTTATGTGCCTGTGTGTGTTATGTGCCTGTGTGTGCTATGTGCTATGTGTCTGTGTGTGTTATGTGTCTGTGTGTGTTATGTGTTATGTGTCTGTGTGTGTTATGTGCTATGTGCCTGTGTGTGTTATGTGTCTGTGTGTGTTATGTGCTATGTGTCTGTGTGTGTTATGTGCTATGTGTCTGTGTGTGTTATGTGTTATGTGCCTGTGTGTGTTATGTGTCTGTGTGTGTTATGTGTCTGTGTGTGTTATGTGTTATCTGTCTGTGTGTGTTATGTGTCTGTGTGTGTTATGTGCTATGTGTCTGTGTGTGTTATGTGTCTGTGTGTGTTATGTGCTATGTGTCTGTGTGTGTTATGTGTTATGTGCCTGTGTGTGTTATGTGTCTGTGTGTGTTATGTGTCTGTGTGTGTTATGTGTTATGTGTCTGTGTGTGCTATGTGTCTGTGTGTGTTATGTGCTATGTGTCTGTGTGTGTGTTATGTGTTATGTGTCTGTGTGTGTTATGTGCCTGTGTGTGTTATGTGTCTGTGTGTGTTATGTGTTATGTGTCTGTGTGTGTTATGTGTCTGTGTGTGTTATGTGCTATGTGTCTGTGTGTGTTATGTGTTATGTGTCTGTGTGTGCTATGTGTCTGTGTGTGTGTGTGTGTTATGTGTTATGTGCCTGTGTGTGTTATGTGTCTGTGTGTGTTATGTGCCTGTGTGTGTTATGTGTCTGTGTGTGTTATGTGCTATGTGTCTGTGTGTGTTATGTGTTATGTGTCTGTGTGTGTTATGTGTCTGTGTGTGTTATGTGCTATGTGCCTGTGTGTGTTATGTGTCTGTGTGTGTTATGTGCTATGTGCCTGTGTGTGTTATGTCTGTGTGTGTTATGTGCTATGTGCCTGTGTGTGTTATGTGTCTGTGTGTGTTATGTGCCTGTGTGTGTTATGTGTTATGTGCCTGTGTGTGTTATGTGTCTGTGTGTGTTATGTGTTATGTGTCTGTGTGTGTTATGTGTCTGTGTGTGTTATGTGCTATGTGTCTGTGTGTGTTATGTGTTATGTGTCTGTGTGTGCTATGTGTCTGTGTGTGTGTGTGTTATGTGTTATGTGCCTGTGTGTGTTATGTGTCTGTGTGTGTTATGTGCCTGTGTGTGTTATGTGTCTGTGTGTGTTATGTGCTATGTGTCTGTGTGTGTTATGTGTTATGTGTCTGTGTGTGTTATGTGTCTGTGTGTGTTATGTGCTATGTGCCTGTGTGTGTTATGTGTCTGTGTGTGTTATGTGCTATGTGCCTGTGTGTGTTATGTCTGTGTGTGTTATGTGCTATGTGCCTGTGTGTGTTATGTGTCTGTGTGTGTTATGTGCCTGTGTGTGTTATGTGTTATGTGCCTGTGTGTGTTATGTGTCTGTGTGTGTTATGTGTTATGTGCCTGTGTGTGTTATGTGTCTGTGTGTGTTATGTGTTATGTGCCTGTGTGTGTTATGTGTCTGTGTGTGTTATGTGCTATGTGCCTGTGTGTGTTATGTGTTATGTGCCTGTGTGTGTTATGTGTTATTTGTCTGTGTGTGTTATGTGCTATGTGTCTGTGTGTGTTATGTGTTATGTGCCTGTGTGTGTTATGTGCCTGTGTGTGTTATGTGTTATGTGCCTGTGTGTGTTATGTGCATGTGTGTGTTATGTGTTATGTGCCTGTGTGTGTTATGTGCCTGTGTGTGTTATGTGTTATGTGCCTGTGTGTGTTATGTGCATGTGTGTGTTATGTGTTATGTGCCTGTGTGTGTTATGTGTTATGTGCCTGTGTGTGTTATGTGCCTGTGTGTGTTATGTGTTATGTGCCTGTTTGTGTTATGTGCCTGTGTGTGTTATGTGCCTGTGTGTGTTATGTGCCTGTGTGTGTTATGTGCCTGTGTGTGTTATGTGTTATGTGCCTGTGTGTGTTATGTGTTATGTGCCTGTGTGTTATGTGCCTGTGTGTGTTATGTGCCTGTGTGTGTTATGTGCCTGTGTGTGTTATGTGCCTGTGTGTGTTATGTGTTATGTGCCTGTGTGTGTTATGTGTCTGTGTGTGCTATGTGTCTGTGTGTGTTATGTGTTTTGCGTATTATATAACCTTTACTAATCCCCTACTGACCTCACCTCTGTATCCTGGCGACCCATGAAAACCCCATTGTAATTGTAACATCCACATTGATGATTTACAGTAGCGTCAGAGGCAGCTGAACAAGGCTCTGTAAACTCTGACTGATTGGTGTGGAAGGTTTCCATGTGTGTTCCAGTGAGATGACAAGGATTCAACCGTCTTTGTTCTCTATATACGTTCTGCCACAGGAAGTGACTACTATTGCCACCATACAAGTGTCATAACAAATGTCATCTATTGAACTTCAAGTGCGAACCTTGGCGGAGGAGTATTTCTGATAAGACACATAATAGGGGGTAGAATATAAAAAATACAAATAAACTATTGCAAGTTGCATAACTAACGCAAACATTATTTTTACGGCTCTGATTTCTGTCTCTGCCAGACAGAGAAACAGAGAGAGAGAAAATGAGGCAGAAAGAGAGAGAGAGAGAGAGAGAGAAGGGAGAGAGCGAGAGAGAGAAGGGAGAGAGAGAGAGAAGGGAGAGAGAGAGAGAGAGAGAGAGAGAGAGAGAGAGAGAGAGAGAGAGAAGGGAGAGAGAGAGAAGGGAGAGAGAGAAAGAGTGAGGTGGGCGAGAGAGAACGAGTGAGGTGGGCGAGAGAACGAATTTGAGAGACAGGTCGAGATAGAGAAGCGACAGTGAATCGGCTGAATGGCGACAGGGACAGAGCAGAGCAGAAAATTGAAGTACATGTAACATGACACAAATGGACAAAAGTATTTAGCTAATGATTTATTATTAAACAGCTCCCCCTGTCCGGCCAAGCCCAGACCCTATTGTAGACAGATGGAGGAGAAGATTAGGAGCACTCTAATGGTTTTCAGATGGCAGGTGGGCTGGTGGGAGGCCTAAGCCCAGGGTTAATCACTGTTAAGTGCTGTGGACAGAAGAGGAGGAGAGGACACCGCCTGTCCAGGACACTGTATCCTGGGGCTTTGGAGGGGCAAGCCCAGGTAAGGCAAGGTAAGGCAGGCCAGGTAGGTAACTCACCTGAGGAAGCAGCTGCCTACCTGCATGGGCCCTGAGGTGAACTCTGTACCCTCTGCAGATATAAGCATTATATCACCCCCCCCCTCTCTCTCTCTCTCCCTCCCTCTCTCTCTCTCTCTCTCTCTCTCTCTCTCTCTCTCTCTCTCTCTCTTTCTCTCTCTGGCTCTACCCTCTATTGTGTCCTCCCCATTCTGCTTTCCAGTTATTTCCCCAGGCAGTTTTGAGTAACATTAGTGATTTGAGGGAGAGAAGGAAGGATTGTGTAAGAGCGCTAGTGAGCCAGAAAGGAGATTTATGTAAACCTCTCAGTGAACATACGCAGCACAGTACAATACTGTCGTTTATGGTGGATGCAGATTAGAATGCAGTCTAAAGATGAGAGACAGAACAGTTTGTTCTAATGAGGGATTGGGAGACGTAATACAATAATCATATTGATGAAGCAAAGAAAATGACAGAAAGCAGATGTTATTATGTGGTTTATGCTAAGAAAAGAGAAGAGCATAAAATCTGCCATTATTCCCCCCAGAAGCCAGTTCAGTCTGAGGGGATGAGACGTCTGCCTCCTATTGGATGGTATTCCAGCTTCTCTGTCATACATTAGGCTGCTTCCAGAGGAAATCAGACTACATGAAAAAACAGCAACACGGCTCTCATACCATACCATTAAACAGGCCGAGGTACACTTAACCGGCAGTCGGACGACAAACCTGTATTGAAGGCGGTAATTGGAACAACATTTCCCCGTCTCGCTCCGACATCCCTGCCCCCGTTAGGATGGCCTGTCTCCAAAATCATTCCCAAACATCCCGCTAATGAAAATGAATTCATGGAAAACGGCAAAACTTTACACAGCACTGACTTCTGATGGGCCATTTCTGCCAGGCCAGCCAACTCCTGGAGTCTTCTCCTGGAGACTTCTCCTGGAGTCTTCTCCTGGAGTCTTCTCCTGGAGTCTTCTCCTGGAGTCTTCTCCTGGAGACTTCTCCTGGAGTCTTCTCCTGGAGACTTCTCCTGGAGTCTTCTCCTGGAGACTTCTCCTGGAGTCTTCTCCTGGAGTCTGCATCGTGGAGTCTTCTCCTGGAGTCTTCTCCTGGAGTCTTCTCCTGGAGTCTTCTCCTGGAGACTTCTCCTGGAGTCTTCTCCTGGAGTCTGCATCGTGGAGTCTTCTCCTGGAGTCTTCTCCTGGAGTCTTCTCCTGGAGTCTTCTCCTGGAGTCTTCTCCTGGAGACTTCTCCTGTAGTCTTCTCCTGGAGTCTTCTCCTGGAGTCTTCTCCTGGAGACTTCTCCTGGAGTCTTCTCCTGGAGTCTGCATCGTGGAGTCTTCTCCTGGAGTCTTCTCCTGGAGTCTTCTCCTGGAGACTTCTCCTGGAGTCTTCTCCTGGAGTCTTCTCCTGGAGTCTTCTCCTGGAGTCTTCTCCTGGAGTCTGCATCGTGGTGGGCCATAGTCCCCCTGCAGCATGGAGGATGATACTGTACTGCAGGCTAACACTCGTTCTAACCCTGTACAGAAGAACAGGGTGCACTCAGGGGCTGAATTCCCTTCTCATCTAGTGGTTGTTGTGTTTCAGAGTGAATTCATAGAAAGAGTCTGGACCACAACATGCAGGGATTTATACTACTGTTGATGGTATACTGTGGTTAACATGAGGGAGACGCACAAACACACACAGACACACAGACACACACACGCAAACCCCATCAAGCCCCTATCTGGCTCATCCCTCTGTCTGCTCCCATAAAATGAAGTCGTAAACAACAGATGAAGTCATCGCAGCAAAGAGGAAGAAAAAGAGAAGAGAGGTCAAGTTGAACTGAAACCCTTAAGTAAATCATCTGCTTGTAGTAAACAGCCGAGGGGTAAATCTATCAGCCAGGCACGTGCGGCTGACAGTATAATAATAAGGTGGAGAAAGCAGGAGCGTGTGGTGAAAACAGATGAAGAGCTCTCCCCTGATAGAGGGAGCCGAGAGAGAGACAGAGAGAGAGAGAGAGAGAGAGAGAGAGAGAGAGACAGAGACAGAGAGTGAGAGAGAGAGAGACAGAGAGAGACAGAGAGAGACAGAGAGAGAGAGAGAGAGACAGAGAGAGACAGAGAGAGAGAGAGACGGAGAGTGAGAGAGAGAGAGAGAGAGAGAGAGAGAGAGAGAGAGAGAGAGAGAGAGAGAGAGAGAGAGAGAGAGAGAGAGAGAGAGAGAGAGAGAGAGAGGGAGGAAAAATGGGGGAACAGACTGAGTGAGGGATAGAGCATTACAATCACTAACTCTCATATAAGTGGAGTAGATTGTCTCGGTCGGACTAAAGACAGGTGTATTGTAGAGATTGTTCATGATCACTTGGTTGTTGTTCTTTGTCGAACCAGGTTCAGTACATGACTGACAAGGCAGTCAGGCTGGCCAGCCCTCTCTGTTGTATAATCACCTCATGATGACAAAATGAGGCCAACAACTTTGATGTACAGTTTATGCCTTGATGACCTTTGTGCCCGTGCCTGTGTGTGTGTGTGTATGTGCGTGTGCATGCGTGTGCGTTATACACAGTTCCTTTCCCACATGTATAAGCAAGTTCTCAGCCAGCCAGCCAGCCAGTCAGTCAGCCAGCCAGCAGGCTTGATGTCAATCAAGTGGGCTTCTAATTAAAAGCAGCAGGAAGAAGCTGCTAGGGACAGCAGTCGTTATCAGCCTCCCATTTTCATATGAATGGCCTTTTTAATTAAACTGAGCAGCTAATACGTCTCTGTATCCCAACCATGTCGCAGTTTAACAGACAAAGAGCTTCGGAGAAACATCGCAGGCGAGTGGCGGAGGAGAAGACAGAGTGATGAGAGGTAAAGACAGAGGGATGAATAATGAGGAGTAAAAAGCAGGGTGATGCATCGCCTTTGAACCTGTTGTCTTCCCTTTTGTTCATGTGGGCGCTTCACCAGAAGCTATTATCGTCAACAGCGTTTCATGTCTTCCATAAACCACGAGAGGAATAAAATGAAAAGCGAGAAGAGAAGTGGGTATGAAGCACAGCACATCTCTGCCTCAGATGAAAAGGAAAGGTCCAAAAAGCGTTGGGGCTGGTGTGTTTGTATGTTTGTGTGTGTGTGTGTGTGTGTGTTTTGTTATAGGGTAATAAAGAAGAACGGCCAGCACAGAGCAACTGGATCGAATCAAAGGTCAAAAACAAAGCCAGGCTGAATGCATTTTCTCTAACCAATGAAGTGAAACAATAACAGACAATAATGAAAAACGTTCATATTCTAGATGACATTTGGAAATATGATGTATGTACAGTACCAGAGGAGTAAAACCATTGTTTATACATTAGAATTTATTGAACAGTTATCGCAGAAATATCATTTGTTATATTTGGGTAACTGAATCAGATTAAAGCCCCCATGCAGTCTTTGTAATTGTATTTTTAAATCATCACTGTATATCTAATAAATCACTGTGTTTTTTTGAATGAAAATAACTCCAACATACAGTGCCTTGCGAAAGTATTCGGCCCCCTTGAACTTTGCGACCTTTTGCCACATTTCAGGCTTCAAACATAAATATATAAAACTGTATTTTTTTGTGAAGAATCAACAACAAGTGGGACACAATCATGAAGTGGAACGACATTTATTGGATATTTCAAACTTTTTTAACAAATCAAAAACTGAAAAATTGGGCGTGCAAAATTATTCAGCCCCTTTACTTTCAGTGCAGCAAACTCTCTCCAGAAGTTCAGTGAGGATCTCTGAATGATCCAATGTTGACCTAAATGACTAATGATGATAAATACAATCCACATGTGTGTAATCAAGTCTCCGTATGAATGCACCTGCACTGTGATAGTCTCAGAGGTCCGTTAAAAGCGCAGAGAGCTTCATGAAGAACAAGGAACACACCAGGCAGGTCCGAGATACTGTTGTGAAGAAGTTTAAAGCCGGATTTCGCAAGGCACTGTATATGTTGTCTTTTATTTCCCTGAGCCTCCTTTGACCTTTGAAATGCTCAGTCTGATCATGTGGGTGTTACGCAACAAATTTGAAGACATTTACATACACAGTCCTGATTGGCTGATAGGGTGGTCTATAGTCCAGCCGCTCACCCAGATGAACAGTCAATGGTCTATTATAATCAGATCACATTGTGATGTCATGATGTGGGCCAAGTTCCTTTCCCACCTGAACAGGCTAAAATTCCAGGATTTTATTTCAAACAGCTCTTACACAAAAAGGGCATTATAATAATGTTCACACTTTCAGGGTGTTATTTCAACTTCATAGTGTGGAAATAGCATGAAAAAAACCCTGAAAAATTACATTTTTAACTGCACTGCCCTTTTCTTACTTCTTCATAAACTTTTAACATCGTGACCCGGAGAAACATTTGCAAACTATAACAATAAATGAACTTGTAATGAGCTAAATAATTGCACATCATAAACGTCGTGCGCTGGTGGAGCACGAACTCTGAAGAAAGGGCCCAATTTAGAGATTACATGGCTCATGACTGCCCAAGTTCAAAACACAGAGAAATTGGTTGTGAAGTGAGAAAAAAGGGACCTTCCAAACGACTCCCCAGCATTCTTTAAACTTGTGTAATGGATACGCTGCAGGCAACCGGTTGAATTTACCATGCAAAGAATCTCCATTCTGCACGCACCACTTCAAAGGCAGAGGAACTGAGTTTCAGGCAGCCAGTGGGCAGAGGGAGAGGGGGGAACCATCTCGGTGATGCACATTTGTCACCCGGAGTGACAGAAATGGGGGGGGGGGGGGGGGTTCAAAATGAGAGATGTAGCTGATCTAGGGCAGAGCAGTAGTCGAGTCAACACCGTGGTGCTCCCTCAATCTTCAAAAACAGAGAGAAATCATAATATAGAGAAGAAATGCTGAGAAGTTCAAAAGGAACGAGCTGGTAGGAAGCACATGAAACTCAGAGGAACAGTAGATGTATTTCTCGCTTTCCCTGAGAGAGATGGGAGAGCGGGACCTGGTGGTGTGTTCTGTGTTGTAATTCTCTATCGGTCCCAGCTCTTTCAGTGTTGTGTGCATAGATGGTTGCAGGGGCGGACGAGATTACATTAGCAATGACAAAGTGACCCAGACTACACTGTGGCTGGCTATCTAATACATAACCCAAAAACAGCAGACCTAAACCACCCAATACAGAGGACAATACGTGGCATCCAACACTTCAAATCGGAACAAATAAAAGGCCAACTTCTCCCACAAAAAAACACGGTTAGGAAGGGAAGGTGTTCAGTTTGAAATGTACCAACCGTGGAGCCAGCTTGTAATTCAACAAATGGTACTTTTAATTTATTGACCTATCAGTTTCCTTTTTATCTGAAACACCTATCGCAAGGGCCCTCAAATACAATTACATTCAGCCGTGGGCCAATTTGTTCTTGAGTGGATAGTCGGGGGGCCGGAACATAATTATAAATAATTTAGTACACTGCAAATGCAGTTCTATGTCCAATAACAAAAATTGGGCAGCCTATTGGGGAACCCTGACCTGAGGTATGAAGGGTACAAATTGCAGAGTTAAGTAAAATATAGTATAAACAAAGACTAGTGTCCAACATTTTTTATATAAATGTGTTAGTATTTATTTGATAAAAAAATGCCCAATGTAATAAGTTGATTTGTGGTTTTATTTATGGCTAGTTTCTTACATTACCCTCCCCCTTCTTTGCTTCCCCTCACCCCTTCTTTCTCTGGCTTTCTTCCCCTCTCTCCTCCTCTAACCCCCCTCACGAGGCAGTCTCACTCCCATTCTGTGGCCTTATCTGATGGGAGCCCTGCCACTGTTTTCATAAAACACTGTTTTTAAGGGGTTGCATATGTACATTCAAACTAACCTTGCCCAACACACACACACACACACACACACACACACACACACACACACACACACACACACACACACACACACACACACACACACACACACACACACACACACACACACACACACACACACACACACACAAAAGCTGTGTTGATATGAACCCGCTAAAAAGCCTGGCGACGGACACGCTGCGGGTTTGTTTAAACAAGGCCTCTCCCTTTTTATAGACGATTTATAAACACAGTCACATACACACACACAGAGAGACACAGACACACATACTCTCACACAGCGTCACAGATTGTAGTCCAGGGTGTACTTGGTAGTATAAATGAAAGTAAGTCAAATCAACTGCGCAAATAAATCCTACTGATACGGTTCATAATGCTCTTGCCTCGATCCTTAACTGCAATACTCTGGTTGTCTGATTTTGACAATATGCCTAACATTTTCAAATAATTATCCAGCTCAACTTCAACTTCAAAGGATATTTGGAAAGGCAGTTATTTCCAAGCAAACAAATGAAAAAAGACGTATCGCTCAGCCCCCTTCCCTGTCTGTTTTAACCTCTATCTATCCCACCAATTCACTCCATCCTCCTATGCTCTCTCTCCTGTCCCCTTTTATTTCGACCTCTCTGTCACTCCATCCTCCCCTCTTGCCTCTCGTCCACTCTTCCGTCTTCCTAGACATAGAGGAGTGATAATAGCTGTGGCAGCGGCCTACACAAACCATTAGTCTTTCCATCGGTCTCGCCTCATTTCCCTCAGTCCCACCACAGACTAGTGTGCCCAATTACAATTCCGGCATTTGTTTTCTCTCAAAATTAGGTTACTTCTGCAAATTTACACTAATTTACTTAACTTACTCAAACCTCTGGTGCTCGTCATTCAAAAGGCACGTCTGTTTGTTTAACATGGAACCCGAACTCTGCGACTTAAAGCCCCCCCCCCAACACTGATCACTTGCAGTTCATGTGGGGGACACCAAGCCTGGTTAGGCAAAGGTTTAAGATCATAAACGACTGGGATTGATATGGGAGATATGGTGGGAAGTGGTTTTGATTTATCAAACACAGCAAAAAGTTAAACATGGGGATGTTTTTCCTCCACTTAACACTCACTGTTCTAGACAATGTCAAAATGTATACATGCCATTGCCTGTGTACCCTTAATGAGCGTAGGGGTAGATTCCCAGTGGAGTGCGGCAGTATATTGTATACAGCTATGGGAGGAAATTGTCAACAGAGACAACCCTTTCACTCTGACCCTTGACATCAGCTCTTCCGCGCCACACAGTAGTAGACATTAGTTAGGTTATTCGGCATGCCAGGGGTGTTTCATATGACCCCAGACACATTCCGTTCCAGAAATCACTATCCCAACCCCTGTTCACTGTCTCACACTCCTTATTCATATGTAAGTCTCACATACCCGAGCTACCCCCAAACACACCCCATCCCAACCTCAGTGATGTCACATCCTGTCATGTCAGCTTAATGACACACATTGGGCCCATCACGTCATGGCGTGGCTGTTTGATCTCAGTCAGAGCGTTAGAGAGAGCCGTGTCACTAGCTGAGTGGGGTCAGTGATGATTACGGGAGGTGCAGGAGTTTGGAAAACAGCACATCCCTTCTTAGGCCACGCATGACTAACACTCATCAGCAATACAACTAGCTGGGGGAAAATCACCAACACTTCAAAAACGACCCGGTTAGCAGTTCACTGTGGTTTCAAGACAGAAGCCATTTGTCATGCTGTACCCTTGGGGAAAGGATTATTTTCATTGATCATTGGAGCTAGTACAATGTCTTATACCAAAGCATTTACAAACTATGTCATTACAAACCAATTGCTATGTAACATGTAAAAGCACATTATTATAATTATCATTTCTATGTACTTTTACCCCCTTTTCTCCCCAATTTCATGACATCCAATTGGTAGTTACAGTCTTGTCTCATCGCTGCAACTCCAGTACGGACTCGGGAGAGGCGAAAGTCAAGAGCCATGCGTCCTCCGAAACACAACCCAAACAATCAACACTACTTCTTGACACAATGTCCACTTAACCCGGAAGCCAGCTGCACCAATTTGTCGGAGGAAACACCGTGCACCTGGCAACCGTGTCAGCGTGCACTGCCGCCCGGCCCACGCAGGAGTCACTAGTGTGCGATGAGACAAGGATATCCCTGCTGGCCAAATCCTCCCCTAACCCGGACGACGCTGGGCCAATTGTGCGTCGCCCCTTTGGTCTCCTGCTCCCGGTCGCAGCCGGCTGCGACAAAGCTTGGACTCGAACCCAGCTAGCCCTGTGATGCAGTCCCTTAGACCACAGCACCAGTCGGGAGGACCTGTAGTTACAGTCTCATCCCATCGCTGCAACTCCCCTACTGATTCAGGAGAGGCAAAGGTCGAGAGCCATGCGTCCCCCGAACACAAGCCAAGCCACACTGCTGACTGACACACTGCTCGTTTATCCAGCCGCACCAATGTGTCAGAGGAAGTATCGTCCAGCTGGCGACCGAAGTCAACTTGCAAGCGCCCGGCCCGCCACAAGGAGCCAGTAGAGTGCGAAGGGACCAGGAAATCCCGTCCGGCCAAACCCTCCCCTGACCCGGACGACGCTGGGCCAATTGTGCGCCGCCTCATGGGTCTCCCAATCACGGACGGCTGTGACACAGGCTGGGATCGAAACCAGTCTGTAGTGACTCCTCAAGCACTGCGATTCAGTGCCTTAGACCGCTGCTCCACTCTGGAGGCCCAACCACACATTAGTACAGTGAAATCTGTTACAAAGTTGTTATAGTGTAATTACAAGAGTAAAAGCAGATGAAAGCACATGTAAAGGCATGTATCTCGCTGAATTCACCAGCAGCTGGTGAACACACAGAGACACAGTGTTGTGTCTGGACCCATTAGGCCCAACTCAGTGGTGAAAAGGTCACCAGAGAGTTCCCATAGTTGGAGTATCTCACTGCCATCACTTCTCAAACTATCACAGAACAGGAAGGAGAGTTTAGGGACTTTAGACTAATGGACAATCATTACATAGTACTCTTCTGGTCTCCTCACTCTCATTTGTAGGAGTGTGAGAACGTATACCCTGTGGCCCCCCTCACTGAGAGACGCTTTGATGTCACTGCTCAGCTCATTACCCTGCTACAGCGATATCCTTTTCCCATTTCTCTCCCTTTATTCTCTTTAATTCATCCTCTATTTCAGCCCCCTGCTCTCCCTCTGCTCTGTATCTCTCAATCCGTCTCCCATTGTTGGTGGAGCTCCTCTCCATTAGAAAGAATATTACAGTTTACAGTGTTTCATTTGCATCACCCTGCCACACCTCTCACGGATCCATCCTTCGTTCCCCTGCCGCTATGCAGATAGGCTATACCCGCACTCCAAAGTTCTGTATCGCAGCAAAACCGGTCGACATTCCATCAGTACACCAGTGAAGAAGAGGCCCTGATTCCAAATCAGTGCAGGGGAGCACAAACACACGTCAAGCCTCACTCAACACATCAACACTCTTCTCCTCTACTGTCAGAGCTGTGATTGGAGGCCCACTGAAACCTCCATAACCTCTGCCTGACAGAATATGGGGATGCTCCATTCCATACGGAGAGAGGAATAAAATAAAGGCGTGTGCACGTACAAGCACGTGCGGCAGGTTTGGAGTGGAGAAGACAGTTTGAATGAAGCACATGAAAGTATGTGTCCCTCTTTCCATACATATGTGTGCATTTTCCTTTCTCCCCGTTCCTACTCTCAAATGCCAAGTAAGGTATAATATCGTCAACCATAGCGGCTGTCGATTACTCTGGAGCTTTCACCATTTCTCCGCAGTCTTCCTGTCTCCATGGCTATCCAGTCGGACTCAGGTGCGACAGACTTAGCATGAGAGGTGTGATGGGGTTGAGACCATTGTGAGAATGTGTGTGAGAGAGACAGACAGGACCAAGAAGCTGGGCCAAAGAGAGTGAGTGTCTCTGTACATATTCAAGGGGCAGGGAGGATGGAGGTGTCAACATTGCGTGCCATTCTTCATTTGCATAATTTAATTCCCCATGAGCAACAAAGAGAAGTGAGGAAGGGGAGAGATACGCAAACAAAACCACAAGTGACGAGGGAACAATGATGGTCCTGAAGGGTCATTTGGGGAGCTACATTTTCCCGGGTCACTGTTTAATATGGGGCAGGCCAAGTTCCAGAAATAATTTGGCACAGCTCTTGAGTGGTAAACCCCTTCGATAACTGCTTTGACAAGCCAACTATACTTTGGTTAGCAGGTTTCAGAAGAAAGAATACCAGGGCCGGCTCTAGCCTTCTGGGGGCCCCCCTCTTGAAGGTGCAGAAAACATACTTTTTAAAGTGAATTCCCTGCAATTCTACACATTTTGCCTTGACTTATGCCATGTTAATTATATCTGACTGAGAGTGACAAACAAAATCAATGGGGTCCCCTGGGAACGTGACCAGTCAGTATTCAGCCATGATTACTACAAGTTTAGATAGCTGGCTAGACTAATTTACCAATCTAAAAGTTGTTAGTTGAGATGGCTAATTGAGTGACTGTCAGTAACTGACATAAGAGAAAAATTGCTGATGCCAAACCAAATTTCAAACTTACACCTTGTGTGTTCTACTATTCTCTCAACAGTAAGTTGAGACCCCGACTGAGTTTTTTTTTTTTGGGGGGGGGGGGGGGGCTCCTTAGCGACCTGGGGTCCTAAGCGACTGCTTATGTCGCTTATGCCCGGAGCCGGCCCTGAACAATACCTCTCTTTGTTGTGTGTCCAAATGCCAGAGGTAAGGATAAGACAAGGGCAAAGAGAATGATTTAACACCACATGGCCAGGCTCATGGGAAGGCAGTTGTGTGGGTGGAGATGGGAAAGGTGGATACCTAGTCAGTTGTACAACTGAATGCCTTCAACTGAAATGTGTCTTGAGCATTTAACCCAACCCTTCTGAATCAGAGATGTGCGGGGGCTGCCATAATCAATATCCACGTCTTCGGCACACGGGGAACAGTGGGTTAACTGCCTTGCTCAGAAGAACCCTGAGACAGAGCGAGTAGAGGAACAGGAGAGACAACTCGTTTTCATACACATTTTTTCCGCTTGAGAAATACTGCACCAAATATCTTAGATGTAAAATTGCTAAGACCTCCTAGAAGAAAGAAAAAAAAGTCAAAATGAGTTTCAGGTAGGGCCTCCCGAGTGGCGCAGTGGTCTAAGGCACTGCATCGCAGAACAGCAGATTTTTTACCTTGTCGGCTCGGGGATTCAATCTAGCAACCTTTCGGTTACTGGCCCAACGCTCTAACCACTAGGCCACCTGTCACCCCTACATGGGTGTAGGTGTAGGGAGAGAGTAGGGTCTGATGGGGCAGTGGGTGTTTAGATGGGCAGGTGTAGGGAGTGGATGAGGAGCCGGAGAGCCGAGGGTGCCTGCATGCAGGCGGAGATGGATGATGGATGGTGTTGATACAGGAGCGGGCGCCCTGCTTTATCTGGGCAGCAGAAGGCAGGCCTGTCTGTGTGATGGGTGAGCTGTCAGCTCTTTGTTTATGGGGCACGGCCCATCTCACAGCCATATGACTGCTCCTGGATCTCTTAAATATGGCGACATACTACCTCTCTGCCTCTTTAGCGGTCATTCATTTAGTATTTTTTTCTCTCTAAACCACACTTCTAATAAATGATATTTGATATGTGTTCTAACGGTAGTCCTCGAGTCGGTGGGACAGCACAAGCATCAGCACTTAACTCTTCTAATAATATGCAGGTGTGTAGGCCTTTTTTCTGTATTTAAATGGAATCAGGATCTTAAAGACATTTCAGTCCATAGATGGAAGAAGAGTGAGAGATAGAGAGAGTGGAAAATGGAAAGAAGAGAGGAAGATGGAAAGGAGGGAGGAAGATGGAAAGGAGAGAGGAAGATGGAAAGGAGAGAGGAAGATGGAAAGGAGGGAGGAAGATGGAAAGGAGAGAGGAAGATGGAAAGAAGAGAGGAAGACGGAAAGGAGAGAGGAAGATGGAAAGAAGAGAGGAAGACAGAAAGGGGGGAGGAAGATGGAAGACAGAAAGAAGAGAGGAAGATTGAAAGAAGAGAGGAAGATGGAAAGAAGAGAGGAAGATGGAAAGGAGAGAGGAAGATGGAAAGAAGAGAGGAAGATGGAAAGGAGAGAGGAAGATGGAAAGAAGAGAGGAAGACGGAAAGGAGAGAGGAAGATGGAAAGAAGAGAGGAAGATGGAAAGGAGAGAGGAAGATGGAAAGAAGAGAGGAAGATGGAAAGAAGAGAGGAAGATGGAAAGGAGAGAGGAAGATGGAAAGAAGAGAGGAAGATGGAAAGGAGAGAGGAAGATGGAAAGAAGAGAGGAAGATGGAAAGGAGAGAGGAAGATGGAAAGAAGAGAGGAAGATGGAAAGGAGAGAGGAAGATGGACAGGAGAGAGGAATTTGGGAGCACAACCCAACCGTATCCCAATGTGCTGTACACTTCTAATGAATGAGCCGTTCGTTTATCAGTCTCCAGCTGGTGATGCCTCTTTTGAAAAATTTCTCTGCTGTTTCCTCTTCTCCTCTATCAGTTCTTCCCGCTCTTATCCTCTAACCACCCTCCTCCCATCCCTCACTCTTTCCAACCACTCAGTTTTACATTTGCTTTATTTCATCATGTTCTGGTTGTAGTGTGATGCTCTCAGTCTGTACTGTGGTATTCAGTCTGTACTGTGTGTGTAAAGCCACTAGCATGTCTGATCTTTATCCCTGGCCTGGGTCAGTGCAGTGGGTTTATGTGATCTATGGTCATGAATGTAGTCCTACAACAATACTTATAATATACTTCAAAGATATCTGAACTGTTTACACTGCACGTACAACAACTCTGTGACAATACCAGTAAAGATTTGTTTAAGCAACAGCAATACCTGTTCACGAATGGTTTCGTGAAAAACTATTCCATGGGCCTAAAGGACACTGTAATTGTGATCATTAACTTGGTTGGTTGATCCTTATACACTACATTGTACTAAACCACAAATCAAATAAAGCAAGTTCTCTCATTGATGCAGGACAACAGAGGTTGCACAAATACAGGCATTTCCTCCTGACTCATCCAAAAACAGATCTAGCACCAGACTCCTCTCCCTTTGTTAGCGTGATTGATTTGGACCCCTGAAATGTGCCTGTCACATTGATCGATCTGCCCACCTGATTGGGGGTTTATCCCCGCGCCCGCTGCCACCGTGATGAATGGCGGGTAACGGGCGCTGACAGAGCTGCAGTTATGGCTTCTTTAATTTACCCTGCGCACCGCGCTGACAGAGACTCATAACAAGGTGGCACGTCACTGTAGCGGTCACGTTCAGTCACCCCATGTCGGAGGGCTGGGGGGTGAGGCAGGATGGAGAAAGAGGATGTTTCCTCTCCTCCCTATGTTATTGAGAGGCTGGGTGTTATCTCTGTCCTTCTGGGCCTAGTGGGGGAGTGTTAAGGCGTCTCCTAGGTTCGGTTTGCTCCTAGCAGAACTCGGCTAGGCGAAGTGAACGTCTGTGCCTTGCATACTCCCTTAAAAGACCTTTGCTTGAATAGTACTGTTTGTCCCTCGAGACACCGTAGCCATGTCCTCATGAATCTGTAACAATAATTCATTTTTTTGTACTTTTCCTTTTTTCTCCCCAATTGGCAGTTACAGTCTTGTCCCATCGCTGCAACTCCCCTACAGCTTCGGGAGAGGTGAAGGTCCTCTGAAACATGACCCTGACAAGCCGCACTGCGTCTTGACACACTGCCTGCCCATCGCTAGAGCGCGAAGGGACAAGGAAATCGCAGCCGGCCAAACCCTCCCCTAACGACCAATTGTATGGGTCTCCCGGTCGGTGGTGACACAGCCTGGGATGAAACCCGGATCTATAGCGACGCCTCGAGCACTGCGATGCAGTGCCTTAGACCACTGCGATGCAGTGCCTTAGACCACTGCGCCACTCGGGAGGCCCTACCTGAAACTCATTTTGACTTTTTTTTCTTTCTTCTAGGAGGTCTTAGCAATTTTACATCTAAGATATTTGGTGCAGTATTTCTCAAGCGGAAAAAATGTGTATGAAAACGAGTTGTCTCTCCTGTTCCTCTACTCGCTCTGTCTCAGGGAAGATATGTCTTTGTGCCCGGGTGTGTGTGAGTTAGAGCTGAATAAATAGGGGTGTCTGGCATTTCTCTGGGAATGTTTGTGTGTGTTGGTGTATGTGGATTATATGCGAGTAGGAATGAATCCTTATATGTGCTGGTATGTGTAGGGGTGTGTGTGTGAGAGTGTATTTACGTGTGTGTGCATCGTGTGTGTGTTGTTTGCACATTGCAGTATGTGTGACTTTGTGAGAGTCTGCATGTCCATGTATGGAGGTGTCATCTTCTAAGGTGTTATTGTCTAGAGTTTTTTGATCACACGAAGGGCATCGTTCCAGCTGCAGAGTCTCCATACCAGCTGCCCCCACCTCTACGCCCCCTCCGCTCAGTCCGCACCCTGTACACCGCCTCTCTCTGTCATCTCAGCCTATCAATCAAAAATGTATTAAGTCCAGAGTCGGGGCCGATCAAAGGCAGAATTCCTAGGAGGAGGGCAGATAAGGCCTATCTCATTAATAAGTGCTTTACCATCGGAGAGGCCCGCACAGCTCACCACACCCTGCCTGCCTCCCTTTGATATCTAATTATTGGAGTGTCATACCATACACAAAAACACACATGGGCGGCTGCATGACGTTGGCACGGGGGTACACTAACACATCACTGTGACATGCAGAACATCTAAATGTGCAGAGACTGGCACATACAAACAAATGAAAATGGAGGTTCTGGTAAAAGGAAGCATTACACCCCTCCTAAAAACGCTGTAGACTGGGGGAAACGATATTGGAACAGTTTGGATGTTGTGCTGTCAATTGCATGGATTTTGAGTCTGCATACATACAATCTCTCCTACCAAGCTTTAGAATCAAAGTGCTTACAGGCTGGACTGCAGAGCAGATGTCACTATTGTAAGGCAACTTGTGTTGATATACTGTAGATACTACTGGGCATACAGTATACAAGACATTACAACATTAATGTGAGATATTGAGAGGAGGAACAACAGGAGGAGTTTAACAGTTAAGAGGGTTTAGCGAGTCGCTAGCACGCTCTTAGAAAAAAGGGTTCCAAAAGGGTTTCTTCGGCTGTCCCCATAGGAGAACCCTTTTTGGTTCCAGGTAGAACTCTTTTGGGTTCCATGTACAGTAGAACCCTCTGTGGAAAGGGTTCTGTATGGCACCCAAAAGGGTTCTACCTGGAACAAAAGGGTTCTACCTGGAACAAAAAGGGTTCTACCTGGAACGAATAAGGGTTCTTCAAAGAGTTCTCCTATGGGGACAGCTGAAGAACCCTTATTGGTTCTAGAAAGCACCATTTTATGTCCTAAGAGTGTAGAAAGTGATGGACAGAAGACAGAGAATAAATTAATTAGGGGGACCGACCTGGAGAGAGGAGAAATTTAAGAAAAGGGGAAATGGGAGGGAGAGAAAGAGTGATGCATTATTTTTCCTTCTCTGCTCGGTTTTCTGTAATAGTATCTCAGCCAGAAAAGGATGAAAAGGCCATCAACCTTTTTCTCTCTCCCTCTTTCTCTCTCTCCCTCACACTCACTCACCGCGATTTCCATTAATCCCCCTTCCAGAGTCCATCAATTTGACTTTATTGTGAGTGAACCAACATACACCGGTACACACTGTAATAACACATTCATATACTTGATTGATATTCAGGAGGAACACACTAACCTTCTCCACAGAGCTGAAATAACATATTCACATGATGGTTCAACCTCTATTCCTTAATCGTTAAAAGCAGAGCCTTAAGACAAACACAAGCCAAGCAGGATTTAGAAGAACAAAACAGACTAAATAACACAATCCCACACAAAGACACCAAAGCCTGCTTCCCCAACTCATGTCCTCTTTAAAAGAGGCCTTCATCTCTCTGAGCTCCTGTCAGGAAGAGACTTCCTGTAAACGGAGGAAAGGGGGAGCGTCAAAGACTCGGGTCACCATGTTTACAAAGACCACTTTTAATCCAATCTCTGCTTTTAATTCTCTTTTCATGTGCTTAAATGAAACGTAATAAAAACAAATGAATTCATCCTTAAATATTGTTCTACATTTTAAAGCGAAGGGATTGGTTAAAAGAAAGAACACATATGCAAATCAATTATTTTAAGTAACTTTAGAACAGAGAATTACTTTCTGTGGACTTTACAAAACATGTATTTTATTTCATTACAGTTTTTTATGCAAATCCACCAAACAAGACACAAACATTATAACAAGCATCCAAGCTCAATATTGCAATGTGGCTCCAAAACCAATTACAAACACTCTACCTATCCCAAGAAGACGCAGGGGCCCGAAATCATTGACACCCTTGATAAAGATGAGCAGTAATATAATTGATTTTGTTTAACAAGTAATTCTTTTTTTTCACAAAAAGGTAGGGGTTAAAATTATTGACACCCCTAAAGATTCTTAGAAATGAAGTAGTCAAAGACATTCTAACCTACCCTGTTATTGGTAATAGTGAGAGGTTAGCATGTTTTGGGGGTATGACCTTTGGCCCTGTGTAACTTTCTCACTCATCATTATTCACCTTTAATTCATGATTATTGTAGTCATTGCATGCTAGGAATATAACTTTGACCCCCTACCTTTTTAGAGAAAAAGAAACATTACAAAATCTCTTTATCGGAGCAATTGTATTTGCATAAAATAATAATTTCCCATTTTTTGGGCGCATACAATATAGCTCAATATTTGAATGATTTATTCTATACAATCATTATTGCTCATCTTTATCAAGGGAGTCAATAATTGTGGACCCCACTGTAGCGTGCTTCTGAACTTGTTAGTGAATTGAGACACTGCAGATCAATGAGTGACTGACTTTAACAAATAACAATAGCACCTGCTGACAAATCTCCATGCACTTCAAACTCAGAAAATGGACACAGATACCCTCTACTTCTCTCTCTCTCTCTCTCTCGCTCTCTCTCTCTCTCTCTCTCTCTCTCTCGCTCTCTCTCTCTCTCTCCCCCTTCTCTCTCTGACCTGTAGTTTGTTAGGGTGCCTGAGGGTTTGAATAACTGGCTGGTGCCAGGCTGCTCAGCCACAGGGGCTGTGGGAGACGAAGCAGAGGTCAGTGACGGAGGTGGGGGCAGGGGAAGGAGGGCGATGGAAGGATGGAAGGATGGAGGGATGGCAAGACAGAGGGATAGAAAGCATTGGGCACAGTGGGTCAACCAGACCTCCACCTGACCTTGATCATGCCATCAGCATTTTCTCCACGAAAAAAAACAAAGAGCAAAATAATTACAGAATGACAGAACTAACAGACATAACCCCAAAATAAAAGGAAGAGGCTAGATAGCATGGATAACAAACTAATTGCATATAAATCAAATGAATTGCCTTGATAGCATCAAATACAAAGTTATATTTTTGAGCCTCTGTGATGTAAAACAAAACAAGATATCACTTAGATAAACTGAAATCTCATACAGTGGCTTCAGAAAGTGTTCACACCCATTGACATTTTCCACATTTTGTTGTGTTACAGCCTGAATTTAAAATGAATTAAATTGAGATGCCTACACACAATACCCCATAATGTCAAAGTGGAATTATGTTTTTAGACATTTTTACAAATTAATAAAAAATGTATAGCTGAAATGTCTTGAGTCAATAAGTGTTCAACCCTTTTGTTATGGAAAGCCTAAATAGGAGGAAACATTTGCTTAACAAGTCACATAATAAGCTGCATGGATTCTGTGTGCAATAATAGCGTTTAACAATGGCGTACCTCATCTCTGTACCCCACACATACAATTATCTGTGAGGAGCCTCAATCGAGCAGTGAATTCAAAACACAGACTTGCAAAGAAGGGCACCTATTGGTAGATGGGTAAAAAAATTAAAAGCACACATTGAATATCCCTTTGAGCATGGGAAAGTTATTAATTGGGGCGGCAGGGTAGCCTAGTGGTTAGAGAGTTGGACTAGTAACCGGAAGGTTGCAAGTTCAAACCCTGAGCTGACAAGGTACAAATCTGTCGTTCTGCCCCTGAACAGGCAGTTAACCCACTGTTCCTAGGCCGTCATTGAAAATAAGAATTTGTTCTTAACTGACTTGCCTAGTTAAATAAAGGTAAAATAAAAAATAATATTACATTTGAATGGTGTATCAATACACTCAGTCACTACAAAGATACAGCCGTGCTTCTTAATTCAGTTGCTGGAGAGGAAGGAAACTGCTCAAGGATTGCACTATGAGGCCAATGGTGAATTTAATTAAAACTGAGTTGAATGGCTGTGAAAGGACAACACTGAGGATGGATCAACAACATAGTTACTCCACAATACTAACCTAAACGACAGAATGAAAAGAAGGAAGCCTGTACAGAATAAAACTATTCCTAAACATGCATCCTCTTTGCAACAAGGCACTATAGTAAAACTGCAAAACATACGTGGCAAAGAAATGAACTTTATGTCCTGATTACAAAGCGTTATGTTTTGGACAAATCAAACAAATCACTGAGTACCACTCTTCATATTTTTAACCATAGTTGTGGCTGCATCATATTATGGGTATGTTTGTCATCGGCAAGGACTAGGGAGTTTTGTTTTTAAATAAAAGAAACAGAATAGAGCTAAGCACAGTCAAAATCCTAAAGGAAAACCTGGTTCAGTTCACTTTCCAAGATACACTGGGAGACAAATTCACCTTTCAGCAGGACAATAACCTAAAACACATGGCCAAATATAGAGTATACAAAACATTGACATAGACTAACCAGATAAAATCCAGGTGAAGGCTATGATCCCTTATCATTTACATTTACATTTTACATTTAAGTCATTTAGCAGACGCTCTTATCCAGAGCGACTTACAAATTGGTGCTTTCACCTTATGACATCCAGTGGAACAGCCACTTTACAATAGTGCATCTAGGTCTTTTAAGGGGGGGGGGGGGTGAGAAGGATTACTTTATCCTATCCTAGGTATTCCTTAAAGAGGTGGGGTTTCAGGTGTCTCCGGAAGGTGGCGATTGACTCCGCTGTCCTGGCGTCGTGAGGGAGTTTGTTCCACCATTGGGGGCCAGAGCAGCGAACAGTTTTGACTGGGCTGAGCGGGAACTGTACTTCCTCAGTGGTAGGGAGGCGAGCAGGCCAGAGGTGGATGAACGCAGTGCCCTTGTTTGGGTGTAGGGCCTGATCAGAGCCTGGAGGTACTGAGGTGCCGTTCCCCTCACAGCTCCGTAGGCAAGCACCATGGTCTTGTAGCGGATGCGAGCTTCAACTGGAAGCCAGTGGAGAGAGCGGAGGAGCGGGGTGACGTGAGAGAACTTGGGAAGGTTGAACACCAGACGGGCTGCGGCGTTCTGGATGAGTTGTAGGGGTTTAATGGCACAGGCAGGGAGCCCAGCCAACAGCGAGTTGCAGTAATCCAGACGGGAGATGACAAGTGCCTGGATTAGGACCTGCGCCGCTTCCTGTGTGAGGCAGGGTCGTACTCTGCGGATGTTGTAGAGCATGAACCTACAGGAACGGGCCACCGCCTTGATGTTATTTGAGAACGACAGGGTGTTGTCCAGGATCACGCCAAGGTTCTTAGCGCTCTGGGAGGAGGACACAATGGAGTTGTCAACCGTGATGGCGAGATCATGGAACGGGCAGTCCTTCCCCGGGAGGAAGAGCAGCTCCGTCTTGCCGAGGTTCAGCTTGAGGTGATGATCCATCATCCACACTGATATGTCTGCCAGACATGCAGAGATGCGATTCGCCACCTGGTCGTCAGAAGGGGGAAAGGAGAAGATTAATTGTGTGTCGTCTGCATAGCAATGATAGGAGAGACCATGTGAGGTTATGACAGAGCCAAGTGACTTGGTGTATAGCGAGAATAGGAGAGGGCCTAGAACAGAGCCCTGGGGGACACCAGTGGTGAGAGCACGTGGTGAGGAGACGGATTCTCGACACGCCACCTGGTAGGAGCGACCTGTCAGGTAGGACGCAATCCAAGCGTGGGCCGCGCCGGAGATGCCCAACTCGGAGAGGGTGGAGAGGAGGATCTGATGGTTCACAGTATCGAAGGCAGCCGATAGGTCTAGAAGGATGAGAGCAGAGGAGAGAGAGTTAGCTTTAGCAGTGCGGAGCGCCTCCGTGATACAGAGAAGAGCAGTCTCAGTTGAATGACTAGTCTTGAAACCTGACTGATTTGGATCAAGAAGGTCATTCTGAGAGAGATAGCGGGAGAGCTGGCCAAGGACGGCACGTTCAAGAGTTTTGGAGAGAAAAGAAAGAAGGGATACTGGTCTGTAGTTGTTGACATCGGAGGGATCGAGTGTACGTTTTTTCAGAAGGGGTGCAACTCTCGCTCTCTTGAAGACGGAAGGGACGTAGCCAGCGGTCAGGGATGAGTTGATGAGCGAGGTGAGGTAAGGGAGAAGGTCTCCGGAAATGGTCTGGAGAAGAGAGGAGGGGATAGGGTCAAGCGGGCAGGTTGTTGGGCGGCCGGCCGTCACAAGACGCGAGATGTCATCTGGAGAGAGAGGGGAGAAAGAGGTCAGAGCACAGGGTAGGGCAGTGTGAGCAGAACCAGCGGTGTCGTTTGACTTAGCAAACGAGGATCGGATGTCGTCGACCTTCTTTTCAAAATGGTTGACGAAGTCATCTGCAGAGAGGGAGGAGGGGGAGGGGGGAGGATTCAAGAGGGAGGAGAAGGTGGCAAAGAGCTTCCTAGGGTTAGAGGCAGATGCTTGGAATTTAGAGTGGTAGAAAGTGGCTTTAGCAGCAGAGACAGAGGAGGAAAATGTAGAGAGGAGGGAGTGAAAGGATGCCAGGTCCGCAGGGAGGCGAGTTTTCCTCCATTTCCGCTCGGCTGCCCGGAGCCCTGTTCTGTGAGCTCGCAATGAGTCGTCGAGCCACGGAGCGGGAGGGGAGGACCGAGCCGGCCTGGAGGATAGGGGACATAGAGAGTCAAAGGATGCAGAAAGGGAGGAGAGGAGGGTTGAGGAGGCAGAATCAGGAGATAGGTTGGAGAAGGTTTGAGCAGAGGGAAGAGACGATAGGATGGAAGAGGAGAGAGTAGCGGGGGAGAGAGAGCGAAGGTTGGGACGGCGCGATACCATCCGAGTAGGGGCAGTGTGGGAAGTGTTGGATGAGAGCGAGAGGGAAAAGGATACAAGGTAGTGGTCGGAGACTTGGAGGGGAGTTGCAATGAGGTTAGTGGAGGAACAGCATCTAGTAAAGATGAGGTCGAGCGTATTGCCTGCCTTATTGATGTCACTTGTTAAATCCACTTCAATCAGTGTAGATGAAGGGGAGGAGACCGATTGAAGAAGGATTTTTAAGCCTTGAGACAATTGAGACATGGATGGTGTATGTGTGCCATTCAGAGGGTGAATGGGCAAGACGAAATATTTAAGTGCCTTCGAATGGGGTATGGTAGTAGGTGCCAGACGCACCGGTTTAAGTGTCAAGAACTGCAACGCTGCTTGGTTTTTCACACGCAACAGTTTCCTGTGTTAATCAAGAATGATCCACCACCAAAAAGACATCCAGCCAACTTGACACAACTGTGGGAAGCCTTAGAGTCAACATCGGCCAGCATCAGAGGAGGCTGGTGGGAGGAGGTATAGGAGGATGGGCTCATTGGAATGGCTGGAATGGAATAAATGGAATGGTATCAAACACATGGAAACCACACGCATGACTCCATTCCATTTATTCCATTCTAGCCATTACAATGAGCCCGTCCTCCTATAGCTCCTCCCACCGGCCTCCACTGGCCAGCATCCCTGTGGAATGCTTTTGTCACCTTGAAGAGTCCATGCCCCGACGAATTGAGGCTGTTCAGAGGGCAAAAGGGGTGGGTGCAACTCAACATTAGAGTTAATATTAATGTTTTGATCACTCAGCGTAGATTTGCCATTTCCTCAGATCTTATGGGACAGTGCATCTGTATCACAGACCATATAAATATGTACAGTTAAAAAAGGCTTCTAAAGTTTGTAATTTCCACTTTAAAATGTCAACCCCTATAAAAAAAAAGTCCTCTGGCTAGAGGGGGGCAACTCAATAGTAGGAAGGTGTTCCTAGTGTTTGGTATACTCAGTTGCTCACCAAGACGACGTTGAATGTTCCTGAGTGGCCTAGTTACAGTTTTGACTTAAATCGGCTTGAAAATCTCTGGCAAGACTTGAAAGTGCCTGGGTAGCAACGATCAACAACCAACTTGATAGAGCTTGAAGAATTTTATAAAGATGAATGTGTAAAGATTGTACACTCCAGGTATGCAAAGCTCTTAGAGACTCACAGGTGTGTAAATGCTGCCAAAGAAAATTCTAACATGTATTGACTTAGGGGTGTGAAAACATATGTAAATGACATATTTCTGTATTTAATTTTCAATACATTTGCAAAAATGTCTAAAAACAAGTTTTCACTAATGGGGTATTGTGTGTAGATGGGTGAGAGAGAAAAAATATTTAATCCATTTTGAACTCAGGCTGTAACACAAAATGTGAAATAAGTCAAATTGTATGAACACTTTCTGAGCCATGAGCCATGTTCACTGTCTAGTTGTGAGACCTTGCGCTTGTTTAAGCCAGTGTAGCTGTTGAGACCAAGCAGATGAAAGGGAAGTCCCCCCACTGGGATGAGCTCCTTATGGGGCTGAGAGGGCTGGAGGCTGCCTCTCTGGGTGGTTCTTCCTGGACCAAGGGTCTGG
Organism: Oncorhynchus nerka; assembly: GCF_034236695.1. Taxonomy (NCBI): domain Eukaryota; kingdom Metazoa; phylum Chordata; class Actinopteri; order Salmoniformes; family Salmonidae; genus Oncorhynchus; species Oncorhynchus nerka. Next base: position 53,883,690 of record NC_088397.1, read on the forward strand.
TTGTGATTTTATGTTGTGGACTGTAAGCCATGGCAGTCTCCTCTTTTTTTCCCAGGATGCCTTCTGTAATGTGGCCAGGGTGAGGAAGAGGTCATGGGGGCTCCAGTCGGCAGAATGTCCTGAGGGTGAATCCTGCTGCGGGATGGGGGTGGAGGGTGGAGGGGATCCCTCAAGACCTTAACCCCTCCCAAGTCAAAACAAACAAACACAGCAGTCCTCTGATGTATTTTAGCCAGGCAAAACTCTATTCACAACACTCATCATCAGGAACACTAAAACATCCCAACCAAAAAGGGTCCAGACCATTTGGTCTTACAGTATTTTATTGTCATATACTATACATAGTGGAGTTTGAAGTGTGACTGTTTGAGGTTGTGGACAGGTGTCTTTTATACTGATAACAAGTTCAAACAAGTGCCATTAATACATGTAACGAGTGGAGGACAGAGGAGCCTCTTAAAGAAGAAGTTACACGTCTGTGAGAGCCAGAAATCTTGCTTGTTTGTAGGTGACCAAATACTTATTTTCCACCATAATTTGCAAATAAATTCATTAAAAATCCTACAATGTGATTGTCTGGATTTTTTTTCTCATTTTGTCTGTCATAGTTGAAGTGTACCTATGATGAAAATTCCAGGCCTCTCTCATCTTTTTAAGTGGGAGAACTTGCACAATTGGTGGCTGACTAAATACTTTTTTGCCCCACTGTAAGCCCTTGAGTTAATTTCGAAAAAGTTTGAAAAAGTTGAATAACTATACACCTTTATAGGGTTAAGGTTACCACACAGCACTTGTTTACGGAAGGCAGAGGTCACCACCTGTTGATGTTGCTGTCGGTCTCTTGAACTCTGTGAAGTATTTATTTGTGCTGCAATCTGAGGTGCAGTTAACCCTAATGAACTTATCCTCTGCAGCAGAGGTAACTCTGGGTCTTCCTTTCCTGTGGCGGTACTCATGAGAGGCAGTTTCATCATAGCGCTTGATGGTTTTTGCGACTGAACTTGAAGAAACTTTCAAAGTTGTGATTTTCCGAACTGACTGACCTCCATGTCTTAAAGTAATGATGAATTGTCGTTTCTCTTCGCTTATTTGAGCTGTTCTTGCCATAATATGGACTTCCCAAAACTATAGTTAGTTAACAAGAAATTTGTGGAGTGGTTGAAAAACGAGTTTTAATGACTCCAACCTAAGTGTATGTAATCCTCCGACTTCAACTGTATATATGACTGAGATAAACAAATAAATAACCAATGTGGCATGAACAGATACCTTCATAAGTCAGAAGAAGTGACCTGTTCTCTGCTGATAACTCCAGTGGGTACATGGAAGCAGCTCACTGATTCTCTAGCCCCTAACACCACACACTCAAGTCGTCCGTCTGTCTGCCTGCCCCCAACATCATGTATTTACCCACGTTGTCCATCAACCTGCACTATCTTTTACATTCAATCTAGTTTTTCATTTTGTTTGCTTGTTTTCTGCCTTATCACTCCATCTGGAATTCAACTCCCTGATTCTGATAAACATGAGGCCCCACTCTGTCTCTCTTTCTCTCTCTCTCTGTCTGTTTGTCTGTCTCTCTGTCTCTCTCTGTCTATTTGTCTCTCTCTCTGTCTCTCTCTCTCTGTCTGTCTCTCTGTCTGTCTCTCTTTCTCTCTGTCTGTTTGTCTCTCTCTGTCTGTTTGTCTCTCTCTGTCTGTTTGTCTCTGTCTCTCTCTCTGTTTGTCTCTCTCTCTCGGTCTGTCTCTCTCTCTCTCTCGCTCTGTCTATTTGTCTCTCTCTCGCTCTGTCTCTCTCTCTCCATCTATGTCTCTCTGTCTGTTTGTCTCTCTCTCTCTCTCTGTCTATTTGTCTCTCTCTGTCTGTCTCTCTCTCTCTGTCTGTTTGTCTCTCTCTCCACCCAACTGGGCACAGATGTCATTTCATGTCATCTAGTTTTGATTTACTTTTGGTTGAGCTGTCAACTAACGTGAATTCAATGTGAAATCAACAAAACATTTTACCATGTCATTGGATTTATGTTAAAAGTTGAGTAAAAAAAAAAAAGAATTCCCTGACATCGATGACTTTTTGTAAATCCAATCAGTTTTCCACATTGATTCAAAGTCATTGCTTTGCACATATATTATTTTTAAATGACGTGGAAACAACGTTGATTCAACCAGTTTCTTCCCCAATGGGTCCTGTCATTACCTTCCCTTTTTATTTTTTTTTTAATTTCACCTTTATTTAACCAGGTAGGCTAGTTGAGAACAAGTTCTCATTTACAACTGTGACCTGGCCAAGATAAAGCAAAGCAGTGCGACTCAAACAACAACACAGAGTTACACATGGAATAAACAAACATACAGTCAATAACAAAATAGAAAAAAAGAAAGTCTATATACAGTGTGTGCAAATGGTGTGAGGAGGTAAGGCAATAAATAGGCCATAGTAGCGAAGTTATTACAATTTAGCAGATTAACACTGGAGTGATAGATGAGCAGATGATGATGAGCAGAGGATGATGTGCAAGTAGTGAAACTGGTGTGCAAAAGAGCAGAAAAGTAAATAAAATCAAAATGGGGATGAGATAGGTCGATTGGGAGGGCAATATACAGATGGACTATGTACAGCTGCAGCGATCGGTTAGCTGCTCAGAAAGCTTATGGTTAAATGTAGTGAGGGAAATGTAGCCAGATGAGATGGAATTGTGATTTAACACAGGCGTGATAGTGAGGACACAAGACTTTTGTCATGAGGGGAAAAAAAGAACAAATAAGATAACAGAGAGGTGGAAATATGTACAGCATGTTATCAGAGATGCTAATTGTTTCCACATGAGGATAAGTTAGACATGAGAATATCCTCCCTGATCCCTTGGCTTGTTCCCTGGCCTGTTCATGACTCCAGAGTTAAGCCTCTCTCTGAGGTCAAAAGCAGGTTCAACTTTTCACCTCCTCAGCCTGAACGGAGACACTAAATACCCAGCCATCTCCACCACATAACATACAGTACATTACAATACTACGCTAGTCTACACAGCTAAACATACAGTACAATACCACACTAGTCTACACAACTAAACATACAGTACATTACAATACCACACTAGTCTACACAGCACCACATACAGTACATTACAATACTACGCTAGTCTACACAGCTAAACATACAGTACAATACCACACTAGTCTACACAACATCACATACAGTACAATACCACACTAGTCTACACAGCATCACATACAGTACATTACAATACCACACTAGTCTACACAGCACCACATACAGTACATTACAATACCACACTAGTCTACACAGCATCACATACAGTACAATACCACACTAGTCTACACAGCATCACATACAGTACAGTACAATACCACTCTAGTCTACACAGCATCACATACAGTACAATACCACACTAGTCTACACAGCACCACATACAGTACATTACAATACCACACTAGTCTACACAGCATCACATTACAATACCACACTAGTCTACACAGCATCACCAACAGTACATTACAATACCACACTAGTCTACACAGCATCACATACAGTACATTACAATACCACACTAGTCCACACAGCATCACATACAGTACATTACAATACCACACTAGTCTACACAGCATCACATACAGTGCATTACAATACCACACTAGTCTACACAGCACCACATACATTACAATACCACACTAGTCTACACAGCACCACATACAGTGCATTACAATACCACACTAGTCTACACAGCATCACATACAGTACATTACAATACCACACTAGTCTACACATCATCACATACAGTACATTACAATACCACACTAGTCTACACAGCACCACATACAGTGCATTACAATACCACACTAGTCTACACAGCATCACATACAGTACATTACAATACCACACTAGTCTACACAGCATCACATACAGTACATTACAATACCACACTAGTCTACACAGCATCACATACAGTACATTACCACACTAGTCTACACAGCACCACATACATTCCAATACCACACTAGTCTACACAGCATCACATATAGTACATTACAATACCACACTAGTCTACACAGCATCACATACAGTACATTACAATACCACACTAGTCTACACAGCATCACATATAGTACATTACAATACCACACTAGTCTACACAGCACCACATACAGTACATTACAATACCACACTAGTCTACACAGAATCACATACAGTACATTACAATACCACACTAGTCTACACATCATCACATACAGTACAGTACAATACCACACTAGTCTACACAGCACCACATACAGTACAGTACAATACCACACTAGTCTACACAGCATCACATACAGTACAGTACAATACCACACTAGTCTACACAGCATCACATACAGTACATTACAATACCACACTAGTCTACACAGCATCACATACAGTACAGTACAATACCACACTAGTCTACACAGCATCACATACAGTACATTACAATACCACACTAGTCTACACAGCACCACATACAGTGCATTACAATACCACACTAGTCTACACAGCATCACATACAGTACAGTACAATACCACACTAGTCTACACAGCATCACATACAGTACAATACAATACCACACTAGTCTACACAGCATCACATACAGTACAGTACAATACCACACTAGTCTACACAGCATCACATACAGTACAGTACAATACCACACTAGTCTACACAGCATCACATACAGTACAGTACAATACCACACTGGTCTACACAGCATCACATACAGTACAATACCACACTAGTCTACACAGCATCACATACAGTACAATACCACACTAGTCTACACAGCATCACATACAGTACAGTACAATACCACACTAGTCTACACAGCATCACATACAGTACAGTACAATACCACACTAGTCTACACAGCATCACATACAGTACAGTACAATACCACACTGGTCTACACAGCATCACATACAGTACAATACCACACTAGTCTACACAGCATCACATACAGTACAATACCACACTAGTCTACACAGCATCACATACAGTACAGTACAATACCACACTAGTCTACACAGCATCACATACAGTACAGTACAATACCACACTAGTCTACACAGCATCACATACAGTACAGTACAATACCACACTAGTCTACACAGCATCACATACAGTACAATACAATACCACACTAGTCTACACAGCATCACATACAGTACAGTACAATACCACACTAGTCTACACAGCATCGCATACAGTACATTACAATACCACACTAGTCTACACAGCATCACATACAGTACAGTACAATACCACACTAGTCTACACAGCATCACATACAGTACATTACAATACCACACTAGTCTACACAGCACCACATACAGTGCATTACAATTCCACACTAGTCTACACAGCATCACATACAGTACAGTACAATACCACACTAGTCTACACAGCACCACATACAGTACAGTACAATACCACACTAGTCTACACAGCATCACATACAGTACAGTACAATACCACACTAGTCTACACAGCATCACATACAGTACATTACAATACCACACTAGTCTACACAGCATCACATACAGTACAGTACAATACCACACTAGTCTACACAGCACCACATACAGTGCATTACAATACCACACTAGTCTACACAGCATCACATACAGTACAATACCACACTAGTCTACACAGCATCACATATAGTACATTACAATACCACACTAGTCTACACAGCATCACATACAGTACAATACCACACTAGTCCACACAGCATCACATACAGTACATTACAATACCACACTAGTCTACACAGCACCAGATACAGTACATTACAATACCACACTAGTCTACACAGCATCACATACAGTACAATACCACACTAGTTCACACAGCATCACATACAGTACATTACAATACCACACTAGTCTACACAGCATCACATACAGTACATTACAATACCACACTAGTCTACACAGCATCACATACAGTACATTCCAATACCACACTAGTCTACACAGCATCACATATAGTACATTACAATACCACACTAGTCTACACAGCATCACATACAGTACATTACAATACCACACTAGTCTACACAGCATCACATACAGTACAATACCACACTAGTCCACACAGCATCACATACAGTACATTACAATACCACACTAGTCTACACAGCACCAGATACAGTACATTACAATACCACACTAGTCTACACAGCATCACATACAGTACAATACCACACTAGTCCACACAGCATCACATACAGTACATTACAATACCACACTAGTCTACACAGCATCACATACAGTACATTACAATACCACACTAGTCCACACAGCATCACATACAGTACATTACAATACCACACTAGTCTACACAGCATCACATACAGTACATTACAATACCACACTAGTCCACACAGCATCACATACAGTACATTACAATACCACACTAGTCTACACAGCATCACATACAGTACATTACAATACCACACTAGTCTAAAGAGCACCACATACAGTACAATACCACACTAGTCTACACAGCACCACATACAGTACATTACAATACCACACTAGTCTACACAGCATCACATATAGTACATTACAATACCACACTAGTCTACACAGCACCACATACAGTACATTACAATACCACACTAGTCTACACAGAATCACATACAGTACATTACAATACCACACTAGTCTACACATCATCACATACAGTACAGTACAATACCACACTAGTCTACACAGCACCACATACAGTACAGTACAATACCACACTAGTCTACACAGCATCACATACAGTACAGTACAATACCACACTAGTCTACACAGCATCACATACAGTACATTACAATACCACACTAGTCTACACAGCATCACATACAGTACAGTACAATACCACACTAGTCTACACAGCATCACATACAGTACATTACAATACCACACTAGTCTACACAGCACCACATACAGTGCATTACAATACCACACTAGTCTACACAGCATCACATACAGTACAATACAATACCACACTAGTCTACACAGCATCACATACAGTACAGTACAATACCACACTAGTCTACACAGCATCACATACAGTACAGTACAATACCACACTAGTCTACACAGCATCACATACAGTACAGTACAATACCACACTGGTCTACACAGCATCACATACAGTACAATACCACACTAGTCTACACAGCATCACATACAGTACAATACCACACTAGTCTACACAGCATCACATACAGTACAGTACAATACCACACTAGTCTACACAGCATCACATACAGTACAGTACAATACCACACTAGTCTACACAGCATCACATACAGTACAGTACAATACCACACTGGTCTACACAGCATCACATACAGTACAATACCACACTAGTCTACACAGCATCACATACAGTACAATACCACACTAGTCTACACAGCATCACATACAGTACAGTACAATACCACACTAGTCTACACAGCATCACATACAGTACAGTACAATACCACACTAGTCTACACAGCATCACATACAGTACAGTACAATACCACACTAGTCTACACAGCATCACATACAGTACAATACAATACCACACTAGTCTACACAGCATCACATACAGTACAGTACAATACCACACTAGTCTACACAGCATCGCATACAGTACATTACAATACCACACTAGTCTACACAGCATCACATACAGTACAGTACAATACCACACTAGTCTACACAGCATCACATACAGTACATTACAATACCACACTAGTCTACACAGCACCACATACAGTGCATTACAATTCCACACTAGTCTACACAGCATCACATACAGTACAGTACAATACCACACTAGTCTACACAGCACCACATACAGTACAGTACAATACCACACTAGTCTACACAGCATCACATACAGTACAGTACAATACCACACTAGTCTACACAGCATCACATACAGTACATTACAATACCACACTAGTCTACACAGCATCACATACAGTACAGTACAATACCACACTAGTCTACACAGCATCACATACAGTACAGTACAATACCACACTAGTCTACACAGCATCACATACAGTACAGTACAATACCACACTGGTCTACACAGCATCACATACAGTACAATACCACACTAGTCTACACAGCATCACATACAGTACAATACCACACTAGTCTACACAGCATCACATACAGTACAGTACAATACCACACTAGTCTACACAGCATCACATACAGTACAGTACAATACCACACTAGTCTACACAGCATCACATACAGTACAGTACAATACCACACTGGTCTACACAGCATCACATACAGTACAATACCACACTAGTCTACACAGCATCACATACAGTACAATACCACACTAGTCTACACAGCATCACATACAGTACAGTACAATACCACACTAGTCTACACAGCATCACATACAGTACAGTACAATACCACACTAGTCTACACAGCATCACATACAGTACAGTACAATACCACACTAGTCTACACAGCATCACATACAGTACAATACAATACCACACTAGTCTACACAGCATCACATACAGTACAGTACAATACCACACTAGTCTACACAGCATCGCATACAGTACATTACAATACCACACTAGTCTACACAGCATCACATACAGTACAGTACAATACCACACTAGTCTACACAGCATCACATACAGTACATTACAATACCACACTAGTCTACACAGCACCACATACAGTGCATTACAATTCCACACTAGTCTACACAGCATCACATACAGTACAGTACAATACCACACTAGTCTACACAGCACCACATACAGTACAGTACAATACCACACTAGTCTACACAGCATCACATACAGTACAGTACAATACCACACTAGTCTACACAGCATCACATACAGTACATTACAATACCACACTAGTCTACACAGCATCACATACAGTACAGTACAATACCACACTAGTCTACACAGCACCACATACAGTGCATTACAATACCACACTAGTCTACACAGCATCACATACAGTACAATACCACACTAGTCTACACAGCATCACATATAGTACATTACAATACCACACTAGTCTACACAGCATCACATACAGTACAATACCACACTAGTCCACACAGCATCACATACAGTACATTACAATACCACACTAGTCTACACAGCACCAGATACAGTACATTACAATACCACACTAGTCTACACAGCATCACATACAGTACAATACCACACTAGTTCACACAGCATCACATACAGTACATTACAATACCACACTAGTCTACACAGCATCACATACAGTACATTACAATACCACACTAGTCTACACAGCATCACATACAGTACATTCCAATACCACACTAGTCTACACAGCATCACATATAGTACATTACAATACCACACTAGTCTACACAGCATCACATACAGTACATTACAATACCACACTAGTCTACACAGCATCACATACAGTACAATACCACACTAGTCCACACAGCATCACATACAGTACATTACAATACCACACTAGTCTACACAGCACCAGATACAGTACATTACAATACCACACTAGTCTACACAGCATCACATACAGTACAATACCACACTAGTCCACACAGCATCACATACAGTACATTACAATACCACACTAGTCTACACAGCATCACATACAGTACATTACAATACCACACTAGTCCACACAGCATCACATACAGTACATTACAATACCACACTAGTCTACACAGCATCACATACAGTACATTACAATACCACACTAGTCCACACAGCATCACATACAGTACATTACAATACCACACTAGTCTACACAGCATCACATACAGTACATTACAATACCACACTAGTCTACACAGCATCACATACAGTACATTACAATACCACACTAGTCTACACAGCATCACATACAGTACATTACAATACCACACTAGTCTACACAGCATCACATACAGTACATTACAATACCACACTAGTCTACACAGCATCACATACAGTACATTACAATACCACACTAGTCTACACAGCATCATACAGTACATTACAATACCACACTAGTCTACACAGCACCACATACAGTACATTACAGTACCACACTAGTCTAAAGAGCACCACATACAGTACATTACAATACCACACTAGTCTACACAGCACCACATACAGTACATTACAATACCACACTAGTCTACACAGCACCACATACAGTACATTACAATACCACACTAGTCTACACAGCACCGAATACAGTACATTACAATACCACACTAGTCTACACAGCATCACATACAGTACATTACAATACCACACTAGTCTAAAGAGCACCACATACAGTACAATACCACACTAGTCTACACAGCACCACATACAGTACATTACAATACCACACTAGTCTAAAGAGCACCACAATGCACTGCGCAGCTCTTCGATATGCTTTTCTGGTTAAATCATTACTGTCTCCCCTGACACCAAATAACACTGGATCATCTAACACTTGACAACACCAAACTACACTGCAATGTCACAATGCTTCAGCCCCATTGTGCTGGGGTCTGTGTGGAGACCAACTGAGGAGGCTGGAGTTTTTGTCTCCTGTAGGGTGATAAGCATTGGGCACCAGGCCCTTGTGGGGGTGTTGGCAGCACCGGTCAGGTGTGTCCAAACACTGCCACCGTCAGACAGACAGGCGGGAAGGCGACAGCAGCCAAACGCGTGTCATGGCACACTACACACCAAGGGCCTGCATACCGCAGTTCCCACATGCGTATGCACAAAGAGTGCTCAGTCCCGGCATCACGCACCAGCGGCAACAGCAATGTGAAAAATTCTAACGAGGACAAAGGTCGCCATGGGGGAGGGAGGTGGGAGATGAGTCCTGAGAGGTGAGGAAGGGGGTGAGGCAGAGCCGGGAGGCGGGTGGGAGATGAGTCCTGAGAGGTGAGGAAGGGGGTGAGGCAGAGCCGGGAGGTGGGTGGGAGATGTCCTGAGAGGTGAGGAAGGGGGTGAGGCAAAGCCGGGAGGTGGGTGGGAGATGAGTCTTGAGAGGTGAGGAAGGGGGTGAGGCAGAGCCGGGAGGTGGGTGGGAAATGAGTCCTGAGAGGTGAGGAAGGGGGTGAGGCAGAGCCGGGAGGCGGGTGGGAGATGAGTCCTGAGAGGTGAGGAAGGGGGTGAGGCAGAGCCGGGAGGTGGGTGGGAGATGAGTCCTGAGAAGTGAGGAAGGGGGTGAGGCAGAGCCGGGAGGTGGTGGGAGATGAGTCCTGAGAAGTGAGGAAGGGGGTGAGGCAGAGCCGGGAGGTGGGTGGGAGATGAGTCCTGAGAAGTGAGGAAGGGGATGAGTCCTGAGAGGTGAGGAAGGGGGTGAGGCAGAGCCGGGAGGCGGGTGGGAGATGAGTCCTGAGAGGTGAGGAAGGGGGTGAGGCAGACAGTCAGGGCTCAAAGTTAATATTTTTTGTCCCAATCAGACTGCTTCAATGAGACAGTCAGGGCTCTAAGTTAATATTTTTTGTCCCAATCAGACTGCTTCAATGAGACAGTCAGGGCTCTAAGTTAATATGTTTTGTTGGTAGCACAACATAAAATCTAGGAGCACCGAAATATATATTTTTTTATTTGCTTGAGATATAAACCAGTGTTTCCCAACTCCTCTGGTCCAGACAGTAACGCCCTCCAACGTTGATTTGTCATAGAGTCTGATTCAGCACTGATGTTTAAAAATCAAGAGTATTATTTGAAGTCTTGGAAAGTGAAATGTGTTTTTAAAGTGGGTTTGTTGTGTCCAGTGGTTGATTTTAGTAGTCCAAAATCCAAGTTGCCATTCATTGGCAGTGAGAGGCATTACAGTAATGGGATTACGACAGAGGTAGATAGTGGACTCTTCTTTATATCAGCCATTATAGCGTCTGTGACAGCACAGACAGGGCAATTGAGGCTCCATTTTATTCTTCATGATTGGCTGATCTTTGCTGATGACCCGGTTGGACGTGACTCCAACTGGGTCACCAGGAGAGATCAGCCAATAAAGTTGGAAGTCCCACCCAGTTGATTACATTAAAATGGTGGAAGCCCTCAATGCCATCAATGCTATAGCCTTTTGGCCACTAGAGGCCTCTATCATTCTCTATGGATAATGACTGATGACCTGACAGCCATTGATTAGAAACTACACTACAGTATTGTCACAGGTCTCTGCTGCTCTCCTGTGGTTAAAAAGGACACCTACACTCTGGCTATGAGCTGAGCTATCATAGCTTCAAGCCTTTAAAATGTATTTCAGGACTTAATTATCAAGACTCAAGAATGGAGTTTCTCCACTGGTCTTTGACAGACAGAAAGACAGACATCTAGGACAAGGGACAGAGAAAGAGAGAGACATTCAGACAAATCACACCAAGACATGCGTGAAAGTTGAAGTTGAGCACATACACTGAGTATACCAAACATTAGGAACACCTTCCTAATATCGAGTTGCAACCCCACCCTTTTGCACTCAGAATAGCCTCAATTCGTCAGGGCATGAACTCTACAAAGTGTCGAAAGCATTCCATAGGGATGCTGGCCCATGTTGACTCCAATGCGTGCAACAGTTGTGTCAAGTTGGTTGGATTTCCTTTTGGTGGTGGACCATTCTTGATACACACAGGAAACTGTTGAGCGTGAAAAACCCAGCAGCGTTGCAGTTCTTGACACAAACCGGTGCACCTGGAACCTACTACCATACTGTTCAAAGGCATTTCAATCTTTTGTCTTTCCCATTCACCCTCTGAATGGCACGCATACACAATCCATGGCTCAATTGTCTTCAGGCTTAAAATGCAATAAGGGATCATAGCCTTCACCTGGTCAGCCTATGTCATGGAAAGAGCATGTGTTCTTAATATTAATGTTTGTACACTCAGTGTATATCAAGTTTGGATTTGGCCCTCGGAGTACAGTGGGCTGGAGGCCTTCCAAACAATCCCCAACACCTCCCACATCTGGTGTTGATTAATGTCCCTCCTCCAAGTGCATGCATACCCCCTAAGAAAATCCCTCTCAACTCCTGAACTTCCGACATGACTTTGGTCAGCGCTCCTGCCCAGGACCCATTAGGAAACACACCCCAGCCATGTAATCAAAGCCGGGAGACAAAGCACACTGTTACAGTAAAGTTAGTGCACAGATGTACTGCACGCACACACGCACACACGCACACACGCACACACACACACACACACACACACACACACACACACACACACACACACACACACACACACACACACACACACACACACACACACACACACACACACACACACACACACACACACACACACACACACACACACACACACACCCTCCAAGGGGCCTGTCACTATCCTTGTATCCCACTGAATCAAAGGTGTGATTTCTAAATGACTGTAAAGGACCTACTGTATTAAAACAGAAACACTCTGTCTGGTTTATTAGCTCAGTCACTCTTCAAGCCTTTTAACAGAGACGCCTTATGTGATGCTGTTGGGAAGTGACCTCATATCCGGATGAAGTAACTGGCATGAGCGCCTATGCCTAGTTAAACTGGGCAGAGCAAGAAACACACACATACCAAGGCTGAGGTCAGGTCTGACCAACGCCCCTACGTCAAGCACACAGGGGCGTTGATTTTTAATCACTCTGCATATCTTTCTCTCTCCGTGGCCATTCAACATGGGAAAAAATACACGCAAGTTAGGTGGAAGTGGGTCCATTTATTTCAACAGGTTTTGCTCATCACTATCTATATCAATATCTATAAATGTCCCCTTTCTTGCCACTTATCTTTTAATTAAATGTACTCCAGTCAGATTTTATCTAACGTTACCCACAATTATTCTCATGTCATGATGGTATATCTTTAGCACATAGGGGGTATTGAATCCATGTGAAATGTGTGACTAATGTACTGTACAGTTTGAGGAGGTTGACTGCTAGTGTACCAGACTCAGACAGTCTTGAAGAGTCCAGACATGATGTAGTCTGTGTGGTTTCCATCGATGAGGCCGCTGCCGTTGCTATGGATGAACCAGCAGGGGATGTTCTCTCCTTTCTTCACATCCCAGCGGAAGTCCCTCTGCCAGCCCCTGTGGAAACACACCAAGGAGGAGAGACAATGATGAGAAAAGTGTGTGTATGTACTGCATGTGTGTGTGTGTAGACATCTACCTAGTCACTGTAAGCTCCTGTCCCTTCACTAGCATGGTGGCATCTGGTTTCTCTGGCACCTCTCCTGGACGCATGTCTTTCACCTCAAACTGCACGCCATGGTAAAACTGACCTGCATGGGGAAAATACAATACATTTTAATTGATCAACCAAACAGACAATTGTCCAATATAATGCAGAGGCCGTGGACGCTGGGGGAGAGGAGGTGGCGGTCCTAAGAGGAGGTGGCTGTCCTACCTAGAAGGCCAGGGACTCTGGGGGAGAAGAGGTGGCGGTCCTAAGAGGAGGTGGCTGTCCTACCTAGAAGGCCGTGGACGCTGGGGGATAAGAGGTGGCTGTCCAGGGTATAGAATCCCAGATAGTCCTGGTGGTAGGGGTGCTGCTTCCACACCTTGTGTAGGATGACCACAAACCGGACCGAGTCCCTGAGGGTGACAGTCAAGCTGCGGTCTTTGGTCACCTGCAGGTCCATACTGTAGGAGGGAGAGAGGCAGAGAGAGGTGGTTTAACCACGATCACAGAATAAAACGTTAGATGCCCCTTCAACCTTATGTGGTAGAGGGGTTGCATTACAGGTAGAAACTCTGGTCACTAATAACTTATAGGAGTTATATGGAAGCCAGAACGGCAAAATCAGAATGGGTAAGGGTGCTTACTTGGCTCCCTTGAGAGAGGCGGTGTCTGACCAGAAGAGCTTGGCCTGCTTGCCATCCTGGGACACAGTGATGTCATGAGTGGTCACCTCCAGTCTCACCCCCAGCCCCTGGTGAACGATGCCAAAGCGACCAAAGTAGGTGTTCACTTTACCATCAGGGGCCACTTTCTTATCCCCAATGGTCTGGCCGTTGACCAAAATACCTGCAAGGCAGCATGGGATTGAGGCAAGCCGTTGATATAGATTTGATATGTGTTATTTATTTGATAAAACAAGTGTCATGTTTTGATTTCATGCCTTCAAAAGACGCATTACTGTCAAAGGTTGGTCAAATAATGTCTACTTTCTCCATATTCACCTGCCAGTTGGTCTCTCACTAGGTTGAAGATGGTACCAGGCCTGTCGTCTATGTTGAAGCACAGTGCATCCTCCTGCTCTGGCAACTCAATCATGAAATGAGGGTCTCCATCCACTGCAGAGCCATCAACAGATTGATCCAGTTTTTACATTTGATTTGGTTGAGGCTAAGCCCATCCTAACTTTGGATCCCTATATTTATGTCTGTGCGTGACAGCATGGTGGGCATTGAAAATACTAAATATAAATATAACATTTCTGTAGTCATTTTTGGGACAGTTTCACTACATAGAAAATCCTGAAGTAACCCATGTCTGGCAAGAGTGTCACTCTGAATGAAGGGGGACTCACCAAAGTTTGTAGGTGAGATCCTGCTGTGCATCCAGGAGTTGCTCATCTGCTGGGGTACAAAATGACCTGAAAATCACGCCAAGATGTCAGATGGCAAATAAAGTTTTCCACATTCAAAGTGATGCATTTGATGGTGTCAGCTTTCCATGTCATAAATCCAGGTGACCCACTATAATGACATAGAAAGCCATTTCGTTGAAGGATCCAGTCATGTCCATTCATGTCAGGTGCTTACCAAATCTCTGGGCTTTCTGCCTTTCATCTGTCAAACAGTAGCAGGAGAAAAACAGTCAGACACACACATTTGACAATCGATGCAAGGATTTCCATAACCACTGAGATAAACATGTCAGATAAGACACGCCAGATGTACTGGTTGTCTCCCCCTGCCCTTGCCCCTCTCCCAACCCACTGGGTCACATACCCTCGGTCAGCTTGTCGGCGATGAGGGGGCCCTCTGGCTCCTCCTCAGTCTCAGGTTTGGTGACCACCATGGAGGTAAGGGGGGTGACGAAGCTGTACTGCAGGGACATCTCCAGAGCCTGGGCAGTGGCATTTCCCTTCTCCTCCGCAGTACCAGTCTCTCTGACAATAGAAACATAGGATGAATGGTGTTATTGCATTCGGTTAGGATTAGAGGTTAGGTTCGGTTTAACTTGGGTTAGGTTTGGTTTAACTTACACCGCAGGGCAGAAAAGAATGGAATATTTACGAACTGAGTTCCTTTAATATACCCAGTTCCATTCATTAGATCCCAAAGCTAAGCGCTCATCCACCAGTGATGCTAATAATGCTAAGACACAATTCAGTTCATTCACCAGACATCAGTAATAGAAGTTAGCTGATCACACAGACCTCTTGCTTAACAGTTCTTGGATGGTGAGGTAAGCCCAAAGACGCTCAGTGTAGTCCCCAAATATGTACTCCTGCTCAGGGTACAGTATATCCCACTCCTGGGCACTGGCCTGGCCTTTGACAATAAAGTCCTCCTCAAACTAAAAAGAGAGTGAGGGAGTGAGAGACAGAGAGAAGAGAAAGAGGTATTAGACACAGAGAAGGAGTGAGAGAGAAGCATTAGTTGGGTTGAGCATTGTCCAATACTTGAGTCGCAATGCCCTTCAGGTGCAAAGAAAATATCATCATTCTAAGCTCAGTATCCGGGTGGTGTGTTGTGTTGTGCCTGTCTGTTCCTCACCCCATGTGCAAACACCTCCACCAGGAAGTTATCCAGGCTATAGTCAGTGAGCCGGCCAGCTACCACGATCTCTGAGCCGTTGAACAGCTGCTTGTAGTGACTGGTAGTCAGAGAGTTCACCAGGTTGTCAGGGTAACGCAGGTCCACCTCGGAGAGGAGGGGGCTGGCCACTTCCTCATAGAAACCCTGGGACACAAATGCACACATCACCAAGTCATTTGTCTATTGCAATTTTTGACAGTACATGATCAATAATGCCAAAACGTAGGATCGATATAAGACCTCGACCTACATAGTTTCGTCTGTCCTGTGACGCTCCTCATAAGTGATATGGTCAAACCAGAAAGACACAGAAAAGTGACTATTGTGAGATTTGGGAGAGAGCCCTGGTCCACACCTGAAGCTGGACTGTGGCATCAGAGCCCTCATAGATCCTTCGGGCCAGTCCCTTGTTCTGTCTAGACATCACATCCAGAAAGGAGTAGTCCACATCATCCCCAAAGCCCAGACAGAACAGAGTCATGTTCCCACCAATAGCAAGAAGGACATTCTCCTGAATCTGTGGTACAGAAGATTCTCCTGTACACAAACACACATGGCATGTACCATGACCTTACTGGCTGGATCTAATATAGAGCAATAAATCAGATGGCTACTTCAACGTTAAAATGGCAGTCCCAACCAAATAAGTAAGATCAGAAGGGAAGGAAACCTGTACGCACCGGAGTTGGGCATTCCATCTGTCATTAAGATAACCATAGACACACTCCTCTCCGGGACCTTCTTGTCTCGTTTGCCTTTCATTATCATGTCCACAGCTTTCATCACAGCATCATTTATGTTAGTGGCTAAAAGGAGAACACCAAAAATCAATCCAGGTGTTATCAAAAATAAATATTTGATAGACATAATTTTGTAACATAAATGCACCTCACTCAGTTTTATCATACTGCTTGCCCAAGTGTTGTACTGCCATAGTTTTACTACTAAAGTCCTAATGACAGAAACATCATTAATGATCTATCTCTGTATGTCACCATGTTCCCATTAAACACATAATGACTCACTTCCCAAATCAGTTATTCCCTGGATAAATTGTTGGGCTTCAGACACATTTTCCTTGGTGGCCTTGGTAAGAGATTCCTTCCATGTTGAGATGCTAGAGTCAAATAGGACAATGCCGAAGTAGTCGTCCTCAGCCAGGTCATTCAGGATGGCCAGCATAGCTTCCTTTGTCTACGAGGGATCAAAGGCTCTCAGGTCAATCTGAACATGAACTACAAGTACAGCACTGCAACCAAGTGATATGTTTCCTGCATCCTTCTCTCTTTCATCTTCTCTGATCTTTCTTTCATTCATTCTCTCAGACACACGGTTTCTCTCTTACCTGCTTCATTTTGATACCGTGCATTGACCCACTCCTATCGATCACAAACACCACATTTTTTGGAACTCGGGGTAAGTCCGAAGGCGCAAAGAAGTGCACAAAGTACCCATTCACTATCTGAAAAATGCATACAATGAATATCAGTATGACATGAACAACCTGAATTGATGGAATTGACCCCAATACTGATTCTATATTATATTCAACACAGCTGACTTGGATGTCACCGATGGTCTCAGCTCGGTTCACGTCATATTTGATGAAGAAATCCCCGTCAATCAGGGTGCCTTCACAACCCAGGCACTTCCTCTGCTGGTCCAGTGTTGGGCAGAATGAGATGTGTGCCTGAGTGAGTGAGGGCAATAGAGTTAAACACAAAACAACACAGACAAATAGTATTCATCTCTTTCGGAGGATATGTTCCACATGCAGTTGTTTCATAGAACAGAACCGCATCATATACCTTTTTGTCGCTGACTGTTTTCTCCACCAGGGGGAGAAGCTCGTTGGAGATGAAAGTTCCATAGGCCTCCAGGAAGGCAATGCCCTGGGGTTCATAGATATCTGCCACAATCTGTCACAGAGACATTAACAGGACTGATGAGACACAGGACTGAGGAGTCAAGATGATGACAAGGTGTTTTGGGGTATAGGGTGTAAACATCTACAGACCTCAAAGTGCTGAACCAGCTGCTTGGGTTTGACCCGGGTCATGATCTCGTATTGGCCCAGTTTACGCTGAAGCAACTCCTCGTGGGTCAAAATGAAGGTGACGTTACTATTGGCCGCGATGTTCACAGACACAGTGAACTTCTCCATCTTCCTCCCTGATGCCCTAGAGTACACAAACACGGGCCCAGTAGGAGGGCAATCGCATTTGAAACAAAACACACAAACACAGGCCCAGTAGGAGGGCAATAACATTTGAAACAAAACACAGGCTGTGATGAAAGAGAATAGGAGTGCTTGGTGTAATGGAAACACATTTGTACCCTCCTCATTGCCCTGGTCCACTCACTTGACCAGTCCTGCAGTCTGCCCTGTGGAAACAGCTTTCTGATACTGCTTCTTGGCTTTCTCCTTCTCCTTCACCTCGCCCGTGTACGTCTGACCCTCTATCTCCCTGAGATACACAAACACAGTCATTCAAACAAACACACAGAAACACATATATCTGCATACGTATATCATATGTATATCTGCACTCACACGCACATATACACACATACAAACACACACATCACACACAGCGCAGAGTAACAGTCCTATGTATTGGTGTGTTATCATTTCTAGACATAACGTGGCTTCTACACATGACATGGGTGCTGACTGACATGCTGAAGTTGGTGATGAAGGCGGTTTTGGGCAGATCCACCTCGAAGAACACTTCCTGAGAGGAGTTGGCCTTGTTCAGAGCACTGGAGGTTATGACCGTGTGAGCAAAACGAGAAGCGACCTTACAGTCCACCTTTACACTGTACACCTCCACCTGAGAGAGTAAGAGAGAAAGTAAGAGAGAGAGGGGAAGAGAGAGAGAGGGGAAGAGAGAGAGAGAGGATGAGAGACAGGGAGAGAGTGAAAGAAAGAAGAAAGAAACAGAAACAGAAGGGTTTTGAAATGTTTTCTTGACTGTCTAATCTGCCTATAAAACGTTCACAAACTTTCTCAAAATGTATTTTCCTGTAACAGGTGAATAGTGTGAAGTAAGCTGCATTGACTACAAGATTACTGCCAAAACAAATGATTACCACTGTACTCTTGTGAAAAACATTAACTCAGTGTTTCCAGTAGAAAGACGAGATGAGTCAATCTGGGTGAGCAAAGGCATGTATTTCTAGTGTTGAATATAGTGGTGGCGATGCATGATCATCACAAATAGAACGTAAATATAGTGATTTCCTTACCTCCGCATTATCTGTACTTCTTTTCTGTAAAAAAAAGAAAAAAAAGAATAACATTTAGACACAGTGTTATAAAAAACAAGTTTCTTACAGAGCACACTGTACGACTTAGACATGTTTTACTTTTCAAGTGGCTGAAACTTCTAGGTGCCAATGATACTGTTGTATTCACAGAAATAGAGAGTAGTTTAACCGTGGCAAAGAGCGAAGGATTTCCTCAAATATTTACTCAACCACGTTCTCAAAGATCTGTTTTTGGGAAAATACAAAATAACAATATATTCAGAAGATATCATCAGATGCACCACTGGGTGGTCAAGAGTAGAAGTCTGACGGATTCTGCAACAGATTCCTGTTTTGGATTTGTGTCAGTACGGTTTATGTCGATGCTGAGCTACCGTGATACCTTAAGTAGCCGTGTAGCACCATCAGAGCCCTGGGATACAAAGCACAAGGGAGAAGTTTGAATTTAGGGTCAGAATGTCAAACTAATTTAACACCTCATAGTCTAATTCATTGTAAAGCATATACATATTGGCATGAATAGAAATGGATTAATGTACACAGACGCACGCACAGACACCCACACCCACATACAGGAAAGCAGACCAGATATGAATCAAAGTAGAGATGTGTTGACAGAAAAGTAGAAACGGTACAGATACACTTCAAGTAAATAGAGTAACAGTAGAGTACAGCAGGAGGGGTGAGATGTAGTAACAGTAGATTATAGCAGGAGGGTGAGATGTAGTAACAGGACAGTATAGCAGGAGGGGAGAGATGTAGTAACAATAGAGAATAGCAGGAGGGGAGAGATGTAGTAACAGGACAGTATAGCAGGAGGGGAGAGATGTAGTAACAGGACAGTATAGCAGGAGGGGAGAGATGTAGTAACAGTAGAGAATAGCAGGAGGGGAGAGATGTAGTAACAGGACAGTATAGCAGGAGGGTGAGATGTAGTAACAGTAGAGAATAGCAGGAGGGGAGAGATGTAGTAACAGGACAGTATAGCAGGAGGGGTGAGATGTAGTAACAGGACAGTATAGCAGGAGGGGAGAGATGTAGTAACAGGACAGTATAGCAGGAGGGGAGAGATGTAGTAACAGGACAGTATAGCAGGAGGGGAGAGATGTAGTAACAGTAGAGAATAGCAGGAGGGGAGAGAAGTAGTAACAGGACAGTATAGCAGGAGGGGAGAGATGTAGTAACAGTAGAGAATAGCAGGAGGGGAGAGATGTAGTAACAGGACAGTATAGCAGGAGGGGAGAGATGTAGTAACAGGACAGTATAGCAGGAGGGGAGAGATGTAGTAACAGTAGATTATAGCAGGAGGGGAGAGATGTAGTAACAGGACAGTATAGCAGGAGGGGAGAGATGTAGTAACAGTAGAGAATAGCAGGAGGGGAGAGATGTAGTAACAGTAGAGAATGGCAGGAGGGTGAGATGTAGTAACAGTAGATTATAGAAGGAGGGGAGAGATGTAGTAACAGTAGATTATAGCAGGAGGGGAGAGATGTAGTAACAGTAGATTATAGCAGGAGGGGAGAGATGTATTAACAGTAGATTATAGCAGGAGGGGAGAGATGTAGTAACAGTAGAGAATAGCAGGAGGGTGAGATGTAGTAACAGTAGATTATAGAAGGAGGGGAGAGATGTAGTAACAGTAGATTATAGCAGGAGGGGAGAGATGTATTAACAGTAGATTATAGCAGGAGGGGAGAGATGTAGTAACAGTAGAGAATAGCAGGAGGGTGAGATGTAGTAACAGTAGATTATAGAAGGAGGGGAGAGATGTAGTAACAGTAGATTATAGCAGGAGGGGAGAGATGTAGTAACAGTAGAGAATAGCAGGAGGGTGAGATGTAGTAACAGTAGATTATAGCAGGAGGGGTGAGATGTAGTAACGGTAGATTATAGCAGGAGGGGAGAGATGTAGTAACAGTAGAGTATAGCAGGAGGGGAGAGATGAAGTAACAGTAGAGTATAGCAGGAGGGGAGAGATGTAGTAACAGTAGATTATAGCAGGAGGGGAGAGATGTATTAACAGTAGATTATAGCAGGAGGGGAGAGATGTAGTAACAGTAGAGAATAGCAGGAGGGTGAGATGTAGTAACAGTAGATTATAGCAGGAGGGGTGAGATGTAGTAACAGTAGATTATAGAAGGAGGGGAGAGATGTAGTAACAGTAGATTATAGCAGGAGGGGAGAGATGTATTAACAGTGGATTATAGCAGGAGGGGAGAGATGTAGTAACAGTAGAGTATAGCAGGAGGGGAGAGATGAAGTAACAGTAGAGTATAGCAGGAGGGGAGAGATGTAGTAAAGGTAGATTATAGCAGGAGGGGTGAGATGTAGTAACAGTAGAATATAGCAGGAGGGGAGAGATGTAGTAACAGTAGAGTATAGCAGGAGGGGTGAGATGTAGTAACAGTAGAGTATAGCAGGAGGGGAGAGATGTAGTAACAGTAGAATATAGCAGGAGGGGTGAGATGTAGTAACAGTAGAGTATAGCAGGAGGGGAGAGATGTAGTAACAGTAGAATATAGCAGGAGGGGAGAGATGTAGTAACAGTAGAATATAGCAGGAGGGGTGAGATGTAGTAACAGTAGAGTATAGCAGGAGGGGAGAGATGTAGTAACAGTAGAGTACAGCAGGAGGGGTGAGATGTAGTAACAGTAGAGTATAGCAGGAGGGGTGAGATGTAGTAACAGTAGAGTATAGCAGGAGGGGTGAGATGTAGTAACAGTAGAGTATAGCAGGAGGGGTGAGATGTAGTAACAGTAGAATATAGCAGGAGGGGAGAGATGTAGTAACAGTAGATTATAGCAGGAGGGGAGAGATGTAGTAACAGTAGAGTATAGCAGGAGGGTGAGATGTAGTAACAGTAGAATATGGCAGGAGGGGTGAGATGTAGTAACAGTAGAATATAGCAGGAGGGGTGAGATGTAGTAACAGTAGAGTATAGCAGGAGGGGAGAGATGTAGTAACAGTAGAATATAGCAGGAGGGGAGAGATGTAGTAACAGTAGAATATAGCAGGAGGGGTGAGATGTAGTAACAGTAGAATATAGCAGGAGGGGAGAGATGTAGTAACAGTAGAATATAGCAGGAGGGGAGAGATGTAACAGTAGGGTAAATACTACAGATGTAGGATCTTAATTTGAGCCATCTAGCTACAGCAGGAAAATAATCCCGCAGCAACAGGAAATGTGAATTATTATGTGGATTGTAATTCACTGATATTTTTTGTAGGAGTTGATCAATATTTCTTCAGGGAAAATCAAGTCTGACATTTCAAAGTGGAAATTGTAAACTTTCGAAGCCTTTTAAAACCTCACAAACAATACAAGTTTAACAAGTTTAACATGTCCTGCAGTGCAGTAAGTCCTCCTGCAACAGGGGGGTCAAATTGAGAACCTGCATCTTTATAGTAACAATGGAGAGTCACCTGTGGTGTGGAATCATCCCATGAGATAACCAGAGCTCCATGCGACAGAGACGGGAGAAAGACACATCCCAATAGCAGCAGCACAGTCCACACTCCAGACATGACCAAACTGCAGCTGAACACCGACTTCACTGCTTAGAAAACTCAACCCTTTCCTACCGCCCAGCTCAAAGCAGAAGTGTCAGAGTGTGTGCGTTTGTCTGCTTTTATACTGGCGCAATGACCAGAAGACTTGACCTCAGCGTGGCAGGAGGCCCGAGGTGTGTGTAGGTCTGTGTTCTTGTATGCCTCTAGGGATTTGTGTCAGCGTGTTTACATATATTTGTTTGTCTGTCCACATAGCCTACTCTCTCTACCTACTGTAGTAAAAAAAAAAAGCAACTGAACATTTGAGGTTGCTTTTTATTCTGACTGCGTGGAATCTGGTAAGCACAAAAAGTAAATAAGTTAGTTTTTGTAAGAGCTGTTATTCAACAAGTATGGACTTAATTCTATCGGTCAATATAACACCAGGCTACTACAACCACTGCTTGTCCAATTTTTGTTAGTTCTGTTGCCAAACCAAGTTTCTGAGAAGGCTCTATCCTAACTGGTCAGTGGAGTGGCCTTTGACCAGAGTAGTTTTTGCCTCTCCACTCTGTGCATATTCCTTTGCATGCCAATGGGCTATTCCCAGAATACATTGCAATTCAGCAAAACTAAAATCAATACACACCGAAGTCCTGTATTCACCACCCATTCCTGTCCTCTTTGGCTCACACATTGCTCCCACTGGTACAGTATTGTATGTGTGTTCCTGTTCTCACTCATTACCAGAGAAGTCTGTACATACATGTACAGCAGGTATATGTTCCCTCACTGAGGTTTGATTGCAAAATGCTAAGAAAATTAGTAATTTTGCTGACTCATGGAGGGTAGAGCTGGAGATACAGTGCCTTGCGAAAGTATTCGGCCCCCTTGAACTTTGCAACCTTTTGCCACATTTCAGGCTTCAAACATAAAGATATTGTATAAAGATAACTGTATTTTTTTGTGAAGAATCAACAACAAGTGGGACACAATCATGAAGTGGAACGACATTTATTGGATATTTCAAACTTTTTTAACAAATCAAAAACTGAAACATTGGGCGTGCAAAATTATTCAGCCCCTTTACTTTCAGTGCAGCAAACTCTCTCCAGAAGTTCAGTGAGGATCTCTGAATGATCCAATGTTGACCTAAATGACTAATGATGATAAATACAATCCACCTGTGTGTAATCAAGTCTCCGTATAAATGCACCTGCACTGTGATAGTCTCAGAGGTCCGTTAAAAGCGCAGAGAGCATCATGAAGAACAAGGAACACACCAGGCAGGTCCGAGATACTGTTGTGAAGAAGTTTAAAGCCGGATTTGGATACAAAAAGATTTCCCAAGCTTTAAACATCCCAAGGAGCACTGTGCAAGCAATAATATTGAAATGGAAGGAGTATCAGACCACTGCAAATCTACCAAGACCTGGCCGTCCCTTCAGCTCATACAAGGAGAAGACTGATCAGAGATGCAGCCAAGAGGCCCATGATCACTCTGGATGAACTGCAGAGATCTACAGCTGAGGTGGGAGACTCTGTCCATAGGACAACAATCAGTCGTATATTGCACAAATCTGGCCTTTATGGAAGAGTGGCAAGAAGAAAGCCATTTCTTAAAGATATCCATAAAAAGTGTCGTTTAAAGTTTGCCACAAGCCACCTGGGAGACACACCAAACATGTGGAAGAAGGTGCTCTGGTCAGATGAAACCAAAATTGAACTTTGTGGCAACAATGCAAAACGTTATGTTTGGCGTAAAAACAACACAGCGCATCACCCTGAACACACCATCCCCACTGTCAAACATGGTGGTGGCAGCATCATGGTTTGGGCCTGCTTTTCTTCAGCAGGGACAGGGAAGATGGTTAAAATTGATGGGAAGATGGATGGAGCCAAATACAGGACCATTCTGGAAGAAAACCTGATGGAGTCTGCAAAAGACCTGAGACTGGGACGGAGATTTGTCTTCCAACAAGACAATGATCCAAAACATAAAGCAAAATCTACAATGGAATGGTTCAAAAATAAACATATCCAGGTGTTAGAATGGCCAAGTCAAAGTCCAGACCTGAATCCAATCGAGAATCTGTGGAAAGAACTGAAAACTGCTGTTCACAAATGCTCTCCATCCAACCGCACTGAGCTCGAGCTGTTTTGCAAGGAGGAATGGGAAAAAATGTCAGTCTCTCTATGTGCAAAACTGATAGAGACATACCCCAAGCGACTTACAGCTGTAATCGCAGCAAAAGGTGGCGCTACAAAGTATTAACTTAAAGGGGGCTGAATAATTTTGCACGCCCAATTTTTCAGTTTTTGATTTGTTAAAAAAGTTTGAAATATCCAATAAATGTCGTTCCACTTCATGATTGTGTCCCACTTGTTGTTGATTCTTCACAAAAAAATACAGTTTTATATTTTTATGTTTGAAGCCTGAAATGTGGCAAAAGGTCGCAAAGTTCAAGGGGGCCGAATACATTCGCAAGGCACTGTACATATATTTGGACCACCATATCAAGGAGGGCTCTGTGTGCCCAATACTGAAGCCTCATTCAGACCAGAGGGGTAGACCAATAATCTTGCTAGATGTACTCAAGCTTTTCGGAATTGAGCTAATTTCAGTTAGTTACACAATCCAGATCAGGCTTCATCCATGTTACGAAGGTAGATATTGATCGTGCACCCGCCACACTTGTAACTGTGTGTGCATGTCGCACATGGCTAATCGAATGCCAAACTCTTCATTGAGACAATGCTGAAACATAAATTCCTGGCCGAGTCAGTGCCCCGTTTTTTATTGATGCGGAAATCAAAATGAAAGAATAACATGCAAATTCATCAGGCTTTGATGTGAAATGGCCTATTAGAAGTGCTGTCTTTCTTCACAAATGGTTAATTTGGTGTGCTTATCAATGCACAAGTCCCTTTTCTCCCCCCACTACTCAGTGGCGTGTATTCATGGGTGCCAAGAGAAACCAGTGTTCCGCAAAAAAACATAAAATAATGTATATTTTGTCTCTCAGTGTTTCATCATTTTCCTTCAATTCGAAAGCATCCGAGCGATCTAAACTGCACCCATCTGTCTCTCTACGTGTAGGCCATCTATCTGATGATGTCTGGTCCAAACGAGTGTGACGACCCTCCCACTCTGTCTGCCGAATTCTTTCTCTTTGCTCTTGTTTTCCTTATAAGGATGTCGGTGGGCGGAGCCAGGAGGGTCATCAACAAAATGGGACACACCTGGGCCTTGTGTTTTGGGATAAAAACACTCTCCCTGTAGACAGTTTGATTTTGGTTTGTTTTCTTGGGCATCTATACACGCAACCACTCACTTACACACACCATTGTTAATTGTATATACAGTTGAAGTTGGAAGTTTACATACACTTAGGTTGGAGTCATTAAAACTCATTTTTCAACCACTCCACAAATTTCTTGTTAACAAACTATAGTTTTGGCAAGTCGGTTAGGACATCTACTTTGTGCATGACACAAGTAATTTTTTCCAACAATTGTTTCACAAAGATTAATTCACTGTATCACAACTCCAGTGGGTCAATAATATCATGGCTTTAGAAGCTTCTGATAGGCTAATTGACATCATTTGAGTCAATTGGAGGTGTACCTGTGGATGTATTTCAAGGCCTACCTTCAAACTCAGTGCCTCTTTGCTTGACATCATGGGAAAATCAAAAGAAATCAGCCAAGACCTCAGAAAACAATTTTTAGACCTCCACAAGTCTGGTTCCTCATTGGGAGCAATTTCCAAATGCCAGAAGGTACCAAGTTCATCTGTACAAACAATAGTACGCAGGTATAAACACCATGGGACCACACAGCTGTCATACCGCTCAGGAAGGAGACGCGTTCTGTCTCCTAGAGATGAATGTACTTTGGTGCGAAAAGTGCAAATCAATCTTGTGAAGATGTTGGAGGAAACAGGTACAAAAGTATATATCGACATAACCTGAAAGGCCGCTCAGCAAGGAAGAAGCCACTGCTCCAAAACCACCATAAAAAAGCCAGACTACGTGGGGACAAAGATTGTAGTTTTTGGAGAAATGTCCTCTGGTCTGATGAAACAAAAATATGGCCATAATCACCATCGTTATGTTTGGAGGAAAAAGGGGGAGGCTTGCAAGCCGAACACCATCCCAACCGTGAAGCACAGGGGTGGCAGCATCATGTTATGAGGGTGCTTTGCTGCAGGATGGACTGGTGCACTTCATAAAATAGATGGCATCATGAGGCAGGAAAATGATGTGGATATATTGAAGCAACATCTCAAGACATCAGTCAGGAAGTTAAAGTTTGGTCGCAAATGGGTCTTCCAAATGGACAATGACCCCAAGCATACTTCCAAAGTTGTGGCAAAATGGCTTAAGGACAACAAAGTCAAGGTATATTTTCTTTGACTTGCGGCAACTCTTGGTGGTTCTAAATCAATAGTTTAGTGTCAAATAGTTGTTTAAAGGCAAACATTAACTTGACTGACCACCCTGTAGGTCATGTCTGTTACTGTACATGCAATATGCTTTGTGGACTTGCTATCCGGTTTTGTGATAAAACAAAGATGTGGTTTTATTCTGCCACCGTTTTCTTGTCTCTGCCTTTAGGCCTTTTTATCACGGTCGCAAAGCATACGAATTAACAGGTTATAGAGCAAACAATGCAATTATCACAAAACAATTGTAATATGGCTATCGATACAATTCTATTAAGTCATACAAAAGTTTCAAATGCATCCTGTCATATTGCATTTCAATAATATAATTTTTTAAAACTCACATTTGATTAATAAAATACTTAAAATGCCCCAAAATATGTTTCAGGAGAATGAAGGGATGATGGCGCACTCTTTGCGGCAATTGCTGGAGGGAACCTAATTTGATTGGTCCTTAACTTACAGCTCAAACATTTCATGATAAATGAAGTTAGCCCTGAGTTAGACTGCTCTGGGGAAGGTTAGCTCTGAAGGATTCGTTCCCATATACATTTAGCAGGTTGGCATGTCATGAAACTTGTGCTGGAGGCAGCTCTGCAGAGTGGTCACTAGCTGGCACAGTCAGTCATAAATCCTGATTTTAAACCTCACACACACAGAGCTAACCTTAACGCCTAACCATACATTTTTATGATAGACAATTTTGACTTTGCAGCTGGCCCATCTAGCAGAAATCATTTAGTTCTGCCTCCAGTGTAAGATTCATTACAATAAACGTCAACCTGTAGAAATTTGCCTGGCTAAAAGGTGAGCCACTTTCATGTCACCGGATCGGTTATCCCGAGTTGAACTCAGAGCTGACCAAAGTTCGCTCACTATCTCCTATGTCTAGATTCAAGCCAGATCCGGCCCGTATGTTTGCCACCCCTACTTTTACATGACTTTGTCCACGTGTTTAAGACGCTCATCTTGTAGTAACAACATTGTAGTGTAGTAATGGTGACACTGCAATCTTTTTTAACACTCCAAACAATGGGATACAGAATCAATAAGTAGGGAAGTCATTCATTTGTTTATAAAAACATAAGACAAATATTTCAGCATTTACAATTTGAGCAACTTCATAGTAAGGTCAACCCGAACATGAAAAACTAGCTTATTTCATAATTAAACTTTCATATTTAGAGAAAATATTTACCATATTTTCTGCAAAATATATATATAACATCTGCAAAATATGTGACCAATAAAATTATATTTGAATGTGTGTATTTTGAAGTAAAGACTACATTTGGCCTTTATTTTTGCCAAATTTAATGTTACTACAAAGTAGGCTACAAAGTCTCAAAATAAGTATTTTCAGTCAACCATATTTCATAGCTTTTGGTAATGGCTCACAGAACTTGTTTTGGTACTAACATCTGTCCCTCTGTTTCTGACCAAGCCGGAAGGTTCATGAAACACATTTTTGTCCTTTGATTGCTAGTATAGAATTCTACAGTCTAGTGAAGATAGAGTGCTGATTTGGACAGGAAGTGTCACAACTGTAATGTTTTTGAGGAAAGGTTGTTATTGTGGACATGTTTTGAGTATGATTTTACACAAACTTTCTGTGCAAAGCTAACTTCATCAAGGGCTTATGTGATGTATAATTGGTTTCCTTCCTCGCTGTAGGTACTCGTTCTAAGCGTAACGAATGTGACCGTTACAGACACGTCATAACATGATCAGTCAGCATTGCTGCGTAAGGCAATCATGATAGCACTTTCATTTCTACCTGATAAGTCAACTCTGTGAGACATTTGGTTTTTCATTGTGTGTGCAAATATCACATCCATGATGCTGGAATTTCCCTTAATTCTCAATCAATCATAAACAGTCATCATACAGTATGAACAAACCCTACTATGAACAACCTGCTCAAAATGAGATGGGCCTATTTCCGTGCTGAAAATGGAAAAACAGGTATCAAACCATTCAATAACAGCAAGGTTTGGCTTCTTCATTGCCGTTTGTCCATTGATGAGTCTGTCCCGTTTCTCCTCTAGACTCTAGCGCAGTGATGATAGCCAACACTCCACACTGGACGGCTCTACTTGCCAAAGATGCTGTCTCCTGGGGCTTTAGGCTTCTCCAGTACAGTCTCTCCTCCAGACTTCACCCCACTGAACACTGAGGGAGCCACCTTTCCCATACGCTCTGTGGATGGACAAGAGACAAGGCTGTGAGCGAAGATAGTGCTTGGCACGCCACACTACCACAGAAACATGACGCAACATACACACACTGACAAATCTATATACTGAAATGTGTCTATAATCTTTAGAAGTGCTGTAGTTGTTGTATTTTATCCTCCTTTCTAGTTATCTTGCCACCAACTATGTATACCCTTGGTCTTACAGACGGACTATACAAGATTCAGTCTCTATAGAAGGAGTGGAAACGTTGTCCCTACTTCAATCCGAGCTGGGCTCGGGCCAAATACATGCCAGAGTTCAGAGATAACATTCTAAAAAGTATAACCGAGCTCACGTCTCACTTGACTGTGTAACTTTACTCCCCCCTGATATGTTCCCTACACTAGTGTCTACAACTAGTGAAAGTGATTCATTACTTATATTTGACACACAAATAGAAATGAATGTTATGCAAGCGACAGTACTATAGGTACTGAGTCTGTAGAGCCAGAATGGAAACTTACAATAAGGCCAGTGTGTAAAACGCTGTTCCGATGACACACTGTGGAGTGGTAAAGCTCCTACTCACCACACTCTACCATGACCTCATAGGTCTTACTCTTGGGCTCGCCCTTTAGCCCCAGTTTGCTGCGGGCTCCTTTCAAGTCCTCCTCCTTCATCACAGGACGCTTCTTCTTCTTCACCTCAACGGGCTATGGAGGGCAGGAGAGAGAATGGAGGTTAAAGACAGGACAAAATCTCACACCTTTCCCTGATCCTACAACGCTCCCTCTGATTTGTCTCAATCTTTCTATTCTAAAAGTAAACATTGTGGGATCCTTAACATAGGAAATAATATGGAAATGTGGCTATGATCAAAAACAGTGACAGATAGTTGATACAGTAGGTCAGTACAGTAGGATACAGGGAAGTTGGCTTACCTGAGACATGGTGTGTGGGTTGTCTTAATCCCAGAGTTCTGGTCAGTGGAGCTGTGTGCGCGCGTTGGTGTGTATGGACTGATCCTCTCTGTCCAGTCCATTATATTTATAACCCGAGATCCTCAGGGGGCTATTCTCTCTTATTGACCCTGGGAGTGAGTCAGTGGACCCCCACCCTCTTTCTATTCCTCTCTCGCTCTCTGACCATTATCAGGGTGTATTATTAGGCCTGACGTGAGTGATTGTGCAGCTGGAACGGGTCTTCCTTCGTTTACGATGTGGTTTCAGCGAACAGCTGAGGGAACGAGACAACAAATAGCCCTTTCCCCACAACATTCTGCTGGGAGTGATTCCAAGGAACAGAAATAACTATGGGAAGCCACGCTAGTCCCTAGTAGTCAGGATTCAGCACTCTCACCACTGTGGCCTGGGTTTGATTCCCAGTCAGGGAATGTCCTTTTGGGGCTCATTGAATGCACTTCAGCTCAACTGGCAGAACACATTAGATAAATTCAACATGACATAAAGTAACAGGCCTACACCCAACTGCACAAAAAAAAAAAAAAAAAAGTCATAGTATGGCACCCCTGGAGCAAATTAGGGTTAAGTGCCTTGCTCAATGGCACATTGGCATATTTTTCACTCATTGTCAGCTCAACTATTCAAACCAGCGACCTTCCGGCTACTCTCCAACTGCTAGTCTACAGGCAGAGTTCTTCTTCCATCACATTAAACCTGAGGTCAAAAGTACTTTTCTGAATTGATTACCTAAAAGGTGTAGAGATTTTGCAGACAACACTTGGTCATACAATTTCGACTTGACTCCGAGAGGGGGCAAGACCATACATATCACAGGGAGACTAGTGAGTCAACCTTTCTGTTTGGGAGAAAAGCAAACGCTTGCCTGTCAACATACGTCTGTGTGCATTCAAATGGCAAGCGAGTCAGGACAGAATGCAAAAAGTGTTTGAGAGCCAGGCTTGTGTGTCAATAATAGTTTGAGTCATTTTAAATGCTAGAAAAGTCTGTGTGTAGTGAGGGGTCTATTTGTGGGTACTGAGACATTACTCTCGGAGTCAGTCTACTCTATGGGAAGAAATAGGTCCTCACTCAGTGGTGTACGTCTCACTGCACCTGTTACAGTTTACCTTCCGGAGACACCTGAAACCCCACCTCTTTCAGGAATACCTAGGATAGGATAAAGTAATCCTTCTCACCCCCTTGAAAGATTTAGATGCACTATTGTAAAGTGGCTGTTCCACTGGATGTCTTAAGGTGAACGCACCAATTTGTAAGTCGCTCTGGATAAGAGCGTCTGCTAAATGACTTAAATGTAAATGTACTGAGGGCCCACTCTGTCATTGTGAAAATGTGTACCCAGTTGGCAGTCTAGAGTATTATGAAGACCTATGATCTCAGAGACTCCTTCCCCTGTCTTATAACTCTCATTGTCCACCCCCTCCATTCCAAGAGACTTATTACTACAAATCATTCTATGCTCTGGCAGCTCCACACAGAGCTCCCTGGTGGTCTAGTGGTTAGGATTCGGCGCTCTCACCGCCGCGGCCCGGGTTCGATTCCCGGTCAGGGAACACATGTTTTTTAAACCCTACAGAAAGCGCTCTCTGTTCAGAGACAAAATCTGTTATTTCAGTGTTTTACAAACTTTATTGTAAAATCATTTTTAATGGTAATGTAAGTCGATCATTTGCCAGTCATTTTAGTTTTTACAATAAAATCCCTCTGTTGAACGGAGGACAACCTGTACCACCGTTTACCAAACCCCACAGTCAGTTATTCCTTTGCCTCAGCCAACACTCAAACAGTTCATCATCACCACATTTACTGTATCACCACTCCTTACTTACAGAAGCATTAAGACAGACACTCAGTGTTGTGTGGTCACCTAAAGCGAGACCGATTCAACACCTAGACCTGAGGAAGGGGGGGGGGACAAAGTCAAGAACAGAAAAATGCAAGTCCAATTCAAGACCATGAATGTTATTGTCGAATCACTACCATAAGAGTTAAAAATGTCCAGTGTTCATATTTCAGAATAGCATATGGATATTTTAGATATTCATAATAGTGAATAAATGCATGCCGAGGGCAAATAGAGCCACTCTACAAGTTATTACTAACCCAAACACACTGGGGAACAATGGGCTAAGGAAATAGCGAAAGATTTATAAAATAATTATAAATTATACTATTTTAAAATTATGTTCTGATTTAATCATCAGTTTTTGTTGGATGGAAAGGGTTAACAGTTTACAGGGCTGCAGCAGGTGTTATCAAAGAGGATGTTGTTGATGATTTGTTAGCTTCTCCCATTTCAAGAATAACTTTCAACAAGAAGTTTCAAATGATCATCATCTGGTGAGTGGAACTTTTCTATTGCAGCGACCTTGCTGTTAGCAATCAATCAATCAAATGTATTTATAACGCCCTTTTTTACATGAGCAGATGTCACAAAGTGCTGTACAGAAACCCAGCCTAAAACCCCAAACAGCAAGCAATGCAGATGTAGAAAGAAGCACAGAAATAACTTGTGTGTGGAACACTGTTGCATTCAAAGTGGAACTGACTGCATTTTTTCAACATGAAATCTGTTCATATACACCCCCAGGAAGAATGACACTTTTAAAAAATTATTCTGACAAGTGACAAATTAGATATGGTCATTTTCATGGTTTCCTAAATTCTTAGAATGTTTTGGAATGAAGTATTCTAAGGGATTTGTGAAAATAGAGAGTGGGAAAGCGGCCGAGCGTTTGGACAATTAATAGATACTGCTGTACAAAAAAACGAATAAAAACATTGGTCTTGTCCAGGACCGGAGTCGACACGGAACGGACCGCTATAGCTAATCAGAGCTATAGTAGACCTTCATACAAACAAGTCATTTGAAACACATGCCTGCAATCATTCACTTTGAACTGGACTGTGTGTTTACAGGCAGTTGCAACAGCGCAACTTTAAATCATTATTACGCATTCGCCAAAAAACACAAAAAAAACCACACCTGACTGGATTTCAGCAAAGATGTCAACACCAGCCTAATCTCGGGAGTTGATAGGATTGAAGTCATAAACAGCTCAATGCTTGAAGCACAGCGACGAGCTGCTGGCAAAATGCACGAAAGTGCTGTTTGAATGAATGCTTACAAGCCTGCTGGTGCTTACCACCACTCAGTCAGACTGCTCTATCAAATCATAGACTTAATTATAACATAATAAACACACAGAAATACGAGTCTTAGGTCATTAATATGGTCGAATCCGGAAACTATCATCTCGAAAACAAGACGTTTATTATTACAGTGAAATAAGGAACCGTTCCGTATTTTATCTAATGGGTGGCATCCATAAGTCTAAATATTCCAGCTACATTACACAACCTTCAATGTTATGTCATAATTACGTAAGATTCTGGCAAAAGGGCGGCCCAAACTGTTGCATATACACTGACTCTGCGTGCAATGAACGCAAGAGAAGTGACATAATTTCACCTAGTTAATATTGGAGCGAGACATGATGTCCCAGATGTGCTCAATTGGATTCAGGTCTGGTGAACGGGCGGGCCAGTTCATAGCATCAATGTCTTCCTCTTGCAGGAACTGCTGACACACTCCAGCCACATGAGGTCTAGCATTGTCTTGCATTAGGAGGAACCCAGGGCCAACCGCACCAGCATATGGTCTCACAGGGGGTCTGAGGATCTCATCTCGGTACCTAATGGCAGTCAGGCTACCTCTGGCGAGCACAAGGAGGGCTGTGCAGCCCCCCAAAGAAATGCCACCCCACACCATGACTGACCCACCGCCAAACCGGTCATGCTGGAGGATGTTGTTCAGAACGTTCTCCACTGCGTCTCCAGACTATCACAAGTGCTCAGTGTGAACCTGCTTTCATCTGTGAAGAGCACAGGGTGCCAGTGGCGAATTTGCCAATCTTGGTGTTCTCTGGCAAATGAAAAACGTCCTGCACGGTCTTGGGCTGTAAGCACAAACCCCACCTGTGGACGTCAGGGCCCTCATGGAATCTGTTTCTGACCGTTTGAGCAGACACATGCACATTTGTGGCCTGCTGGAGGTCATTTTGCAGGGCTCTGGCAGTGCTCCTCCTGCTCCTCCTTGCACAAAGGCGGAGGTAGCGGTCCTGCTGCTGGGTTGTTGCCCTCCTACGGCCTCCTCCACATCTCCTGATGTACTGGCCTGTCTCCTGGTAGCGCCTCCATGCTCTGGACACTACGCTGACAGACACAGCAAACCGTCTTACCACAGCTCGCATTGATGTGCCATCCTGGATGAGCTGCACTACCTGAGCCACTTGTGCGGGTTGTAGACTCCGTCTCATGCTACCACTAGAGTGAAAGCACCGCCAGCATTCAAAAGTGACCAAAACATCAGCCAAGAAGCATTGGAACTGAGAAGTGGTCCCCACCTGCAGAACCACTCCTTTATTGGGGGTGTCTTGCTAATTGCCTATAATTTCCACTTGTTGTCTATTCCATTTGCACAACAGCATGTGAAATGTATTGTCAGTGTTGCTTCCTAAGTGGACAGTTTGATTTCACAGAAGTGTGATTGACTTAGAGTTACATTGTATCGTGTTGTTTAAGTGTTCCCTTTATTTTTTGGAGCAGTGTATTTCACAGGGTTTGCGATTGTGTAGGTGGCTTAGTGCATCATTTCTCTATTGTACTACATAATTGATAAGTCTTATACCTCCACAACACTGATACGCATCAGTAGGGATTAAGTTGTTGAGTATAAGCAATGCCCACTGAAAAGAAAGTGGGATATGGCTTATACCTGCGTATACCCTCCACTACACCACTGGCCCTTTGTGTTTTACAAATAGTGCACTCTCCTACATGAGTGCGCTGGTATTACGCTTGTTGTCCTTTCAGAATCACAAACATGTTACACACGGAACGCCTATAGGTTCGCCACTGCTCAAACGTCTATAATAGATAAAGGCTGTTAAGATAATGTTAAGAAAGTGTATAGAGCGCATTTGGAAAGTATTCAGACCCCGTGACTATTTTCATATTAAGCAAAAACAGATTTAGACATTTTGCAAATGTATTTAAAATAAAGAAATATATAATTTACATAAGTATTCAGACCCTTAACTCAGTACTTTGTTGAAGCACCTTTGGCAGCGATTACAGCCTTGAGTCTTATTGGGTATGGTGTCAGGTTTCCTCCAGATGTGACGCTTGGTATTCATGCCAAAGAGTTCAATCTTGGTTTCAGATCAGAGAATTTTGTTTCGCGTGTCAGAGTCATTTAGGTGCATTTTAGCAAACACCAAGCAGGCTGTCATGAGCCTTTTACTGAGGAATGGCTTCCTTCTGGCCACTACCAAAAAGGCCTGATTGGTGGAGTGCTGCAGAGATAGTTGTCCTTCTGGAAGGTTCTCCCATCTCCACAGAGGGACTCTGGAGCTCTGTCAGAGTGACCGTCGGGTTCTTGGTCACCTCCCTGACCAAGGCCCTTCTCCCCTGATTGCTGTTTGGCCAGGCAGCCAACTCTAGGAAGAGACTTGGTGGTTCCAAACTTCTTCCATTTAAGAATGATTGAGGTCACAGTGTTCTTGGGGACCTTCAATGCGGCAGACATGTTTTGGTACCCTTCCCCAGATTTGTGCCTCGACACCATCCTGTCTCGGAACTCTACGGACAATTCCTTGAACCTCATGGCTTGGTTTTGCTCTCACATGCACTATCAACTGTGGGACCTTATATAGACAGGTGTGTGCCTTTCTAAATCATGTCCAATCAATTTAATTTACCACAGGTGGACTCGAATCAAGTCATAGAAACATCTCAAGGATGATCAATGGAAACAGGATGCACCGGAGCTAAATTTAGAATATCATAGCAAAGGGTCTGAATTACTTACCTCAATAAGTTATTTCAGTTTTTATTCAGTATAAATTTGCAAATAATGTCTAAAAACAATCTTTCTGATTTGTCATTATGGGGTAGTATGTGTAGATTGAGGATTTAAAATAAGGCTGTAGCGTAACAAAATGTGGAAAAAGTCAAGGGGTCTGAATACACTGTATATTTGGCCTGGCAAAGTGGTTTTATGTACTGACTGAATGGAAGTTGATAATTATGTTTTATTTTTACTCTGCTGGTATCGGGAAGAAATTACGAGTCGTCACTGTTCTAGACCGAGTCAAGACAGAGTACAAATGTATCTGACACCAAGACACTCAATATGTGGTCTCGAGACCAGTCTCGAGTACTACACCACTGCACACACAAACATACAAACATACCCGCACTGCTCTCCACTGTACTGTAGGTTGTACACCGGCCCAAAAGTCACTCCCAGTCTAGAGGTCTGTGCTTCTGTCAAGTTCTCAACATCTGAGCCAAACCAACTGAATGCTACTGCAAGTCTGAAGATCTGAGGCACAAGATGAACATCCACAAACACGGTAAATTCACACAGGCACATTGTCGAAAACAAGGAATGAACAAAACAAATACAAAACAAACAAAGAACATCCTTAGACCAGTGATGGGGGCAAGAGCAGAGAGTTTGAATATTGGTTGTGAGGACACACCCTCAGGTCCCATATCTACTCCGTCTCTGAATTAAGAACACATGGTATAGGTTCAGTCTCATGGTTTTAGTCCAAAATAACTTACTGTAAAAAAATAAACAGGACACACCAAAGACTAGGAATAAAGAGGTAACAGAAGAGATCCTAGATAAGTCATATACACACACACACACACACACACACAGGGAGAGAAGGGCCCGATCCAGGCCTGCAGACCTAAAAGCCTGGCTGTACCGTCAGTGGGATAGGGGTCTCGGTCCCTTAGGTTAAGGTTGGGTGGTGCATGGTTGAGACACACACAGCCAAGCTGCACTGTCCTGACCTGTCCTCCCTCTGCAGTCATGATATAGGCTTAGGAGTTAGAAATGTAAGTGTTATTATAAAACACTGCATGTTTACAGAGCAAAGCCTCCATAGGAGCATCATCCTAAACTTCCCGCACATGCATGAATGAGAAGTTCACACAGACAGACGCACACCTCCACCAACTCTTATAACAGGCCATTGCAGTCAGCCTAGCTGAGGAAGAGACATACATTTTATATACGGAATCTAAATGAGGAATACAATTACTTTTAGATTCGGAAGATAAGTATCAAATGTATTAAAATGTTAAAATGACAGAGGTTTGCTTGAAGGCAAGGGAAATACCGAGTGCAATCCCAGGTGCCTGTTCTCTCCCACTACATCCAACAGGGGTCATCTGTTAAACCACAGAAAAAGTAACAACCATTCACAGCTTAACCTGATGCAGTTAATATTATCCGTGGCCTCTTAAGAGTCCGTGTGGAACCACAGTGAAGGCGTGCTAGCAATTATACTGCGTCACTCACTCAACCAGTCCCAAAATACACCAGTGTTAACGGTTTTCCACAATCATAACAATTAATTTCTTCAATGAGTGTCACCACCATAAGTGATAGATCTATGGTGGAATCTCAGACGTGGTTAGCTGCAGCAAAATACTTTCCCGAGTGTTTCTATTCCCAGTGTAGAGGCTGCAGGAGTCCCATGCAAATGTGTAGTAAAGGCAGTCCAATAGTCCCCATGATCTGCAGTCCTCCATGATCCCACCTCCCTACAGAGGCGCCCTACTCACAAAGAGACCAATGCTAGCCTGCTGTTAGAGGAATCTAGACGATATGTTCCCAGGAGGCTCCAGTCTGGGCAGCGGGGCCTGGAGAGGGAGAGAGTCGGGACGTGAAGTGAGGCGAGTGGATACAGGAGTGGGTTAGACCAAGTGAGCCTGGGTAGGCCCAGGTTAAACAGGGATCCCCATACGGTGCTTCTTTTTCTTGACCGTTTTGAGGCCAGTGAGCCGGCGCACATCCTCCTCCTCCGAGTCGTCCATCTCATCGTCAGCCGAGAACAGGATCTGAGAGAGAGAAAGAGAGAGATTGGAAATGAGACCAAAGGAAGTCACACTGCCTGGATGGCTGATATTCAAAGAACACTGCGATATGGGTCAAATGAGTTGAATCCCAGAGTTTAAAATGCTCACAGCAGCCAGCAAATCTCCCATGTCAGAAGAAATGCATCATTCTTTATCCATCTGTCTCAGAGGGGTGGAAAGATGGGGGTAGAAGCTGATTGCTTAGGGTAAAAAAAAGTGCTCACCCTGGTGGCAGTCTGGTAAATTACACCTTTTGGAGAGGTGCCTCCCTTTTGTCACGCATTCCATCTGACATAAATTCAGGCTCCACACAGAGCTCCCTGGTGGTCTAGTGGTTAGGATTCGGCGCTCTCACCGCCGCGGCCCGGGTTCGATTCCCGGTCAGGGAACACACGTTTTATTCTTTCCAAGGCCCGACAACCGTAGCCCAGTCACCACAATAATTGTTTATTTACACTAGAGTACCTCTCCTTTTACCCATTCATTCAGATCTTAAAATACACATGCATACAGTGCATTGAGAATGCATTCAGACCCCTTGACTTTTTCCACTTTGTTACATTACAGCCTTAATCTAAAATGTATTAAAATTGGTTTTTGTCCCTCGTCAAACTACAAACAATACCCCAAAATGAAAGTGAAAACGGGTTTAGAAATTGTTGCAAATGTCTTAAAAATAAAACCCAAAATACCTTATTTAGGTAAGTATCCAGCCCCTTTGCTATGAGACTCGAAATTGAGCTCAGGTGCATCCTGTTTCCATTGATCGTCCTTGATGTTTCTACAACTTGATTGGAGTCCACCTGTGGTAAATTCAATAGATCGAACATGATTTGGAAAGGCACACATCTGCCTATATAAGGGCATTGTGTGGATTGATGAGGGAAACCTCTATTTAATCCATTGTAGAATAAGGCTGTACAACAAAATATGGAAAAAGTCAAGGGGTCTGAATACATTCTGAATGCACAGGTAAAATGAGAAGTACTCAAGGGTGTAAATAAAAAGTTGTGCTGACGGGTATTCTTTCCAAAAAGCTTGTTCCCTGACCGGGAATCGAACCCGGGCCGCGGCGGTGAGAGCGCCGAATCCTAACCACTAGACCACCAGGGAGGTGTGAAAGTGGAAGGAACAAATGTCAAAGCATCTGGGTGTAGTATAGAGGGTTGCTATCG
Organism: Oncorhynchus nerka; assembly: GCF_034236695.1. Classification (NCBI taxonomy): domain Eukaryota; kingdom Metazoa; phylum Chordata; class Actinopteri; order Salmoniformes; family Salmonidae; genus Oncorhynchus; species Oncorhynchus nerka. The sequence continues at coordinate 53,923,961 of NC_088397.1, forward strand.
GGGTTGTTTACAGCATTACCAATATGTCAGCATCTGGGTGTAGTATAGAGGGTTGCTATCGGGGTTGTTTACAGAATTACCAATATGTCAGCATCTGGGTGTAGTATAGAGGGTTGCTATCGGGGTTGTTTACAGCATTACCAATATGTCAGCATCTGGGTGTAGTATAGAGGGTTGCTATCGGGGTTGTTTACAGAATTACCAATATGTCAGCATCTGGGTGTAGTATAGAGGGTTGCTATCGGGGTTGTTTACAGCATTACCAATATGTCAGCATCTGGGTGTAGTATAGAGGGTTGCTATCGGGGTTGTTTACAGCATTACCAATATGTCAGCATCTGGGTGTAGTATAGAGGGTTGCTATCGGGGTTGTTTACAGCATTACCAATATGTCAGCATCTGGGTGTAGTATAGAGGGTTGCTAATCGAGGTTGTTTACAGCATAACCAATATGTCAGCATCTGGGTGTAGTATAGAGGGTTGCTATCGGGGTTGTTTACAGCATAACCAATATGTCAGCATCTGGGTGTAGTATAGAGGGTTGCTATCGGGGTTGTTTACAGCATAACCAATATGTCAGCATCTGGGTGTAGTATAGAGGGTTGCTATCGGGGTTGTTTACAGCATAACCAATATGTCAGCATCTGGGTGTAGTATAGAGGGTTGCTATCGGGGTTGTTTACAGCATAACCAATATGTCAGCATCTGAGTGTAGTATAGAGGGTTGCTATCGGGGTTGTTTACAGCATAACCAATATGTCAGCATCTGGGTGTAGTATAGAGGGTTGCTATCGGGGTTGTTTACAGCATAACCAATATGTCAGCATCTGGGTGTAGTATAGAGGGTTGCTATCGGGGTTGTTTACAGCATAACCAATATGTCAGCATCTGGGTGTAGTATAGAGGGTTGCTATCGGGGTTGTTTACAGCATAACCAATATGTCAGCATCTGGGTGTAGTATAGAGGGTTGCTATCGGGGTTGTTTACAGCATAACCAATATGTCAGCATCTGGGTGTAGTATAGAGGGTTGCTATCGGGGTTGTTTACAGCATAACCAATATGTCAGCATCTGGGTGTAGTATAGAGGGTTGCTATCGGGGTTGTTTACAGCATAACCAATATGTCAGCATCTGGGTGTAGTATAGAGGGTTGCTATCGGGGTTGTTTACAGCATAACCAATATGTCAGCATCTGGGTGTAGTATAGAGGGTTGCTATCGGGGTTGTTTACAGCATAACCAATATGTCAGCATCTGGGTGTAGTATAGAGGGTTGCTATCGGGGTTGTTTACAGCATAACCAATATGTCAGCATCTGGGTGTAGTATAGAGGGTTGCTATCGGGGTTGTTTACAGCATAACCAATATGTCAGCATCTGGGTGTAGTATAGAGGGTTGCTATCGGGGTTGTTTACAGCATAACCAATATGTCAGCATCTGTAACTTCAACAACTAGGTCCAAATCATCACTATAAAACAAGCCTGCTATTTCCCACCACCTATAAGATCACTGCTCTTAATCTCTATGTAGACACTGTTCATTTTTTTTTATAGCTTGAGGCAGATTACTAAAGCTATATATGCTTGGTGTACAGGAGGGTAATTTAATAGTGGGTTAGGGCCACACTGGTGGATTGCAGATGGTTCTTCTGATTGGAGGAAATGCGCAATGTGGTGGCAGTCTGCTACACTACATCCAGATGTCTATGAGAAACTACTCCCATCACACATGCCACGGCCAGTCGTGTGTAGTGCCACAAAGTCTATGTGACGGTAATTCCATAGGACATGCATTCCTAATATTAGATACAGCTCCCTGGTGGTCAAGAACTAAGGATTCGATGCACTCACCGCTATATATATATATATATATATATATATATACACATTCAAGTTATTTAGCAGATGCTATTATCCAGAGCGACTTTAGTCACCCAACAATGTCAATAGTGTTATTAGAGCTGGGTGATAGACAAAAAGTAATAATATAAATTGACCCATTTTTCTTGATAACAATAAATACAACTAATATACACATACATACATAGTACCAGTCAAAAGTTTGAAAACACCTACTCATTCCAGGGTTATTTATTTGTACTATTTTCTACATTGTAGAATAACAACTATGAAATAACACATGGAATTATGTAGTAACCAAGAAGTGTTAAACAAATCAAATCAAATATTTAGCCAACCTTTGCATTCTCTTAACCAGCTTCAAGAGGTAGTCAACTAGAATACATTTCAAATTAACAGGTGTCCCTTGTTAAAATTTGTGGAATTCCTTTCCTTCTTTTGAAAGTCGCTCTGGATAAGAGCGTCTGCTAAATGACTTAAATGTAATGTAAATGTTGTATTGTGACAAGGTAGGGTTGGTATACACAAGATAGCCCCATTTGGTAAAAGACCAAGTCCATATTATGGCAAGAACAGCTCAAATAAGCAAAGAGAAACGACAGTCCATAATTATTTTAAGACATGAGTCAGTCAATGCAGATAATTTCACAAACTTTTAACGTTTATTTAAGTGAAGTCGCAAAAACCATGATGAAAACTGGCTCTCATGAGGACTGCCACAGGAAAGAAAGACCCAGAGTTACCTCTGCTTCAGAGGATACATTCATTAGAGTTAACTGCACCTCAGATTGCAGCCCAAATAAATGCTTCACAGAGTTTCAGTAACAGATTCCTCTGAACAGTTGATGTTGAGTTGACTGTGTGAATCAGGCCTTCATGGTTGAATTGCTGAAAAGAAACCACTACTATAGGACACCAATAAGAAGAGACTTCCTTAGGCCAAGAAACACGAGCAATGGACATTAGACCGGTAGAAATCTGTCCTTTGGTCTGATGAGTCCATATTAGAGATTTTTTGCTTCCAACCGCCGTGTCTTTGTGAGATGCAGAGTAAGTGAACGTATGATCTCCACATGTGTGGTTCCCACCATGAAGCATGGAGGAGGAAGTGTGATGGTGCTATGCTGATGACACTGTCTGTGATTTATTTATAATTCTAGGAACACTTAACCAGCATGACTACCACAGCATTAAGCAGCGATACGCCATCCCATCTGGTATGCGCTTAGTGGGACTATCATTTTTTCCCCCCAACAGGACAATGAGGGCTATTTGACCAAGAATTAAAGTGATGGAATGCTGCATCAGATGACCTGTCCTCCACAATCATCCGACCTCAACCCAATTTAGATGGTTAGGGATGAGTTGGACCGCATAGTGAAGGAAAAGCAGCAAACAAGTACTCAGCATATGTGGGAACTCCTTCAAGACTGTTGGAAAAGCATTCCAGGTGAAGTTGGTTGAGAGTGTGCAAAGTTGTCATCAAGGCAAAGGGTGACTACTTTGAAGAATCTCAAATATATTTTGATTTCTTTAACACTTTTTTTGGTTACTACATGATTCCATGTGTTATTTCATAGTTCATGTCTGCACTATTAGTCTAATGTAGAAAATAGTCAAAATAAAGAAAGACCCTTGAATTTACATTTACATTTAAGTCATTTAGCAGACGCTCTTATCCAGAGCGACTTACAAATTGGTGCGTTCACCTTAAGACATCCAGTGGAACAGCCACTTTACAATAGTGCATCTAAATCTTTTAAGGGGGGTGAGAAGGATTACTTTATCCTATCCTAGGTATTCCTGAAAGAGGTGGGGTTTCAGGTGTCTCCGGAAGGTGGTGATTGACTCCGCTGTCCTGGCGTCGTGAGGGAGTTTGTTCCACCATTGGGGGGCCAGAGCAGCGAACAGTTTTGACTGGGCTGCGCGGGAACTGTACTTCCTCAGTGGTAGGGAGGCGAGCAGGCCAGAGGTGGATGAACGCAGTGCCCTTGTTTGGGTGTAGGGCCTGATCAGAGCCTGGAGGTACTGAGGTGCCGTTCCCCTCACAGCTCCGTAGGCAAGCACCATGGTCTTGTAGCGGATGCAAGCTTCAACTGGAAGCCAGTGGAGAGAGCGGAGGAGCGGGGTGACGTGAGAGAACTTGGGAAGGTTGAACACCAGACGGGCTGCGGAGTTCTGGATGAGTTGTAGGGGTTTAATGGCACAGGCAGGGAGCCCAGCCAACAGCGAGTTGCAGTAATCCAGACGGGAGATGACAATGAATGAGTAGGTGTGTCCAAACTTGACTAGTACTGTATAATTTCTTTATACCTAAAGGGGTCCTCAAATTTGAAATCAAATAGCTAAATGATACGTGGTATTACTATCTAAAAACAAGTCCATATGTTAGCTTAGTAGAACCCAGACTGAATAGTTAAACACATTGATACCTGGACCAACTTTTTTTGACTGACCACATGCTGCGGTTTACTAATTGGTCACTTTATTCCTAGTTATATGTACATATATCCCTCAATTACCTCAGCAGTGGAACCCCTTGTATAAATTGTGTTTATTTATTTAAATAGGCAAGTCAGTTAAGAACAAATTCTTATTTACAATGACAGCCTACCAAAAAGGCAAAAGGCCTCCCGAGGGGGCTGGGATGAAATAATAATAATTAAATAACAATATAGGACAAACACACATCACGACAAGAGACAACACTACATAAAGAGAGACCTAGGACAACGTGTATTATTATGTGTTTGACTATTTTATCATTTCTAAATGTTGTTTCTCTCTGTATCGTTGGGAAAGGCCTGTAAGTAAGAATTCAATGTTAATCCACACCTTTTGCAACTTTGAAATTGGCTACTAGTGGGAACTTACACATAACTGTCAATAACATTTGATTGGCTTGGAAGAAAAAAAACTTATGGATATAACAACCAGATGAATTGGATATAACAACCAGATGAATTGGTTAAAACAGCAGAATTTGTTTAAGAAAAATATCTATATCCAAAGATAAGTGGGCTTAATAGGTCCACTTACCCTAACAGTAAATGTTTAAAAAATAAATAAAAAATCCCCCCGTAATTACATTTAAAATTGTTCCTCAACAGTCGTATGCTTGTGCTTATCAGGATGCATCTCTCCCTTTAATCTGTGTGGAAAGGGGGAGAGGGAGTGTGAGCTGGAACCCAAAAACAGGGACAGGGTAGATATTTTCATTGCAGGAAGCATGCAAATGCATATTAAATGCTAAACAAATAATTGTTTTGGAACCAAAAAATATGCAGGAAAGTTGTGTAGCCTAATCACCTAATATTACAGACGTAAGCACATTTGCCTCAATAAGAGGGAAAGTTGGTGTCGGTAATCCTTGCCTAGTTAAATAAAGGTTAAATAAAAATTCTCTAAGTGCTATGGCTGAGTCATGAGTTACCCTCTTGTTACTGGAGAAACCAATCGCCTAGGTTTCACAATAAACTCAACCTTTGATACCAAAGCAACAACTCTGGACTCTAAAAAAAACTCCTAACGGATGAACAGTTTGTTTTTACAGTTTCTGATTCATAAGAATTCCCCCTGCTTGAGGCAGACTGTTAAATGACTTAATGTATGAATGTTTGTGAGTGTGGTGGTTGTCTCTGGTCTGTGGAGGAGATTACAGGCCTGTAAAGTGACTGACCATGGGCACCAGGTGGAATGATTTACAGCCCAGAGAGAGGCTCCTGCTGGTGCTGGGCAGAGTTTGTCTACACAGCCAGTGGAGTTCAGGGAGGATGTAGTTTAGCGCAGTGGCTACATCAGCCTGAGGCAATGGAGGAGAGCGAGAGGCCACACAGGGTTTGTCTACACTGCCAGTGGAGTTCAGGGAGGATGTAGCTTAGCACAGTGGCTACACCAGCCTGAGGCAATGGAGGAGAGCAAGAGGCCACACAGGGTTTGCAAGGAGAGGGATTTTGGGGGTAAGGAGGAGAGGTGGACGAGGCTCAGAATCAAATCAAGTACTCAAATCAAGGAGCTCTATCCAAAACCAGCTTGTGTGTGTAATGTATGTATGATTGTGTTTTTACCGTTTTTTTGTTCATGACTTTATAAATGGCCCTGTGTTAGTGGTGGGGTCCAGGTCTTACCTCAGACTCCGAGTCGTCGTGGGAGAGTGCCCGTCTGTAGCGCACCTTACGGTTGCCCCGCACATCCTCCCCCACCTCCCGCTCCTCCAGCTTGGCTTTTGTCCTCCCCTTCTTCATCAGGAAGTTATCTACCACCCAAAACATCAGGGCCTGAGGACAACACATGGTACACAGCCCATTGAGCAAGTACAACACCAGACACACATGACTGAGACAGTTTGATCACACACACCACAAGCCTAACTGGCTAAAATCTGTCAACAAACATAACATCAAATACACATAGTTGTCGCAAACAACAACCTATGAAGTAATACCATTCCATATGATACCATGTTCTTCATAGAGCCCTGCCTCACGGAGGCACTGCACACTTAACTTACATTAACGAAGAACGGGACGATGAGCATGACGATGGCCAGCTCCAACTGAGGATTGTTTATGGGGTTCAGGAGAGCCAGCTGTGATACACAGACACACGAATGAGCACAACAAACAAGACAGGAAATACAAACATTAAAACAACTAAGTTAAAACAGACAAAGTTTACTTTACTGTTAGAATTCATACACTTCCCACAGGGATAATATAACTGAACGGATACGAAATGGTCTGAACTGAAATGGTCATAAGGTCAGGACCCTACCCAATATGCCCCCCCTACTCACCTTCTTCCACTGGGGGATGAGTAGGACCAGGATGATGAGGACCTTCTCAAACATCATGATGAGGATGTAGAGAGCACACTGGCCCGCCCATGCAGTGCACTGCACAGGCTCTCCTACACACACACACACACACACACACACACACACACACCTCTTACTATACTTGTGAGGACTTTTTTGGGAACAACAATTGAATCCCACTCCAAATACTGTTTTCCCTAACCCCTAACTCTAAACCTAAACCCAATTCTAACCCAAACCCCAAAGCCTAAAATAGTATTTTACAAGTGAGGACAGGCAAAAAATGTCCCAACTTCTCTGAATATTTGTTGAGTGGTTACATTTCTCCAGGCCCATCTCAGCCTTTTACCAAAACAGAAGCAGGGTGACTGCTTTGTAATTGTTTCAACTGCATATTGTGTCTTTAAATCAAAGAACCAGGGAAAGTTCATTGTAGCAAACATAAACTCTGCCTCAGTTGAACAAGTTAACAGTGGTCCACTGTTTGATCTGGATGACATTGCAGCACTGCAGTGCACCAGGTAGCCTCTGCCCTCTTCTGGACATCATGTGTACTACAGGGTGAAAGGATCTCATCCACACCAACAAACACACACTCTCCTGATCCTCACCATATTCTCCAAAGCGTAGAGCATCCCACTGCCTCCACTCTACAATGGCACTGACAGTCCTCACCCCGGCATAGATAAGCAGCATGCCCAGAGACGCATCCAGGAGGAAGTTTATAAGGTAACTGAGGAAGAGAGAGGAGACATTATCCACATCAAGGTTGAGGTATTTTTATTTCATTTTTTTATTTCACCTTTATTTAACCAGATAGGCCAGTTGTCATTTACAACTGCGACCTGGCCAAGATAAAGCAAAGCAGTGCGACAAAAACAACAGTTACACATGGGATAAACAAACGTAGTCAATAACACAATAGAAAATCTGTATACAGTGTGTGCAAATGAAGTAAGGAGGTATGACAATAAATAGGCCATAGTGGCGAAGTAATTACAATTTAGAAATTTACACTGGAGTGATAGATGTGCAGATGAGGATGTGCAAGTAGAAATACTGGTGTGCAAAAGAGTAGAAAAAATATATATATATATGGGGATGAGGTAGGTAGTTGGACGGGCTATTTACAGATGGGCTGTGTACAGCTGCAGCAATCCGTAAGCTGCTCTGACAGCCGATGCTTGAAGTTAGTGAGGGAGATAAGTCTCCAACTTCAGTGATTTTTGCAATTCGTTGGCAGCAGGGAACTGAAAGGAAAGGAAGCTGTTGGCTTTGGGGATGACCAGTGAAATATACCTGCTGGAGCGCGTGCTCTGTTTGGGTATTGCTATGGTGACCAGTGAGCTGAGATAAGGCGGAGCTTTACCTAGCAAAGACTTTACGATGACCTGGAGCCAGTGGGTTTGGCAACGAATATGTAGCAAGGACCAGCCAACGAGAGCATTCATGTCGCAACGGTGGGTAGTATATGGGGCTTTGGTGACAAAACGGATGGCACTGTGATAGACTGCATCCAATTTTCTGAGTAGAGTGTTGGAGGCTATTTTGTAAATGACATCGCCGAAGTCGAGGATTGGCAGGATAGTCCGTTTTACGAGGGTATGTTTGGCAGCATGAGTGAAGGAGGCTTTGTTGCGAAATAGAAAGCCAATTATATATTTAACTTTGAATTGGTGATTCTTAATGTGAGTCGAAGGAGAGTTTACAGTCTAACCAGATGCCTAGGTATTTATAGTTGTCCACATATTCTAAGTCAGAACCGTCCAGAGTAGTGATGCTAGGCGGGCGGGTAGCGATCGGTTGAAGAACATGCATTTGGTTTTACTAGCGTTTAAGAGCAGTTGGAGGCCACGGAAAGTGTTGTATGGCATTGAAGCTTGTTTGGAGGTTCGTTAACAGTGTCCAAAGAAGGCCCAGATGTATACAGAATGGTGTCATCTGTGTAGAGGTAGATCAAAGAATCACCTGCAGCAAGAGCGACATCATTGATTTATACAGAGAAAAGAGTCGGCCCGAGGATTGGACCATGTGGCACCCCCATAGAGACTGCCAGAGGTCCGGACAACATGCCCTCCGATTTGACACACTGAACTCTAAGAAGTAGTTAGTAAACCAGGCGAGGCAGTCATTAGAGATACCAAAGCTGTTGAGTCCGCCGATAAGAATACGGTGATTGACAGAGTCGAAAGCCTTGGCCAGGTCGATGAAAACGTCTGCGAAAAACGATGAAAAACAATACGAAAGAGAGGTTGAACAGACTAGTAATAGGGGTTGCGACAACGGTGGCGGATAATTTTAGGAAGAGAGGGTCCAGATTGTCTAGCCCAGCTGATTTGTAGGGATCCAGATTCTGCAGCTCTTTCCAGACATCAGCTGTCTGGATTTGGGTGAAGGAGAAGGAGGGGGCTAGGGCCAGTAGCTGCGGGGGGAGCAGAGCTGTTGGCCAGGGTTGGGGTAACCAGGTGGAAAGTGTGGCCAGCCGTAGAGAAATGCTCATTGAAATTCTTGATTATCGTGGATTTATTGGTGGTGACAGTGTTTCCTAGCCTCAGTGCAGTGGGCAGCTGCTCTTATTCTCCATTTACTTTATTACAGTGTCCCAAAGATTTTTGGAGTTAGTGCTGCAGGATGCAAATTTCTGTTTGAAAAAGCTAGCCTTTGCTTTCCTAACTGCCTGTGTATATTGGTTCCTGACTTCCCCGAAAAGTTGCATATCGCAGGAACTGTTCAAAGCTAGTGCAGTGCGCCAGAGGATGTTTTTGTGCTGGTCAAGGGCAGTTGAGTCTGGAGTGAACCAAGGGCTATATCTGTTCTTAGTTCTACATTTTATGAAAGGGGCATGCTTATTTAAGATGGTGAGGAAGGTACTTTTGAAGAAGAGGTAGACAACGTTATAAAGAGACTATCCTACATACAGTCATACGCACAGTTAGACAAACACAATGACTGACGGACACATACAAATATACAGACACTCACAGTGAACAGGGGTCCTCCTCTGTGAGGTCAGAAAGGTAGACATTGGCAAAGTGAATAAACAGCATCCCAATGGCTTGTTTGGAGGTGTCCAGGAACCTGGAAGAGTTGGCCAGGACAGGAGGATATTTTAAAAACTCTTTGAGCATTCAAGTTGTTTCAAAAGCTGAACATAACATTACAACATGCACCATTCTTGTGTTTATCTTAGTTGCAATTCAGTATTCACATTGTAACTAGGTCATAAGCAATATTGAAGAGGATTAGCTTGAATACACTGGTTGGGAGTGGGTGTGAGATGGCTCCTGTCTTACCAGATCCTCCAGGGCCTTCTCTCATGCTTGGGCTCCCTGAAGCGCTTTACTGTGGACAGGAGACAGACAGAGTCACATATAGGACTGCTGCTCTCTTTCCCACGCGGACACAAACGACGGCGGTGGGATGAATCAGTACCTCTGTCCTAATTATGTCAAGGAGCAGATTCAATCAGCCTATTCATGTAAATTAATTTAGGACCGCTCAAGTCTGAACTTAAATAGGCTTTACATTTTCATCATCAAGTTTAGTATGATGGTCAACATATCAGCATGAAATGTAAGGGGCCTTTTTCTGAGTATTGGCCAGTGTGATGGGAAATGCAGTTCAGTGTTCCCTTTTAACTAGGCTACACCTGGCACCATAGCCTAACTAGTAGACTTAAGACTGAACCAAACAATGTTCATTAGGCTACATTCTCTTAACAAGTCAGCTATTGAGATGCCATGTTTACGCAAGGTCAGACTATAGAGGAAGGGTGAATGGTAAAAGAGGAAGTGGCACACTACTGTACTAAAATTGTAGTCAAGCTGATGTTACTGTGCCTATCATTATCAGCCAAATCTCACATGGCCTGTGAGCAGAGGAAATACTTGGGTTGTTTCTTATGAGCTTAAAGAAATATGCCTTTAGCACTGTAATCAAGAGGACCGGCTAGTGCTATGAGTATGTTACACCAGGCATGGTCATATTACATATCACACTGTCCTGACCACGTGACTGGTATATCAGTGACTTGAATCTTTCAGCATGACCACCTGGGTTACCAACCTGGCTATGCAAAAATGGGGATGAGATACTCTAGGTTGGGAGAATGTGTTCAAACATTTTCCCCTACAGACACAATAGCCTACATGAAAGAAACTGCCCGACTGCTACTCTGGGGTTCAGGCCCCTATGTGTACGAGAGGCACAAGCCACTGGGTTATTTTAAAGTCTAGGCCTACACTTTAATTAATCCCTGTGTGAGCGTGTGTATTCTCCCAATGTGACGTAATGGCTGACAAATAAAGCTCTGGCTGTTCCCAACAATAGTAATCTTGTTTCCATGCCCCCCCTTTCTCCTAACATCCATTACACATGATTGATTGCTGGGTGAGAAGTGGTTCAATGCTTTATGACTCAACTGGTCATTAATCTACTGGACATACCCTAATCCTCAATTTGTGTTTCAGCCATGGTACCACTAGACAACAGTCTCCTAGTGTGTGTTAAGTACTTTACTGTGTGTGTGCATGCCTGTGTGTAAAGTATGTGTCTATGTCACCTGTCAAAAGGGGAGCTTGTTTTCCTAGTGTGATGCCCAAACTAATGTTTACAGTGGCATTTTCATATGGTTGTGCGGTAACTTTAGGCTCCCTCATACTACTCTGTTATGTGTTGTGTATGTAACTACTGACACACCCTGCATGTAAGCTGTGGGCTGGGCTGTGTGACTGATGCAGACTCAGGCCCAGCCAATTCCTGCTTAGAACCTGCATCAGGCATCATCGCTGCTCTGAGAGCTGAACATTCCTCACCTCTTGCTGATGTGACTGAAGTTCCTCTTTACCAGGGAAACACTGACACTGAATCAAAGGGGAGGACAAACTACATGACCAAAAAGGCACACTAAGGGGATGGGCCAACATAGATGTCTGTTGTGTCCAAAGTAACTCCGTCCAATCCAGTCTTTTGAGACACAGTGAATGCTATGACTGCCAGTGATTCTTGCCAATTCAAAACAGACAGACAATTCAAAACAAGTAGCCTAAGCAGGTTATCCAATTTCAACAATAAGCCTATACTGAACAAACAAGTCAAATTTCCAGCCTGGGTGTGCTTCTGGCTGGCTGTACTCACACATCAGCGTACTGAAGGCCACCATCGCTAGCAGGCCTTGTAGGAAGATGCCGAAAGAGTCCATCAGGGCACCGTTCTCGCAGCCACGGGTGTCCGCATCTGGCGTGGGACTGGCGGACACTGACGTATTGGAAGAGGACATAGCGGCCGGAGCAGCCACGTCCCCGGCTTGAGAAAGGAGACTCACCCCGCTAACCGCCATGGTTGACCAGATAAAAAATGGGTTGTTGGGGCGATGGCATATAGGTAGATAGCCAAGCAATAACGTCAATTTAAATGTCTCATCCACATAGAATGGGTGTCTTCGTCATCCAGCTAGCAATCGATTAGCTAGTTATGCAGACAATCTCGGCAAAACAGAGAACGATAACTAGCCACTAGTAATGGAATATTCTCCCTTTTAACCGCGGATCCATATCTTTTCGTTTCCTATGTAGCCAGTGTCAGCAAACAAATGCCATTGTTGATAATATTATTCCCGAAAAGCCATAAAGGGATGAGATACATACCATGCGTCAGCATCTTCTTTTGACAAATCAAAACCCATCTTGGGTCCCTACCTAACGTGAACTAGTTAGCTTAGCTAGATACACAGGCAAGCATGGACAAGGATACTTCACGCATATACCACACTTACATGCATGCAGCTACTCAATGTTTTACTAACGGAAACATTAACAACAAAGTTGCATTTAACATCAGTCGGGTAAAAGATGAGTCATCCCAAGGCATGTTCTTCATGTCATTTTAGCTAGCAAATGAAGCTAGCTGATTTAGGCTATTTCTGTACCACTTAACGTTAGCTAGCTATGCTATCAAGCGCCTTGAGTAAATACAAATGTGTTGCGCTAATATCGCGTCAGGTACAAACCACCAGTTGTCATTTTAGCTAGCCTAACGCTACAAGGGTGAAGCAGGTAGTTGCTAACGCCGGTAATTTAGCTAGGCTAGCTAAATTAGCTACATTGTCTGGTCCAGTCCAAGTAACGTTACATGCAATTGATCCCTCCTGCATGTATGAAATGCATGATATTGATATTTTCACGACTCCAGATTTTATTTGAAAAAGCTGTTTAGCATAAAATCTATGAATAATGACCAGAGTATCCAGTCCATTCGTTGCATAGCTAGCTAATTTACCACTGGAATTTCAAGCTACATCCCTTCCGAGTCTGTTCAGACTGCCCACTCATGTTGACAAGACGTGAAGGTTCACGTGCTCGACGTGACACAATTAACGGCATCATGGGACGTGTAGGAAAGATCGTGAATCTCATGGGGAAGAGATTCAGGCTTTTATTCCATATTCTCTTAAATATCATATTCCACAAACATATACAGTCAAATTAATCAATTGTATCTCCTGTAAAATATATTTGATCTCAGTGGCAGAGCCGGGTAAACGAGAGAAACTAAAAACACAGCAAAGAGTTAGTTGGCTAACGAAAATAAAATACCACACAATACCCAGTAATCTACCGAGGGTTGTAGGAAAAAGGTAAAACTATCAAATGTATCTGATTTCTGCTCCAAAAACACCTCAATCCTAAATGCTTTTACCACAGGCCCTAATGTCTTCAATATGATTATAAGTTCAAATCTTTTTCAGAGAAAACAAAAAGGCTGTTTTGAATGAAGGCCTTCACAAATACTTTCAAAGCAAATATGTTTTGTAGAAAATCAAGCTATAACCATTAATCACCCTGTTGTACTAGAATAGCTTTTAAATATGTACACTATACACAAATACACCCTGTTAGATACACTTTGCATACCACAATATAGTACAAGTGGTTTATTTGTCTTTTGTGCTTAGAACCTTGCATTGTCCATGCTTGAATGTTGATCAAATGAAACCAGGAGTCATTTTGAGATTGTGGGTGACAAACCTGAATATGAATATCCATGTGAGATGTCTTTGCCTAGAATAAAGCGGGGTAAACCCCTCTCTGACCATACAGTAGAAATTGCAAAGAAACAATGCAAGTCTTGAATCATCTGATATCCATGCCTGACTGCTGCTGCTGTTGTGCTGGGCCTGGGTGCAGAGTCCAAAGGATGTCCAGTGGTAGATGAGTTATGGAATCATTTCAGGTTACTGACTATGTAAAGTTTCTCTTATTTTAGAACCCTCAGCTACGTAGCAAATTGCTGGTAGAATGCCAGTTTGACCCTTTCGATATGGTGACACAGCTTTATGGCTGGTCCCAGTTTCAGGTCCATACACTCCTGCACCGTGGGCAGGTTGAGAAGGAGCAGAGCCTGTCCATCAATCTCCTGAAAACACAAGCACGGTCATGGGGTAAGACAACAATGGTCATGGATGTAGGCCACAGTGTACACACAGTTATACAGTAAAGATAATTATTGTGTGTGTGTGTCTGTGTGTGTAATTATTACCTGATCCAGGAAAATGCGAGCCAGGGGAGCACAGTCGGTGGTCCTGATGAAACGCACCACATCAGTCACACTCCACTCTAGGGGACTGGTGTCCAAACACAGCTTCTGGGGAGCCTCACTTCTTGAGCGCTGCAAAACAACATGCAAGATACAAAGATGCAGTTAATTATGTTTTTTTAAGTTGAAAAGTTAGAAGTCACATAATTAGTTAATAAAGTCCACCTGTGTGCAATCTAAGTGTCACATGATCCGAGTATATATATACACCTGTTCTGAAAGGCCTCAGAGTCTGCAACACCACTAAGCAAGGGGTACCACCAAGCAAGCGGCACCATGAAGACCAAGGAGCTCTCCAAACAGGTCAGGGACAAAGTTGTGGAGAAGTACAGATCAGGGTTGTTGTTTTTTAAAATATCAGAAACTTTGAACATCTCACGGAGCACCATTAAATCCATTACTAACAAACCTGCCAAGAGAGGGCCACACACCAAAACTCACAGACCAGGCAAGGAGGGCATTAATCAGAGAGGCAAATAAAATACCAAAAATAACCCCGAAGGAGCTGCAAAGCTCCACAGCGGAGATTGGAGTATCTGTCCATAGGACCACTTTAAGCCGGGCATCCACAGAGCTGGGCTTTACGGAAGAGTGGCCAGAAAAAAGACATTGCTTAAAGAAAAGAATAAGCAAACATGTTTGGTGTTTGCCAAAAGGCATGTGGGAGACTCCCCAAACATATGGAAAGTACTCTGGCAAGATGAGACTAAAATGGTGCTTTGTGGCCATCAAGGAAAACACTGTCTGGCGCAAACCCAACACCTCATCACCCCGAGAGAACACCATCCCCACAGTGATGGTCATGGCAGCATCATGCTGTGGGGATCTTTTTCCATCAACAGGGACTGGGAAACTGGTCAGAATTGAAGGAATGATGGATGGCGCTAAATACAGGGAAATCCTTGAGGGAAACCTTTCAGTCTTCCAGAGATTTGAGACTGGGATGGAGGTTCACCTTCCAGCAGGACAATGACCCTAAGCATACTGCTAAAGCAACACTCAAGTGGTTTAATGGGAAACATTTAAATGTCTTGGAATGGCCTAGTCAAAGCCCAGACCTCAATCCAATTGAGAATCTGTGGTTTGACTTAAAGATTGCTGTTCACCAGCGGAAGCCATCCAACTTGGAGCTGGAGTAGTTTTGCCTTAAAGAATGGGCAAAAATCCCAGTGGCTAGATGTGCCAAACTTATAGAGGCATACCCCAAGATACTTGCAGCTGTAATTGCTGCAAAAGGTGGCTCTACAAAGTATTGACTTTGGGGGAGGGGGGGTTAAATTTCTTGTTCGTTTCACAATTGTTCTTTTTTTCATCTTCAAAGTGGTAGGCATATTGTGTAAATCAAATGATACAAACCCCCCAAAAAGTCATTTTACTTCCAGGTAGTAAGGAAATAAAATAGGAAAAATGCCCAGGGGGGTGAATACTTTAGTAAGCCACTGTATTAACAGTGAACAAACAAAAAGTCAAGGCACAGTAGTTTACCTTTGGTGAAGGTGGGTGGTTCTCATCATCAGAGTAGGATGGGGAGTGAGGTTTCCTGCGCTTTCGGGTTGGCCGGGGCGTTGCAGGAGGAGAAGGGGACGGGGTGGGTGGCTGTGACTTCCCAATGGAATATTCTGAATCGTCCTGATCATCCTGGAGTTCAGAGCCAGTATCGTCACTCAGAGAGTCCTCATCATCCAGATCCTCCTCCTCTCCACTCCCCTGGGTTAGAGAAAGGGATGGTTCAGTTTAAAGATGTCTGGATATATAGAGATATGTATGTGTGTGTGTGTTACCTGTGGTGAACCGGCAGGTGTGTTGTCCAGTGAGGCTGAGGAGCGTCTCTTCTTATGGACGAAGAGTTGCTTCCTCCTCTTCCTCCTCCTACCTCTCCTCTTCACCCCCCCTTCCAGGTTAGAGTGCCCCCCTGGTGGGCGGCCCACTCGCCTACTCTTCTTCTTACCATAGTAATAAGCTGTAGAAAAAAAATCAATATTACAATCTTTGTCCTCCTGAGCATTATGAAACCAATACTTTACAATCAATATTGTTTATTCATCTAAGTACACATAAAAACAGACACTGGTTCCCTTAGATTCCCCCCCCCCCCCCTGCATATCAGCTTGATCTCAATAACACCAGCTATTTTAATACCCGTTTTCACAGATATGCATTAGATCTAGAGTGACTGATTAGGGCAGGGGCTCACCAGAGTACGGCACGTCAAATGTTCTACTGCTTGAGCTCATGTCCCTCTTATAGAATATTAACTCAAAAGTATTGTGGAGTGCCTGCATCTAAATATAAACAGTAAAAGCATCCAAAATGAGTACTGGCACCTATTACAGTTCAAGTCAAACACCGGTGACACGTACTGTATTTGGTCTTGGTGAGCACAGAACAGTTCTCTGAGCAGCGCTCCAGAACCATGCGAGGTCCAAACAGGTTTGGGCAACACTCCAGCTTCATGCAGGTCTTTCTACAAAACTCAGCCACGCAGTCTGTTGTACGCACTATCTCCACCGTAGCCCGGTAACTCTTTCCCTTGTACCTGCCGGCCAAAAATAGATCCTCAGGTTTGCAACGCTAGGACTGCTTAGCCAGGTCCAGTACACAATTTAATAAAATCAACTCAAGCACAAATAGGAGCAGAAAAGTTACAAACGTAATGATGTTAATGACAGAGAATGCGTTCCTCACTTGGCTTTGAGCGTCTCTCCATGTCCATGCCAGCGGTTCTCCTGGTCCAGCTGCAGCTCCCTGAGCACCCGGCTGGGCTTATAGGCAGAGTTGATCAGCAGAGTCAACACCTGGACACGACACAGGGAGACGGAGAGAGACGTGAACGGATTAGCATAGATACTATTCAAAGTGGGAAGTGATCTTTAGGGATAGTACAATTTTGCTCTATTACTAACCAGTTTCTAGAAGAATTGAGTAGTTTACTTTTGAGTATATTGTAATATAGTTATAATATTGTGTAGTATGGTTTTCCGATCCCACTCGGGTGCTCCTCACCTCTTTGAGCACCAGGACACAGTTGCCAGGGCCGACACACTGGGGCAGCTCAGCGATGCGGCCCTTGTTCAGGTAGGGGCCAGAAAAGCAGCGGTGGTTGAAGTAGATCTTAGGACAGCAGTACTTCCCGTTCCCCTGTCCTGTACAAAAAAACATCACACACACAATGTAATAGCTGTGCCTCACCTCAGAAACAATCCTAATGTATTTGTCTGGTATGTCTAGATGAGAAAGAGAACACTCACCAGTCTCTGATTGGCTGGTCATCTGCTGCTTGAGTGCATCAGGTGTTGTGGATTTGGGTGGAGCTCGGCTTTAGGGACAAAGATACAGGTTAGTGGTCAAAGTGCACGGGACTGGAATATTAACCAATCACAAGTGGACAAACAGCCAATGAACAGCCAATGATAAGAGTCCTTCCTTTCCCATAGGCCTACTTACTGTTTCTCAGGCTGCACCACAGCAATCCTCCTCTGCTTCTCAACTGTAAGACAATGTATAATCAACATGAAAACTACTGAAACTATACACAGTACTGTCAAATATTGTGACTGCAATATTAACAATTCCATGCATATTGTGGCATGGCACCCCTTTAGATGAGAGAGAGGAACACAGAGGGATCCTATTATGGGACGCCCACCTTCGGGCTTGATGGGGTACAACAAAGGGTAACCGTTGGTCTCACACCAGCTGACAGGAAAGATGTCCAACGAGTCCACATGAGCTATAAGCTCTGGCATAGCCTGTTTCAGCCCTGGACACACAGGGACACAAATGATTTAATCACACAACTTATTAATGATCTAATATCAATACCATCATTGTGAACAAGCTCACACTTAAATGGTCTTAAACTAAGCTTTAAAAACGCAGGGCCCAGATATGAGGCGTAGCTACGGGTTCTCACCTTCCAGGCCAAGCCAGACATGTTGCCCTTTAACCTTGATTACTGATGCCACATGAATGTGCTCAGGTGAGAGTGGGTTGACCGCTTCCAGTTTCATGGCCTCTTTAAAGCTGTGATCAGACTGTTCCTGAGACAGACAGAGAGACTTCAGGAGAGAGAGATTATTCATTGCCCCTGTTCATCCATGCTATACACTCATGTTATAACATGCATTGTTCTATGAGGCCGTTTGTCAGACAGCGCATGACTCACTGTGGGGAAACAGTGTTGTGGTGCTGCCTCGGCCTCACTCTGTTTCAGGTAGTCTGCCCAGTCAAAGTCCTGCCCCTGGTACCCTACACAACCGGAGAGAGAGAACACAATACAATTAGCTTAACGTTTTAAAAAAAAGTTGAGCACAGTTTTAAAAGTAGTTCTGTAAATGTTACTAGTGTTTCCCCACCTGGAGGGGGGCTGAGCGGGAGACCGTTCTTCAGGCTCCACTGGGCGGGAAAGATCCCAGGACTGTCCCTGTGACACAGGAAGGACTTCCCACTGCCTTCTGACACCAAATCATCACCACAGAGATTGTCCATCTTTACCAGGAAGTACTGGTCACTGAACACCTGAAGAGAAGAGGTAGGTTATGACATCATACTCATGTTGGCTCTATGCAGTAGTTACCCTACCCTTCCTCCATGACCATATCACACCCAAAGCTAGCCTCATACACAACCATACTGTATCTCACTGACTACCCACTTCCGCATGGAGTGGATAGACTCCCAGAGTTTATATGGGTACTATGTCAGGATTCATCTTTACTCTCCTAGCACTGAGGTGAACACTGATCTGAGTGGACTGAATAGGCAGCAACGATATGGTGGAAACTGTTGGGTGGAGTACCTTCATCACTCTACTGCCATCATCCAACCCAGTCATTCATTTTGGCCTAGGAAGGACGCATTCAGACAAATCCAGGAGCCTGAGGTGAGAGGGGGACAGTAAAGAGGTTGTTACCTTGGTAACGGTGGCAGGACTGATGCAGAATGGGGATGCAGGATCAACGGCCTCCAGTTTCATCCCCTCAGTGAAGCAGTGGGCAGCGATGACAGGCCGGTCCTGATGCACGCACACAACACACAGTGATGGCTTATTATATTAATATTGCACAGAGCCTTGTAATGTTAGTAAATGATGCTTGGTAGTGCCATCACCTTATAGAACTCCTCAGAGAGGGCTTCATCATGAGGCTGATCAATCATCCTCTGTCTGACCTCCTCCCACTTCTCTTCTGTGTGCAGGGCGACCAGGGCTGAAACAAGCACGCACACACACACACACACACACACACACACACACACACACACAAATTATCACGTTAAAACAGTAAAAACCGCAACCTCCGATTTATTCATAAATTATGTTTGTATCTTAGCCCTTTGATGCATAAGATAACATATTTGTGATCATTGTTGAGTGGTCCCTGCAGCTTACCATCACAAATAGCAAATAGCAACAGAACGCAGGATGCAACCAACATGTCTAAACAGCATTGCTGTCTGAAAAACAATGTTATGTACTGATAGGAAATAAAAAAGGAAATAAAAAAGGTATTTACAACTTTATTCCTCAATTTCACCTTTTATTGTAAAAGATAAAACGCAAACTTCGTCATCCAAGCATCACACGGAACACATCCACAGCCAAACTCATTCCATAAACCAGTCTAAATAATAGGTTGTGCTGAGTTTCTTTTATTTAATTTTTTTTTTTACATAAGTTAGCAACCTAACTGCTAGACTTGTTTGCAATGTACCACATCTCTGGTGAGCACAAGGGTGTAATATTGTAATAATGTAATATTGTTTAGAAAAGACATGCATGTCAGCTAAGATAACAGCAGGTAAATTCTTTATGATGGCAGCCATGTTTGTTTATGCTTGACAAGTGAAAACTCCCTAATCCCAGAATGACATTCACTAGAAGACACAAATAAACTAAGTCAAAGATGGCTGCTTCCATTGTCTAAAAAACATGAACTTTGTTTGGCCACTTTTCAGCATATTACAAATCTTCGATGTACTTGTTACAGCGTTTACAAGAACCGGAGTACATGACTTGACAAGTCATTTACAGTGTTTGACAAATCACATAGCAATTAAAATGTTATCAACTCACAGATCACCACCACCAAATAAAAGCCTCCTGCCTAGCCTAACCATAGTGTGAAAGCTAAACAGGGTTGCCAGATTTAGTTAAAACCATTTTAGGATGTGTAATGGGAATTTTAATGTTTGTGCTTTTCTTATAACTCATTTCTGTGTTCTATTCATGTGCTGTTCGATAAGCTAATTTCTCTGTTCATGCAATTGGCTGACTGTACAAATCCTCATTTATCAGTAGCTGCAATTTGGCAGTACACCCAGATGTTGTTTTGAGAACGAACTAAAGATATCTCAGTTAAGGTCTCAGTTTAGAGAGAAGCCTTGTGAGGTATTGGTCTGTCGCATGTTATGAAACAGTATTGGTTGGTCACATGAATGAATTCATTATGCTAAATCTTGTAAATATAACTTGTCTGTGTATAGTCATATATAAAAGACAGCTGCTGGGTCTGCCCAAGGAGAGCTCCTGATTGACATGTGTACTATGGTGCATTGAGTTGGTTGGAACCCCTCCAGCACGCTGACAAATAAACAATGATTCATTTATGATTGACTTCGAGTGCCCCTGCGTAAGAATTTCGACAACAGATGGTTTGTGGGGGGCGATTAATTTAATTTGTCGGGGATTTCAAGTCGATAAGGGGTAGAAATGGGGTAAGGTATTGTGGGGGGATATGATGCAGGATTTATCAATATTCGGGGGGCAAAAACAGGAGAAGATTATACGCTAAATTAAAAATGTAAAACCCTGGAAAGGGGGGGGGGGTCTGAGCTAGCAACCTGGAGTAACGATAGTTACAATCGAAGTCAGTTGAGTGAACCATCCCTTTACCTTGTTTTGTTATAACATCTTTGGTCAGATATTTACGTGACAACCAGAAAGCTTTATATGATGTCAACAAACATGGCGCCACACATAGCTGGCATTCACTCATCATAATCAGTACAACTTTCCAAAAAGTATTTTACACGCCATACACTACATGACCAAAAGTAAGCGGATACCTGCTCATCGAACATCTCATTCCAAAATCATGGGCATTAATATGGAATTGGTCCCCCCTTTGCAGCCTCTACTCTTCTAGGAAGGCTTTCCATTAGATGTTGGAACATTGCTGCGGGGACTTGCTTCCATTCAGCCACAAGAGCATTAGTGAGGTCGAACACAGATGTTGGGCAATTAGGCTTGGCTCGCAGTCGGCGTTCCAATTCATCCCAAAGGTGTTCGATGGGGTTGAGGTCAGGGCCCTGTGCAGCCAGTCAAGTTCTTCCACACCTATCATCTCAATAAACCATTTCTGTATGGACCTCGCATTGCCATTCTGAAACAAGAAATGGCCTTCCTCAAACTGTTGCCACAAAGTTGGACCCGACGAACGACAGACTATTTTTTCGCACTACACGCTTCAGCACTCGGTGGTCCCGTTCTCTGCGGTTGTTGCTCCTAGACGTTTCCACTTCACAATAACAGGACTTACAGTTGACCGGGGCAACAATTTGACAAAGTGATTTGTTAGAAAGGTGGCATCTTATGACGGTGCCATGTTGAAAGTCAATGAGCTCTTTAGGAAGGTCATTCTACTGCCAATGTTTGTGTACGGAGATCACATGGCTATATGCTCGATTTGGTACATCTGTCAGCAACGGGTGTGTTTGCAATAGCCAAATACACTTACTCGAAGGGGTGTCCATATGATTTTATAAATATAGTGTATGTGTCCATTATAATCTATGCAAGAATCGGGAATGCATGATTTGTCAAAAGTACTTGAAAATGTGAATAAAACAGTAAATATATTATGCTCCATACATACAGTTGAAGTCAGAAGTTTGCATACACTTAGGATAGAGTCATTAAAACTCGTTTTTCAACCACTCCACAAATTTCTTGTGAACAAACTATAGTTTTGGCAAGTCGGTTAGGACATCTACTTTGTGCATGACACAAGTACTTTTTCCGACAATTGTTAACAGACAGATTTACTTAATTTATAATTCACTGTATCACAATTCCAGTGGATTAGAAGTTTACATACACTAAGTGGACTGTGCCTTTAAACAGCTTGGACATTTCCAGAAAATGATGTCATGGCTTTAGAAGCTTCTGATAGGCTAATTGACATCATTTGAATCAAAAAGAAATCAGCCAAGGCCTCAGAAAAAGAATTGGAGACCTCCACAAGTCTGGTTCATCCTTGGGACCAATTTCCAAATGCCTGAAGTAACCACGTTCATCTGTACAAACAATAATATGCAAGTATAAACAACATGGGACCACGCAGCCATCATACCGCTCAGGAAGGAGACACGTTCTGTCTCCAAGAGATACTTTGCAAAAAGTGCAAATCAATCCCAGAACAACAGCAAAGGACCTTGTGTAGATACTGGAGGAAACAGGTACAAAAGTATCTATATCAACAGTAAAACGATTCCTATATCGACATGACCTGAAAGGCCGCTCAGCAAGGAAGAAGCCACTTCTCAAAAACCGCTATAAAGCCAGACTACGGTTTGCAACTGCACATGGGGACAAAGATCGTACTTTTTGGAGAAATGTCCTCTGGTCTGATGAAACAAAAATATGGCCATAATGACCATCGTTATGTTTGGAGCAAAAAGGGGGAGGTTTGTGAGCTGAAGAACACCATCCCCACCGTGAAGCACAGGGGTGGCAGCATCATGTTGTGGGGGTGCTTTGCTGAAGGAGGGACTGGTGCACTTCACAAAATAGATGGCATCATGAGGTAGGAAAATTCTGTGGATATATTGAAGCAACAACTCAAGATATCAGTCAGGAAATTAAAGCTTGGTCGCAAATGGGTCTTCCAAACGGACAAAGACCCCAAGCATACTTCCAAAGTTGTGGCAAAATGGCTTAAGGACAACAAAGTCAATGTATTGGAGTGGCCATCACAAAGTCCCGACCTCAATCCTATAGAAAAGTTGTGGGCAGAACTGAAAAAGCGTGTACGAGCAAGGAGGCCTACAAACCTGACTCAGTTACACCAGCTCTGTCAGGAGGAATGGGCCAAAATTCACCCAACTTATAGTGGTTTGTGGAAGGCTACCCAAAACATTTGACCCAAGTTAAACAATTTAAAGGCAATGCTACCAAATACTAATTGAGTATGTAATCTTCTGACCCACTGGGAATGTGATGAAATAAATCACTCTACTATTATTTTGACATTTCACATTCTTAAAATAAAGTGGTGATCCTTACTGACCTAAGAAAGGGAGTTTTACTAGGATTAAATGTCAGGAATTGTGAAAAACTTAGTTTAAATGCATTTGGCTAAGGTGTACAGTCGTGGCCAAAAGTTTTGAGAATGACAAAAATATTAATTTTCACAAAGTTTGCTGCTTCAGTGTCTTTAGATATTTTGTCAGACGTCACTATGGAATACTGAAGTATAATTACAAGAATTTCACAAGTGTCAAAGGCTTTTATTGACAATTACATGAAGTTGATGCAAAGAGTCAATATTTGCAATGTTGACCCTTCTTTTTCAAGACCTCTGCAATTCACACTGGCATCCTGCCTGATTGGCAGTCCATTCTTGCAGAGTCAATGCTTGGAGTTTGTCAGAATTTGTGGGTTATTGTTTGTCCACCTGCCTCTTGAGGATTGACCACAAGTTCTCAATGGGATTACGGTCTGGGGAGTTCAGTGGCCATGGACCCAAAATATTGAAGTTTTGTTCCCCGAGCCACCAAACAATCGGAAAGGGGATTCATCAGAGAAAATTACTTTACCCCAGTCCTCAGCAATCCAATCCCTGTACCTTTTGCAGAATATCAGTCTATCCCTGATGTTGTTCCTGGAGAGAAGTGGCTTCTTTGCTGCCCTTCTTGACACCAGGCCATCTTCCAAAAAGGTTTTCGCCTCACTGTGCGTGCAGATGCACTCACACCTGCCTGCTGCCATTCCTGAGCAAGCTCTGTACTGGTGGGTGCCCCGATCCAGCAGCTGAATCAACTTTAGGAGACGGTCCTGGCGCTTGCTGGACTTTCTTGGGCGCCCTGAAGCCTTCTTCACAACAATTGAACCGCTCTCCTTGAAGTTCTTGATGATCTGATAAATGGTTGATTTAGGTGCAATCTTACTGGCAGCAATATCCTTGCCTGTGAAGCCCTTTTTTGTGCAAAGCAATGATGACGGCACGTGTTATTGTTTGTCCACCTGCCTCTGGTTACCTCATGGTAACCATGGTTGACAGAGGAATAACAATGATTCCAAGCACCACCCTCCTTTGAAGCTTCCAGTCTGTTATTCGAACTCAATCAGCATGGCAGAGTGATCTCCAGCCTTGTCCTCGTCAACACTCATACCTGTGTTAACGAGAGAATCACTGACATGATGTCAGCTGGTCCATTTGTGGCAGGGCTGAAATGCAGTAGAAATGTTTTTTGGGATTCAGTTAATTTGCGTGGCAAAGAGGGACTTTTCAATTCATTTCAATTCATGTGATCACTCTTCATAACATTCTGGAGTATATGCAAATTGCAATCATACAAACTGAGGCAGCAGACTTTGTGAAAATTAATATTTGTGTCATTCCCAAAACTTTGTCACGACTATGTAAACTTCCAACTGTATGTACGGTGTGCTACAGTAGAAATGACATCACAATAAAGAAACTATAATGATAACGTAATAAGGCACTTACTTTGATAGGAACGCACACGTCCAAAGTTTTTATTAGTAAGGAAAACTAATATTAAGGCGATGTGGGCGCCAGCTGGATAATATGCCAGGGGAAAAAAGTTTGTGTTCTGACTAGAGATATGCAAATGTCTGTATATTTGATCTGGGGAAACACTTGGGGAGTGTTTGGGATCTCCTCGAAGAGAGAAGTTTGTCCAGCTCAATAAAGCCTCAAATATAAGTGGTCCACAACAGTGAAATGGGCTACTTCTTATGTGAATTAACAAGGAGGCGGAACACACCTCAATTGAAACTGTTGATAGAAAATAAAACTTCTTTGAAAATAACTTGAAATTGATAAGTTAAAACATAGCCTATAGATAAATAGCAGGCAGTGTGCCATGGTTTGAGGACAGTGTGGGTTCACTGTCCTGTTGTGTAACAATCCCATTTTGGAACAGTGAGTGCATTCTGACATCACACATATAAAAGAAACGCTGGGGCGACCGTTAGAGATTTGTGGAACACACGTGAAAACTGAATTTCCCCAAGGTCTTTTTGAAAAGAGGATCAGCTTACCTAAAGGGGGCCTGAGGGTGCAGCCATGCTCCTTGGCCCAGCCAGGTGGGTGGAGGCGGGGGTGCAGGTAGTAGAGCCAGAGGGTGGAGTGTGTTTCAGGGAGCCCCTCTGTGCCTGCTAGGCGTAGTCTCAGCCTGCCACCCACATTCTCCTCCACCTCAGCGCCCCACGCCACCCCAGGGTCAAAACTGTCCTGCAGCTCCACACTGCAGCCTGGAGACATCAGGTCCACTGGGTCCTTACGACGCTGAGGCCACACACACACACACACACACACACACACACACACACACACACACACACACACACACACACACACACACACACGCACAGAGTTCAAAACCCTTGCCTATCTGTCATACATTCCCAGTTGTTCCAGTTTATAACTGAGCACCCCCTTACCCCTTCCAGCAGGTTGGCAGGTGCACTGCACTTCTCAGCCAGGGCTTTCTCCAGGATCCCCTCCCAGTCTGGCTGCTTCTCTCTCACACCTGAGGAGGGCGATGGAGAGGCACGATTACAGAATATGGAAAGAAACCTCAGAAATGTTTTTAGATTTTACTGTAATAACCCTTGTAAAACAACACCCGTCCAACTGAGTTTCATCCCCAGCTCTAGTTCTCTTACCCTCGGAGGGTCTCATGGGCTTGCCCTGCTGCCGGCTCCAGCCCAGGGGGTGGAGGTCCGCCGTCATGATGTCACACCAGAAGTCAGCGCGGCGGTCATCGTGGTAACCCTCGTAGCGCAGGAGGAGCAGCTGGCCACAGGTGGTGATGATGGTGGCCACCCAGTAGGGTTGGTCAGGCTCTGAACGCACACACACCTCCAGCTTCATACCTGGAGTCAGCCCTGTCTGCAAGCCCTGGTCCACCTGGGGGATGTTGAAATATCTTGCAAGGTGGATTTGGGATCAAGAGTGTGTGAGTATTCTGTGTGGTTATGAGAGGATTGTGAGCGGTCTCAGTACTTACGTGTTTGAAGGCATGGTGGGGCACAGACAAGGTCCCGTTTTCCTCCAGATATTCATCCCAGTTAAAGTCAGACACGTGCTGACTCGAGTCCTCATCTGCAACACACACATACACCAGTTCAGTTTGTTACGTTAGAAAGCCCTCGTCACCAGTAACAAAGCTGGAGGTCCATGTAATTACTCACCAGACTCCAGTGACTCGTGACTCATGTTAGCTCCTCCCACAGGCCAAGTCTAGAAGCTCTGGGGAAGAAAGGAGAGCTGGATTATTATTTGTGTTTGACAGCCAAAATCAGGAGAGCAAGTAAGAATAGTAGGTGGTTGGTAAAAGTGGTACAGCTGGTGAAAGAGAGGTAATTTGTCCAGTGATTACATTTATTTTTGTGAAAATTGATGTGGATTGCCAAACAAAAGCATAAACAAAGTTTAGTTAGTGTGTGTGAGAGAAGTGAAACTGAGAACATTTAGGTAAGGGTTTTGAAAATACAAATGAGCCTTCTAGCTAAGTTTCTAAAAGCATGAGTGAGGCCTCTTAAAGACACGATAACTTTGAACCAAAGTTGAGCTGTAGGTTTATAGCCAGTCTGTGACAACAAAGCAGATTAAAGAATTGAACACAAAAGAGAAATGGCATTTATATACCAGGCATGAGAGCGCATTGGAAATGACAATAGCTGAGAGGTTTGTGTATAGGATGTAGAAGATAGCTGCTCGGTCACTGCTGCTCCATTCAGCAGGGCTGTCAGGCCCGTCTTTGTCAAGTCTGATGTCTCTATTAAAGTAGAGACAGCCATCAGACAGGGTCCTTCTGACCACCGCACGGACACCGCGACCCAGGATCAGCCCATCCTTTCACCCACGACCCTGCCGCCCTCAGAGTACACACACAGAGCTATCCAACCAAGCCCGACTGAATTTTCTGACACACACAGACCGTGTAAAGGGCCTCATTGTGCTGGAGGTCATACTGACGTCTCACACTAGGGAGGATAAAAAGAGCAGCAGAGCCATTTAGCCATTTGCAAACAGCCAAGCCTCACTGTTGAGTTTTATTCTAATATACCCGATGATCACAAAAAAAAAGTATTCTAACAGTTGTTGATAAAGATTGAAAATATCAGCAAGTTTATTGTAATATGATATAGACAAGTTAGAATGAAGCTGAGAAGGGAAGGATGAGGGGGTTGATAAAATATTATTTTATTATGCTGATATTTCTGGGAATTCACAGCTAATTCAGTTAAATTAACTCTCAGTTCATCACCAACGTGAACAGGATGACTAACAACTTCCCCTATGGGTTGAAAGAGGCCTGCCCAGTATCCACACACACACACCACCAGGCTCCCTGCCATTCTGACTCTCTCCACCAATAGATAGACCCAGCAGAAATACACTGACTCGCCCTGAAAGAGAAACTAGAATGCATACACAAAAACAAACATATTTTCAACATGCAGCTGACTGAATCAAGTCCTCTTAGTCACTGGGTGATCACTGGGCAGGAAGTGCAAGCAAAATAAATGCATTGATTGAACACACAAGGGTTTGAGAAATGCACTTTAAATGAAAGTGAAGTCTTGATGACAAGGGTTTATGTCAAGAATAAAGTTAGACTGTTGGGAGTATTTTCATCAAGTGTAACACAATTACAATAATAGTAGCCTATTTGTTTATGAATCCTTTCTGTCAGCAATTTGCCTTCACATAGGCTACTTCTTCTTTGAGAGATTGTATTATTTCAGGGTTGCATGTTGCCAATGTCAAGTAGGAGCCTAATGTTAGTGGGGTGTTCGTGAGCCCCTTGCACGTCAGAGGGCAGTGTTGTTGTCCCAGTGTTGTTGCAGTGTTGAAACTGTTCTTTGAACTGGATTTTTCGTGTAAATGGCCATAGGAGAGCCTGACCATAAATAGCTCCAACTTAATTAACCAATGGCAGAAGTAAATATAAAAGTTTTGCGCAAAAAAAACCCACTTCGCATTGCTATTTCATTGGCAAGTGGAAGAAACAATGTAGCATTTTAGGCTATAGATGCACATCAATTGAAACAATGTTGCAGTTTAATGCCGCAGGTCATTTGAAAAAATGTTGCCGCGATCACTCAAGTTGCATAAGTGGGAAGTTGGACCTGGAGAGAAATGGGCAGTTTAGTGCTTAGAGTAGCCTACGTGGAAATATCAATGTGTATAGCATAATTTAGGCCTGATCTGTTAGGCATATTCAATCAACTACAATTTAATTTAAAACAAAATAAAAAATAAAAATGGCAAGGCTATTTGTAAAATAAAATACATCCGCAGACGTCCATCAAGCTTGTGCAACCGTTATTATATAGGAGCGATATCCAACTAAATAAATGGATTAAGTACATTAACAACATTTGTGGGAATTCCGATAGAAGGTTGCTTACCGCAATTTGGATATTAATTTGAACGCACGAGCGCCGATGATCCAACTTTCACACTGGAACGTGCGAAGAACACCGAATGCAATAAAGAACATGTATTTCATAGCCTCTCTGTGTTTATGCCATATAGGTCAGTTCAGAAGCCAACGGCACCGCAGTAGAATGCGGATGATTCGGCACATGCTAAAAACGCCTGTGACCAAGTCAAGTTACTGAAACGTCATGGCTTGAGCGATAGGCTATACTAAGCAATAAGGGCGCTTGCACTCGACCGAGCCAGAGTCATCTTTTTCAGAGACGGGAAAAAAGACGCAGACAGCACCAAATTACATTATATCATATTAAGATCTTAATAAACAAAATATTGTATGTGAGTATTTGGTCACAAAATCTGATTCTTACCAGTAAATAGTTTTTCAAGTCGGTTTTAGATGCCGTCTCTTTCCGCCTAGTCGTTCACGACCTCATTCCAATATGGCACAAACTGCCACTGCGCATGTTCTGCTGCCTATATCTACGTTCTAAACCAGAGTAGCTGATATTGTCGGCGTTGAGAATAAAAATATGACTTCCACCTTCAAACACAATAAAAATCTAATATCCAAAAACCAGAATTAACAGATGCAAAGAAACAGAAAACAATGTTTTCTTTAACGTTGTTTAATAATGTTAATAATGTTAATCTTCTTTAACGTTGATTGAGAAAGAACCTTTAGCCTACGTTTGGCAAATTCCCTTATGGATTCAACACTTTGTTAATCGTTGAACTAGAATATGGATTGCATTGGCCTATATAATCGAGCCACTTTCGTTGAATGGCATTTCTTTCTCCACAAAACTGTCAAGGTGATATCGACTTTTGACTGAAACCGCATAAAATAACTCGATGTTGCTTAATTTTGCTCCATTGTTCGGCACATTAATTATCCCCCCCGCCCCCAGCTTTTTTTTGGGGGGGGCTGGGCGGTGATAAGGTGTTTATGAAATGTTTGGGTGTAGAGTTTTTTAGAAATATGCTTTCATGGCGAACCCAATGTGTTCTAGATTTGAAAGTCGTTATAAAGAGACCCGTTTGTTAAAAGCAGGTTCCCACTAGGCTGTTGACTCTATAGGCTAAAGCTTAATCCCCACAAATACCAATCCATTTGGTAACAAAAAAATGTCTGAGCTGTCCCACAGTCGTTGAGAATGGAAATGGCATAACTACAATTCAATAAATGTAGCATAACAATAACCCATTCGCTAGAATGAACATGTACGAATGGCTTGAACATTAAAACAACAGTTTATTAGCCTATTTCTTTCCAATTTTACAAAATCGATTTGATCTTTCTTAAATATTTTTTTCCCAACAAGAAGTAGCCGCAGATATGATAACCATCAATAAATCAAAGGGGAAATAGGTCTAGTGCCATTTTGAGACATGACATGGGCCTATGTGGTTTTATTTTGGAGGGGAAAATGATGTGGATTTATATTCCTAATATAAACCTCAAATGCCAATGGTGTCCGAGTTGCTAGGGATAGAATAATATGCAGCCATAACATGAGATAATCTTAATTTATACAGGCTTTTATGAGCCTTCTTAAGGCTTGGAAGCTTGGCAGATGTCCCAATGATGCAACTTTTCAACCATTGTTGGTTAGTGCAGTGAGTTTATGTGATGCCAGGCAGAGAGGGAGGGAGCGGACTCAGAGGACAGTTGCCGTGCGCACTGCAGGAATGTCGTCGGCCTCCGAGGCTCAGACAATGAGATTAATAGTAATTGTAGAACCTGACCGCTAGATGGCAGGGTAGTCAACCTATTGTAACCTACAGCCAAATGCAGGGGCGTTACAACGATTTGATGACATTGGGGGCTTAGCCCAAAGCCAGAGGAGGAAACCTAGCAGGGGATTCTGGGGGTCTCCGCTGGAAGAAAAAACTAGAATTTTAACAGCTAAATGCATCAATATAGTGGACTTTGAAATTAACATTAAGAAGAAGAATCAACATGTAAATTCTATTCAAAAGCCAATACAATATAAATACCATACAAGACATTCAGGTAACTTGCACCTTCCCACCTACCACAGCAGTGGTGTCCGTTCAGCCAAACCTAGGGTATGGCAAAGTGGGGTGGGGGGTGGATGTTTTTGGAAGTTGAAGCTCATTTACTGCCTTTATTCACAATTTAAAACGCAAAAAAAATCGTATTTGGAGAACAGCAAAAATAAACCAAATGTATCATCACCGAAATATTAGGTTTAAAGGTCTGTGGAACAGCATATACAATGTCAACCACTAATCAACCTCATAAATTGACTAATTTACTTGTGGAACGGCACATATACAGTTCAACGTGAAATAGATGCATAAAACACGCTATCAAGTCAGAACAAGGCCGACTTCAAATGTCAACGTCCATGAGTTTCAAGTTTGAGGAAGCTATTTTTCTACCATAAAATTGCACCTTCATAATAATGGATTGCATGCATCTATCATCAAATTTGCAGACTAATGTAAGATAGGCTACTTTTATATACATAGTTCATGCAATTCTATTACACTTTGTATGACTGGAGACATAACCAACATCATTTTTAATATGACACAAATTAGTAGCCTACTCCGCTGAAGAAATTGCAGCCTACTCCTTCTAATCTAGCCCTACGAAAAGGGGAGACAAAATTTGTTTTGTACAATATGATGACCATCTAGCCTGGAAGAGGAAATGATTGTCCCCCAAAATACGTTGAACTTTAAATGCCCGGATGTCATACTTATTTCGGCTTTGACAAAAGCTGATCTATTAGATGGGGACGCGCTACTGAAATCAACTAATAGCTGTGAAACAACACAATCGCGCATGACACATTCTCAGTATGCAAAAATAGAATGTATCATAAGTTTTCTAAAACCGAATATGGTTTAAATGCCAGGATTATACTAATTTTGGTTCTTCATTTAGTAGAATTCGATGCACACTTTTCCACAATCCGGTTAGTGGTTGGAAGAGCTGGGCTGCGAGTGATAGGCCCTATTTTATTTTTTACCTTTATTTAACTAGGCAAGTCAGTTAAGAACAAATTCTTATTTTCAATGACGGCCTAGGAACAGTGGGTTAACTGTCTGTTCAGGGGCAGAACGACAGATTTGTACCTTGTCAGCTTGGGGGTTTGAACTTGCAACCTTCCGGTTACTCGTCCAACGCTCTAACGCTCTAACCACTAGGCTACCCTGCCGTCCTAGTTCTCTTCAAGTAGCTAAACAACAGCTAGGCCACTTCATTGGGAAGATTACGAATAGAGAAGCTTCGGCAGTGTTCAAATGGAGGCTAAGTCGTTTTTGTTCTCCTTAAACTTATCACGAGTATAGGCTACATCGTTGAGAATAAAATTATTTGATTTGTTTTACCCAAAGTGGATTTCTGTTTCCTCATTGAAAAGTGTTTATTGTTCTCTTGGACTTCATCAGAGCTTTTAAACTAAATTCTAAACTATCCTTTACGTTTCTGAATGTCTCGGCACCAGGAACTCGGGATGTGGCTGCGTTATTGATGTCACGTTAATCAGGCCTTTTAATTTAAAAAATATGGATTGTTTAGTATTTAATTAATCGATTAAGCCTTAGCAGTCATTCTCATCTCATTCCCAATCATCAGTGCATTAGTTTATTATGTTGCTGTCCAGCGGTTCTGAATTTGTGATTGTCCATATTTTTCTGTACAATAGCCTTTTGATTTGGTGTGTACTAGGCAATTTGATTTAATTTATGTTACTGTACTTTGGTTATACTAATAAATATGTTGAAATGTAACCAAATAATCTGTTTCTCTCTTCAGTCCTTTTTAAATAAGATAGATGGGATTTATGGGCTATGGTACAGGTCGAGTGATAGTCTGCCTATAACCAGCCTGAGAAGGCCTATAACTCCATTCCTATTCTATTCAGAGTTTTGATAAATTAATCAAATTGGAAAATAACATGTAAAGTGTAGGTCCCATGTTTCATGCGCCGAAATAAAAGATCCCAGACATTTTCCATACGCACAAAAAGCTTTTCTCTCTCAAATTTTGTGTACAAATTTGTTTACATCCCTGTTAGTGGGATTTTCTCCTTTGCCAAGATAATCCATCCACCTGACTGGTCTTGAATATCAAGAAACTGATTAAACAGCATGATCATTACACAAGTGCACCTTGTGCTGGGACAATAAATTGCCACTCTAAAATGTGCAGTTTTGTGACACAACACAATGCCACAGATTCATCTGCCACCATCACGTTTCAGCGTGATAATGCATGGCCCCATGTCGCAAAGATCTGTATACAATTCCTGGAGGTTGAAAATGGCCCCGTTCTTCCAAGGCCTCCATATTCACCAAACATGTCTCCCATTGAGAATGTTTGGGATGCTCTGGATCGATAGTGTGTTCCAATATCCAGCAACTTCGCACAGAGGAGTGGGACAACATTCCACAGGCCACAATCAAAAGCCTGATCAACTCTATGCAAAGGAGATGTGTTGTGCTGCATGAGGTACAGTGCCTTGCAAAACTATTCATCCTTGTTGGTGTTTGTCCTATTTTGTTGCATTACAACCTGTAATTTAAATTGATTTTTATTTGGATTTCATGTAATGGACACACACAAAATAGTCCAAATTGGTGAATTGAAATGAAAAAAAGAACCTGTTTCAAAAAATAAAAAATAATACAAAAAAGTAAATTGGTGCATGCATATGTATTCACCCCCTTTGCTATGAATCCCCAAAATATCTGGTGCAAACAATTACCTTCAGAAGTCACATAATTAGTTAAATAAAATCCAACTGTGTGCAATCTAAGTGTCACATGATCTGTCACATCTCAGTATATTTACACCTGTTCTGAAAGACCTCAGAGTCTGCAACACCACCAAGCAAGCGGCACCATGAAGACCAAGGAGCTCTCCACACAGGTCAGGGACAAAGTTATGGAGAAGTACAGATCAGGGTTGGGTTAAAAAAAACATATCAGAAACTTTGAACATCCCACGGAGCACCATTAAATCCATTATTAAAAAACTGAAAGAATATGGCACCACAACAAACCTGCCAAGAGAAGGCCGCCCACCAAAACTCATGGACCAGGCAAGGAGGGCAATAAAGAGACCAAAGATAACCCTGAAGGAGCTGCAAAGCTCCACAGCAGAGATTGGAGTATCTGTCCATAGGACCACTTTAAGCCGTACACTCCACAGAGCTGGGCTTTACGGAAGAGTGGCCAGAAAAAAGCCATTGCTTAAAGAAAAATATAAGAAAACACATTTGGTGTTCGCCAAAAGGCATGTGGGAGACTTCCCAAACATATGGAAGAAGGTACTCTGGTCAGATGAGACTAAAAGTGTGCTTTTTGGCCATCAAGGAAAACGCTATGTCTGGCACAAACCCAACACCTCCCATCACCCCGAGAACACCAAGAGGATGTTTTTCATCAACAGGGACTGGGAAACTGGTCAGAATTGAAGGAATGATGGATAGCGCTAAATACAGGGAAATCCTTGAGGGAAACCTGTTTCAGTCTTCCAGAGATTTGAGACTGGGATGGAGGTTCACCATCCAGCAGGACAATGACCCTAAGCATACTGCTAAAGAAACACTTGAGTGGTTTAACGGGAAACATTTAAATGTCTTGGAATGGCCTAGTCAAAGCCCATACCTCACTCCTATTGAGAATCTGTGGTATGACTTAAATATTTCTGTACACCAGCAGAAAACACATCCAACTTGAAGGAGCTGGAACAGTTTTGCCTTGAAGAATAGGCAAAAATCCCAGTGGCTAGATGTGCCTAGCTTATAGAGACATACCCCAAGAGACTTGCAGCTGTAATTGCTGCAAAAGGTGGCTCTAGAAAGTATTGACTTTGGGGGGTGAATAGTTATGCACACTGTTTTTATGTCTTATTTCTTGTTTGTTTCACTTTTTTATTTTATTTTGTATCTTCAAAGTGGTAGGCATGTTGTATAAATCAAATGACACAAACCCCCCCCAAAAAATCTATTTTAATTCCAGGTAGTAAGGCAACAAAACAGCGAAAATGATTTTGCAAGCCACTGTACTTCTCCGTAAACAAATGAACAACAGACTTTCAGCATGCTTATAGAGAAGGGCACTCGACATGTACTGCACTGACACAAATGACTGATGATTGGTTGAAAGAAATTGATAAGATTGTGTGCAGCCTTTGATATTATTGACCATAACCTGTTGAGAAAATGTACAGTACCAGTCAAAGGTTTGGACGCACCTACTTATTTGAGGGTTTTTCTTTATTTGGACTATTTCCTACATTGTAGAATAATAGTGAAGTATTATTCATATAGTGAATAGTGAAGACATCGAAACTATGAAATAACACATGGAATCATGTAGTAAACCATATAGTAAACCATATGCCATATGCCAGATATCGTTACCCCATTGATTTTTCCTAAAAGATAGAGCGGAAGAACAAGCATGAGTCTCTTGTAGAAAGTAAAAGTCTGCCTTAAACCGTTTGCAATACAAGAAAATAGCCTTACGTTTGAGTAAATTACGAACACCCCTGACATTAATTGAACAAAGAGATAAAGACAAACTTCAACCAACAACCTTGTTATGCTAATATAAGCTTTTTCTAAGGATACATAACTCAAAAGGATTTCCATCCCATTATTAACCTCTCCAACAAAAACAAACAAATACTGGTCATAAAGTTACCAAAGTATTCTTACTCCCACAAGGGGGAGACATTGTGTAGACTTTACAATAAGCAGTTATTCACCCAGAGTTAGTGTTTAGTTTACCAGTTCTCAGGTCAGCCTTTTCTCATTCAAGTGTTTGTGTACATTTTTTATAATTGAAGGCAGCTTTTCACCTGGCACTTAGACAGCTTTTTGGCCTGACAGTTCTGTCCGAGTTAGATTCTGTCGCTCTCTCAAATGTTCTGATTTGGCCGCATTTCTTTCCCAAAGATGATCACTCTTGCACCGACAAAAAAAAAACAGTTTTCCGTGCCTTTCGAGCTGCAGCCACCATCATCCACAGTTTCTCTCTTGTCACTTTGTCTGCTGAGGTCAGATCCTCTGTGAACCTCAATTTTTGCTTGATGAGGAATTCACAATTCTTCGCTCGCCTCCAGAGAAGATCCTGTGTAGATCTGTTGGTGAACCGGATGATGGTTGTCCTCGGTCTCGTCTTGATCACTGTAGCTGGCCCAAACAATGAACGATGTCTACACTTTCCTGAAGTTTGGCTTTTGATTCAGGAATGACAGCTCCACAGATGTCAACAACTCTGCATTTGATGTCCTCACCCAACTGCTCTGATATCTCTCTGCCTCATTCACCTTTTGCTCGAGATCAGCCACATTCTTAACATTTTCATGTCACTTTTGAGGGTTTTCACTTCTTGAAAGATAAAGTCAACAGATTTTTTCATGGCCTCAATTTTCATCGTATTCTCCCTCACTATGTCCTCCAAGCCATTTGCCTTTTCATCTATCTTTGCTGTCAAAAGCATTACAATATTGTTTTGCATCTCAAGAAGTGACATACCCTCTTGGCCTCATCTTTTTCCCCTGTGGCTTGACTGGAGTGCCGGGGTCGTAAGGTAACGAACGGCCTGAGCTGTGGACTGGAGGGGCGCGAGTTGTGAGCATTGTTGTCCGTGCTCACCACATTTTCATCACCCATTGCAGTATTTCCCCCCACAGTTACATTCTGAAGAGGAGTTCCAAAATCATACCATCTTTTGTGGTTAATTGTCCATCTGACGATCTCTCCATTTATTTTATTTTGGTTCTGGAAGTGTCCATGTACGTTCGACAAATTAGATTTTGAGCTAGCTATCTAGTATTGTCGTAAACTAAACCATATTCATACGGCGTTTGACCGTAGAAATGACCAAATAGTCATATTTGGGTAAGGAAATCCAATAATTCCTTCAGCTACTAAAACAACTTATCTGCATTGACCGCCATCTTGCTCGTAAGTTGTATTTGGTCTGTAATGTGTTTTTTCGTTATATGTCAGACCCCTGTAAGACTAGCCATTGGTATCAGATAATGGTGATCCTAATAAATCGAATTAAATCAAGCCCAGCGATGGTCAAAATATCATCTTGCTGTGAATGTGTCTCTTGAGGAGCAAAGTTGTGACAACACATTTATGAGAAAGTGTCACATTTTGCAAATAGAGGCAATCAAAACGTAATGGAAAACACATCACCATAAATAAAAATGTGTTTATTTATAATCAGATGTAAAATATGAAGACAGTAAAAAAGTACATACAATATTTATAAAGTGTCTGTTTAGGGCAATCAACATTTTCATTTCATATCCAGCATATGATTATTTTATTGTTACAATACCAGGGGCCTCATGCACCCATTATTTTAGAGGGGTGATATAGTACATGAAGATGGATGGTGGGAATTCTGACAAGTTGGAGAGTTTAGCATTTTTCAATCACCTGAAACAGCTTTTTCCTGCAATCTAGAGCAATAATTGTTATGCCTAATTCTATGTAAATATATTATATTTTTCTGCATAGGTTATTTAACCATACCCCTAACCGGTTTAATTGTAATTTTAATTAATGATGCACATTGATTCTTTAAGAACTTGTATATTTTAAGAGTTTAGTACAAACTGCCACACTGGTATATAGTCTCATAACCCAAGAATTAAAGCTATTTTTGTATTTTCTAAAGTCTAGCAACCTTGCCAGCAGACATGCCAGCTAAGATAGTTAGACAAGCTACTCTAACTTGACTGATAGCCTGAAATGGCTGGGAATCTATTTATGAGGCTGGGAGATTAGGAAACTATTCATAATAAAACACGCTTCACTGTCCCAATAATTACAAAGGGCACTGTAGCTGGCTAGCTAAAGTCAACTTCATAAAATTGCTAGGTGGCTAGTATTACAGAGAAACAACCAAACATGTGTTTTATTTACTTATCAAGAATGAATCAATTGGCTACATAGCGTGATCAAAATTATTTTCATACATAGCTCCTGTGAGACCTGCAGATAACCGGCAGTAAAAATCAACTGTGATTCACTCCATTACTCTCCTCCTCCACGGACAATACTCTCTGCACGCATATCTTTGGTCCGCGATGTACCTTGGAAGGAGCCACTTACTGGTCCAGACTCTGTGGCCCCTCCGCAACATACAGCTGACAGATCTTTTTTTATAAATAATGATGAAAATATGTGGGCTCTTTAGGTTTCTTCCTAGGTTCCTGCCTTTCGATGGAGTTTTTCCTAGCCACTGTGCTTCTACATCTGCATTGCCTGCTGTTTGGGGTTTTAGGCTGGGTTTCTGTACAGCTCTTCGTGACATCGGCTGATGTAAAAAAAAAGGGCTTTATAAATACATTTGAATGATTGGCTTAAAAATGATATTTAGTAAATAATGTAACGTGCCCTTGTGCCCCGATGGGCATGATGCCTCTGACAATACTTTCAAGTAACACAAGACCCAATTATCCATCCTTTTGCCAATGGAATACCCCCCAACACACCCATATCCTTCAAAACGACACACCGTGTAGTACCATTAAACGTACTCCCTTCAGAAAGATGTTCCACTCTGTTTCACACTTACTCAGGTCTTAATCAGAGTAGCTGTATTTGGTTCAGGAAAGTGGGGAAGTTGCAGTACTGGTTGCAAACCCTTAGTTTTATACCGTGTGGATGGGTAGCTAGATCCACACGGTGAGAGGGGAATGAGACTATCCATGCCAGCATACATCTGTGCGTTCTCTACTGGTCCTGTTTCTTGGGTATTATACAACAAGATTTTGTATGCAGCACCCTTTCATTTTGTACCTGAGAAAGTACAAACTTTTTTTTTCATTATAGACAATTCATAACTGGCACCAGCATGTGACTCCAAATCAGAGTAACTGCTACAGCTAGGGGGAAATACTAGACATTCATGCTGTCACTCACAAAGACACATTCATTTATGCATTTACGCACAGCGAGTGCTGACACGCACAGACACAAAGTATTATGTGAATGTTCAGGACAGGAAAGAGTGACAGACAGTAGGTAGGGCACAC
Organism: Oncorhynchus nerka; assembly: GCF_034236695.1. Lineage (NCBI taxonomy): Eukaryota > Metazoa > Chordata > Actinopteri > Salmoniformes > Salmonidae > Oncorhynchus > Oncorhynchus nerka. Next base: position 53,962,974 of record NC_088397.1, read on the forward strand.
AGGGGTGTGATAATAGAGCCACATTTGATCCCCGACTTCCCAGCATGCAAAATATTAAACAACAATCTGAGTTATGGGGTGGTGCAAGTGTTGTTGGGGGATAAAGTACAGTATATGGACTGATTCATATTGATTCAATATTTGATCACAAGGAAAAGAAAGACACCACTATTGATTGGACCCACCACAGTGATAAATGCTATACTGGTCTTCCTTCCTTCCTTCCTTCCTTCCTTCCTTCCTTCCTTCCTTCCTTCCTTCCTTCCTTCCTTCCTTCCTTCCTTCCTTCCTTCCTTCCTTCCTTCCTTCCTTCCTTCCTATGTTTATAATGGATAGATGGAGGAATCATGTTGTGCCTTCAATTGACCATAATGCATTCCATCTTGGGGTTGATGAAAGAGAAGCCTGCAAAGGCCGCCTGGTCCATAGAGTCAATCAGGTTCTTGTCCGCGTGGGAGAGGCGGGGCTTCTCACGCAGGAACTCCCGGTCAAAGTTGCTGCAGTCATTGGGCGCTTTCTGTGCTCGGCAGAGAAGGGGTGTCAGTTCAACAAGTGACCAATAGAAACATTCACACCACAACTCCAAACAAGTCATTCACAATGGTGTAAACCAATCAAAAGCATCAGTGTGTGAGTTTCACTATCCACATTAAAGCCAGAGAACCAGATCGTACCACTTTAGGTTTGAAGGGGGGTTCCAGCTCTCTCTTCTCCAGGGCAGGCCAATTGAGGGTCTTGAAGAAGGAGTGTCCTTGGATGTTCCCCACCACCCCTAGTCTGTTACTAGGGTCTCGTTCAAACAGCTGGGGATCGAGCACAGAGACGCACAAGAGTTTAGAAACAGGCATCCCATCTGAGATGTAAGGTGTGTGTGTGTGTGTGCAGAGCTTGAGCTTGTGAGTGTGTAGATGGGAGGGGTCGAGAGGGTTATACTGTAATCGCAACATTGTTTGCATATTTATGGAAAAATAACCTTTTTTTCCCCCAGGGGCAACGTTGTGACATTCCAATGCCTGTCTTTCTCTGTATGTCTGGGTGTGACTAAACTCAGCAAAAAAATAAACATCCTCTCACTGTCAACTGGTTTATTTTCAGCAAACTTAACATGCGTAAATATTTGTATGAACATAAGATTCAACAGCTGAGACAAACTGAACAAGTTCCACAGACATGTATGTGACTAACAGAAATGGACTAATGTCCCTGAACAAAGGGGGGGGGGGGTCAAAATCAAAGTAACAGTCAGTATCTGGTGTGGCCACCAGCTGCATTAAGTACTGCAGTGCATCTCCTCCTCATGGACTGCATCAGATTTGCCAGTTCTTGCTGTGAGAAGTTACACCTGCATGTTCCCGGACATTTCTGGGGGAATGGCCCTAGCCCTTACCCTCCGATCTAAAAGGTTGCAGACTTGCTCAATGGGATTGAGATCCGTGTCTTCGCTGGCCATTGCAGAACACTGACATTCTTGTCTTGCAGGAAATCACGCACAGAACGAGCAGTGTGGCTGATGGCATTGTCATGCTGGAGGGTCATGTCAGGATGAGCCTGCAGGAAGGGTACCACATGAGGGAGGAGGATGTCTTCGCTGTAACGCACAGCATTGAGATTGCCTGCAATGACAACAAGCTCAGTCCGATGATGCTGTGACACACCACCCCAGACCATGACGGATCCTCCACCTCCAAAATCGATCCCGAGTACAGGCCTGGGTGTAATGCTCATTCCTTTGACGATAAACTCAAATCCGATCATCAACGCTGGTGAGACAAAACCGCGACAGGTCAGTGAAGAGCACATTTTGCCAGTCCTGTCTGGTCCAGCGAAGGTGGGTTTGTGCCCATAGGCGACATTGTTGCCGTTGATGTCTGGTGAGAACCTGCCTTACAACAGGCCTACAAGCCCACAGTCCAACCTCTCTCAGCTTATTGCGGACAGTCTGAGCACTGATAGAGGGATTGTGCATTCCTGGTGTAACTCGGGCAGTTGTTGTTGCCATCCTGTACCTGTCCCGCAGGTGTGATGTTTGGATGTACCGATCATGTGCAGCTGTTGTTTCACATGCCCTGTCAATGCGAGGAAGTTCAGCTGTCCGCTCTGTCTCCCTATAGCGCTGTCTTACGCGTCTCACAGTACGGACATTGCAATTAATTGCCCTGGCCACATCTGCAGTCCTCATGCCTCCTTGCAGCATGCCTAAGGCACATTCACGCAGATGAGCAGAGACCCTGGGTATCTTTCTTTTGGTGTTTTTCAGAGTCAGTAGAAAGGCCTCTTTAGTGTTCTAAGTTTTCATAACTGTGACCTTAATTGCCTACCATATGTAAGCTGTTAGTGTCTTAACTTCTTATGGCTGGGGGCAGTATTGAGTAGCTTGGATGAATAAGGGGCCCAGAGGTGCCCAGAGTAAACTGCCTGCTACTCAGTCCCAGTTGCTAATATATGCATACCATTATTAGTATTTGATAGAAAACATTCTGAAGTTTCTAAAACTGTTTGAATGATGTCTGTGAGTATAACAGAACTCATATGGCAGGTAAAAACCTGAGAAAAAAATCCAACCAGGAAGTGGGAAATCTGAGGTTGGTCGTTTTTCAACTCATTCCCTATTGAAGATACAGTGGGATATTGGTCATGTTGCAATTCCTAAGGCTTCCACTAGATGTCCACAGTCTTCAGAACCTTGTTTGATGCTTCTACTGTAAAGGAGGGGCTCATAAGGGCTCTTTGAGTCAGTGGTCTGGCAGAGGGCCACAAGCTCGTGACGCTTGTTCACGTGAGAGTTAGCTTGAGTTCCATTGAATATCTGAAGACAAAGGAGTTCTCCGGTTGAAACATTATTGAAGATTTATGTTAAAACATCCCAAAGATTGATTTTATACATTGTTTGACATGTTTCTACGGACTGTAACGGAACTTTTTGACATTTCGTCTGCTCCTAGTGAACGTGCTTCGTGAGTTTGGATTTGTTTACGAAAGTAGCTCTACGGACATAAATGATGGACATTATCGAACAAAACAAACATTTATTGTGGAACTGGGATTCCTGGGAGTGCATTCTGATGAAGATCATCAAAGGTAAGTGAATATTTATAATGTTATTTCTGACTTATGTTGATTGCACAATATGGCGGATATCTTCTTGGCTTGTTTGGTGACTGAGCGCCGTACTCAGATTGCATGGTTTGCTTTTTCCGTAAAGCTTTTTTGAAATCTGACACAGCCGTTGCATTAAGAACAAGTGTATCTAAAGTTCAATGCATAACACTTGTATTTTCATCAACATTTATTATGAGTATTTCTGTAAATTGATGTGGCTCTCTGCAAAATCACCGGATGTTTTTGGAACTACTGAACATAAAGCACCAATGTATACTGAGATTTTTTTATATAAATATGAATTTTATCAAACAAAACATACATGTATTGTGTAACATGAAGTCCTATGAGTGTCATCTGATGAAGATCATCAAAGGTTAGTGATTCATTTGATCTCTATTTCTGATTTTTGTGACTCCTCTCTTTGGCTGGAAAAATGGCTGTGTTTTTCTGTGACTTGGCTCTGACCTAACAAAATCGTTTGTGGTGCTTTCGCCGTGAAGCCAATTTGAAATCGGACACTGTGGTGGGATTAACAAGAAGTGTATCTTTAAAATGGTGTGAAATACTTCTATGTTTGAGGAATTTTAATTATGGGATTTCTGTTGTTTTGAATTTGGCGCCCTGCACTTTCACTGGCTGTTGTCATATCGATCCCGTTAGCGGGATCAAATCAAATTTTATTTGTCACATACACATGGTTAGCAGATGTTAATGCGAGTGTAGCGAAATGCTTGTGCTTCTAGTTCCGACAATGCAGTGATAACCAACAAGTAATCTAACTAACAATTCCAAAACTACTGTCTTGTACACAGTGTAAGGGGATAAGGAATATGTACATAAGGATATATGAATGAGTGATGGTACAGAGCAGCATACAGTAGATGGTATCGAGTACAGTATATACATATGAGATGAGTATGTAGACAAAGTAAACAAAGTGGCATAGTTAAAGTGGCTAGTGACATAAGAATGCAGTCGATGATCTAGAGTACAGTATATACATATGCATATGAGATGAATAATGTAGGTTAAGTAACATTATATAAGGTAGCATTGTTTAAAGTGGCTAGTGATATATTTACATCATTTCCCATCAATTCCCATTATTAAAGTGGCTGGAGTTGGATCTCAGCCCTAAGAAGTTTTAACGACCATTCCACAGGTGCATGTTCATTAATTGTTTATGGTTCATTGAACAAGCATGGGAAACAGTGTTTAAACCCTTTACAATGAAGATCTGTGAAGTTAATTGGATTTTTACAAATTATCTTTGAAAGACAGGGTCCTGAAAAGGGGACGTTTCTTTTTTTGCTGAGTTTACGTGTGAATGTCTGTGTGTGCATGGTTAGTGTGGATGAAAGTTAGGGGAGAATGCAAGATTACATTGTTTACTAGTGGAGCCCCATCTGCCACCAACTGTCACAGACATACAACATTGTGAAAAGGAGGTCGGGGGGTCAGTGAGAGAAGAGAATGAGCAGTAGCTTCACCCTCTCCAGCAGGTCCTTGGCCTCCTTGGTGAGCCAGCCAGGGTAGTGAGGCACGTCCATCCTGATGGACTCAAAGAGCTCTTCCTCGTCATCACCCTGGAATGGCGACTGGCCAATCAGCATCTCATACACCAGCACGCCAAACGACCACCAGTCCACGGAGAAGGTGTACTTCTGTCCCAGCAGGATCTGAGGATGGACAGACAGAGACACATGTTAAGAGTCAACTATGTTAAGAGTCAACTACAGTCAGGATCAAAACACAGGCTAACAAATGCAGGACAGAGAGTAAATTGCTTTCAACAGAATCCTACAAAACCCTATCCCGCATAGACACAGACAGTCACACAAACCTCTGGTGCGATGTAGTCTGGTGTCCCACAGAAAGTGGTGGCCCGATTCTCTCCAAACATGTTCTCCTTGCACATCCCAAAGTCAGCAATCTTAATGTGGCCGTCCCTGTCCAGCATCACATTGTCCAGCTTCAGGTCCCTGTAGCAGGGAAGGGTTAAGGCAGGGGGGAGAGGGGTTCAATCCGCTCCCTGATTAAAGGGAATTAAGTTAATCTATTAAGCATTAATACAGGGGTGAATCATGTGCACGACAAGATCAGGCCATCGCAGTTCATGGAGCTCACCTGTAAATAATTCCTTTGGAATGGAGGAACTGCAGTCCAATTACGATTTCAGCTGAGTAGAACCTGGGGGAGAACAATGGTAGAGGCCCAACTACTTCTGAGTGCATAATCATTATGAAAGGCCTACAGTCTGTCCTTAACCTGTTATCAAACCCTCTTGGATGAGTTTTAAAGTAACATAACTACTTAGTGGCTGGTGGATGGTGAGATTGCAGTGTTATGTAGACTCTGTCTGTCACTCACGTGGCTCTGTAGAGATCAAAGCGACCCTTATCTTGTATGTGGAACATCAGATCCCCTCCATTCAGGTACTCCATCACGAAAAACAGGTGTTCCTGGAAAAACACACACACGCACATAATCCTATCATTTACACAGATAAGTATAGTGACACAAATCAGTCTGAGGGAAAATAGTTCTCATGATAAAAGGCGAAGCTTTGGAGAGGGGTCTCACCCTGGTCTGGAAGGTGGAGTAGAGGTGTGCGAGGAAGGGGTTGTCCCAGGCCAGGGCCAGGACTCTCTTCTCCACCATGGTACACTCCACATCATCATCCATCAGAACCACATCTTTCTTCAGGGCCTTCACAGCAAAGTACTGCCCTCGCCCCTTCAGCTCAGCCAGCAGGACCTGGAGCGCCAGACGGGAAAGGTGATACTGTTAGGCTGTATACTCCCAGAGAGAAAACACATGTTGAACAACTATCAGACCAGAGCAGGTCACTGGGTTGCTATTGTCATTGACAACAGATAATAACATATAGTAACTAAACACCTAAAGTAGGTTAGTTTGCAGCAGTTGAAGAGTGCCTTAGAACCTTTTAGACAAAGCAGTATTAGCATGTGACACTTGTGGGAAGGCAATTGAGTGTGTGTGCATGGGTGTCAGTGATGTGAGGGTAAATGTACCAGAGTGGTTGGCCTGGGGCCTACATTACCTTGCCAAAGCTGCCCTTGCCCAGCACCTTGTGGAACACAAAGTCATCGATGGTGAGGTGGATCGTGGGGGTGATGTTGGTGGGGGCAGGGACCTTACCACCCTCCCACAACTTCTCATTGGCTTCTGTTGAACACACACACACACACACAAAAAGAGGGGCATAATTTCAATAGATACATTTCCACATGTAAAGACACAACAACAACAAAATATGGATAAGAAAAAACAAAAAGTGTAGTTTACTTAAGCAGGCTTGAGGGGGGGGGGGGGGGGTTGTACATGGCCAATATACCACGGCTAATGGCTGTTCAGGATACAGCCCTTAGCCGTGGTATATTGGTCATATATCACAAATCCCTAGGAGCCTTATTACTATTATAAACGTGTTAAGGACGTAATTAAAACAGTAAAAATACATGTTTTGTCATATACCTGGTATACTTAAGCAATACGGCATGAGGAGTGGGTGTGGTATATGGCCAAAATACCACAACTAAGGGCTGTTGTTATGCACGACACAACATGGAGTGCCTGGATACAGCCCTTAACCGTGGTATATTGGCCATATACCACAAACCCCTGAGGTTCCTTATTGCTATCATAAACTGGTTACCAATGTAATTAGAGCAATAAAAATACATGTTGTCATACTCGTTGTATACGGTCTGATATACCACGGCTGTCAGCCAATCAGCATTCATGACCCGAACCACCCAGTTTATAATGCAGAATACCTTGCTCTCAGCTGCAACAGTGACAGCTACTCACCACTAGGGTCCGCTCCTGGGCTTTTGTTGAAGTCCTGGTAGATGTCCGTTGACTCGGATTTGTTGGATTCAGACCTACTTATGGATTTCTGTGGGGGTAAAAATGCCATTACAATAGGTTTATGAATGTGCATTAATGATTCTAAAAAACACATTCATATGTGTGAATGTGAGTATGACCAAGTGCATATCCCTGCCTTTCACACCTGGCTAACTTGGTTGAGGGCCTCAGACAGAAGTTTCTGGTTGATTCCACAGAGATTGCCCACTTTCTTCTGACACTTGTGATGGATGTTCATGGAACAATCTGGCAGGAGAAAGGAGAGAAGAGTAAGACACTGGTTGTGAAAGACGGAGAGGGAAAGAGATAGAGGGCCAGAGCTAACAGATTGTGTGTATTGAAGATAGATGGAAAGAGACAGAGGGAATGAGAGAGAAGGGGCATCACACCCACCTTCACACTTGATGCCCTGCTTGACCATTCCCCACAGCATACTGCCACAGTGGTCACAGAAGGTAGGGCTCATGTAGTTGTGGCTCTTGAAGCGATGCGGCATGTCGATCTTAAAGCGCTCCTTCTGGAACTGTGGACACAGAGCTACTGTCATCAAAGAGCCAGTCCATAGTACCAATGAGCACTGCCCAAAAACCTGGGAGTATGTGGGGCCTCACAGCCCTTCTGAAGCTCCTCATGGTTCCACAAAGGGAGCAGGGGGCACACACCTACACCCTTAACTGGTGGACTGACTCCACCCTCACAGCACTGACTGGCCTATAAATCCACCTACACACCCAGGGGAACTCCCATACAGGCTGCAGACAGGGGACTCTCCCCTCCAAGAGAAGGCAGATCTATCCTAGCTGCCTCAGGTGCTGAAGAGCTGATCCTACTGCTGCAGATACTAGCAGCCTTACGATCTCCCTGGCTGTATACTTCATAAGCAACACTAGTTAAAAGTGCTCCACTACTGGTAACAATGGTCTTATGCTGAAACCACTGGCACTATACTGGCTACTTTGGTCCTTTGCTAGCTAAATTACAACTGGAACGGAGCACCACTGTTCAGTTTTAAACACGAGCCCATTGATTTGCCTGGTCTCTGACGGCCGTTGGCCTCCCTGAATGGGTCTCGTCTTGCCGTTAAAGGGATGCAGAGAAGCGTGACACAGTTCCCTCACAGCTGCATGACCGCAATGCAATCAGAGGAATTGTTGTGGGAAAATGACGATCCAAGTAAACATATTGATCAAGGGAAATGCTTCGTTGAAAACTGATCTTCAAACACCAACTACTATTTGCAATGTATTATGACAGGTGGTCATAATGCTTACCACAGTGTCTCTACTGTTCTCTGCTGTTCCGGTGCATCTCCCAATGATTTTGTCGATGCATTTCTTGTGGATAGCCGCGTTGCATTCTGAGGACAGAGATAAAGCCACATTAGGGCAAGCTCACAGTTGAGACATTCACCTATTGATATGAGAAATGTGTATATTTTTGGGAGTGAATGATTGCACAGCGAACGTTTAGGATGCCTCCAAGCTACAAAACAATGTCCATATAGTGGAAAAATCTAAACAGCAAGTGGTCAGAGAGACACTCACGTCGGCACTTGTAGCCTTGCTTGTTGAGTCCCCTGTTTGAAAAGAAAACAGGGTGTAAGAGTCATACAATACATTTCTAATCTTTGTGCACTTTTCCCAGAAGGTGAGAAAACCTCATGAAAATAATTGATGGTGACAATAAACAACGGTAGCTTAACAGAATGAAAGAGAGGAGAGACATTCATTCATCTTTTGCACAAACACCGTCCGCACACACTTCGAAGGCCAAAAGGGACATTGGTCATTCCTCAACCTGTCACCATTAGGAACCAATAACAGTTTTCTTCTCTGGTCGGAAGGGGACAGCCCTGCCCTGGGGATTGTGCTGAGCTGCTGACCTTGTTGGAACACCCTGTGGGTTTTCCCAAGACAGTGTCTTACAGAGCTCACATTACAGGTCGCGCGATAGCCAGTCTTATTGTTATTATTGGCCTGGCTCCTCCAGTCAGGGAACAATTAGGACTGCTAATGGGTCTACTTAGAGACCCCATGGGGGCTGGTTTTGGGGTAATCAGTCAACTCTCTCTGTACTCTGGTTTACTGCTAGGCCAAGGCATAATACTGTTTGCGTGTAAAACAAACAACTACACAAGTAAACCAGGTTGAAAGCCCACTCTTTGATGTAGTAATGACGTGTGAGAAAGTCATGCTCTTTTTCCATGGTCAGTATGGATGGTATTATACACCATCTTGCCTATGCTGCTCGGTCATCGCTCATCCACACATTTATATGTACATATTCTTATTCCATCCCTTTGATTTGTGCGTATTAGGTAGTTGTTGTGGAATTGTTAGATTACTTGTTAGATATTACTGCACTGTCAGAACTAGAAGCACAAGCATTTCACTACACTCGCATTAACATCTGCTAACCATGTGTATGTGCCCAATACACTTTGATTTGGTCATGGTGGTGTTAGGATAGGTATTCTCCGTCTCTCACCAGACAAACTCCCTGCAGACAGAGCAGAAGGTGGGCTGTCCGAAGAAGGTGGCGGTGAATTCATGGTTCTTGATGAAGTGCACCTTGGGCTGTTTAATGGCTCTCCTTCGGTTCAGTGTCTTCGGCTCGTCCTCCACTTCGCGCATCTTCACTGTCGATTTAAACGCTGCTGGGGACACATGAAAATGATCAAGCTAATGATTCTATGTTCTCAGTCATACCATTGTGTCTGTGGGTGATATTGAGACATTTTGTTACAGTAGCTAGGATTCCATCCAATTTGCGACAGATTTTCATGCAAACATAAACAAATCTGCATAAAACTATAAGCGCATTTTCAACCAGAATGTGTTTCCATCAAAATGACTTTTTGCATATAAAAGGCTGTCCGTGTTGATGTAGTGCACATAAAAATAACTTTTGCTGTTAAAATCCCATGTACCAAAGGAGAAATACAAAGTTAAATGGGTTTCCATGGCATTTTCAACTCTACCGATGGTTTTGTCACAACAAATGTTGCGTTATATAGCAAATGTGCCTACAATGGTTTCGGCACGTGCACTTTAAATCATCAGCTTGCAGCGGGTAGCCACATTATGACATTATTATGGTTAACAGTGATATTAATACTGTCAAACGGCAGCCAAGCATCGATCATCATGTCACCTTCGATATTTATTGCAAAGGAGCATCAAAGCCTTGCACTTTCACCACCCTGTAAAGTTCTTCATAACTTATTTCATCTGTAGCCTAATAAACTGTATGGTTTCCCGAGTCATAGTGGGAAGACCAAGTTTACTCCAATATGATGGTTTTTAGTTCAATATTTGCACATAAAAAGGGGTTTCCAATCACCATTTCTCGCATAATACATTTTACAGAGACAAAAAGATCCCACCATGTCGATGAACAAATTGTCTGTTGGCATTTCCATCAGCCTGATCGTGACTTTTTTCATGTGTCAGGTAAATCATCATGAAATGGTGGAAAACTGGTGATGGAAACATTGTTACAAATGGCACCTTGGTAAAAAAAATGAAATAAATGGAATTGCAAAAATTCATGCACCTTGTATCTACATTGTTATATTCTAAACCTGCATAAGTTGAGTCTCAGAGTTAGAGATGATCTATTTGCTATAGAAATACCATTTATAAAACATGAACCATCAAATTGGGATAGATTAAGGAAAAGAGATCTACAGACTGAGGTCACACTTGTTTGACTTTCAGAGTAAACCGTGACGACCTTCTGGGAAATGTGGATGCAGCTGGAGGAAGCCAAGGGGGCTGGGTCAAAGGTCATGAAAAGAAAATGAGAGCGGCGTGAGAGAGGTAAACAAAGAAAATAAAAACTGATATGAGGACTGTGAGAAAACACAAAAGAGAGTGAGGGAGGACACAGACAGACGGGAAGATGAATAGATCAAGAAGAAGAAAAAAAGATCTCATTCCATTGACTGGTGTGTATGTTTAGAGAGGAGTTGCTCCTGCCTGCCAGCTCTGGATACAGGCTGGTGACAGAGTCAGGCAGAGGGGGCTACTCAGACACACAGGACGAAATATACCACAGTCTGGGCTGCATTTCAGGAAACCTGCAGAGAGAGGGGGTATGATGGATGCTGCTCCAGCCTAGCCTAGCCCAGGCCAAGCCAGAGCAGTTGCAGCCTGAATGGGACACTCCCACATACAGTCCCTCCCTAGGCCTGGGTCATATGCCAGCGGTAGATACACACACTCCCCCTTTCAGGGCCTGCAGGGCTTCTGGGTTAGGCTGAGCTCAATGTGACGAGCTGGCCTGGCAGACTTGTGCAGCAGCATATTTCTCTAAATCAAATCAAATATATTTCTCACATGCGCCGAATACAACGAGTGCAGACTTTACCATGAAATGCTTACTTACGAGCCCTTTTCCAACAATGCAGTTGCAATGTAAGAAAATTAACAAATAGACAGAAATAAAATATGAACATAATAAAATAACAATAACGAGGCTATGTGTAAGGAGTACCTATAGAGTCAGTGTACTAGAGTTTGAGGGAGTTGGGTGAGTGATTGAGGTAATATGTAGGTAGGGGGTGAAAAGCAGATTAAGTGTTCAGCAGTTTATTGGCTTTGGGGTAGAAGCTGTTCAGGAGCCTTTTGGTCCCAGACTTGGCGCCCCAGGACCACTTGCCGTGTGGTCGCAGAGAGAGCAGACTAAGTTGGGTGGCTGGAGTCTTTGACAATTTGTAGGGCCTTCTTCTGACACCACCTGGTATAGAGATCCTGGATGGCAGAGAGCTCGGCCCCAGTGATGTACTGAGGTATACGCACTACACTCTGTAGAGCCTTGCGGTGATGCAGCCAGTCAAGCCTACCGCTGTTGCCTGCCATCACCACCTGGGGGCATCCTGTCAGAAAGTCCAATATCCAATTGCAGAGGGAGGTGTTTAATCCCAAGGATCCTTATCTTAGTGATGCGCTTGGAGGGCACTATGGTGTTGAATGCTGAGCTGTAGTCAATGAACCACATTCTAAGTGTTGCTTTTGTCCAGGTTGGTAAAAGGCAGTATGGAGTGCAATAGAGATTGCGTCATCTGTGGATCTGTTGGGGCGGAATGTGATTTGGAGTGGGTCCAGGGTAAGCATTTTCTTGTTTGCTTATGGCCTTATTCAGCTCGTTGAGTGCAGTTTTCGTGCCAGCATCGGTTTGTGGTGGTAAATAGACAACTATAAAAAATAAAAAACTCTCTTGGTAAATAGTGTGGTCTACAGCTTATCTATAGCGCCGCCGCCTCCGAGTGACGGGGATTTGGGACCGTTCTGGGATGAGCATTATGTCCTTTCCCTCTGATTCGTTGAAATAGAAGTCCTTATCCAAATCGAGGTTATTGATCTCTGTTTTGATGTCAAGAAGCTCTTTTCAATCATATGAAACGATGGATGAAACATGTTAGAAGCAGCGCAAAAGAAAAAAACACACAAAATAGCACAATTGATCAGGAGCAGCTTTGAGTATGACTATCCGGGGCCTCCCGAGTGGCGTAGTGGTCTAAGGCACTGCATCGCAGTGCTAGAGGAGTCATTACAGACGGTGATTGGGAGTCCCATAGGGCGGCGCACTGTTGGCCCAGTGTTGTCCGGGTTAGGGGAGGGTTTAGCCGGGGGGGGGTTTACTTGGCTTACTGCGCTCTAGCGACTCCTGTGGCGAGCCGGGCGCCTGCAGGCTGACCATGGTCGTCAGTTGAAAGACTATTTCCTCCCACACATTGGTGCGGCTGGCTTCTGCGTTAAGCGGATGGGTGTTAAGAAGCGCAGCTTGGTGGGTCATGTTTCGGAAGACACATAACTCGACCTTCACCTCCCGAGCCAGTTGGAGAGTTGCAGCAATGAGACAAGATCAAAATTTTGGGAGATAAAAATATAAAAATCGAAATAATTATAATAATAAAAATGTTTAACTATTGTTCAGGAGCCCGTAAAACGGCGGCCATTCCCTCCAGCACAATTATCCATTTACCACTAGAGGCCACTGTTTACTGTCTAATCAGTGTTTATGAGTGCTAGAGAGTACAGAGAGAGACAGAGAGATATACAGTAAGTGTCAGATTGAGAGCATGTATGTTTGGGCTACTACCTGTTGTGTCTGTGTCCTGCGTAAAGAACTGGATGGCCATTTGAACCTTCCCAGAAGGCTGCAGGTCTACCCAGAATTCAGCACAGCCATTGCCCTTCTTACAGCGCTCGGCCAGCACGGACACGCCCACCGTGGCCTCGGCCAATGGCTCCTCTGTGGTCTTCATCAGAATCACCTGCAGGACACGGCCCTCGTAGATGTGGGCGTCGAAACAGGACTTCCAGGCTGGGTACATAGTGGGTTTCCTCTGGACCAGGGTCTTCCCTCGCTCTGGAGAGCAAGAGGAGAGAGGGAGGGAGATGAGTTACACTACTACATACAGATTACACATGTGCTTGTCACAAAGTGTGGTTGTGTACATGTGAAAGGCAGGGAGAGAGAGAAAAAGGTGAGAGTGAGAGGTGTGTATGTACAGTTTGGTAGTACTCTATGGGTAGTGCTACTGACCAGTGCTGAGGGACTCCTTCATCTTAATGGCACAGAAGGGATCGTTAGTCGAGGGGGCCAGGACTCCCACATCAAACGCATTAAAGGCGATGCGCAGGAAGGGCTCCATGGTGACCACTCAGTCAGCAGCCTCCTGTAAAACATACGCAGTCAGGGTTACAATTATGAAAGACATAAGGCTGCACAGCACAAACAAACACTCATACTCAACACATATCCTAAAAACACAAAGTAAAAACACAAAAGGCACAGCTGTGGGCCACCAAAGAGACAGGAAATACAGAGGAAGTGGAAGCTACCCACTGTCACGTACCATGCTAAAATAACACCCTACATTGCGACATCAGAGGGGAGAGAGACCATTGTGAAAGACTCAGGAGAAGAAGAAATTCCTCTCCTGTCCCAGGGACTATGTGAGAGAGTTGGAGAGAGAGAGCAATATAAGACAGCGGGAGAAGAAGAGAGAATCAGACAGAAAATAATTGGGATCAGAAACACACGCCACATTAAGTCACAGAGAGGGAGAGTGCTCTAAATTTGGTCCGCCGGCTTTTCCTTTCCCTCTGCCAATAGTTTTTTGTTGGCTGACTTAGACACGCCTTTGAGATGTAGTCATAGGGGTCCTTCCCTGGGTCATGAGGCCAACCAAATCCCTACACCTGCAAAAACCTTATCGAAACCCAGAAAGGATGAGGTCGGTTTTGACGATATAGTGACTAAAACCTCTACCAAAGCGGAGACCAGGAGCATAGAGGAAAGAGGAGACAAGGCTGTGAGACAGCTGACTGGATACACAGCACAGCAACACAAAAGATTGTGGCCAGCATGCCGTTTGTGGACTCCACAATCTTACAGACCACAAAAGGCCTGACAATGTTTCCCATACAGCTTCAAAGCTAAACAAACCACATTTTTTCATGAAGGCTGCACTCACTGTCAAAGGATCCATGACGTTGGCTGGATAAATGTGAACTGGCAAGTCCAGTAAGACTGCTCACTCATCAGTTTACTGCTACCAACAATTTGAAAAGGTGACAGCAGTTTCCCGGATTAGGACACCTTTTGTTCCTACATGTCATTTCGGGGAATCAATGTCTTTCATAACCCAACGGGTCTAATTAGGGCTGGGAATTGTCAGGGACCTCACGATATAATACTATCACGATAAGTGCAATATGTATTGCAATTTGCAAGATTGTCTATATATTGAGATTTCAATGTTCCAAATAAATTGCTCTATAAAAATAAAGAGAGTTGCACACTATATACAGTATGAGTCAATGGTTAGGACACACCTACTCAGTCAAGGGTTTTTCTTTATTTGTACTATTTTCTACATTGTAGAATAATATTGAATACATCAAAACTACGATAACACATATGGAATCATGTAGTAACCAAAAAAAAGGTTTTAAACAAATCAAAATATATTTTATTTTAGATTCTTCAAAGTAGCCAGCCACCCTTTGCCTTGATAACAGCTTTGGACACTCTTGGCATTCTCGCAACCAGCTTCACCTGGAATGCTTTTTCCAACAGACTGTGTAAAATCAGGCCTTCATGGTCAAATTGTTGCAAAAAAAACTACTAAAAAGGACACCAATAAGAAGAGGAGACTTGCTAGGGCCAAGAAACACGAGCAATGGACATTAGACCGGTGGAAATCTGTCCTTCAGTCTGATGAGTCAAAATTTGAGATTTTTGGTTCCAAACGCTGTGTCTTTGTGAGACACAGAGTAGGTGAACGGATGATTGCCGCATGTGTGTTTCCCACCGTGAAGCATGGAGGAAGAGGAGGTGTGATGGTGCTTTGTGATTTTATTTAGAATTCTAGAATTCACACTTAACCGGCATGGCTACCACAGCATTCTGCAGCGATACGCCATCCCATCTGGTTTGTGCTTAATGGGACTATCATTTGTTTTTCAAAAGGACAATGACCCAACATACCTCCATGCTGTGTAAGTGCTATTTGACCAAGAAGGAGAGTGATGGAGTGCTGTATCAGATGACCAGGTCTCCACAATCACCTGACCTCAACCCAATTGAGATGTTTGGGATGAGTTGGACCGCAGAGTGAAGGAAAAGCAGCCAACAAGTGCTCAGCACATGTGGGAACTCCTTCAAGACTGTTGGAAAATCATTCCTCATGAAGCTGGTTGAGAGAATGCCAAAGAATGCAAAGCTGTCATGAAGGGAAAGGGTAGCTACTTTGAAGAATCTAAAATATTGGATTTGTTTAACACTTTTTTTGGTTACTACATGTTCTCATATGTGTTATTTCATAATAGATGTCTTCACTATTATTCTACAATGTAGAAAATAGTCAAAATAAAGAAAAACCCTTGACTGAGTAGGTGTGCCCAAACTTTTGACTGGTACTCCATATATGAGTAAGCGACAATTTTTTTTTTAATAGCTTACAGTTTATTCACTGTTAGTTAGCACCTCTAAACTAAATACATTTTTCTCTGTGTGTGCGCCAGCTCCTGCTTTACATTACCCAAATATATTGCTCATCCTGTCTGCTGCAGAGGGACAAGAGAGCCATGAGAAAACTGCTGAAAGTGTAGACCCCCCACCCCAATTAAAATAGGTAAGAGGGTGCAGACAACTAGCGCAAAAAAAATATTGCGAGATCGTCAAAACTATACGATATATCGTCAAAAATAATATGCAGCTGTATCCATTTCCCCCTCATCACTAAGGCTAATGGTAAGTGAGTGAATGGTGAACTACCTTCTTACATAAGGCTTCTTTAGAACAAAACATTTGAACAGCAGAGCTACAGTTCGTCACAGAGCTAACGTTAGCATGCCAAAGAGGGAGGCGGCATTAGCCTACATCATAATTCCCCAAGCAGCCATGAAATCCTACAGAATTCCTTCAAGAATTTCCACACAGCCGTTTTCTTGTGAGCTTTGTGTTGTAGCTACTCCAATTTCCTCTTTTCAGTGTTTGTGGCAATACTCATGTGGATTAACAAACAGTGATTTCAGTGAAGTACTACTCCCCCGTAACCCAACTAATGTGACATCTCGTGACTCCAGCCACTCAGATGTCCTGTGGCTGTTCTTATCAAAGCGTTGTGTGTTGGTACAGTGTGGTATTAGCTAAGGATATGATATGGTCTTATCCTTTAACTTCTCTGCAACATAACATACAGTATGTACTGCCAATGTAGTGGTACAAGTGTCCTTGTGTGTAAAGAGAAAAATCAGTCAGACACTGCTTTGTGTTCATGCTCATTTTTACATTATTGTATGTCAGTCATTATCTGGGTTAGTCATGTAGACTGGAACACCTTGTGGCATTGAGGAGCATTCAGCTCACAGTTACTGGTATTGTACATGTCTGAAGTCAGAACGGGTTCTGGTTTCATTAGGTTAAGTAATGGTACTGCTCTCACTCACTCCCTCTCCGGGACTTAAAGTGAACTGTGAATCTGATCCCATTGAGAGATAGTAGTTAGTAGGGTTGGGTGATATCCTGATTTTCATACCGTTTCTGTACCATACCAGGGTATACAGTATTACCAAATGTGCACCCAAAACATGATAGGCATCTTGATCCAGGAGGGGATTGAATGCATCGGCTGTAACCAAGAAGCTTGACATCTAACCACTTAGCTAGCAAGTTAGCAAACCAAATGCATAGCTGGAGCCCTGAGCTGGATAGAAGTTATTTGACACAGCTTAGATTTCTTATAGTTATAAGCAGTGACGCAGCACGTATTGAAAATCATACCATCGGTATTTTGAAATACCCCGGTATACAGTATATCACCCGAGCCTAATGGCCTGAGGTCAAGAGGGCTGAAACAGCTGTGAGTGAAACTCTCCCACTGTCTTCCTCCGCCCACGCGCTACCCATGTAGATAAACACAAAAGATATGGTTGCATGGGAAATTGGGAATCCCTGCTTCCGGAAGTAGACTTTGGAGTCGACTTGGAAATAAGCCCAAAAGCAACTAAAGACTGGATGCCAGCGGTCTGAAACAGCTACAGTACATTGCATAACATTGATATATACCATAGACATAGTAAATACATTTGCGCTCTCTTGTAGACTGTTGTCTCCCCAGAGAGACTGGAAAAAGTGTGCCCAAGCAGCCGGGGAGGGAGTGTGCAAAAATAACAGGAGAGGGGAAAGAGAGACGGAGGGAAACAGCGGAGGTGGGCAGCATACTGAAAGGCAGGCTAGTGGACAGGAGTGAAAATCAAACATTAGTGACATATACAGTCTTCAGACCTCTCGAGAGTGGAGTCACAGAGACGTCCACTTGAAGAGGCTGTGGGTAGAATAGGTTTCTCTGTGTGTGTGTTTTCTTTAGGGAATATGACTTGGAGCCAGAGGGCCTCAACTGTGCTATTTAGATTAGGCACTCAAGTAACTATTTAGCTGTTGTGCTGAAATTAAAGGGCCAGAGTAACCATAAATATAAAACTAAAATATCGCATTTAGGTACAGTACGTGTTAATATACACTGAGTGTACAAAACATTAAGAACACCTGCTCTTTCCATGACAGACTGACAAGGTGAACCCAGGTGAAAGTGATGATCCCTTATTGATGTCACTTAAATCGACTTCAAATCAGTATCGATGAAGGGAAGGAGACAGGTTAAGGAAGGATTTTTAATCATTGAGACAATTCAGATATGGATTGTGTATGTGTGCTATTCAGCGGGTGAATGGGCAAGACAAAAGATGTAAGTGCATTTAAACGGGGTATGGTAGTAGGTGCCAGGTGCACCGGTTTGACTGTATCAAGAACTGCAATGCTGCTGGGTTTTTCACACCTCAACAGTTTCCTGTGTGTATCAAGAATGGTCTACCACCCATAGGACACCAAGCCAACTTGACTCAACCGTGGGAAGTATTGGAGTCAACATTGGCCAGCATCCCTGTGGAAAGCTTGACACCTTTTAGAGTCCATGCCCTGACAAATTGAGCCTGTTCTTAGGGCAAAAAGGGGGGTGCAACTCAATATTAGGAAGGTGTTCTCAATGTATATATCTTGAGGGAAGGAATATTCAGTGGAACAACACAGACCAGTGTACATTCGTAGAAAGGTTGGCATTCAAGAGAGATGTCATTAGAGAGGGAGGCAGTGGCCTCAGCACAGGGCTCTGCCCAAGCAGGACTGGCAGGTTTAGACTGGGAGCTTCTGTTTGGCTCAATCATCATTACTTTCAGCTGATCTGCTATCTACAGTATGGGACAGGGGCAATGGCAATGACTGTGCGTTTCCATCATGTCATCATGCAGTGTTTCAGTAGCTGCTGACTCCTGGCTGCTACCTACATACATGGATGAGTAAAGTAATCTTTGCCTGCTCATAGTTGGTTAAAGTCGCATGATGCACACCAGATGTTATCAATGTCACCGGCTGATGTCCACTGAAACACTTATCTTCCATCTTTTAGACTACAAAAGCACAGATACATGTACCTGCAACTTTTACATGTTGATGTTAGGAGGGTGGCTGGAGATAATTAATTTGATGTGGGAAAATGGTGAAAATTCCCTTTAAAGCTGGAATCCTTCATGATGAAACTGCCACGTCCATTTGCGATATTATATTAACAAAAAAAGTTACTGAACAAAGAAAACCCAATAACAATTACAATGTCTGTGGGGCGCCGTTTCCCTCTACTGTGGATGCCATATTTGGGGCGGCAGGTAGCCTAGTGGTTAGAGTGTTGGACTAGTGACTGAAAGGTTGCAAAATCAAATCTCCGAGCTGACAAGGTAAAAATCTGTCGTTCTGCCCGTTCCTAGGCCGCATTTGAAAATAAGAATTTGTTATTTACTGACTTGCCTAGTTAAATAATGAGTGGAGGAGGTTGAGGCTGATAAGGAGTTCCAGGAGAATACAGATGACTAGGTTTATAAAGGTGAACAACTGAGGGAATTTCCATATGTAAAATGTTTCAACCATTTTCCATCCTAAAAATTAGGACTAAGCTTAGATTTCTGGTCACACAAATGGAAACAAGGTTTTAGGAAACATCTTGCAGAAAAGGTATTTTAAAAGTATTAGAAATACATTAAAGCACAATAATGTTGAAGAACCCTATCAACATTTATATTTAGATTAGCAGAAATGATTTGCCTTCTATAAATTGAAGAAATATTACCTAGTGTCTTGTCTTTCTGTTGCCAAAACCCCACATATCTTTAAGATATTTTCAAATGCTGTCCTTCATGAGGAGGGAGGATAATGAGAGTTCACAGTGACTAAAATGTGTCATTCTGTTACCAAAGCTGTCAACAGCCTAGTGGTTAGAGCGTTGGACTAGTAACCGGAAGGTTGCGAGTTCAAACCCCCGAGCTGACAAGGTAAAAATCTGTCGTTCTGCCCCTGAACAGGCAGTTAACCCACTGTTCCCAGGCCGTCATTGAAAATAAGAATATGTTCTTAACTGACTTGCCTGGTTAAATAAAGGTAAAAAAAAAAAAAAAAAAAACAAGGCAAAGGGCGACTACTTTGAAGAATCTCAAATATATTTTGATTTGTTTAACACTTTTTTACTTATTACTACATGATTCCAATGTGTTATTTCATAGTGTTGACAATGTAGAAAATAGTCCAAATAAAGAAAAACCCTTGAATGAGTAGGTGTGTCCAAGCTTTTGACTGGTACTGTAGTTTTTAGCCTGAGCACTGCTGCGTGAGGGAGAGGCTGGCACTATATTGCTGCAGCTGCGGAGGTTATACGGGGCAAGCAGACAACTCTGCTACAGCTAAGAGTAGCTTGAGGCCACATGCTGCACTTTCTCCCCAGCCCCATTCCGTTAAAAGAACAGCTTGTTGTAGACTACTCCTTCTCATTTCGCTAAATGTTATATTGCATTAGTGAACTCTCACTCCACTTGCTACATACACATTGAGCCTCTCTTTTCCACTTTGTCTGGCCAAGCAAAACAAGCTACACGTGTGAAGGCTACATGTCTTTTTATGGGGGCACAACACACATCATAAAAAATACATTGAAAAGTTGTACATTTTTTAAAATGTATTATTTGAAATGTCATGGTAAATCCTTGTATGTACCAATGTCACGAGGATATTTTAATTTCATTTAGAAATATAATTTTCAGGGTTAAAATCAGGTCAAAATAGGCCTATATATATATATATATACAGTGCCTTGCGAAAGTATTCGGCCCCCTTGAACTTTGCGACCTTTTGCCACATTTCAGGCTTCAAACAAAGATATAAAACTGTATTTTTTTGTGAAGAATCAACAACAAGTGGGACACAATCATGAAGTGGAACGACATTTATTGGATATTTCAAACTTTTTTAACAAATCAAAAACATGAAAAGTTGTGTGTGCAAAATTATTCAGCCCCCTTAAGTTAATACTTTGTAGCGCCACCTTTTGCTGCGATTACAGCTGTAAGTCGCTTGGGGTATGTCTCTATCAGTTTTGCACATCGAGAGATAGAATTTTTTTCCCATTCCTCCTTGAAAAACAGCTCGAGCTCAGTGAGGTTGGATGGAGAGCATTTGTGAACAGCAGTTTTCAGTTCTTTCCACAGATTCTCGATTGGATTCAGGTCTGGACTTTGACTTGGCCATTCTAACACCTGGATATGTTTATTTTTGAACCATTCCATTGTAGATTTTGCTTTATGATTTGGATCATTGTCTTGTTGGAAGACAAATCTCCTTCCCAGTCTCAGGTCTTTTGCAGACTCCATCAGGTTTTCTTCCAGAATGGTCCTGTATTTGGCTCCATCCATCTTCCCATCAATTTTAACCATCTTCCCTGTCCCTGCTGAAGAAAAGCAGGCCCAAACCATGATGCTGCCACCACCATGTTTGACAGTGGGGATGGTGTGTTCAGGGTGATGAGCTGTGTTGCTTTTACGCCAAACATAACGTTTTGCATTGTTGCCAAAAAGTTCAATTTTGGTTTCATCTGACCAGAGCACCTTCTTCCACATGTTTGGTGTGTCTCCCAGGTGGCTTGTGGCAAACTTTAAACGACTCTTTTTATGGATATCTTTAAGAAATGGCTTTCTTCTTGCCACTCTTCCATAAAGGCCAGATTTGTGCAATATACGACTGATTGTTGTCCTATGGACAGAGTCTCCCACCTCAGCTGTAGATCTCTGCAGTTCATCCAGAGTGATCATGGGCCTCTTGGCTGCATCTCTGATCAGTCTTCTCCTTGTATGAGCTGAAAGTTTAGAGGGACGGCCAGGTCTTGGTAGATTTGCAGTGGTCTGATACTCCTTCCATTTCAATATTATCGCTTGCACAGTGCTCCTTGGGATGTTTAAAGCTTGGGAAATCTTTTTGTATCCAAATCCGGCTTTAAACTTCTTCACAACAGTATCTCGGACCTGCCTGGTGTGTTCCTTGTTCTTCATGATGCTCTGTGCGCTTTTAACGGACCTCTGAGACTATCACAGTGCAGGTGCATTTATACGGAGACTTGATTACACACAGGTGGATTGTATTTATCATCATTAGTCATTTAGGTCAACATTGGATCATTCAGAGATCCTCACTGAACTTCTGGAGAGAGTTTGCTGCACTGAAAGTAAAGGGGCTGAATAATTTTGCACGCCCAATTTTTCCGTTTTTGATTTGTTAAAAAAGTTTGAAATATCCAATAAATGTCGTTCCACTTCATGATTGTGTCCCACTTGTTGTTGATTCTTCACAAAAAAATACAGTTTTATATCTTTATGTTTGAAGCCTGAAATGTGGCAAAAGGTCGCAAAGTTTAAGGGGGCCGAATACTTTCGCAAGGCACTGTATATTAGGCTATATATTTTTAGCTCGCAAAAATTAATACTAAGAAAACTATTTGAATACTAACGTTCGTTCAAAAATGTGAATAACAGTGCACATCGCTATGACAAACCAAAGTTGGGTCACCTGCTACTGTCCTCCCCTCCACTGGCATACTGTCATGTTCAGCTCCTAACTGTTTTCTTATCATAACTGTCATCTGGTGGTCAAAGCAAGACTGTGAAAACAGTCTGGACAACCCCTCCCTCTCTCCTTCCACTGTCTCCATTTACTCTAAACAGCCCTCTCACCCACTGAGCACCAACCTTCCACTCTCTCCAGTTACTGTAAACAGCCCTCTCACCCACTGAGCACCAACCTTCCACTCTCTCCATTTACTCTAAACAGCCCTCTCACCCACTGAGCACCAACCTTCCACTCTCTCCATTTACTATAAACAGCCCTCTCACCCACTGAGCACCAACCTTCCACTCTCTCCATTTACTCTAAACAGCCCTCTCACCCACCTTCCACTCTCTCCATTTACTATAAACAGCCCTATCACCCACTGAGCACCAACCTTCCACTCTGCAAACACCATTGGAGCTTCTTTAAAAAACACCCTAAATCAAAGACTTAAGTTTTCTGCTCTTATTATACAGATACAGGTGAAAGGTGGGACTAGGTGGGCGGAAAGACCTGCTTTGAAGGGGCAGGTCAGTTAAAATGTGGAGTTGTGTGTTTTATATATATATATATATATGTCCACAATATGAGGTTGGAAAAATACTGTGAAATGGTGAACATTATGATAATGCCCCTTTAGTGTAAGAGCTGTTTGAAAACACCGGCTGAAATTTCAGCTTGTTTGGCTGGGTGAGGTTTTTGGACGTATCATTTAATAAACCAATAACAAAAGAGAGTTAGCCATGCTCTCTGCCAATAACATCTAGTTAAGGTTACACATCCCTCCCATTAGACCCCTCTCTCAGACCACTCCCACTGTCCGAGCAAAATTCTTGCTTGAGAAATTGCATTTTGCTATGAAATAATTTAAAAACAGTAAAGTCATTCATTGTTACCCAGAAATTATGTGATGGAGATAAAAACGGCTGCATTGTACATTGTATTATTCAAAACCAAATTGTATACCTGTTCAATCCCCTTGCTGTTCTAATTTTACAGATGTGACAGGTTTTCCTGGTTCTCCAATCATGCCCTGTGGGTGCCATGCTAAGATTTGTGGGAATCCTCTCTGACCACACATACAGCAGGCTGTTTTAGGACAAAATGGGTGGACCCAAACAGCTGACCCGATGGTCTGTTTACTGTAGACGAATAAACAGTCAGTCTCATCTTCTTTTTCATCGCTCTACCAAACACGCTCTCTCTCATACTGTACACTGTCTGCTGCTGGGCTGGCTCAGGGTCTGTGTTGGCCTGTCCATTAATCAAGGTGCCTTGATGTGAATTCTCTGTTCAACTACAGAATATGGATCCGTCAATCTGTCTGAGTTCACAGTGAGTGTGTAGAGTACATGCACAGGCCCCACCACAACCAAATGTTCACTCACCCGGGAAATATGACATAAACACAGCTGGTGCACAATGTTAAGAATCAATATTACACAAACCATTTCCCAAGCCGTGGGATTCCTCTAGCACCAGGATTATGAGATTAGAACCCAGGCTATTCCAGGCCAAGCTCAATTCAGTTCAAACAGCATTTTGTCACTCTGACTCCAAGACTGAGCAGCGAAGACTGTGTCCTCTGAACGGTAAAAGGCTCTCTGTGCTGTTGACAAAGTTCTACTTAGACCTAGATGGCCAGAGTGACTGGAACCTGAGATGTGAGAGAGGAGAGATGGGGGGGGACAAACGTCTCCAACCAGAGGACAAGGAGGGTCTATTGAGCAGGGCCAGGCCCAGGCCCTAGCAATTACAGTTAAGCAAACAGCCTCCACGCAATAATGAACCTGAACCTACGTCAGCCTGGATTAGATAATAGCTACTGTGTGTGTCAACTCAAAGAATAATGTTTTCTACTGAAGTTATTGCTCTTTGTGACTGAAATTACCATTTTGACTTTGGAAAAAAAGGGCGTCAGTGTAATTTACTACTCTATGTCTGTTAATACGTCATCTCTTTGTGTTAATATGGTTAAACTATATGGCAGCTGCTTGTGCAAGATAACCATGTCCTTACACACAACTAGAGCAATAGAGCAAGCATAAATTAGGTAGGGGGGGTAGTCTCATTTTGCCATACCTCCAAAATCACATTGTTGTTTGGAGAATTCTGTATTGTATTGAATGGTCCATTGGCTCCCAGATGCAAGATTTTGATTGGCTGTTACATTTCAAGGACCCTCCCTCTTCTGCTTGAACACTCAAAGAAAAGAGACATGTTGGTGAGTTTACCTACAGGCTATGGTAAACATGTAGTGTATCAAGTGTGGCCAACAGTCTGTGATTTATTGAAAGTGGATAAATGGATGTTAATAGTAGTTTCACAATAATCAACGATCAGGTTTGTATTCTGAAGGAATAGCAGGCACATACACAGGTCAAAGTGAGAAGAAGGGTAAGAAAATTGCCACGGGTGAATACACGATTGTCTTCTGGACTCCGGAAACTTTAAATTGGCTCAGAGAAATGGTGAGGCCTACTTTAAACGTCATTGTTCCACGAGCGTCTCATTGGATTGGCTGTCGATGAGGTCCACACAATGGTTCAATGGTGATTTGGGGGGATGGAGGTATGGCTATATGGTGAGAGAGGGAGTGGTGAGTGGATATGGTTGCAGCTATGTGGGGTGGGGGACATACCATGTGTATGTGTATGTACCTATGATTTGATATGCCCTGGTATTATTTGACTTGTAAAATGAGTGTCTGATGTGTGTTATCTGCTAATTCTTTGATCAGTTGTGCTTGTGCATTTTAGTATACACACTACCGTTCAAAAGTTTAGGGTCACTTAGAAATGTCCTTGTTTTTGAAAGAAAAGCACATTTTTGGTCCATTAAAATAACATCAAATTGATCAGGAATACAGTGGAGACATTGTTAACGTTGTAAATGACTATTGTAGCTGGAAACGGCAGATTTTTAATGGAATATCTACATAGACGTACTGAGGCCCATTATCAGCAACCATCACTCCTGTGTTCCAATGGCATGTTGTGTTAGCTAATCTAAGTTCATCATTTTAAAAGGTTAATTGATCATTAGAAAACCCTTTTCCAATTATGTTAGCACAGCTGAAAAATGTTGTCCTGATTAAAGAAGCAGTAAAACTGGCCTTTTAGACTAGTTGAGTATCAGGAGCATCAGGTGTTCATGGGAGTGTCTCTGTTTATTGCACATCAGCCAATGAGGGTACCTGTGACAAAATTGTCAACTTTCTGAGCGCAATTCTTTTAATTTTCTGAAATGAGGAAAAAATGATCTGCTCTGCCCATTACTGAAATGAGACATGCAATAGCCTTACTGTCTATCACCACTGAGGTTTTGGAGGATGATGAACACTTAAGTGATGATGATTTATGACAATTTAGGGCTTTGGATTAATACTGTAGGCATCGTCTCATCTGCTTAACACTTCAAAAGCCTTACGGTATGTAGTCTAAGATATTCTTGTTGTGGAAACAGGCCCTTTTACCATTGAGCTGTATGGAAGAGTAGAATGTATGCCATACACACACTGTAAATAAATAATTTAGCTTAAAGATTTGTCCTAATACTCATTTATCTAAAGCAGTGGTTCCCAACCTTTTTCAGTTACTGTACCACTAACTGAATTATGTGCATTTTACCAGTAAGCCTATGGTCTCATGAATCCCTGTGGATAAGCCAAGTACCCCCAGTTGGGAACCACTGATTTAAAGTATAGAGTGGGCCAAGATGTGACCTGTCACCCATAGTTACCTGTTCATAAAGTTATTTGTTTTAATCTTTCGCTTTTCACTTGACCAATAAAATCCATATTTGGAAACATCCATGTTCAGTGGATGTTATGACTCTATTGTAAATTAACTTGTAGTTGCCATTTCTGGATGAAACAAGTAAAGTGTACTACACAACTTTCAAAACAGAAAACGTGTGGGCTTTCCCCCCAGTGTTGGCCTAGAGAATTGTGAAAAGGCTATAGCCGTTGTGTTACTGCTTTTGCAGTGTACACGTCACAGCCCATAAAACATATACCGATATACAGTTTCAGACAGCAACAACAGGAACGATGTTAACAGTACATCAAATTGTAAGTAAAAAAATTATGACCAAAATAAACAGTAAAAAAAGGAACACAGAATATGTTCTATTCAAATAATTACACAACAAAGAATGTAACGTTATAAAAGTAAATACACGTGTTTTGTGAGTCTACATTGTCATTGGTTTCAGTACTACGTCTTATTTCCTCTTTCTTACATTACTTCTCTGTGGAATTGAAGATCATTTCCATTCTAGGGTCTCAGCACTACAGCTGAAATCAACCGTCAACGTTTGTGCCTCTTGTCTGCATGCCAAACGAGCAGACCGGTTCTTCTTCTCCCGGTGTAAGTTCAGTTTGTGGTTGCTGATCCACCACACTAGTTCCTCGTAGTTCAATTTGTGCAACAGATTTATTTGAAAGTTCTGGAAGCTTGGGTAGCACCTTCCAGGTGTCAAAGCAAACACCTTCTGATCAAGAAGCACACATACTATATGGTAGATGTCTCAGATCTACTTGAGATTAAGTGCTTTCCAGACTCTGGCTTCAGCTAACAGTCTTCATCAAATCACTGCATGAGGTCTGTCTGCTCTGCAACGGTCCTGCTGTCTTTCTGTGCCATGTCAAACTGGACATGGACCCCTGGATGTTGGATGAGGTATTTTGTGAGGCGCACATGATGTTTGCAATTCTTGCATCAAATACTTTGGTATTGCTCTGGGCTGACTATGTTGAAGACATATACCACTGCATCATGCTGGGATGATTTCTGTATTTTGAAAGTTACATATTTTGAAAACTTGATTGCTGACAAAGAGAAACATTTTGGGACTACGCCAACAACAGACTAATGAAACAATTAAAATGGACAATTCCACCCCAAAACTGATCACTTTAGTTGTCACTTCTAGTCGAGGTTGCACCAAAAACGATGCTTATAGCAGTTGAATTCCTATATCTGGCGTGCGGTCATCTGTCTCTGGGTCCCTGAATAGGCCTCGTCTCGCCAGACTCTCAGTGCTTTCCTGAACAGACAGTATTTTGGTACTTCTGGCGTTTGAGACAGCTGCGACACATCTTTTCGTTCGAACTCTAGAATTTGCACTTTCCCTCACAAAACAGAAATTATTTCCATGTCATTGGCACATTTATGTATATTGCATTTGAAAAGTATTCAGACCCCTTGACTTAATCCCATTTTGTTTTGTTACAGCCTTATACTAAAATGGTTAAAATATTTTTCCCCCCTCAATCTACACACAATACCCCATAATTACAAAGCAAAAACTGTTGTTTTTTCTCTCCAAATCTATTAGAAATAGACAGAAATACTTTATTTACATAAGTATTCAGACCCTTTGCTATGAGACTTGAAATTTAGCTCAGGTGCATCCTGTTTCCATTGATCATCCTTGAGATGTTTCTACAACTTGATTGGAGTCCACCTGTGGTAAATTCAATTGATTGGACATAATTTGGAAAGACAGACACCGGTCTATAAGGTCCCACATTTGGCAGTGCATGTCAGAGCAAAAACCATGCCATGAGGTCAAAGTAATTGTCCATAGAGACCCGAGACAGGATTGTGTCGAGACACATATGGGGAAGGGTACCAATTTTTTTCAGCATTAAGGGTCCCCAAGAACACAGTGACCTCCATCATTCTTAAATGGAAGCAGTTAGGAATCACCAAGACTCTTCTTAGAGCTGGCCGCTGGCCAAACTGAGCAACCGGGGGAGAAGGGCCTTGGTCAGGGAGGTGACCAAGAACCCGATGGTAACTCTGACAGAGCTCCAGAGTTCCTCTGTGGAGTTGGGAGAACCTTCCAGAAGGACAACCATCTCTGCAGCATTCCACGACTCAGGCCTTTATGGTAGAGTGGCCAGACGGAAGCCACTCCTCAGTAAAAAGGCACATGACAGCCTGCTTGGACTCTGACCATGAGAAACAAGATTCTCTGGTCTGATGGAACCATCCCTACGGTGGTTGGGCTCCTGAGAGGCACAGTGGTCTAAGGCACTGCATCTCAGTGCAAGAGGCATCACTACAGTCCCTGGTTCGAATCCAGGCTGCATCATATCCGGCTCTGATTGGGAGTCCCATAGGGCGGCACACAATTGGCCCAGCGTTGTCCAGGTTCGGCCGGGGTAGGCCTTCATTGTAAATAAGAATTTGTTCTTAACTGACTTGCCTAGTTAAATAAAGGTTAAATGTTAAAAAATATATTTTTAAAATGACAGTGAAGCATGGTGATGCCAGCATCACGCTATGGGGATGTTTTTCTGCTGCAGGGACTGGGAGACTAGTCAGGATCGAGGGCAAGATGAACGGAGCAAAGTACAGAGAGATACTTGATGAAAACCTGCTCCAGAGTGTTCAGGGGGTTCACCTTCCAATAGGACAGCGACCCTAGGCACACAGCCAAGACAACGCAGGAGAGGCTTCGGGGACAAGTCTCTGAATGTCCTTGAATGGCCCAGGCAGAGCCCGTATTTGAACCCGATTGAACATCTCTTGAGACCTAAAAATAGCTGTGTAGCGACACTCCCCATCCAGCCTGACAGACCTTGAGAGGATCTGCAGAGAGGAATGTGAGAAACTCCCCAAATACAGATGTGTCATACCCCAAAAACCTTGAGGCTGTAATTGCTGCCTAAGGTGCTTCAACAAAGTACTGAGTAGAGGGTCTGAATACTTATGCACATTCTATATTTATTTTGAATTTTTTATACATTTGTTAAAATTTCAAAAAAATTGTTTTTGCTGTCATTATGGGATGTTGTGTGTGGATTGATGAGGGAAACAAATAATTTAATCCATTTTAGAATAAGGCTGTAATGTAACAAAACGTGGAAAATGTCAAGGGTTCTGAATACTTTCCCGAAAGCACTGTATATACTTTTATATGAGTAGAAGATTGCGACAGGAGTCACATTCTGCTTTTGAAAACCCATCACTCAGCGTGACAGGTCCCATTATCTCTTCTAAAGCCCGTGTGTAGTCAAGTCGCAATAAAGAAGATTTACTTTGCAAAAGGTTGTTTGCTCCTGTTACAGTCATACGGTTCACCACAAACAAGGTATAGGCTACATCAACATATTTTGATGGGGTCTTAATCTGCGATTTCACAGCCATACTCATGCACAATTGCACCTACGACACTAATCTATTGAGCTCCTCCGCCCAAACAAGGCATTTGATTGGTTTGATGTGTTGCGAGGCGCCACCAATTTAGACCAGGTTCCCACCATTTTTTCCAGCTGATTTTGTGCATTGGACTTCCCCCAGGCTTCCCGTTTAGGGAGGGGGGTTACAATGATTAGTGAATATTTAAGGACACTTTTGTGATCAACTTGGAATATGACCATCCCCTATAAAGTGTTCCACTTTCACCTAAGCTTTGACAAACAAAATAAATAAAAACTACCATGACATGCTCTCTTTAATAGTAACTACTGCTGTGGCAAGAAAGTATTAAGATGATTTGATTGGACTAGATTTGATACTGTTACTAGCATTTTGGGCTTTTGATTCTATCTGGACCTGTCTTACAACACACTCACATATAATATGTAAACCCATTTCCACAGTTTTGCATATCACTTTAACACCCCTTATAACTTTGAGTGTGAGGAAGTATTCTACAGTAGAGACTATACTGAGTAAATGAAAACCTTCCTTTCCCGTCCATCAGATGATAATGCATCACTCTACCTACACCACACACGCTGACAGAGGTCATGACAGCAGACACAGCCTAGAGCGCACATGGGCAGACACCAACACACACAGGTCAATGAGACATTCCAACCAGACAGACAGAGAAAGTCAGAGGGAGAGGGGTGGAATAACAAGTTCAAGGTCAGAGCAGCGTGTCTGTGGTCATGGAGTGCTTTCGCATTCAATTTCCCCACCGTACTTACCCGACTCTCAAATCAATACAAACACTTACACAATGTCCTTGTAATACATAAAGGGTTACACTAAATTGTTGCCATTATAATTTTTGAGCGACGGCCTTAAGCTTTTTGCCTGTGGCTATGGGTTCAAAAAGGTCATTTTTCGGTTTTTAAACAACTAATTGACCGACGTAGGTTCAATTATTTGAATTACATTTCATTGTTTTGTTCCCCTTCTGTGAACTCGATGCTCCGTTTCTGAAGAGATAAATCAGATCAAGCTGTGCTATGTAGTAGTAGGGAGTTGAAGTTTCCAACAAGCCAACATTCTACATAATTACCACATTTCCAGTGCTAAACTAACTACAATGACCATAATCCATTGCACGTCCGCTTACTCGTCCGTGAGCAGACACGGAGACCCTGTTAATCGAGAGAAGAGAGAACGCACGAGAGGGATAGAAAGCAGTCACTTGCGAGGTATCTCTACCTGAAAATACATTATCTTAGTGATTGATAAAAGTATGCCTTATTTACTTGAAATAACTACTAAAATAGTGATTTTGTCAGACAGCATAGGTAGCAGATTATTTATAATGAAATAA
The DNA here is from genome assembly GCF_034236695.1 of Oncorhynchus nerka. Taxonomy (NCBI): domain Eukaryota; kingdom Metazoa; phylum Chordata; class Actinopteri; order Salmoniformes; family Salmonidae; genus Oncorhynchus; species Oncorhynchus nerka. The sequence goes on from NC_088397.1 coordinate 53,993,991, forward strand.
AGTCAAATATAATAAATATTTTATTAAAAGGAAATGAATGGGAATAAATGGTTAATAAAATAAGGAGTAATGGGAAGTCACTACCATCATGGGACTTTTATTATTTGTTCTATTCTGTGTTGTTACAGCATTCCACCCACATAATGCATTTAATGTAAAAAAATATAAAAAATCTAGTTTCTGCTGCATGCCTTAAACCTGCTCATTCACACTCAGTATAACAGGAATGCTGCTCATTAGTGCGTGTGGTCGTGTAGGCGCCTCTCTCTCTGCATTAAGGTATCCATTTCTGCTTTGCTCACAGTCGACACGGTCTTGATTACCACAAGCCGCAGACAGCCTTGTGCAATGGCCAGACAACAGAGAGCACAGTGGGGACTGAGGTAGACCGACAAACAATACACCACAGGGTGGGATGGAGACAAGCATGGTGCTGAGAGAGATGCTAAATGATGTAAGAAGGCAACATTGGGTGCTACTAGACTGCTGTCATCCAAGGTGGGTGACAGAGAGAACGTGTTTCGAGAGTGTCACTATAAGTAGCAGAACGTGTAAAAAAGGGAAAAAAGAAGCTAACTCATCACCTCTCTAACTGCTGGGATAAATAATGGAGTACGGGAGCGTGTTGTAGATTCAGCCCAATTACCCGTGTTTCTCTTCTACTCACTCTCGCTGTGTGTGATGTGCTGAGAGCCATGCCTGGGAGCAGTTCTGGTCAAAATGAATAAATAATACATCATTGCCATGTAGCCTAAACCACAACGGAGCAGACAACAAAAGGTCTGTGTTAGGGTGGCAAACAGGATTATAAAACACACAGTCTGTCATACAATGCCCACAAGCTGCGCACGACTCATTATAACAAGGTGGACAAGACCAGACACTAACTAAATCAGAGTGGGGGGGGGGGGGGGGGGAGAGATTGTCATTAAATGATTACGTCCTTTTCCACACAGAAGATCATACAAAATGATTGCCTGAATGATCTTCTGAACTTCCCAATACCTTTCTGATGCATTTCAGTCACTTCATACCATACTTCCTTCAGATTGAAATAGTCAAAAGTACTGGCCAACGGATTACTAATAAACTGTCATAGGCTCAATTAAAAAAGTTAACATTGCCCGTTGATTGTATCACTTTTTTTACATGGTGGGGTCATTACTGGCGAAAAAAGTTTAGGAACCTCTGCTCTAACCACCATCTCTCTCCTTCCAGAGATTAAGGACAAAAAGACAGCTGCGCTTCAAAAAGATGACTCACCCTCTTAAAAAGAGTTTGCCTTATTGGCTATGCTAGTGTAGAGTGTTATTAGTAGTCTTTAGCCTCAGCTTAACAATTTGAGAGAGAGAATCAAAGCAGAGTCAATTAAACCTACTTATAAATCACATGTACAAGCTCACACATTGTGCTCTAGCAGATCCATAGAGGGTAGCTGGCCATATTTGTTGTGCTTCCTTGTTTGGGAGCTCTTCACTGAGCAGTTGTTACAAAGGTAGTAGCAAGTAGACACACCTCTCCTGTCTCCTACTGTGTATAGGATTACCTTTACTGTGCTATTGTGGCCTGTCAAAGAGATAATGAAAAACTGTATCTGACAAAATATGTAGCCTGGGTGACACACTGTTTCTGCCTTAGTCGACTTGTTGTCTTGCCAAACAAGTCATTGGCAAGGCAATGAGGTAGTATGGTCAAGTACAAAAACGGTCAGGTTAGGTATCAACGAAGGCTAACAGATAAGACAGCAAAGAAGGAACTTCTTTCCTGTACTCTCTAAATGATGTGGCACAGACAGGGGGGAGGGTCACACACCACAACATTCTTCACAGGGTCTTGAGGATTCTGGAACCCACGCTGTCTCGCAGAGTTTAAATATCTAGCCAATACATTTGGAATTGAATAACATTGTGTGTAAAGAGTTTGTCAGAGCTGTAAGATTTGACACTACGGCATAAATTACAAACGCATACTAGTAGCAGTCATTGCTCCTGCTCGAGAGTCTACACATTCTGGGTGACGCGATACAACAACATCATCTCACTGGCTTCTCCTCTGGCGAGCTCCCATTGGCTTTACTAATCACCGTTTTCAAATATTGTCGTTACATCTCTCACTAAAAGAGCATAGCAGATATGACAGTAAGACATGCCTCATAATATAAAGTAAAACATCCAGGTTTCAAACAATTAAGGAACAGGGAAAATATAGTGATGCTAATGATAGGCCGTACTGTCTTTTGACACGTAGATGGAAAGGCTTTCCCAGAAACCTTCTCAATTAAACGTTAACTAGCTACAAAGTAGCCTATGCCTACCTGGTAGAATGATATCATGATACCTTGCATGAACCCAGTGGCCATCTGTTTTGCAAACTCCATCTCATGTGCACTACAGAAACACCGCTAACCAAACAATGCTAGGTGGCTGCCACTTCAATTAAAGGGTAACTACACTCACAAATCCTAATTTCTTCGATTTTTCCCAGACCCCATTGTTGTGGACTTAAAACATCCAACGTTGTTGTCAAGAAAAAAAAAGAATCTGAAACTTGTGAATTTCTGACTCAGGTGACGGCCTCATTTATCAATTTCAATAGTATGCCTAATATTCATCTACCTGCACAATACATCTTAAGTTGGCCCAATATGGGATTTAGCCTTTTAGGTCTTTAAGAGTACATGTCACTGTTTCTCAAATCATTTTTCACACAGGGCAGCTTTCCTTCGCCTGGCGTGTTGTTTGGGAAACATTTTAGTATCTTAATTTCTCCAGACACCACTGAGTACAAGGAATTCAACCTCACCAAAATAATTAGTTGACCATCTTTCTGCAAATTTCCTCTCAGTAGGCAGCACAGACACATGTTGAAAAACAACTGGGCCAGTGTCTACAAATCTTTAATTTATAAATCACATACTGTATAAATGTACTGTACTATGTGGTGATTGGCACCATGGACAACAAATTACACAATTTGGGGTTGTGGACTTGTGGTGCAACATTCCTAGATCACAAGTGGCACTAGCAAACAGGAGTGACTCATATCTGTGGCAAACATGGTAATATATAATTCGAATATTGTGGTATGTGTGGAGAAAAATTTAAGTGAAATATCACACATCAAGGACTTGCGGTGGCTGAAATTAGCAAGATCCCTCCGCACAAATAACAATCCATTCTAAATACCATGATAGCATCAAGACCCATGGAAAGAAATACACTAGACAAGGATACATTGCTTGATGTTTATTTTTGCTCAACTTCATTCTCACAGAAACTAAGCGTGAGTAATGCGTATTAAATGACTAACCAAAAAACATTTGACAAGACAGTTAATCTACCAAGAGCAATCGAGAAAAGTTTGTGTAAGGATTCCTACAGAACATAGATTACCTACATCAACAGAGATGGAGGGTTCTCGCAACGGTTTTTGTGCTTTGAAGCGCGCATAGGTTACCGAACACTTTGCCGCAGTGATTATTTTGTAGCCAACTTGCTCATTTTCAACAATCAGCAGACGCGGTAGTGTCAAAGTCTCACTCAAACTTTAAAATACACTAAAATTAGTTTAAAAAATATATATAATGCACGTGTGCGAATATCGAAAGTAAGTCCTCCCCTGGTGCTGTCAATGTGCAGTTATACTGTCTGGTTTGTCAAGTATCTTAATTCTGTCAACTATTGAAGATTTCTTCCAATACTGTTGCAATGATTTAAAAGTTAGGGAGTCGACTTACCTTCGTGTTCAAAGTGTTCCTGATCAAGTTTGCTTTCCCTTGTGCTCGGCACCTAGACTGACAGGTATCTTACACTGGACATCTAGAGTGTGTTTGAGGAAACATTCGACCGTTCGCTCACTCGCAGGCTTGTCATTGGTGACGTCGGGCAGGTGCATTCCCAAGAGAGTGAGAGAGAGAGAGAGGGGTTTCGTTTGAGTGGTGATGCGAAAGCAACCGACTGTACACGAAAGTCGAGGAGTGAAGTCGGGGGAGGTGCATCTGCAACATCCGAAAGTCGAACATTAATGTGGTTTTCCAACAGAAAGACTCAGTGCAACATGGCAGTGTTGCAGTTGCTTATAGAAGTTGTTATTTATATTGTCAAAATAAACATGTCTCCAACCTCCATATCACACACCCACAAACTTTGGAAGTTTCTTCAAGTGCACTCGCAAAAACCATCAAGCGCTATGATGAAACTGGCTCTCATGAGATGAGGACCGCCACCGGAAAGGAAGACCCAGAGTTACCTCTGCTGCAGAGGATAAGTTCATTAGAGTTACCTGCCTCAGAAATTGATGCCCAAATAAATGCTTCACAGAGTTTCCGTAACAGACACATCTCAACATCAACTGTTCAGTGGAGACTGCGTGAATCAGGCCTTCATGGTCGAATTGCTGCCAAGAAACCACAACTAAAGGACACCAATAATAATGAGAGAATTGCTTGGTGAGTCCAAAATTTTATTTTTGGTTCGAACCGCTGTGTCTTTGTGAGACGCAGAGTAGGTGAACCGATGATCTTCACATGTGTGGTTCCCACCGTGAAGCATGGAGGAGGAGGTGTGATGGTGTGGGGGTGCATTGCTGATGACACTGTCACTGATGTATTTAGAATTCAAGGCACACTTAACCAGCATGGCTGCCACCACATTCTGCAGCGATATGCCATCCCATCCGGTTTGGGCTTAGTGGGACTGTCATTTGTTTTTCAACAGGACAATGACCCAACACACCTCCAGGCTGTGTAAGAGCTATTTGACCAAGAAGGAGAGCGATGGAGTGCTGCATCAGATGATCTGGCCTCCACAATTACCTGACCTGAAAAGCAGTCAACAAGTGCTCAGTATATGTGGGAACTCCTTCAAGACTCTTGTAAACGCATTCCAGGTGATTCTGGTTGAGAGAATATTAAGTGTGTTCAAAGCTGTTGGCTACTTTGAAGAATATCAAATATAATATATACACTACTGTTCAAAGGTTTGGGGTCACTTAGAAATGTCCCTGTCCCTGACAATTACGTTTTTTTGTACATTAAAATAACATTAAATTGATCAGAAATACAGTGTAGACATTGTTAATGTTGTAAATCACTATTGTAGCTGGAAACGGCTGAATTTTAATGGAATATCTACATAGGCGTACAGGTGCCAATTATCAGCAACCATCACTCTCCTGTGTTCTAATGGCACGTTGTGTTAGGTTACTACATGATGTATTATTTTATAGTTGTGATGTCTTCACTATTATTCTACACTGTAGAAAGTAGTAAAAATAAAGAAAAACCCTAGAATGAGTAGGTGTGTCCAAAGTTTTCACTGGTACTGTATGTATGTATATTGTACAATCAATTGGAGATAGAGAGATTGTACATTTACCAGCACAGTACAATGCCCTTGAGGATCTAGTTTTACCACATATGTCATTTTCACTGCTTGGAGACATGCCTTGAAGAAGACATACAGGTTTCTATTGTTGTAACAAACAGTATCAACAATGGTACCTAAGATGCAGTCATCTAAATGTTTGCCACAGGTGGCCAGTGGCACCTCATTTGGGGAGGACGGGCTCCTGTGATTTGTCTGCCCTTGAGAATCTATTTTTACCACATTTGTCCTTTTCACTGCTTGGAGACATCCCTCCAAAGAATAATATTCAGGTTGATGTTTTTTTTTTGTAACAAACAGTATCAACACGATTCAGTCCTCTAAATGTTCCAATGGACTTTTAGCCAATGTTTATATGTTGAAAATAAAACCCAGTAAAGTTCATAAATAGGCCACAGAATTCAAGGCTGCGTCTGTAACTTTCTTTCCAGGAAAACATGTTTTTGGCAGAGGTCAGACACACACACACACACACACACACACACACACACACACACACACACACACACAGAGAAAATGTAGTCCCTCACTCCATAGGTTAGAGCAGGGATTTATTTGGCCCCCCAAGTTTTCTGAGCAATAAATAAATATTAGTTTTTTTTAGGGGAATTTTTATTGTTGGATATAAAAAATCAGCTCTAAGTGATCTTCATTTAAGAAATCTGTTTCCAAGTATTCCCACATGTAATAGAAAGACAGGAAGTGATTGTATACAAATGCCAGCAAGGTTTGAAAAGATTACGTTTTAGTCAAACATCTGTTTGGGCTTCTTGCGGTCAATTTGCATTCTATAAATTATTTATAATTATGTTCCGGCCCCCCGACCATCCGCTCAAGAAAGTGACGGCCCGCGGCTGAATCTAGTTGATGATCCCTGGGTTAGAGCAGCCAGAAACTGCCTTTGGAGGCTTGGTTAAACCAACCCAGTCCCACCTACATGCTCCCAGCCATCCATCCTCCTCACCCATACAAGGCAGTGAATCAAGAGTCATCATACCCCACCCGCCCACCTCTCTGGCTATAAGAGACAAGAAGCTTCTAAATTTAGCCAATCTGTCCCAGCTTCTATAGGGCTATTTGTAGTCCCATTCAAAGTTGATTGGTGTCACACAGACTTGTATTTCTAATTGGAAGTGAATGCTGACACAGATTTGGTTTTTCATCAATCATATCCATAATCACCATGGTGTGGTGTTGTACTCCCAACTTTTAAATAAAAGACAGAGGTTTCTAATAAGAGGTGCCAGTGGTTGAGTAATCATATTCAACCTCCTAATGCTTATGTCGTACCTATGATCGTGGCACTGCTGTGAGAGAAGAAAGTAAAGTGTGTTATTAATGTGTTTGTGTACTGTCTTGTGTAAATGGTATAGACGTAGCACATTCCCTAGACAAGGTAAGGTCATGTAAATGTTATTGTACTATTTTGCACACACAATATATTTTAGGTTGGTTATTTTCCTAAAGTATGCATGTGTTTGACATGTACAGTCAACCTTAGTGTGAAAGAGATGCTTGGCTTTTGTTAACCTTACTTTTGTCAGATTGTTCTCCTGTGCTGTCATCACATTCCAGTGTTAAAACAGTGGTACGTTTGACTTGTCTTCTATACCATTAATTTAGCTCTGATTATGATGTGTGGGATACCACTTCTGTGCACTCTAAAAAATGAGGGGCTCAACAAGGGTTCTTCTAAGACCCTCAAAGTTCTTTGAAGAACCTTACATGCTGACCACATGGCTTGCATCTCGTGCGCGAGCGTTGCAAAATAAATGTACACATACATGTTATTCAATCATTGCACCCACACCACTCGTGTACCTCTGCGACCGTCTGTGTGGCCAGGCGCTAAAATAGAAATGGGTTCTATTTGTGATGCTCAAAGCACTGCAAGTCCGGCATCCCATCTCCTCATTGGTTTTTAGGAGCATATGTGTGATTGAAAGATGAACTTAACTGAACTTAGGTCCACTCTCCGATCGGTTGTAGTAATGCTGTCACGTCCTGACCTTAGTTCCTTTTTTATGTCTATATTTTAGTTTGGTCAGGGCGTGAGTTGGGGTGGGCATTCTATGTTTTGTTCTGTGTGTTAGATTTCTATGTCTTTGGCCTGGTATGGTTCCCAATCAGAGACAGCTGTCAATCGTTGTCTCTGATTGAGAACCATACTTAGGCAGCCTGTTTTCCCACTATGGGTTGTGGGTAGTTGTTTTCTGTCTTCGTATTAGTTACCAGACCGAACTGTTTCGGGTGTTCTTTTTTTTTACGTTGTATTTTAGTGTTCAGGGCATTTTAAATAGATGACGAACACTTACCAGGCTGCATATTGGTCCGATCCTTCCTACTCCTCCTCAGACGAAGAGGACTGCCGTTACACTTCAATTTAAGGTAAGGTTTGTCCCTTGCATGGTCTAAGTTGATATTGTTTTATGATGATTCCATCTATCTTTTCATATAAGTGCAAATCTTTCTAAAACAGAAATTCAACAGAGGTAAGAATATGTATGCTATAAGAATATGTTGAAGGCTAGTAGCTGAGGCGCATGTTTTGTTAAACATCTATATAACACATTTTTGGGCGATTCACAGACTTCACCTCTGATGAATATAACAGGAAACCTGTTTGATCACCATGAACAGCAAAATCATTCTGGCTGTGGATACGGAGAACATCAACACACTAACATCAACACGCCAGAGGATATACCCATTGGACTTGGGGCTCTGCTGTGAGTTTACCTCGTATTAAGATTTTTTATTCTGCTTAGGGGATCCATTAAAAAGGGTTCTTTGAAGAACTTACAAGTTCCCCCACAGTTTCAATTTGAAGAGCCCCTAAAGGATCCTCCAGGAATCTTTACTTTTTAGAGTGTGTGTCCTGCCCCAGACAGTGTAACTTTGTTTTCATATTGGCACTGGACGTTAGGGCAGGGAACACAGACGTTTCCTGCGGTTATGCCTGCTGCTGTTGTCCCTATGGTGCCAGGGCAAACATCAGGGTGAGTAATGAGAGGAAGGAATAGATGGAGGGCAAAGCAAAAACACCTAAAAAATGAGAGAATTGTCCTTTCATCCTGACCTCTGCTAAAGAAGTCCTTGGCCAGCTCTCCCGCTATCTCTCTCAGAATGACCTTCTTGATCCAAATCAGTCAGGTTTCAAGACTAGTCATTCAACTGAGACTGCTCTTCTCTGTATCACGGAGGCCCTCCGCACTGCTAAAGCTAACTCTCTCTCCTCTGCTCTCATCCTTCTAGACCTATCGGCTGCCTTCGATACTGTGAACCATCAGATCCTCCTCTCCACCCTCTCCGAGTTGGGCATCTCCGGCGCGGCCCGCGCTTGGATTGCGTCCTACCTGACAGGTCGCTCCTACCAGGTGGCGTGGCGAGAATCTGTCTCCTCACCACGCGCTCTCACCACTGGCGTCCCCCAGGGCTCTGTTCTAGGCCCTCTCCTATTCTCGCTATACACCAAGTCACTTGGCTCTGTCATAACCTCACATGGTCTCTCCTATCATTGCTATGCAGACGACACACAATTAATCTTCTCCTTTCCCCCTCTGATGACCAGGTGGCGAATCGCATCTCTGCATGTCTGGCAGACATATCAGTGTGGATGACGGATCACCACCTCAAGCTGAACCTCGGCAAGACGGAGCTGCTCTTCCTCCCGGGAAGGACTGCCTGTTCCATGATCTCGCCATCACGGTTGACAACTCCATTGTGTCCTCCTCCCAGAGCGCTAAGAACCTTGGCGTGATCCTGGACAACACCCTGTCGTTCTCAACTAACATCAAGGCGGTGGCCCGTTCTTTTAGGTTCATGCTCTACAACATCCGCAGAGTACGACCCTGCCTCACACAGGAAGCAGCGCAGGTCCTAATCCAGGCACTTGTCATCTCCCGTCTGGATTACTGCAACTCGCTGTTGGCTGGGCTCCCTGCCTGTGCCATTAAACCCCTACAACTCATCCAGAACGCCGCAGCCCGTCTGGTGTTCAACCTTCCCAAGTTCTCTCATGTCACCCCGCTCCTCCGCTCTCTCCACTGGCTTCCAGTTGAAGCTCGCATCCGCTACAAGACCATGGTGCTTGCCTACGGAGCTGTGAGGGGAACGGCACCTCAGTACCTCCAGGCTCTGATCAGGCCCTACACCCAAACAAGGGCACTGCGTTCATCCACCTCTGGCCTACTCGCCTCCCTACCACTGAGGAAGTACAGTTCCCGCGCAGCCCAGTCAAAACTGTTCGCTGCTCTGGCCCCCCAATGGTGGAATAAACTCCCTCACGACGCCAGGACAGCGGAGTCAATCACCACCTTCCGGAGACACCTGAAACCCCACCTCTTTCAGGAATACCTAGGATAGGATAAAGTAATCCTTCTCACACCCCCTTAAAAGATTTAGATGCACTATTGTAAAGTGGCTGTTCCACTGGATGTCTTAAGGTGAACGCACCAATTTGTAAGTCGCTCTGGATAAGAGCGTCTGCTAAATGACTTAAATGTAAAAATGTAAATGTAAGAAGCAAACCTTTCTCTATATGTCCTTCCTCTCTTACTATTCCATCCATTCTCTCTTCTTCGTCTCCTCCTGTCATTTTTCACTTCCTCTTGTCTCCTTCCTTCACATGTCCTAAAGCCTGTCTTTATTAATGTGAGCTTCATCAAACCATAACATTGCTCTTAAACTGACACAGTGGCTTTCTGTACGAATAGGCTACTATTTGTGGTGCGAGTGTGCGCACACGCGGAGAGTAAGATATCAGCTTCCCGTTTAAATTGGCTTACACACAAGCATGTGATAAACCAATCTATTTTGCTCTGGCCAACACTGAGATGTTTTACACATACATGGAGACAGTGTGAGTGTCAAACATTGAAACACTTTATTGAACACTTATCACTCTCGAAAAGCAGCAAAACCTTACTTTCCTATTTTAGCCACTGACTAACTGATTTTTTTTTATCTTGAAAACTTTTGAAGAAATTACAAACACCTAGAGGCTTGTCCATCTGTTTGACATGCTTTACATGCCATGCTAGCCTATACTGTAGATGACATAGATGGCCTGATTATCGAATGGACACTAGTACATTCTGATCTGAAGCACAAAATATGTTCTGTACTAAATTTGAACTAGATGTTCTATTGGTAAACACATTATCCCTTCCTGTGTACTGTACTCTCCATTTCTTACTTTGGACTTTCACAGAAATCGAACGCCCTGCTTTAAAAAAAATGACTTATTTTCAAATAAACACCATGCTTCCTGATGATTAACTGACCCCTGATCCTGAAGCCTGGTCAGGTGTTTCCTATCTGCAGTGTAAAGGATGGACCATCCCTGGAATGCTGACAAGGAGGAAAGGTCACACTGGAACCACTGGAGAGAGAAGCCCTTTTAATTAAAAAATGCCTCAATTAAACAACCTTTCTCTGACTCTCTCTCTTTCTACATCCCTCCACCAGTCAATGAATCACTCTCTCCTGATTGTGGATCCAAAACTTTCCAAGGAGGGAAAGAATTGTCATTGTATATCTTTAGAGCTCCACTCTCACCTTGAGGGCACTACAGAACACAGACAGACTCCATTGATCTGAGCATGTTCACAGTGACCCGTCTCTGATTCCTCTTTCCTTGGCTCCTGCAGAGAGAGAGAGAGAGAGAGAGAGAAACACTGAGAACAAGGAGAGACAGGCTCAGGTAGAGGGAGAGCACAACCCACTTGGTAACAACTAGTTGAATCAAATGTTGTTTCCAAATAATTTAGACAAAAAAAATGTGATTATGTTGAATCAACGTCGAAAACTAATAGTATTAGCAAAAAGTCATCAACATAAGGGCATTTCATATTTCTTTCACCCAACTTTTAACCTAAAAGCAAAGACATGGTAAAATTTAGTTGACAACTCAACCAAATGTAAATCAAAACTAGACGTTGAACTGACGTCTGTGCCCAGCGGGAAAAGACATGATGGATTAGCGAAAAGTAGAGCAAAATGTCTTTCAGGTTCTTTAGAGGGATTTTTTTCCCGTAGTCTCTCTCTCTGTTTCTCTCTCTCTCTTTCCTTCTCAGCACTGACTTAGTATTGGGCCACAATGACTCCAGGGATGGTGGTAACTAGAGCAACCCCATTTCTTTCTTCATCCATCCTTCACTGCTTCCTCTAATCTCACTCACTTCATCTTTCTATCTTTATCTAACATATCCAAACATACTTCATACTTCCACAATACCCCTCAACCCCTGCACCGTACATCTTCCAGTCTTCTGTCCTCTCCCATACTGTCACTTTGTCAAGTTCCCCCCATTTCTCCTCTCCTCACTGACCTTAAGGTTCTGTTAGTCTGTGTACTCTGGGATCAAACCCAAGCTTTGATATAGTTTCAGGGGACCTGGCTGGATCAGACATGAAAATGAAAACAAGGTCTTGTTTTGCTGGAAAGCTCTTGCCGTTGGCCTTCAGTGTTCTGTTTAACTTGTGGCCATTAATATTGCAGGCGTTGAAAAGAAGTAGGACAAAATGTTTTGTGCTTTTTCTTAACTTTAATTATTCATACCAGCTGCTGCATTCCTTTCCCTGGTCTGCTGGTCGGTTGGGGCTCAGTGGAACTCTTTGATATGGCTAATTAGCTTATCTTATTTGTGTCATATTACCATCAGTTCAGTCCTAGCAGGGAAGCAGGGTAGGCACAAAGACAGTATGGGATGAATGCACCTGTAGAGATAGAACCTGTAGACTTGAGGTAGAGTCCGTATCATAAACCCTTCACAGTTACTGTTCTCAAGACTCAACACAACACCCATGCACTTGGAATACTGCTCCCAAATGTCATCACACGGATATACTGTAAACATACATAAAAATGAATCAGGAAACCCCACGTACTTTAGATTACTGCAGGTAGGCAGCATAGTTACACAGAAACAACAACCACAGGAGCCCAGAGACACACCTGTTTAGGTACATACCTGAGATATGAGTGTGTCAAAGGCTGATGACATGCCAATGCCTACTACAGCCATATCAGTAATATCGATCATCACCTCATAACAGGTAATACAACAATCACAATGAAAATAAGAGGCTGGAATCTTTCAATGTGTATCATGCGTATCATAAACCAGCTTTAACCCATGTTATGTGGAGAGGGGAATTGAAGTAAAAGGCATCACATCGTGTATGTTTCTGATGTGTGTGTCTGAGGTTCTCTCAAAAACTGTATTGCATAGTCTTCAAAAGGGGAGAGCACACACAGAAACAATATGGTCCAATACTTATTCATTTGTGTACTTTACATAGTGTAGGGATAAGATAAGTGTAAATATGTCATTTCTTTGATGTACATACCATCAAAGAAAAGGTCACCTAATAGAACAATATAAAGTGATGCAGGTAGCCTATCGGCTAAGCGTGTTGGTCCAGTAACTGAAAGGTTGCTGTTTTGAATCCCTGAGCCGACTAGGTGAAAAAGCTGCCGATGTGCCCTTTGAGCAAGGCACTTAACCCTAATTGCTTCTGTAAGTCGCACTGGATAGGAGTGTCTGCGAAAATAATAAAACATTTATAACAATTTTGGTTATGATAAGTTAAAACAGGTATTCTAATCTCAGTAAAGCAGGATACTTAAAAATAAAGTAAGTAGAATAAACAAATCAACAAAGCAATACCATTGGTCAAGCCTGTTACAAAAATGAAAACAGTCTCTCGTTTATAGTCCAATGGTATCTAGCACTAGCTTCGTACGAATCATCCTGATCTCGCATGTTTACATTCTGTTTAGCTTCATCATTTTCCTCATAGCGTTCTCCTCTTACAGGCGCCCCTGCATTTTGACTGTGTATAGCTGTAGACTCATCCGTAAGACTTTGATAGTTAATCAAGTGACCTTCCAAGGCGAGATGTTTTCTTCTTGATAGTTCCATTTTTAAATGTTTGGTAGCTTAGTCTGAGGCTATATCTCTAGGACTAGACCGGGCTCAAGCTTCAACAGTAACGCTAAACCACGGCTTGATCGACAAATACACCTGCATGACTTTTTAGCATTATACAGGTATCAGCCCCAGGCTCAAAGCTCGAGAGAAACAGAGGGCCATGATCTGCATGGGTATCAGTTTGTTTATGATGAGTTTGTCTGTTTGTGAAATGACCTTCACTATGATGTTCACCTGGAAATAACCCACTGACCATTTCGCTAAACCCGCAATAACATCTGCTAAATGTGTGTATGCGACCAATAACATTTGATTTGATTTACATACTCCTAGTAACTGTGCCATAAAAACTGCACCATCATTGTTTCTGATGAAATGTACATTCCGTCTCTGCTGGTCTTTATGGAAGCACGGAAGAAGCAACTTTTTCTGATGAGTTTATTTATTGTAATTGTTTAACTGTATACTGTACATCAACATTTAAATGGTGCTATATGCAACGCCATGTTAGAGGCACAATCTCATAATACTATTGGTATAACCCATAATCCCCGGTGTGAAGACCAAACGTATCGACCGAGTGTAGATACATGTACTCATGATGTGCAGGACTGGTTGCATTTTTGACTAGAATAAAATGTAGTCTGACAAGTCTGACAGGGATAGTCTGTTAATATCTGATGTTCTCAAAGAAGGAGAATTAGAAAAGAGAGGAAAAAAAGAGTGACATCATCAACATCAAAGAAAAGCGCTCAGTTGATGCTAAAACTGATATTTATTGATTTGTTTAACCATTTACTTTTCAGCCGTTCCCATAAAGACTATCATTTGATATATGCACATTTGTTTATCCAAAACACATGGAATGGCATTCAAATGGAAACGGTTGGCACTTCAAAAACGTAACCACCCTTTCAGAAAAGGTTCAGAAACTGTACATTCAGCTATGAAATATACTTCAAGATGATCTTTTGTTGAATAATACTAAACCTGTCTGTAACATTTCACATTCTGGCATTGTTATTACACACCTGTGGTGTAAAATAAGTATGTTCACAGAGAGTACATTGGACAAGATATGATGATTAAAATGGCTTTCGCTTGTAACATCATACAATAACATTGCTGTACAAATACTTATTATACCTCACTTCAAAATGTGTGAATTGAATATTACACTATATTTGAAATACGATGTGTCTCTTACAGTACATAAACGTCTCCATACAATACCAAAGTTGTTAATACTGCCCGACAAATGCAAAACGCAGTAACTATGAATTCTGATCAAAAATCTTTGATCTTTTTTAATGGCCAGGTGTATTATCTGATTAATGTGTTATTTCGTTTCCTGACACAAGAACAAGCCAGTTGGTCAGAATATATCATGGAATATCCGAAATTGCAGTCTGTCTCGATATATTTTTTTTTGCATTTCAGAAAAATGACGTAGTTACTGCGTTTTGCCATGGTAGGGCAGCATTTTGATTTGGTATTGTTTTTAAAGTGGTGTGCACTATCCAAAACAGAACCCATACAAAGTTGTTCCATGTACAAGTTCATGGTAGACAAAGAGTGTCAGAAAAGACAAGTGTGTGAATGTGCACTGGCACTGAAGGCTGTCAATCAAACATTTTGATACACATTGTCTAGGAGTTTTACAGTTGTGGCATGTTGTGACATGCAGTTGTGGTCTTTTGACACCGGGACCTGTGTGTGTTTGAGCTGGCTCTATGTATTTAATGGGTCTAGCAACCAACGTTTCGTCCTTCTTCAGGGTCCTGTTCGCCACTGCTGAAACAAACAAAGTCATGCACCGAGTTTGGAACTGACCCAGTCTGAGTATACACTGTACTCGACTGAGAGGTTTTTCACCTTAAAGAGGCTCACTCTTGGATGTTTTCCCCACACATAGTCTGCATGTATGCCCTTCTGCCTGTAGATGGCAGCCTTGTCAAGGATGGTTTTGCGCAGAAGACACCAGGAAAGAGAGTGGGTCGATAGGCGATGCACAGGCAGCGTTGGTCTGTGCAGACAGGCAGGTGTTATAACACGGTGGCCTCCTCCATGGCATTGACCCACCTGCAAAACAAAAGTGAATAACATGAACACGGTAGATGTGTATGTGTGTCTGCCTGTGTGCGTGTGTGTGTGTAGCCTGACCTGCGGGCAGTGTGCTGATCGTCTGCTCTAAAGGTGTAGTATAGTGTCTTCTTGTGGTAGAGCTGAAACATGTTGGAGCTCTCCTCTCCCTCCGGCCTCTCTGTCAGCTTCACTGTGAAACTCTGCAGGGGCAGAATCTCAGATGCCATCTTGTCCTGTGTTGAGAGTGAGGATATTTATAAAGGACAAGTCACATACTCAGCTGTATATACCAATTAGGTTTTTACAGAATTTTGAGAAACAAGGAAACTAACACACACTTGTATTTGGGATTGAAGTTAACAACACTGCTTATTATAAATGGCAGCTACCTACAAAGCTTGTCAAAATAAACATACAATAAACAGTACAAATAAAGAGAGAGCACAGAATTTCTCCATATCAGGAGAGACTTTGTAGAAGCTTTTAAAAGAGTCCAGAATAATATGGGCATATTGTGAGTATATTGAGGGTGCGTGCTCACGTGTGTGTACGTGTGTGTGTGTACGTGTGTGTGTTTGGGGCTGGTGTGGGAGACTCTGTGCCCCCTCACCTCACGTGCTGTGAAGGTGTAGAGCACCTTGTCTTTGAGGAGGAACCACAGCCTCTTCCACTTCCTCTTGCTCTTCTTACGCCGCTGCAGGCTGCCACTCATGGCCAAGCCCTCAGCCCCCAACACCACCTGCAACATAGGTCAGAGGTCAACATCAGGCAGTTAGCAGGGCATACCACAGAATATTGCATCAGAGCAGAACTACAGAACTACACGGATAAAGGTCAAAGGTGATGAGGTATTGCAGACCTGGTTGAGAGAAGAGGTGCTCTTCCTGCTCCTCCACAGGCTTGGGGGCTGGAAGCTCTGGAACACAGCTGAGAGGGGCCGACTGGCCCGGTGGGTGCAGGGGCTGGAGTTACCACACGCCCCTGAGATACTGACACCTCTCTTCCTGAGCTCAGCGTAGCAGTGGTCACACACTTTGGCCACCCTGTCTTTGAGGTACTTCAGAGGATACTTGTTCCTGGAGCAGGCACGACACACCACCTGGGTGTAAGAGAGAGAGAGAACAGGTGTGAAGGTGGAACGAGAGGACCTCTGATTTAAGGAGTGTTGGAGATCAAGAAGTCAAGATACTAAAAGAGTCTGCCAGGATAATGTAAAACAGTGGGTTGGGGTCAGTATGAGTGAGAGTCTCCTATGACAGCAGTATGATTGACAGGCTCCTACAGTAAGGCCCGTGTGTGTCTCACCTTCCCACAGGCGTTGCAGTGGTGGCGTCTCAGGGTCATGCTGAAGTCGGAGGTACAGTTCATACACATCATCACATGAGTCACAGGCACCAGCACTGGAGCTGCCTCCCCCAGGGCCATCCACAGCTTCTCACGTGCCTGCATGGGGAAACAATGTTGCAGCAACGTTACAACAACATTACAAACCAATACATCAACGTTACAACGTTACAGCAGCATAACAACAATGTTACAACATCGTTAACAACCTTTTGTGCATTTTATAAATGTCACACGTTAAATTGGTTACAAGTGAGCTTTAATGGTATGTCCTGTCCTGAGTGTCATTCAGCGGTGAACTCATTACCTCACTGCAGAGGCCACCGAAAGTACACAGGCCTGCAGCATGATCTGCTATGGCCCGACTCAGCGTGTGGAACCAGTCCTCCCTCTCACCACAGGAACTAGGGACACAGAAACAGAAATGTTCAGGCTGTACACATAATTATACATATACATGTGTACATACAGTATACATGCAGTATATGTATATATAAGTCCATATATTATATACTGTATGTAACCAACGGACAAGACTGGTACAAAGCCCCAGACAGGTGTCCTCTGCTCTGACTTACCTGGCTGACAGGGTGATGCTGACGTCATTCACCTCGATCCTCAGGGCATTGAGCACGTTGTCTATGACGGGTATACTGACCTGGGAGAACAGTACACACAGCACAGCAGTCAGCACACAGACAGACAGAAAGACATGGTGACACAGCCATGGGTCAGGGGTGAGGCCTGAAGATCAGGGACGGTCATCTCAGTAGGAGGGGGTGGCACTCACCTTCATCCCAGACAGATAGAGAGTGTTCTTCAGCCGGTATTTACCATCCTGCTGAGGATAGGTGTACAGCATCACATCATTCATCTGGTGTAGACAGAAACAGAGGGACAGAGGTATGATTACTATCATGTGTGCAAACACAGCCTGACTGCCAGCCTGAAATGTACGGCTACATTCCGGTACTCTACCCTTCTCCTGAAGTGTGTGCTCGTATACTTTCCCTAATGGATTTAAAAGTAATGTGAGAAATACTCCCTCCAGCCATGCTTGCATCCAATCCAATGCTTTTAAATGCATGGGGGGAGTGAACAAGAACACACTTCTGGAGATTGGAAACACAACCCTTATCTCGTTCAAAGGGAATTTGCCACAGGGGGCACTATAAACTTGAAGACGTCCTCCAGTGATTTTCGAAAATTTCCCAAGTATATAGTAAAGCACACACACTAAAGGGTAAAAATATATATGTTTTGAGCAAAATAATATTTTTTTCGACACAACTGCAAACTTCAAAGAGTGAGGCATTCAAGGAGTTGGTGGTCAGATGTGATGTCATTGATCTCCCGACTTGCTTGAGGAGCAATAGAGAACAAAAGAGGAAGACCCCACCCCCCCACTTGTGTCATGTCATGTCATACCTGGACCACCTATTGAGATGTGCCTTTTGTTTAGTAAATCAGGTGTTCAATGAGGTGAAAAGAAGACTGGAGGAGGACTTTAGAGCAATTCATGTGGAACCTCCTTGGTCGCAAATTCTTTTTTGGGGGGGGGATTTCCTTTCATATTATTCACACATTCAAACGTTAACGCCTCAAACCACACATTCCCATGTCACACACAACAAAGGCTATATGATAAAAAGACACCAACGTTTATTTGCTTATTACACCCAACGTACTGTAATCCTCAGAACACACTACAGCCTATTGTGTTGGAGGGCCTTATTTAGAGTGGGACAAAAGCAGTGACATCATTATTCACACATTTTGTGTGCTCTAAACATCCGCGGCCCATAAGGCAGCATCCAGGAATTCTCCACCGGTCCCTTCCAGCTCCCAGCTGCTCTGAGAAACTGCCTGGTTTGGGTGGAGGCCCTGGAACCAGCCACCACTACAACAACAAAACAAGCTCAAAAGGGACAAAACAGCATGTGACCCTCTAGTCCTGTCTGTGGTGTCAGGAAAATACATCTCCCTAAACGTCAACATAACTCAGGAGCTGATCGTGGATTTCAGGAGACAGTAGAGTGAGCACACCCCCATCCACATCGACGGGACCGCAGTGGAGAAGGTGAAAAGCTTTACATTCCTTGGAGTACACATCACTGACAATATGAAATGGTCCACCCACACAGCCATTGTGGTGAAGAAGGCGCAACAGCCTCAGGAGGCTGACGAAATTTGGCTTGGCACCTAATACCCTCACAAACTTTTCCAGATGCAAAATTAAGAGAATCCTGTCAGGCTGTATCCCCGCCTGGTACGACAACTGTACCGCCCGCAAACACAGGGCTCTCCAGAGGGTGGTGCTGTCTGCCCAATGCATCACCGGGGGCACACTGCCTGCCCTCCAGGACACCTACAGAGATGTGTACAAAGTACAACCTAGAAACTCCATTTTAATCATGCATTAGATGCTCAACAACTGCAAATTCACTTTCCCAACACGTTTCTCTTCCTCTCTTCTGCTTCAAGTACTTCATCTGTTTCTTCCCTTCTGTGACAGTCCCTCTCTCTTCTCACTCCTCCCCTAATCCTTTCCTTCACTCGTGGCTCTCTCCTCTCTAAAACTTTCCTCTGTTTGCCATGACAGTGACTTTCCTCTGGTTAGCATGACATTGACTTTCCTCTGGTTAGCATGACAGTGACTTTCCTCTGGTTAGCATGACAGTGACTTTCCTCTGGTTATCATGACAGTGACTTTCATCTGGTTAGCATGACAGTGACATTCCTTTAGTTGCCATGACAGTGACATTCCTTTAGTTGCCATGACAGTGACATTCCTTTGGTTGCCATGACAGTGCCTTAATGGCTGTTGAGCGCTGCTCCTCAGTGTCACTAAGTGAGTGATGGCTTTCATCATCTCTGTTTGGACTCGCTGGCCCATACATTACACCTGCTGCCCCTCTCCAGCCATCTACTCCAGAGGAGCTACCCAGTTACTCACACACAACAGTCTCTCAACCATCACTCTAGGACCAAAAGGCTCCTTAACAGCTTCTACCCCAAGCCATAAGACTGCTGAACAATTAATCAAATGGCCACCTGGACTATTTACATTGACACTGCTGCTACTTGCTGTTTATGATCTATGCATAGTCACTTCCCCCCTACCTACATGCACAAATGACCTCAACTAACCTGTACCCCCGCACATTGACTCTGTACCGGTACCACCTGTATATAGTCTCGTTAATGTTCTTTTATTGTGTTACTTTTTTATATATATGTTTAAACTTTAGTTTCTTAACTCTATTTCTTGAACTGCATTGTTGGTTGAAGGTCTACACCTGTTGTATTCGACGCATGTGACAAATACAAATGGATTTGATTTGATATACAACCCGTTTGGGAGACACAGGGAGAGAGAGACATGAAGACAATAAGAAAGTGGTAGGAAAAGGAAGCAGAGAAAGAGAATGGCTCCTCAGAGAATGGCTCCCAGCTAGCACATAACGTTCTGAGAACCATATGTTTCTTAGAGCTCGGTGAGAGCGTGGTTGCCCTGGTTATTTTGCATACAACTTTCCCACAATGTTCTGAGAATGGTGCAGGACAGTTGCTTGGCATTAGAACATTCTCAGCACATTTTAAGGAACTTGAAAAAATCATTTTATTTTCTTGGAATTTCATTACTTCAACATAATGTTTCCTAAAAGTTCAAACATGGTTACATTGAATGACATTTCTGGTAATGTTCTAGGAATGTTCTCCAACTAGTTTCACATTGGGAATGCTCTCAAAAAGATAACTTTAAGAAACAATGTTCTTCTGTGGGAATTTCAATACTTCAACATTATGTTACCTACAGGTTTCCTTATGGTTCTATTTAAATGTATATTTTCAGAATATTCAGAGAATGTTCAAAAACAACGTTCTTCTGTGGGAATTTCAGTACTTCAGCATTATGTTTCCTACATGCTCTCAAATTGTTCCAAGAAACATACGGCGTTGTTCCCACAACCAATGTGAAACCAAAAACATACGTTCCCACAACTTCCAAGGAACCAACTGTGCTATTTGTTTTAGTTCAATATAAAGTACATACTAGTAAATGTCACAATAGTATATGATACCCTTTTCTTCTTTCTACCATTTACTTCCCTTATACTTTGTTTTATGTCACTCCCCCCAGTCTACAGAGTGTCTGGTCTTTGCAGCCCTGTCAGTCCCCTCACTGCACAGGAAGCCAGCATCCAGTGACCCACACCAAACATCCTGTGAGGAAGCAGGGCCCTCGAAAACAAGCCCTGAGAGAGGGAGGCACCTGGCTGGGTATGGTGGGGCTAGGGTTGTCAATTTCTGGGAACGTTCAACAAATTCCCTGGTTATCTCAACATCTCGGTTGGAGGATTCCCGGAATCAGGAGGGAATAAGCAGGAAATCCGGAATCCTCCAACTGTTATTTTGGGAAAACCAGGGAATTTATTTCATGTTCCTGGAATTTTGCAACCCTAGGTGTGGCCCTGTGGCCTTGTCCTCCTTCCTCTGCCTGCTTCTACATTCTGCCTCCCTCTGTCTCCTCCCTTTGCCTCTCTGCCTCACCCTGTTTTTAATTTTTAATTTCACCTTTATTTAACCAGGTAGGCAAGTTGAGAACAAGTTCCCATTTACAATTGCGACCTGGCCAAGATAAAGCAAAGCAGTTCGACACATACAACAACACAGAGTTACACATGGAAAAAAAAACATACAGTAGAAAAATAAGTCTATATACAATGTGAGCAAATGAGGTGAGATAAGGGAGGTAAAGGCAAAAAAAGGCCATGGTGGCGAAGTAAATACAATATAGCAAGTAAAACACTGGAATGGTAGATTTGCAGTGGAAGAATGTGCAAAGTAGAGATAGAAATAATGGGGTGCAAAGGAGCAAAATAAATAAATACAGTAGGGGGAGAGGTAGTTGTTTGGGCTAAATTATAGATGGGCTATGTACAGGTGCAGTAATCTGTGAGCTGCTCTGACAGCTGGTGCTTAAATCTAGTGAGGGAGATAAGTGTTTCCAGTTTCAGATATTTTTGTAGTTCGTTCCAGTCATTGGCAGCAGAGAACTAGAAGGAGAGGCGGCCAAAGGAAAAATTGGTTTTGGGGGTGACCAGAGAGATATACCTGCTGGAGCATGTGCTACAGGTGGGTGCTGCTATGGTGACCAGCGAGCTGAGATAAGGGGGGACTTTACCTAGCAGGGTCTTGTAGATGACCTGGAGCCAGTGGGTTTGGCGACGAGTATGAAGCAAGGGCCAGCCAACGAGAGCGTACAGGTCACAGTGGTGGGTAGTATATGGGGCTTTGGTGACAAAACGGATGGCACTGTGATAGACTGCATCCAATTTATTGAGTAGGGTATTGGAGGCTATTTTGTAAATTACATCGCCGAAGTCGAGGATCGGTAGGATGGTCAGTTTTACAAGGGTATGTTTGGCAGCATGAGTGAAGGATGCTTTGTTGCGAAATAGGAAGTCAATTCTAGATTTAACTTTGGATTGGAGATCTTTGATGTGAGTCTGGAAGGAGAGTTTACAGTTTAACCAGACACCTAGGTATTTGTAGTTGTCCACATATTCTAAGTCAGAACCTGTCTCCCTCTACATCCGATTGCCTTTACCAGCCAACAGTATCCAGAAAACTTGGATGAGACCCCACATGATCCGAATGACCACCATGTGTGATTCTGAAATATTAGTGAAAGTTTTAATGGCACATGAAGAGGATAGTGGTTAGTAGTTACCAGAAATAGGTGTCTGGGCTGTCTGCTTTTCCTGGAAACTTTCATTAGAGTGCCTTCCTTCACAAACATCTGCAAACACACAGAAATAGAGAACATGTTAGCGAGAGGACTGCCTGTACTGCACTAGCAGTGGGCTTTTAGATCCCGTGTCGGATTTCTAGGCGGCCACGGTCTGAGATTGGTATTATTCACTGTTTATGTTATGTTTGTTGAACAGAGTAACACTGTTCAGAGAGAGAGAGAGTGAAAGAGAGAGAGGCAGACTGATCTCACCCTTCCTGGCTTGAGTAGATCTCTCTTGCCTCTGACACTGTACTCAATGTGAACCAGCCGCAACAAATTCTCCTGTGTGTCAGAGAGACAGAGAGAGAGCGAGAGAGAGGGACAAGAGAGGAGAGTGAGATAAGGAGGAATTTTCCTGTGAGAGATGGGTAAAGAGAGGAACCGTCCTTGTGAATGAGAGGGAGGGCAGTGGAAAGGGATGTGCTGCTGGAAACTGAATAGGAGTGGAAGAGATAGTGTGTGTGTGTGTGTGTGTGTGTGACACGCGTACACTGTAAATGGGTTACTGTGAATTTGACAGTATAGCTTGCAGGCAGTAAAAAAGTAGCTTACAGGCAGCTCGGTGGCAAATAAAATTCAGTATTTTATATTACAGTAATATAAAAACGGTATCAAAGAAAGTACCGTATAGACACACAGTACAATACCAAACAATATACTGTGTTATACTGTAAAAAAGCAAATGCTACCGTAATCGGAATTAATGGATAAATTCATTAAATTAATTGAGGCATTTGTATTTCACAGTATTTTTCTGTAATTACAAGGGATTGGTGCAAGCAGGTTGGATGCTAGGTAAAGTGTTTTCACATTACAGCATATTAATGAATAATTGGTGGCACTTCTAGAGGCCTTAACAAAGGCTTCCAAACTGTCAATGACTACAGACCAAAACAGATAGGGCAAAATGCTCAACCATTTAAGGCTTAAGGCTTTCTGCCTTAAGGGGATCTTATGAGGATCTGTGTGGCTGTTTGAGAGACAGGGGATATATGATCTATCTTAGGATGATCTGTGTGGCTGTTTGAGAGACAGGGGATATATGATCTATCTTAGGATGATCTGTGTGAGGCTGTGAGAGACAGAGGATATATGATCTATTTTAGGATGATCTGTGTGAGGCTGTGAGAGACAGGGGATATATGATCTATCTTAGGATGATCTGTGTGAGGCTGTGAGAGACAGAGGATATATGATCTATCTTAGGATGATCTGTGTGGCTGTTTGAGAGACAGAGGATATATGATCTATCTTAGGATGATCTGTGTGAGGCTGTGAGAGACAGGGGATATATGATCTATCTTAGGATGATCTGTGTGGCTGTTTGAGAGACAGAGGATATATGATCTATCTTAGGATGATCTGTGTGGCTGTTTGAGAGACAGGGGATATATGATCTATCTTAGGATGATCTGTGTGGCTGTTTGAGAGACAGGGGATATATGATCTATTTTAGGATGATCTGTGTGGCTGTTTGAGAGACAGGGGATATATGATCTATCTTACGATGATCTGTGTGAGGCTGTGAGAGACAGGGGATATATGATCTATCTTAGGATGATCTGTGTGGCTGTTTGAGAGACAGGGGATATATGATCTATCTTAGGATGATCTGTGTGGCTGTTTGAGAGACAGGGGATATATGATCTATTTTAGGATGATCTGTGTGGCTGTTTGAGAGACAGGGGATATATGATCTATCTTACGATGATCTGTGTGAGGCTGTGAGAGACAGGGGATATATGATCTATTTTAGGATGATCTGTGTGAGGCTGTGAGAGACAGGGGATATATGATCTATTTTAGGATGATCTGTGTGGCTGTTTGAGATACAGGGGATATATGATCTATCTTAGGATGATCTGTGTGAGGCTGTTTGAGAGACAGGGGATATATGATCTATTTTAGGATGATCTGTGTGAGGCTGTGAGAGACAGGGGATATATGATCTATTTTAGGATGATCTGTGTGAGGCTGTTTGAGAGACAGGGGATATATGATCTATTTTAGGATGATCTGTGTGAGGCTGTGAGAGACAGGGGATATATGATCTATTTTAGGATGATCTGTGTGAGGCTGTGAGAGACAGGGGATATATGATCTATTTTAGGATGATCTGTGTGAGGCTGTGAGAGACAGGGGATATATGATCTATTTTAGGATGATCTGTGTGGCTGTTTGAGAGACAGGGGATATATGATCTATCTTAGGATGATCTGTGTGGCTGTTTGAGAGACAGGGGATATATGATCTATCTTAGGATGATCTGTGTGAGGCTGTGAGAGACAGGGGATATATGATCTATCTTAGGATGATCTGTGTGGCTGTTTGAGAGACAGGGGATATATGATCTATCTTAGGATGATCTGTGTGAGGCTGTGAGAGACAGGGGATATACGATCTATCTTAGGATGATCTGTGTGGCTGTTTGAGAGACAGGGGATATATGATCTATCTTAGGATGATCTGTGTGGCTGTTTGAGAGACAGGGGATATACGATCTATCCTAGGAGGATCTGTGTGAGGCTGTGAGAGACAGGGGATATATGATCTATTTTAGGATGATCTGTGTGGCTGTTTGAGAGACAGAGGATATATGATCTATCTTAGGATGATCTGTGTGAGGCTGTGAGAGACAGGGGATATATGATCTATCTTAGGATGATCTGTGTGGCTGTTTGAGAGACAGAGGATATATGATCTATCTTAGGATGATCTGTGTGAGGCTGTGAGAGACAGAGGATATATGATCTATCTTAGGATGATCTGTGTGAGGCTGTGAGAGACAGGGGATATATGATCTATCCTAGGAGGATCTGCGTGAGGGTGTGTGTGTGCTCTACAATGTAAGTAATGTCCTTACTCATACTGCACACTTTGTTACGAAGCACCTGGGATCTTTGATGATATCATCTTTCCTCGAAATCACATTAATCAATAGGCAACCGAGCCCAGTGAGAGCAGAGAGACAGGCCTCTCCAAGATGACTGACGCGATTTCACTCACAATAGTGTTGCCATGCGGAACCAAGAAGGATTTACACAGGGAAAATGTGAGCTGTCTCCACACTTTCAAGTTCACACTCCAAGTTTGTACATTCTGTACATGCATACCTCTAGCAAACACTTGCATGAGCACATGTACACAGTCGTCTGAAATAAATAGAGAAACACCCATACAGACACACCGATTTACCCCTTGCTTTAGGTTTTCATTAGCCTGGTCTGCCACCTCTGAAACGATGACTAAGGCAGCTGGAACAGAGGGAGAGACAGAAAGGGTTAATGTCCATTAATATGCAGGGAGTAAACAACTAACCTATGATATTGTATGTATGTATGTATGTATGTATGTATGTATGTATGTATGTATGTATGTATGTGTGTGTGTGTGTGTGTGTGTGTGTGTGTGTGTGTGTGTGTGTGTGTGTGTGTGTGTGTGTGTGTGTGTGTGTGTGTGTGTGTGTCTGACCTCTGGCAAAAACATGTTTTTGGAAATTCTTAAAAAGCAGAGAATGACCATACCTTGTGTATCCTCATATTCTTTCGAATCAGGGGAGAGGTTGTTTAAGTAATCTACAAAACATAATGGCACAAACAAACAAATTATTCAAAAACAGAAATGGATGAATAATGTGCAGAATGCCACATAACACTATTCAAGGTCGAGAGCCAAGATGGGGTACATAAATGGAAGTTAGTATTACAATTTTGCAATAGTACATTATGAGTTGTGTTTCAAATACCTGTGAGCAGCATGCGGTACTGGAGGACTCTCACAATGACCTGCAGCAGCTGGTGCTTCAATTGGACCTGAGCTCCATCTGGACCTTGCTTCTGCACACATAAACACATTGCCAGGTTAACACACACCTGCATGCATGACTGTGGAACATACACACACGCATTGCGCACAGACATGAACATGTAACCTCGCACACGCAAATAAATAATACAATGCACAACACTACTCTCAACTTGGGTAACCGCTGTTAAAATGATGCAATCAAAGCTATAGATGACAGAAGGATGAATGAGATAATCTTGACAGAACGTTTGACCACCAACCTGACCACTCCAAATCTCCTCACCACACAAACCCTGTACTGTCTCTATTCTTCTGCCCTATGGAATCCCTTCAAAGGGGAGAATAAGCGAGATATCTAAAACAAATCTTTCAGAGGCTAATTGTGTCTGACGGACATGTATTCCCAGTTCCAGAGAGGGTCTATAATACAAAGGGCCCAGAGCAGATCCACACATCACCATTGACTGAGAAGTCTCCTAACCCAATAGAGCCCCGTTCCTCATTAGAGACGAAGAGATAACCCCCCCCCCCACGGGACTGAGACAGCCATCTCTTCATTTACACTGCGTGACTGCGGAACACACACACACACACACGCGCGCGCGCGCAGGCCCGCAAACATGCACACATACACACACTCACATGTAAGCACACACACACGTACGCATGCACGCACACACATGCAAATGCGCAAACAGGCACGCAAGGACACACACACAGACACATGCAAGCACACCGACAAATGTACGGACACACACACACACACACAGGGCTGGCGAGACAATATTGCTGGCCCTACAAAGGGGAGGATTAATAGCCACCACACACCAACCTTGGTCTTCATTATAAGAGATGGAGCATAGCAGAACGGAGTAAAAATAGAGCAACGATTTGGAACCAGGATTCTAGTGTCAAACCCCCACCTCTAATCAGCTAATCCACCTCCCTAAATTCTCTTTCTCTCTTTGTCTCTGTTTCAATCCCCTTTTCTCTTACTCCATTCTCTCCCCCTATGGAAAAACCACATGATTTCACATGTGGAAATGTCACATGATTTCACATGTGGAAATGTCTCATGATTTCACATGTGAAAGTATGTGGTTTTGGAACCGTTCTCATGTAATGATATTTCACATGACGATTTTCACATGTGATCACATAACCTTTCACATTACATTGTGCATGTTTATACGTATATACACAGTAACTATTATTTAACACGTCTCACGATCTGAACACACATAGATGACAGAAGGATGAATGAGATCATTTTTACATAACGTTTGACCACCAACCTGACCACTCCAAATCTCTTCACCACACAAACCCTGTACTGTCTCTATTCTTCTGCCCTATGGAATCCCTTCAAATGAGAATCTTCCTGCTATGCCACCATGTCTATGTCAATAACTGATTTCACTTGTGTTCCAACACGTTGGACTTCAAAGTAAATCATATTGAAAAGCCAGCACTAGGTGATAATATCAAACGTAATCACATTGATCACATAAAGACGTTTACACTATTTTAGCAGAGCAGCGTGACACTTACTTTAAAAACCCCATACTATTTATTACTTCCCTTACAAAAAAACACATGTGAAATGTGTAGTTTCACATGTGTAATAGCTGTTTTCACATGTTGAGCTGAAATGTTCACATGTAAAAACAAAATAGACAGATGTGAGGTCAGCTGTTCACATGTATTACATTTAGAGTTCACCTGCACCACCTTTTCACATGAGGGACAATAACATATTTTCATCTCACATGTAAATTGCAGATTCACATGTGAATTTGCAGTTTCCTATGTGAAAAACTTTCACAGGTGAAAATCTAATTTGCACTATCACATGTGAAAAACATTCACATGTGAACATTTAATTTTCACTTTCAAATGTGAAAAATATTAACATGTGAATATCTAACTCTCACATGTGGAATTGCATTTTGCACATCTAAAATACATTCACATGTAAAAATCGGACTTGCAGTTTTGTATGTGAAAAATGTATAATGTTGTCATGTGTAGTTTCATGGTATCATATGTTGAAATTTTGCAACCCCATGTTGTCACATTTATTTCACATGAGATGATTTGTATTTGTATTTGTATTTATTAAGGATCCCCATTAGCTGCTGCAAAGCTAATCGAATTTAGTGTGTTCCCTCAGGCCACTACTCCACTATCACATATGTGACCCGTTTCAGAAAACTAGGTGCATGTCGTGGGTCACTACTTCACAGGAGAACCTTTGAACGTAAACTTTTTTTTTATCAGATAATGGGTGGGCTGGACATGCCAAGAGATGAGTTTGGATTGGTCTGCCATATAGCATGCTTCTTCTGTCTGTTTGAGCTGGTCAGTCTGTCTAGGTAATCCTGTCTAACACAGTTTTAAAAAAAAATGTATTGTGTAGTAAAACTGCATATGTGTTGCTCTCCACTTTCTGCAGGACCGAGTTTTGAAATCAGTGGAATTCGAGAATATTGGAGATGGTGAAAACACCTGTCTCCGAATTACATCTTCAAACTAAGGGCAACCATGGCATCCGACAGGAGATGCGTCCATCCTTGATGTATATGTGTAAGATAGTCTAGTTAGCTACATTTTCAGATATTACATGCTTCTAATTTTGACAGAAAGTGGTTTCATTTCAAGTTACGGCTGCTGTCCCTGTACAGGGACCAAATCAGCGGAAATTTCAGAGCGCCGACTAATAGTACTCGATACAACTCAAACTTTCATTAAAACACACATGCAGGGTACTCAATTAAAGCTACACTCGTTGTGAATCTTGCCAACATGTCAGATTTGTAAAATGCTTTTCGGCGAAAGCATGAGAAGCTATTATCTGATAGCATGCAACCCCCGAAATAACCAAAGGGGACGTAAACAGAAATAATTAGCGTAGCCGGCGCTACACAAAACGCAGAAATAAAATATAAAACATTCATTACCTTTGACGAGCTTCTTTGTTGGCACTCCTATATGTCCCATAAACATCACAATTGGGTATTTTTTTTCGATTAAATCGGTCCATGTATACCCAAAAATGTCCATTTATGAAGCCCGTCTGATCCAGGAAAAAGCACCTTTTCAAAACGCAACGTCATTTTTTAAAATTAAAAAAGTTGCCTATAAACTTTGACAAAACACTTCAAACTACTTTTGTAAACCACCTTTAGGTATTAATAAACGTTAATAATCGATAAAATTGATCACGGGGCGATCTGTATTTGATAGCAGCAGTCTTGAAATCATCGTCCATTTTCTCCCTTTCATAACTTCCTTCGGTGTACCCCAAGACAGGAAGTGCCTATTCGTCATCCCACCAAGGATAAACCAGAACTGAATTGCCAGTACTGGCGACATCGTGTGGAAGCTGTAGGCATTGTAAACGGGACTCCATCTATTTTCCCTGGCCAGAGACAATTTAGGGACTGGCGGATGGACATATATATATATATTTTTTTTGTGAACATTTTTCCTTGGGATTTTGACTCCTAAACACGTTCTGTTATAGCCACAGACATGATTTAACCAGTTTTAGAGACCTGTTTTTTATCCACACATACTAATCATATGCATTTACTATATTCCTTGCATGAGTAGCAGGACGTTGAAATTTTGCGCGATTTTTAACAAAAAGCTGCGAAAATTCGCAGCCTCCCTAACATTGTGTACTGTTGGCTAGCTAGCTAATGTTAGCTGGCCGGCTCGCTAGCTAACGTTACGTGTATGTTCTTATTATTCGTATCTCAGAGCCATTTGCTTGGCTAGCTATAGCCCAATGTCAGCTAGCTAACATTGAACCGGGTTGGTTAGCTTCCTGCAGATACATGCAGGGTAGTAATGTCATGAGATGGGATTATGTTTCATTGTTTACCTAGCTAGCTACATGTCTTAACAAAAGACTCCACTATGCAAGTAACCATTTTGGGTGCGTTCGTAAATTCAGTCTGGCTATCTTCTCCGATTTCAGAGCACTCTCGTCTGAGTGTGCCACAGCACAGAATAAATTATGAATTTCCGAACGCTCAACACCAGTTGAATATGGCCCGTGTCAGTAAACGTTGGTAAAAAAGCGTAATTACCCAGCTAGCAATGAGGAATCGGCCCAGAAGCGGCACTCTAATGGGGGGGCGGAACTGATTGAATTGGCCTGGAATCGGGTGTCGGACTCGGCCCGGAATCAAAATTAATGACTGCCCAGAATGGGCCCAAGTACATCGGGCCATTTCCATCTACCAGAATTCAGCCACTTTGCCGGCATCTTACCAGAATCCCCCCAGAAGCGTCCCTATGCAAATTTAAATAAATGTATACAAAATTACCCAATTTAGTGACTTAAAATATTACTATTATACATTTTATACATACAAATGCTTCCCATCCACAAAAAAGCATTTTGTCTCAGAGGAAACACCATACACCTGGTGACCGTGTCAGCGTGCATGCGCCTAGTCCGCCACAGGAGTCACTACAGCGCAATGGGACAATGACATCCCAGCTGGCCAAACCTTCCCCTAACTCGGACGACACAGGGCCAATTGTGCATCCCCTCATGGGTTTCCCGGTCAACACGGGTCTCGAACCAGCAATTGTAGAAACGCAGTTTGCACTGCAACGCAGTGTCTTAGACCGCTGCGCCACTCAGGAAGTTCCAGACACCATTTTTTTATGCTTGCACAAAGTATCAAAATACTAAAATACTACACAGGACTCTGAAAGAATTTCATTTAAATGTTAATTGTATTTTTTTAAATCACAGAAACAATGAGAAAATATGGAAAAATAAATAATTGAAATGTTAATTATATAAAGCAGCCTGTGTAATCATCTGCCAGAGCGTAGCCCTAATCGGCCCGAGCCCCAAGTAATACATTTGGGCCAGATAACTCACACCGGAATCGGCACGAGCTCAATCCCTGCATCCTAGCCACAAGTAATACTGCCGAAGGCACATGACGTCGGCCATGTCTGACTCTCAGCCGAGTCTGACTCTCAGCCGAGTGCCTCGACTCTCAGCCGGAATCGGTCCAGATCCACTGTGCTAGCTGTGTAAATTGTTACCAGCACCACAATTACAGTCACCAACGCCCTGAAAAACATGAAAATAGCCTAACCAGCTCTGCCAGGGCGAGTAAAATGGTCAGAGTGGGGTGTTCTCTCATTTGTGTCTGGAAGTAGCTAGCAAGCTAGCCAATGTTAGCTAGTTAGCTTGGGTGCTTAACTGCCATTGTGAGGTCAGAACGTTCAGATCAACTCTACTCATTGGCCAGAGCGTCCAGTGTGCACTCTGGACGGTCTGAGAGCGAAACGCTCAGAATATATGAATGGACAATCTGACAGCACAGTTGCAGTCACCAACGCTCTGGATAACATAACAGCCTAACCAGCTCCGCTAGGGCGAGTAATGTTCTCTCATTTGTATCTGGAATTCACTAGCAAGTTAGCTTGGGTGCCTGACTGCTATTGTTTGTACAGAACGCTCGGATCAACCCTTTAAAGAGATGGGTGGGGCTAAAGCTAAAGAGGGTGGAAACGATGCTGAATGGGTGTAGACAAAGAAGGGCTCTCCAATAGTAGTACCAAAACATTCAAAGGCCATTTTCTCAAAAGGGAGTTTACAAGTTTATTAACTGTCAAAGCAGAATTACTTTCCCATTGTTCCTCAACTGTAGTGTATGATATACAATTTTGTAGCTCTGAGTCTCTACTTTAATCCAATGTAAAAAACACAATTTTGAATTTTACTACATAAGACCGATTTGAGCCAGTCGGTCACATATTTACAATACAACATCCATATGTACGTGTGTTTAGAGTGCGTGTCTTATCATGTTCATGTGTGTCTGTGCCTGTGTGTGTCTATTCACATCCTTTTTCATTTGTTTTCTTTTTATCCGATTCTGCTGCTTGCATAAGTTACCTGATGTGAAAATGAGTTCCATGTAGCCATGGCTCTATATAGTACTGTGCACCTCCCAAGGTCTGTTCTTGACTTGGGGATTGTGAAGAGACTTTGGTGACATGTCTTGTGGGGTATGCATGGGTATCTGAGCTGTGTGCTCATAGTTTAAACAGACACCTTGGTGCATTCAGCACGTCAACACTTCTTACAAAAACAAGTAGTGATGAAGTCCATCTCTCCTCCACTTTGAGCCATGAGAGACTTACTTGCATGTTATTAATGTTAGCTCTCTGTGTACATTCAAGGGCCAGCCATGCTGCCCTGTTCTGAGCCAATTGTAATTGTCCAAGGTCCCTCTTTGTGGCACCTGACCACACGACTGAACAGTAGTCCAGGTGCGACAAAACTAGAGCCTGTAGGGCCTGCCTTGTTGATAGTGTTGTTTAAAAGGCAGAGTGCTTTATTATGGACAGACCTCTCCCCATCTTTACTACTGTTGTATCAACATGTTTTCACCACAATTCAGGGTTACTCCAAGCAGTTTAGTCTCCTGAACTTGCTCAATTTCCACATTATTTACTACACGATTCAGTTGATGTTTAGGGTTTAGTGAAGGATTTGTCCCAAATACAATGCTCTTAGTTTTTGAAATATTTAGGACTAATTTATTCCTTACCACCCATTCTGAAACTAACTGCAGCTCTTTGTTGAGTGTTGCAATGATTTCACTCACTGTAGTAGTTGACGTGTATAGTATTGAGTCATCCGCATACATAGCCACACTGGCTTTACCCAAGGCCAGTGGCATGTCATTAGTAAAGATTGAAAAAAGTAAGGGGCCTAGACAGCTGCCCTGGGGAATTCTGGATTCTATCCTGATTATGTTGGATACTCTTTCACTAAAGAACACCCTCTGTGATATGCTAGACATGTAACTCATGCTTTCACATGTGCTCAAATGTTATCACGTGTAGTTTCATGTTATCACATGTTGCTTTTATATGATGTCACGTTATCACATTAACTTCACATAAGATCACATGTGATCACATGTGAAAGTCATGTGTTTTTCCATAAGGGTCTCTCTAAAGGCACCTTACATTAGCTCTGTGTGGTTTCCTCTCTCTCACTTTGGATTACCCTTCAGTTTCCCCCTCCCTTTTCAATAAAAACATCCCATCATTAAAACCTCTCCCTGACAGAACACCAGCACCTCAAGTGTCACTTGTTCATGTAAATTGTGATCCAGTTGACACTTGTACGGCTGAAATGGCTTCTGTGGCGAACCAAATATGATAATTAGTGCGTGGTTGTTTGGGTGAGTGAGGCAAAAAGAGGCGGTGCCTACACACACACACACACACACACACACACACACACACACACACACACACACACACACACACACACACACACACACACACACACACACACACATACATACAGTCATGGCCATCTGATTCGCTGGCTGCACACACAGCTGATCTAATTGGGGAGTTGTAAAGGAGGCTGCCTCTCTAATTAGCTTGTGTCTGCCTCATTACCCAGCTGCCTATACTGGGATTTATCACCATCACACTGTCTTTATCTCTCTCTGTGCACCTGCTGCATCTCACACACAAACACTCTCCTTCTCAAGGGAACACAAACACCTAGGCACAAACACCAACACAAGCATTCAATATCACATCAACATCACAGGCACACACACATGCACACACACACACACACCATTGGCCGCTGTATATAGCAGCACAGTAAACAACAAATTGGCTGAAGAGGGGCTTTTATCTTTTAAGGTCCTATGGTGATCTGATCACAACGCATAGCTACTTCATCACTGTCATCACCACATCCACAATGAAATTACACACCACAACACAGCACTGCTGGACCAACGCTTGAAGAGCTTACCCCTCCACTTACCTCAGAGAGAGAGAGAGAGAGAGAGAGATGAACTCTTTAAGCATTACAAAATGAACATTCATCTAACCAATAACGAAGAGATATAAAGTATACAAGATGTACGAGACCTTGGGACTATAAGTTCTATCTGAATGAGTTCTTCACATAGAGTTGCTCTTTAGGTGGTCCTTTACATGTGAGATATGTCAGATTTTTTTTTAAAAGAACATTTACGATTTAAAAAAAAGAAACATTTGAAAGTTCTATCTGAGCAAAATCCTTTGAACTTGGTGCTATAAGGTTCATCTGCAGTCCAATCACACAATAAAATAACATATGTATGTAAGGTATTGTACTTAATGAGTCATGAAAGAGAAAGACATCACAAAACAGTTCTGAGATCTGGGATTTGAAAAATATGAATTCTCTCAAAACTATACATTTATCATATCCTTGATTATTCATGTCGGTTCTGGTCCTCTTTTGTAATGAATTTTTTTCCACCACTTTTCAGAAGAATTGGCATAACGTACGGTAGAAACAAATAAATACAGGTGCCCTAAAGCATGTTTAGAGCCCACTGTAGAGACATTGCTGTTTTTGTCTTGTTCTATATCAATAAGAAAACCTCCATGGAAGTGTTATTTCACTACAATTACAAACTTACCACATTTTATTGATAACTAGTAAGTTGTTTACTGACTTTGGGTGTCAGAGACCAGAACAATATGTCTGTTTACTCATCCAGAGCTAAGCTTTAGCAATGTTGCTAGTTCTCCATAGGATATAGTGTATTTGTCTATCGCTTTAACAAATGTGTGATGAACATGAATTAATATATTTGATGATGTGATTAGAAAGAAGGAAGGGTATTCTCTTCATTGAATCATTAAATGTCTGCATGTTTCTATTGAAATTGAAAGAAATGCAACATTCTGTGCCAGATAGAACCTTACGACTGAACCCAGATTGACAACCCCTAAAAAAACGGATTTACAAATGTCTTCAAATTTTGGGGTATCTTTAAGGTGAGGAACTTAATGGGTCATGAAAGAAGAATTCACTACAAAACCGTTCTGAGATCTTGGATGTGAAAACGTTGTTGTCCAATATCTCAGAACTAGGAGCAGATAGAACCTTAATAGTCCCAAGGTCACGAAATCATCTAAATGGTCACCTGACATTATGGAAAACACTTTCTGCATTGATCGTTGGCTAAACTGCCATGGCAGGATAAACTACTGTACCTCTCAGCTGCGTGGCTGTGACTCTGGCTGTGACCTGTGACTTTCTACTGCTGTCCCAGAGAGCCCTGTGTGTCTCATTACACACAGAAGGAGTCCCCCTGGCAGTCCTCTCACACCACACAGCAGCCATCACACCTTTATTACCTCTTACTGTCTCTGATGTAACCACTACAAAGCCAGGACGAGGGGATGTTATGCGTAGTTAAAAGCTTTTAACTAGAAGTAACGTTAATATTCATAACATTCCCCAAAGTGTTTAACTTTGAGATAAACACTGGATTTTTCTGACATACATTCAGTGATAATGCTTATTTTATCTATAGAGTGGTTGAAAAAAAGAGCTTATACAAGTCAAATGTTTCTCTTATCCTTCCTCTCCCTCTCTCGCGCTCTCTCTCGCTCTCTCTCTCTCCCTCTTTCTCTCTGCGATACCTATATTGCCAGTCCCGTAGAGCCACAGTATATCTGGTGAGGGCAGCTGCTCATGAATATTCATAAGCTGAGACAGTTGCTTCCTTGTCTGGTTGCATTCCTAATCACTATTGAGATGCGTAGAATCATTGTCTACCAATCACTACGCATCAAAATATGGCTAGGAACCGCTAACTCATGACTATGCAAGAAACGGTACGCTATGCATATCTGTGGGTGGTCTTGGGTACAATCTTAGTAGCAGTGAGAGCCAAGACTCATTTCCAAAATTAACATAATTATAATGAAACTTGAGGTGCTTCAAAATATGTCTAGGAACCTCTAACTCATTTATATGCTAGAAACGGTATGTTATGCATATATGTGGGTGGTCTTGTGTACAATCTTTGTATTAATGAGAGCTGAGACTAATTGGTAGATTCATTGGAAAAACTTAACACAAAGGCCACTCCAATAGTGAAATAGTGCGTTTATAGATCCTTCTCCAAGTCAAACTGCTAACTCTATCATAACCAATCAATAGGACTTAACACGGTAAAAGCAAGGTGACCTGAAGCATGTGAGAAACTTCCACTATATGAGCACTGAATCAATGATACAGGCCACTCAGGCCTGGAGAGGAAATAAGAAATCCATGGCTGCATCCAGATGGTCTTATCTGGGAGCCTGTTTTACATCATCTGCCATGGTTAATAATGGTTCCTATCATCATCATTAGGGACCTTGATTACACATTCGCTACTCAACTGAGAATCCCTTTGCATACTACGGAGCTGTGCAAAGCAAGTTTGCGTGACGTATTCTTCCTGATGGATATGGTGATCACATGATCAATTCCCGTGAACCAGTGATGACATCCTCTCAGATAGTACTTCCTGTTGACAGCCAAGATAAAGGGATGCACAGTACAAAAAAGGGTTGGTGTTCGGTCTTTGAGAGGTATAAAACATGAGAGAAGCACGTTGAAAAGGTCCGTCCCATAGAGCAGAGCAAAATAGAGAGGGTTTGGAAAGGCCATTAACTCCCAGTGGAGTCTGGTTGACAGACTAAAGCTGCTATATAAAGGGAACGGGGAACTCCTGGCTGAATAAAGACATTGTTACAGACTGGCAGGTACAGTGGCTATGACCTCAGGACTGATTCTTCTGAGCATGCATATCCAAAGGTTAGTTTAAATCAACACAAGATAAAGACTCACATTGGGGTTTTAGGTAAAGGACTTCCACTTTTATAAGTAGTCTCCAAGCTCAGACTAAGTATAGCCTCTTACCTCAAACTGCTTGACGATGTCATGGAAGGCAGGGTTGAGTTTGCAGCTCTCTGCCAGTAGGGACATGCTCCGGTCATACTCAGAGATGTAGGTAGCAAACCCAGCAAACTCCTCCCGTCGAGACAGGATCACATCCACCACCCTCTGGCTCTCCTCCCTGGTGATGGGGAATGGAATTATGTTGAGGTTTGGAGGATTGGATGAGTGTATGTTATTGAATAGCAGTTGACAGGTAAGTTATTGAATTACGGACATAGAAACATGTCGATACCTCCTGAGCTCCTGAATGAATAAGAATAAAAAAAATATACAGTTGGATACTATTTACAATCATTCCACTTGATGTGTTTAAAATGCAGAACTGTCTATGCTTTTTCATTTCTATGGAATTTACAAGTCTGTGGGTATTTATTTATGAGTGCATATAATAATAATAATAATATTAGCTAATTAAAATAATACATTAAACACATCTTTATAAAATTTATGAAATTGTGTCTTCAGCAGGGATATAAAAGAGGCACTGATTCTGCATTTATAGATATCCCACTGTGTTTAACGTACTCAATGTCTCACCATTGTCTGATGCGTGAGTCCAGCTCAGTGAGGATGTTGCTGTGGAGTATGTAGACCTCAGGGAGTGTGCCCAGTATCTCCCCCAGCCTCTGTTCCTCCACCACAGGTTCCCCATCCTCCCCCACCGCCTCCGACACTGCTGCCCTGAAGTCCTGCAGGAGAGGGATGAAGAAGGAGAGAGAAGAGAGGGGGTAGAGGGAGAAGGGGAGAGCGATTGAGGCAGGAAGAAGGGGAGGAAAATAATAAGGAGGGAAAGGGCAAAGGAGGGAGAGAGTTACAAAGGGAACGGGTCAGATCCTCCTAGAGCTTAACGTCCTTCCTGTTTCTCTAACCCAGTATCATCTCAGTCTGTCTTCCTCTTCCCCAGTCTCTGCCTGTCTAACCACTCAGGAAAAGGGGTTCTGGACCTGGGTTATCTACCAGCTGTTAGGTTGCATAATGACCTTGGTCACTGATACATTGTTGACCACAACCCTACCATTTATCAACATATTGACATGAACTATATGTTCTTATAAAACGGATGGGTCTAATTCTGGATGCTGATTGGTTAAAACCACATTCCAACCGGTTTCTATTCCATAAGTTACACAAGTAAGGCTGTGACGTTGAAATGCCTATTTACTGTTCCATCTCACTGCGCAATCCACTGTCTCATCAGCCCAACCAGGCAATTTATAAACTTAATTTCTACTGTAACATTATCTTCCCTTTCTTTCAGACTAACATTTGGTTTTCAACAATGGAGATTTGTATAAAACTTGTTGTCTGCCTCTTCGACATTTGTAACATTGTTTCAGTATTTAAATTCAATCTCCTGCTGTCCCATAGTAATGAATGTGTCGTGAGTTAGGACGGGAAAGACAGGCAGGCAACTTTTCTTAGCCAGTCAAAATCATGAATCAGAATAGTTTTTATGGATATATTCAAAGACATTTCTATAGAAAAGCAGGCCAAACAAAATGATTTTTTAAAATGAAAATATGTCAATCATAATTTGAATTTGTTTCTTAACCTGTTCGAAGCCGGTGTTTGGAGGATATATTGGACTTCGTCTCGGGCCTAACAACCTTGCCAATATATCCTTCATACACCGGCTTTGAGGGCATTGTCACTTAAACACTATTATTGCACACAGATTGAGTCCATGTAATTTATTATGTGACTTGTTAAGCACATTTTTACTTTTGAACTTATTTAGGCTTGCCATTACAAAGGGGTTTAATACTTATTGACTCAAGACATTTCAGCTTTTAATTTATAAATATTTTGTATAAAATTCAAAAAACATAATTCCACTTTTAC
This sequence comes from Oncorhynchus nerka, assembly GCF_034236695.1. Taxonomy (NCBI): domain Eukaryota; kingdom Metazoa; phylum Chordata; class Actinopteri; order Salmoniformes; family Salmonidae; genus Oncorhynchus; species Oncorhynchus nerka. The sequence goes on from NC_088397.1 coordinate 54,033,000, forward strand.
ATTATGGTGAATAATGTTTGCACCAGTGACAAAATATCTCAATTTAATCCATTAGAAATTCAGGCTGTAACACAACAAAATGTGGAAAAATCCAACTCAGAAGCTGACGTTCGTTAGCGTTAGCATTCTCATAGATAATGACTGGCGGTGTTAGCTAGTTAGCATTTTAGAATATCTGATGGCCGTGATTCATACCGGTTGTATCCCTTTTCAATCAAAGAACAATACTTGAAATGGCAATTTTGTTAGACACAGAATATCAATTACAACATGTTTTATGTAGATATTTGCAATCTGTTGTGCCATAAAGATAACTAGCTAACACCACCAGTCATTCTCTTTGAGACTGGCCACCCCTCAAAGACTGGTTTCTAGGTTTATTCCTAGGTTCCTGCCTTTCTAGGGAGTTTTTCCTAGCCACTGTACTTCATCTGCATTGCTTGCTCTTTGGGGTTTTAGACTGGGTATCTGTATAGCACTTTGTGACAACTGCTGATGTAAAAAGGGCTTTATAAAATACAGTTGATTGATTCATTTATTAATGCTAATGAACATTGGCTTCTGAGTGCTTATGGAGGAAGACACGTTTAAATGTTCGGACGCACCCCCTGCCAACAGCTTCGGTACTACCCACAAGAGGTAAAGAAAAGTGAATCTCTCATTCAAATGCATTCATTCATTTTAGTGTTGCATTAAATGGCTTAAAATATGATAATATATATTTTTAAATGTTGTATTGTATCTATAACTGAGTTGATGTCTGACTTGTGTTGTACTAGCCATCAATTTGAAAAAAAAAAAAAAAAAAAACTTTTACCACATATTTCAAGCTACGAATCCATGGTGGTGAAATGCTAATTCAATAGCCTACAACAGGGATGGGGAACTGGCCCCACTGCCTTTTTGTAGGCCCGACAACCAATAATAATAATAATATATTTTTTTAAATTGGGGGTGGGGGGGGACTCCGTCGGGGTCTCAACTTACTGTTGAGAGTTAGAATAATAGGTGCAATTTCAGAATTTGGTTGTGCAGTCACTCAATTAGCCAGTGTCAGCAAAATATTTTTAGATTGCTAAGTTAGTTTCGCGGCCAGCTTTCTAAACTTGTAGTAAGCATGGTTAAATTACCGACCAGGGTGGGGCCTATTGATCATTAGTTGTCATATTAAAAACTGAAAATATTTGCCTCCAGCCTATGGCAAAATGTGTAGAATTGCACAAAATGAGTTATAAAATTGCTAAATCTTCTCTCCACCCCGTGGCAAAATTTGTAGAATTGCAGCAAACTTGCTTTAGAACGGCAACATTTTATCTATGCCCCAATAATTTGCATCTCTGTAATTTATTTGAGATAGCTAAACTAAAAAGAGGAACTTGTGTGTCATGTATACCTAGCTAGCTACATCTAGCTTGAGTCAAAGCAGAAGCTGTCACTCTTCATCAGCATAAATCCCAAATAGTGATGAGAAAATTATATCACCACTTTGTGCAATTCAAAGACCCAAGCCAGCTAGTTGTCGTGGATGACAGATCAGGTTTGTAAAACCTAAAATGTGTTTTATGGTCGGGACAAACTGCACACCCAAACTGCATACCCAAGCTATTGATCTAGCTGTTGAGCATTTTGAACATGACTTTAAAGCAAACCAAAGACAGGAAACTAGCTAGTCAGTGAACTATTTTCCAATAAGGCATTACTTTCATAACCCGTCTAGCTAAGATAATACTTTTCACCTTGTTTGTCGATCTGTAATGCTAGCTAGCTATGCAGTTCCAACCTATCTAGCTAGCTGCCCATACAACCAGCTAGCAATGGGCAGCTAGCCAGTTAAATATATCTAGTACAGAAGAGACATTCATCAAGACGAAGTTGGATATTAGTAGCGTTGTAGCTAGTAAAGGATCTATTATACAGCCAGTTAAGATGGAGAGCATATGATTTAAACCCCCAAAATAAACATGTTAATTTCAAGCAAAACACATGTACTGTAAGTGAATGGGTTTTCCAACATTCTGAAGCTTTCTTTACCCTTTGTGGTCGTTGCTAAACAATAGCCTCACATCATCGATGACACAAACCTGTCTTCCTCCATACTAAGTGAAAACAAATGTTTTCATTTTTAAAATAATTTTCCTCAAAATAGAACATATCTTTCAAATCCTGTGCACATGAATGAATAGTTTTTCATATTTAATTCATATTCAACAACGTTTTGCTTGTTTGTGAGTGGGCCGGAAGGAAAAACACAATCACAACAAATTGGATGTGCTCTTGTTGTCAGGCGTCATAAGGTGAATAGGTTCCAGAAGCCATTGATGACATCACGTCCTGTGTGTCAGCTCCTTGGTTTGTGGTGGTTCTCTCCGGCCGCCAGCCAGCCCTGTGCTTAGGTTTATCAGTGTTGTTCCAGCTAGATTGACTACCTTGCCTTGACAATGTGGGCTCGTCAGCCCAGGGGTAGTCAGTCAGATGATTATGCAGAAACGTACGCACCAGGCATTGTCTGAGGTGAATTTACACAAGCGCTGGAGCACATCGGTGCTCATTTGATGCCAGGGTACCTTCCACAGAGAAAAATCTAGAATAGGTCAATGTTACCTTCATTTAAGGTGTCCACCCCGAGATTGGAAGGTTGTGAGTTTGATGCCCGGGGAAGTCATACCAAAGACAGTAAAAATGGGACTTGATGCATCTCAGCATTAAGGGGAGAGATTGGGGGTAAGGGCCTGTGATAGACTAGCATCCTGTCCACGGGGTGTACTTGTACATCAAGCTGCTACACGGGATAGGCTCCTGCCATATGAGCTGTTCTGGCTTGCGCAAGACTACTTACTTAGCTTTATTCAGCTATGTTCACTGTAACTTCACCTCTTCAAAAATAGGTAGAGTATAAGATAGCAATGGGGTTGGTTCTTTGTACCAGTTACCTTAGGCAGATAATACAGTAAAGCAGAAGGGGACATTCTGAATGAGGGCAGCGAGGAGAACCAACTGTTGATTCCCAGAGGTCAGTGATGCATCAAATACAGCTGTTGTCATTCCTCTCCATGATTTCTCATTTACTGCCTGTCAGAGTAAGCGTACAGTCTAGATCCCAGCAGGTTTGGCTGAAAAATGGACATTTTCCAGTAAGGCACTGGAGCTCGACCTTCACATATAGAATAGATTGAATGCGGTACCATGAGTAATTCATTTGATCCCATTTTGATCTCAGAAGAATGTTGTATGGAGAGCCAATGCATTTGAAGTAGGGAAACCCCTAACCCAGAATGTTGTGGATTCCATTTCCAGATGCAACAAAAGCTAAATGAGACTCTTGCCTTGAAGGAGTCATTGAAAATAAGAATTTGTTCTTAATTGACCTGCTTGGTTAAATAAAGGTCAAATTAAAAAATAGTTTGCTGAATTGGTAAACTGTTGATATTTTGTCATGGAGCTAGTGTGTGTGGTTGCTTGGATAGTTGGAACCTGACAGCTTGAATCCAGGGAACCTCATCATTCATACTGGATACCATTGAGCAAGGGCACTACCTGAATTAGTTAGTTAGGTGTACACCCATGATTTATGATCGGTTCATTTGAATGTAAAAGCTGTAGTCTATGCACTTTGATCCCATTAAACAAACTGAGTAATGCAAATATCATACACAAGTCCACTCTAATGATTGTACTATACATCATCATTATACTAGGTTTCTTATGTAGATTCTGTAGACATATCGACGTCTTTTTGTTGCTTTGTTACTGAGTCTTTCATGTAAAGATCATGAACATTCTTATTCATTACCTTTTGTACAGTGTGTTCTTTCATGAATTCTCAATCCTGCACACTTGCTAGGTTTTTTGAATACTGAATGCAGGTTGTTTAACCTTGTTTCCCCCCCCCCCCCTTCTCAATAAGGTTATTATATCAGCTACATGTCCCTCATACGCACCTTCCAGGCATGATATTCAACAATATTTCATTATTCTGTTGCATAATGCATAAATGCAACACTCACCTCTTATGAATCTTAAAGCTATAACAGTAGAGGGATGTTCCTAAGTGGGTTCCCTCTCCAACAGACCTAACTCAGCAATCCATGCATGATTGGAACAGACCAGACATTCCTAGACAACCCCCCCCCCCCTCCTCCTAGACAACCCACCCCACACACACACCCCACACACTCCCTAGAGCTCTCTAACACTCACACTCAGTTGGGGGGAAAGACCACCGTCAGTGAGAGTTGGGAGAAAACACACAAGCTATTGTTCCATTGTTTGATAAGGAATAACAAAAAATACAACACATTTCCAGACCCTGTCCCCAAATGGGAAGTGAAGTTCTTCTTCTGAGTTTTCTTCTCCAGGACTTAACAGGCTGACGTTTGATCTGTTCATATATTTGTCTCTCAGGTTTGACGAGGCTTCCCTGTTCAACCAACTGTCTAATGTTGTCATTTGACCCTGAATGCTTTAATTCTATACACTGGGGGTGAGAGTAGATGAGATAAGTAGAGGGTAAAGCTGCTGTCCTGTGTAGGGGCTTAGTGAGCTGTGAGTAAGACAACTGTGTCTGTCCCAGGGGAGGGAGCAGCCAGGACATAAAGTAGCAGCCACGTCTCCTTCACAGCAGCAGTGATGAATGCTAACTCAGATGGGATCGATAGCACATGATGAACGGGAGGCGTTAAAGCACACAGTGTCACAGTATTATCTCACTGTGGTGTGTATGTCTCGACTTGTTTTGTGTCTGCAGTGTTCTAAAACTGAAATTGATGAGGTCCAGACGCTTGTCCTTGTAGATACATGATGGATTTATATTATAGATGGTGTTAGCTACCAGACAGCCATACCAGGAGGGACAATTGATATTGTTGAAGCATTTTGACACCTTCAATCAATTAGTGAACTTTCATATGTTTTCCCCAATTCTTAGAATAGAGAAATTACCCTTCTCAAGAGCATTCCTTCCTAGAGAAGTGCCATGAAGCCACTGAAGTTTTAGCCTGTGTGGTGACACTAACACAATCACGTTTTAATGTAGTGATATGGAGTTCGGGAATGATTTGTAACTTTTTTGAATGACTCTTTTTACTGCCTTGAGAGTCATGATGATTTTTTCTGAGGGACTTTAGTCGTTCGTTTGAACTTCTGTCTGGCCGCAATGAATTCTACTGCAGGATTAATACGCAATACTCTGGCTCAGTGGCTCTGGAGACGTGCTCCGACCAACAGCTGTCTATGATACACTCACCAGACAGTTTATTATGTACACCCATTTAGTACCGGGTCGGACCCCTCCTTTGCCTCCAGAACAGCCTGTATTCTTTGGGGCATTCTACAAGGTGTCGTAAACGTTCCACAGGGATGTTGGTCCATGCTGACGCAATGACATAATGCAGTTGCTGTAAATTGGACGGTGGTACATTCATGCTGCAAACAGCCTGTTTTGTGTTGAGGTCTGGGTAGTACGCAGGCCACTCAAGTAAACTGAACTCGCTGTCATGTTCCAGGCAATGTTTATCCACGCCTCAATTGTCCAGTGTTGGTGATCGCTTGCCTACTGAAGCCGCTTCTTCTTGTTTTTAGCTGATAGGAGTGGAACCCGGTGTGGTCGTCTGCTGCAATAGCCCATCGGTGACAAGGATCGATAAGTTGTGCATTCCAAGATGCCGTTCTGCACACCACTGTTGTACTGCGCTGTTATTTGTGGCTGTTAGCTTGCACGATTCCTGTCATTCCCCTTCAACCTCTCTGATCAACAATATGTTTTCGCTCACATGACTGCCGGTGACTGGATGTTTTTTGTTTCGCACCATTCTCGGTAAACCTTAGAGACCTTTATGCATGAAAAGTCAAGAAGTGAGGCCGTTTCTGAGATATTGGATCCGGCGTGCCTGGCACCACCGAAAATGCCACGCTCAAAGTTGCTTAGGTCACTTGTTTTGCCGATTCTAACGTTTAGTCGAACAGTAACTGACTGCCTCGATGCCTGTCTGCCTGCTTTATATTGCAAGCCACGACCATGTGACTCACTGTCTGTAGTAGAAAAACATTTTTATGAACAGGGTTGTGTGCCTAATAAACTGGCCGGTGAGTGTATACACAAGCAGGAACATAAAGCATTCTGCAGGCAGCATAGAGAAGAAAAACGGATAATTGAACTGATAATTGATTGCATGGTGCAAGAATTAAAGCAAGTAATTGATTATTGAACGTTTTGATGGACACAGCTTTGTAGAACCAAAACATACACACAGCCTTTGCTCAACAAACTCAAACTCGAACGAATCGTTTGGGGGGGGGGGGGCTGCAGTTCACGAACGATATTGTGCTTATCATCCTCATGGCAGTCAACCAATGCATTTCGCAAAGAGTTGTTCACAATCTAGTCCAGTATCGGCCACAACTAAAACTTCTTTCAAATGCATCAAGAAATAATATTATTTGTATACCTAACAATGAACAAATGTACATCGTTTAAAGCACACTTTTACAAGTCTCAGTCACAAATGACAGCTCCAATAAGCCCCTTTATGGTGAATGACATGTGAACAAGAGGCTTGTTGTCACGACTTCTGCAAAAGTAGATGCCACTCCTTGTTCCACCGGTGCTCAGCGTCACCGGTCTTCTAGCCATCATTGATCTATTTTTCATTTTCCATTGGTGTTGTCTTGTCTTCCAACACACCTGGTTCCAATCCCATTCATTACCTGTTGTGTATTTTTTGTGTTTTTTTTGTAAATTTTACCCCAATTTCGTGTTATCCAATTGTTTAGTAGCTACTATCTTGTCTCATCGCTACAACTCCCGTACGGGCTCGGGAGAGACGAAGGTTGAAAGTCACGCTGGTGCGTGATGAGACAAGAATATCCCTACCGGCCAACCCCTCCCTAACCCGGACGACGCTAGGCCAATTGTGTGTCGCCCCACAGACCTCCCAGTCGCGGCCGGTTACGGCAGAGCCTGGGCGCGAACCCAGGGTTCTGTGGTGGCACAGCTGGCACTGCAGTACAGCACCCTTAACCACTGCGCCACCCGGGAGGCACCTGTTGTGTATTTAACCCTCTGTTTCCCCTCATGTCCTTGTCAGAGATTGTTTGTTGTTCATTTATCATGTTGTTTGTATTGGTGCGCGACAGGTACCCACTTTGTTTTGATTATTGTCATGGTTTTAGAGCTATGTTATTAAACTACTCCATTTTACCAAGTTCGATTCTCCTGCACCTGATTTCCCTGCCACCTATACACACTTTTATGACACTTGTGGAATCATGACTCTTTCAAGTTTTCAGTTTATCGTTCACCAGTAGAGGTTCCTGGAGGTTCCTACCATCACTATTTTAAAAGCCTACTATGGTTATTTTACATGATTTTTGAATGACTACCTCATCTCTGTACCCCACGCATACAATTATCTGTATGGTCTTTCAGTCATGCAGTGAACACAGATTCAACCACAAAGACCAGGGAGATGTTCCATTGCCTCGCAAAGAAGGGCACCTATTGGCAGATGGGTAAAAATAAAAGCAGACATTGACTATCCCTTTGAGCATGGTGAAGTTATTAATTACACTTTGGATGGTGTATCAATACACCCAGTCACTACAAAGATACAGGCATCTTTCCTAATTCAGTTGCCAGAGAGGAAGGAAATCGCTCAGTGATTTCCCCATGAGTCCACTGGTGACTTCAAAACAGTAACAGAGTTTAAAGACTGTGATAGGAGAACACCGAGGATGGAGCAACATCATTGTAGTTACTCCACAATACTAACCTATTTGACATAGTGAAAAGAAGGAAGCCTGTAGGGAATAAAAAATATTCAAAAATATTCTTCCTGTTGGCAACAACTCTTAAGTAACATTGCAAAAAATGTGGCATAGCAATTCACTTTTTGTCCTGAATATAAAGCGTTATGTATGGGACAAATCCAATACAACCCATTACCGAGTAACACTCTTCATATTTTGAAGCATAGTAGTGGCTGCATCATGTTATGGGTATGCTTGTAATCGTTAAGGATTGGGGAGTTTTCAGGATAACAAAGAGACGGAATGGAGCTGTAATTTTCCTCAACATAGAATGAACATATCTTTCAAATTCTGTGAACATTATGTAATAGTTTTGACAAATGTCATTCATATTTAACAAAGTTTTCCTTGTTTGTGAATGGGTCGGAAGGAGGAAAACAGTCATCTTCAATCAGGAACTGGATCAAGTGGGCGTGGCATTATAAGTTGAATAATTGGAGTATTCAGAGGGCTTTTACCACAATATATTCTACTCTGTACAATGAGAGTGATGTCGCTCCATTTTTTATCTTACCTCTTGAAGGAGCTTAAGGGCCTTTACATGTCTAAAAAAACAACAAGAGAGAGTGATAGGTTAGTGATATTGTCAGCTTAAATGGGAATCCATTCACACATCCATTCAGAGAGGTAAATACTTTAGCAGATTATTACAAGATATAAAAGAACAAGATACAAAACGTGTGTCACATGATTTACATAGAGAAACATTCTCCAACAAGTCAAATGTACTCTCCGAAGTATATCAGAAGAACAGTTCACTGTCTGCTGAGGCTGTGCTGATATTCAATAACTTACACCAGACACTCATTTAATTGGCTGTCAGTTTGGGATGCTGTGGATGCTACTCAATAAATTAGTGAAGACAGTGATGAATAGTACAGAGAGAGAGAGAGAGAGAGAGAGAGAGAGAGGAGAATGAGCGACAGAGAGAGAGAGGGAGAGAATGAGAGAGAGAGAACAAGAGAGAGAGAGAGAGAGAGAGAGAGAGAGGGCGAATGGCCTGACTAAAGCAGGGATGCTACTGAATCCATTAAAAGAGATACTCACAGTCTCTCAGAGTCCACCAGCTCTTTGGCGACGTAGAAGGCTCTGGATCGTCCATCAATCTGGGTGACAGAAGCGAAAGCAGCAAGAAGTGAATGAACAGAGCTAATGTTAAAATGCTCTCTTTAGGTACTTATTCCTGTGAAACACTGATAGCAACAGCTACACGGGAGAAGGAGATTGAGGAAAAGCTCATTTTGATTTACTTGATTATCCACTGTCAAAATAAGAGTGATTATTTGATTAGAGTGGAGCATAGACGTGAAAGCTTTTTAAAATACACAAATTTAAATTCAGATGCATTATGTATGAGAGGCTGGCTGGCTATTTCTGGGACTGGCGCAACTATTTTTCTCCTTATTGTGTTTTTCTTTTGAAGAAGAAGAAGAAAGCAAGGAAGTGTGAGTCACGTGGCGGGAGCCTGGCTGATATTATTGTGGCAGTGGGATGGGGGTGGGGTCCATCTCTGGGCTACTGTAAAATGGCTGCTTGAATAGAAAGAAGTTTCAACAGAAAGTGATAGCCACCATTGAATGTGGTAGCCAAGTGAAATATTATGTCGTGGATATTACAAGTAAAGGTCATCCATCTTAGATATACTTAATAATAAGCGTTTCATTCCCAAATCTTTCAAGATCTGTATAATCTGTGACTTAACACATGCCCACAGAGTTACATCATCTAATGTGTTTACTGCTCGCTGTGTGTATCACCTGTTTGTCAAAGCCGTGCTCCACTCCTCCCTCCTCCTCCTCTGAGGTGAGTCCATGGTCCTCTTCAGCTGAGAGCCCCGCTAGAGTATCGCTCACTGGGAAAGGCTCTGTGTAGGCACTGCAACATCAGGGAGATGAGAGGGACATTACATTCACTGGCAAAGGTTTTACTATAGATGCTGCAAGAATGCAAAAAAGACACATTCATTTTTCAATTCACCTATCCCCTTGCCCCTGTGTGTATTATCCTCTCCGCTGTGTGTGTGTGTCCTACAGTAGTAACATGGATGACTGAAGACAGATTGCCGGGACATTAACAGCATGAGTAGAAGCGTTTGTTTGGGGTCTTGCTGTGAACAGGTTCATCACAGCAAGACAGACCAGACACACACACACACACACACACACACACACACACACACACACACACACACACACACACACACACACACACACACACACACACACACACTGTTAGAAGTACTGTGCTGTACCAATATACACACAGATACAGTGTGATGGAACCACACACACATTTCGGTACAGGATATAATGAGAATGTTATATTTAAGCAATAAGGCTCGAGGGGGTGTGGAATATGGCCAATATACCACAGCTAAGGGCTGTTCTTTAGCACGATGCAACGCAGAGTTCCTGGATACTGCCCTTAGCCGTGGTATGTTGGCCATATACCACATAACCCCGAGGGGCCTTATTGCTATTATAAACTGGTTACCAACTTAATTAGAGCAGTAAAAATACATGTTTTATCATACCCCTGATATACGGTCTGATATACCTCGGCTGTCAGCCAATAAGCATTCAAGGCTCGAGCCACCCAGTTTATAATGACGACTATAACAGATCACCCTGTAGAGACAGAGGCTATTACAGGCCTGTACTGCATCTATACCCTCTCAGCCCCTGAGTACCAAAGGTTAAAAGAGTTCCTAGCTGGACTTCATATTCACCGAGACACAGTCATCCTTCATCTTGCCCTTACCACACTGTAGGCTCTCACACAGGACCCGGTGCTATTGGCTGGGCTGGAGGAGCATTACTCATCTGTGACCTCCCTTTATCCCCCCCTGAGGGGCCAGATCACACTGGGGGTCCCTGTTGATGGTGATAGGGCTAGAGAGTGTCTGTGAACCTTTGAGTCCTAGGAGCTCATAGTTACTATATAGCTGGGCTATCTAAAATAGAGTTATACATTTTCTTGCGATCAAAACCGTTTCAGCTTTTGCACTGTGCCATAGATCATCACCATCCTCAGCTTCTCCAATAATATAGTGCTGTTTAAATAGTAGGCCTAGGCTACTAAAGGCATACTGTCTATCCCCCAGTGTCTGGGCACAGGAGTCTTTTCTTGTGCAACCTCTGTTATAATGGGAAGCCCAAATGGTTTCCTTTCATAATCGAATTACACGTTTAATGCAAATATGTTTAGTTGGTTCCATACAGTATGTGTTAGACATATACACTGAGTGTTAAAAACATAAGGAACTCTTTCCATAACATACACTGACCAGGTGAGTCCAGTTGAAAGCTATGATCCCTCATTGATGTCACTTGTTAAATCCACTTCAATCAGTGTAGATGAAGGGGAGGAGACGGGTTAAAGAAGGATTTCTACGCCTTGAGACAAATGAGACATGGATTGTGTATGTGTGCCATTCAGAGGGTGAATGGGCAAGACAAAGTATTGAAGTGTCTTTGAACGGGGCATGGTAGTAGGTGCACCGGTTTCTGTTTTCTTTTTCATGCTCAACAGTTTCCTATGTGTAGGCAACTTGTTTGCTGTTTAGTCCTTGGAGGACCTCTTGTCTGTTTCAAATCTCCAGTACCTGTAAAAGGTTATGGGAGCGGGCACATTCCTGTAGTCATGACATCATCCTGCAAGGGCGCCAATATTAGTCAACTGTGAATAGGGAATTAAATTACATTTATTTTATGAACGGGTTCCGATGAAGATTATGTCTGCTTATTATTAAGGATTTTGAAATGAAGGATTTGGAAACATGCCTTTTACATTGATTACCGGTTATGTGATTCATTGTAATTTTGACAGTGGTATGTCCCAGGCAGGGATTAAGTGATTTTAAGTGTCTGTTTTGATCTCCGGAAGATTTGGTGTGGTAAACGTGAGGCGAGGCTGACGTGAGCATGGCATACCTGAGTTTCAATGGGATAGACAAGTAATTTCCTTTTCATTGAAGTATTATTGAGCAGTTTGAAATATTTGTGATTATTTGTAAATATTGCCAATTGCACATGTGGACCATCATATTCAACTATAAGTAAAAGCTTAACTTCTGCACCTATATCCTGCATCACAATGCTCAGTTTGTCCTATAATGTCTCATAGTACTATCCTTTCTCTGCCAGCGTCTAGGCACGAGGGAGATAATTGGGCTCATATAGCAATACAGCAGTAGAGAGCTACATTAGTGACAATATGTATAAACCATTACTGAACAGTTAGATTGAAATACTAGCATTTCAGTGCCCACTGAGGGTAATTTCTCACCAGAGTCACCAAGAGTGATTTCCTGCTCAACCTCTGTTATAATAGGAAGCCCAAATGTAATGGTTTATTATCCTGATTTATTCCACATTAAAAATTCATATGTAATATATGTCCTCAATCACACTATATAATTTTGCTATCAGTAAAACTGCTTCCTACGAACAATACTTGAAAGACTTTAAAATGCTCATTACACGGCAATATAATTATGCCAGCAATCTCTTTGCCTTTGCAACCAGTGTCTTCTTTAATACCTGGGAGTTAAATCTAATGTGACAAATTCAAAAGTGCTTTTCTATTAAAAGACCTATATGTCCCTTTCCAAGGATTAGATGGGGCATGTAATATGTAAAACATTGAGTATTCAAATATGTATTAGATGCAATCAGAAGGGTAATTTCTGTCTTCGTAATAATACTATTAAAGAAAATAGGAATACGGTCATTAGTCGACTCGACATGGGGGATGTAAACGCAGATGTGGATTTAAAAACAACCGTTTGAAATGGTTTTGAGCTGCTTATGTTGATCATTATGTGTGATCTACGGCTGTTGTGCTGCTAGTTGTCTGACAGTGTTGTATGAGGTAGCATGCTTAGAGCCTGTCCCCTGACTGTGACTGCCATTATAAGGCATCAACGCAAACAACAGGAGAGCATCTGACAGGCTATTTCTCTATTGAGTGGGACCTGGTGTTGTCATACTGTGAGAACCCTGCTTAAATGGTCCAGACTGAGTCCCGCTGACTCTTTTACAGTAACCCCTCCTCTGTTCTACCAGTGAAGACAACAACAGCACATTGTAGTTGTAGGTCGGACCTGACATTCCTGACAACACCACACCTCGTCTTGTTGTTCCAGTCCTGGGGGAGTCTGGGAACATACACCCTGCCTCGCCCTCACACCCCACCCCGCCATGGTGGCCCCCATCGCCTCCGTCTTCCCCCTACCCCTCAGTCCTGTCTCCCTCGCTCCCTCTGCCCTTGTCTTGCATTTCCTGTAAACAGCAGGGTGGAGTGTAAGCCTATAAGGCAGGACTCTTCCTCCCTGGGGATTACCTGGCAATGACCTCAGAGGGCCTGGCTCCAGGCCTGCTGTAGCCCACGCCCTGCCCTGCCGCCCCATAGCCCTGCCGCACCAGAGACCGCCCAGCCACCACGGTAACAGTGGACAGCCACCACCCTCTACAACAATGCACTCAGGACGTCTCTCTGAGCAGAACTAACACAGCACAGAGGCAGAGAGGAACTACAAACGAGAGGATACACTAGAGGCTGCACTAGGGAATTGCCAATCATACTGCTGTATCCCAAGGTCCACTTTAAGCCTTTTACCATAAGAGAAAATAATTATCTCTCTCTCTTTCTCTTGACATGAATCAAACCTGGTGTAAAATGTTGTATGCTGTCGTAACTTTCTGACTTTGTGGTAACTATTTGCCTTATTTTGTGGGTATATCCCCTTGTCTCATTTCCGCCCACTGTCCCTTGGTCCCTCTGCCCTCAACAGTCCCGATCCTCTCTGTTGGGCGGCGAGAGAAGAGTGTTAAGTTAACTTCTGAATACATGCTCAATAAATCACCCTGCCATCATTGGCCCGCAGGGCTAGGACAGTAGCAATGTCAACCCCTCAGCAAGAGCTTAGCAGGAAAACATACACACGAATGCACACACACAAACACATATGCACGCACGCACGCACGCAAGCAGGCACACACACACACACACACACACACACACACACACACACACACACACACACACACACACACACACACACACACACACACACACACACACACAGAGACACACACAGACACAAAACAGACACAGCATCCCTGGCAACAGAAGTCTATCCAGGGAGAATGCAGCCGAGGCGACAGGACAGATAGGCCCCTTTAGATCAGTTAGGTTTCAGACTTCTAGCAAACAATGAGCCCAATCGATAACGTCACCAGCAGAAAAAGATCCTGCTCTGGGGGACTATTGTCTGAGAAATGGAGGAGATTCAAACGTGTGGCACATTGGTTTCCAACAAACTCCAGATAAACAGTGAGGTCATTGATCATGATAGGGAATGGTATTCATCCACGGAGACTCGCAGTGCCTATGAAGTCGACAATAAGCCTGGTTTTGTGAGAAAGGCTTCCCTCTGAGAAGACATGCAGGCTTTTAGCCTTTTCTAAAAGAGAACTTGCATGGAAATATGGGTCAAATATGCATTGGAAATAAGCAACATAATAAACTGTGAATCAAAATATACAATAATTGCATAATACAACTCTCGATCTAAAATGTCTAAATAAAAATTATGAATTCAAATGATCAATATACTGTAAGTGTGAAATAAGCAACTTTGCACGAAGCAACCATAAATGGCAGCTGTGGCAATTTCCAAGGAACTGGTGTGAAAATGCTTTAAAAAAAAATGTTATGTTAAGAGGCCTGTAGTAATGGCCAGTCCCTATAAACGCATACCAGCCATCAAACAGGTGTCTAATTGTGACTGTGGGTGGCCTGGGCTGGCTTTAGAGAGTGGTGGCAGAGACCAACGAGAGGGACATTTAGTCCTACAGTAGCAGGTCCCAGTGATTGATCCTCCTATCTCTATCTCTCTCTGCTGTAAATCTCTCCATCCCTCCAGGGCTCAATCAAAGAGAGGCACTCAGGGAAACCACCTTTAATAAAAGCGATCCTAAACTTAACCACAAATGTCAGGGACAAGAGAGCAATTAAACCAACCCACTCTTACTCCTCCTACTTCTTTCTCGTTTTCTTCCATCACTTTGTCTCATTTCCATGGCTCTCCCTCTCTTTCTTCCTCCACTTTCTGCTCCTCATCACGCCTTTCCCTCCCTCTCTTTCTAGCACCCACTTTCTCTCTCATCTTTTGTAATCCAAGTCCCCTTGTCCTGCTTTTTACAGTACCTCTCTCTCTCTCTTTCTCCCTCTCTTTCTCCCTCTCTCCCACCCGTCCACCCACCCACCCACCCACACACTCTCTCTCACTTTTAATTTTAACCCATAATTACTTCTATTGTGAATAAACCTGAGCTCTGTCTACGGTGTTCAGTCTGTGAGCTATTCCAACCCCTCAGACACACTATGAAGCGAACACCAGATGCGACCCTGAAATCCAGGAAATGAGAAAGTGGGATAAGCTCTCCCACAAGCATTGTTCATCTTCCCAAACTGAACGAGCCTCGTCAAATCAGGCTGCTCATCTCTCACAGAACATAACACTCTCCAAGAAATCTGGTCAGCCAGGAGCTGATGTTCATTTGAGCTACAGTTATCTTGAAGCTGGTCTAGAGATTGCAATGTTGAAGTGATGCAGCCTGGCCAAACCAGTCCACTGGACGACAGGGGAGAGTGGTTATGGGGAAGAGCCCTCTCTGCCGACTAGGGTTGCAAAATGCTGGTAACTTAAAACAATTCCAAGTTTTTCAGAAATCACAGTAGGAGGATTTCAGGATTTCATGCTTATTCCCTCCTGATTCTAGGAATCATCCAACTGTGATTTCCAGTGAATTTTGGGAAAGTCTACGGAATTTTGCAACCCTACTGCAGACTGTACACTATCTTTTTCAGTTCAGACGACCACTGAAGAGGCCCAACATCCGTGGTTGTGAATTTGTTTTACTGTATTACTGTACCTCTCAGGCTCCTGCTCAGGTGACTGGGGTTTGCTGTCGATCCCAGGGAAGCTGTTCATATCCACATAACCATCGTTGTCATTAGAAGGGGCCACTATGCGTTTGGGGTCCTCAAAGAAATCTGTGACTTTCATGGATCTGGTAGGTCTCCCGCCAGGACGGATCTGGATGTTCTCATAGTCAGAGCTCATAGCTGGGATGTTCTCATATTCAGACGTGTCTGCACTGGGGAAGGAGATAGAGCGGGGTTTGGTCAGGGGGAGGGGCATGAGGGGGCGGCGGGAGCGCTCCTCGAAAGACTCCACCCTGGACACGCCCCTGCTACCATAGGCTTTAGGGTCTTCTTTCCTGAGGTCTTTGTAGAGCAGGAAGGTGGAGGGAAGGTCTGGAGGGCGCTGCTGGGGCTTCACCATACGAGACTGGGACTGAGGGGATCCAGTGCTCCTGCGCTCCAGTTCCAGGAGTCTTGTTGGGCCATGGTGGCTGGACTCAGAGGAGGAGCGCGAGGAGCGTATGCTCCCGTCACCAAAGCCTTTAGTGTCCGTTTTCCTCTTGAACTTCAGGGTCAGGAAACGCTTGAATGAGGACTTCTTCTTCTTGGGCTTGTTGTCTGTGGACTCAGGAGAGACGCTGATCAGGAGGGATGGGGAGCTCTTAGTGACCGGTCTCTTTGTGATGATAGCCAGCTCAAAGGGAGGTGGGATGTCCACCAGAGAGGTTGGCATGGAGACATCGCTGGACGACTGGTG
The DNA here is from genome assembly GCF_034236695.1 of Oncorhynchus nerka. Classification (NCBI taxonomy): domain Eukaryota; kingdom Metazoa; phylum Chordata; class Actinopteri; order Salmoniformes; family Salmonidae; genus Oncorhynchus; species Oncorhynchus nerka. Next base: position 54,049,492 of record NC_088397.1, read on the forward strand.
GCTCCACTGAGAGAAGCTTCCGGAAGAAGTGCTAAAACATGGCAGAGAGAGGGTGTCATCTGTCCTTTTCATCCTGCCATCATCCTTCAGGGATTGGTCGGCCTCTATGTGAGCTCCCAATGACAGTCCTCGACCCTCTGCGGAGTATGAGTTTGGGTATAGTAAGAAGGGGCGTGGCTTCAGAGAGGGGATGAGTCTGTTGACCTCCGGCTGCTCAGGACGTCGCAGAGGTTCTCCGTTCTGGTCTAAGGCCACAGTACAGTAGTCATAAGTACTCTGGTACTCTGATGTCTCCTCAGGAACTGTCTCAGGGACATAACCCGAAACCTTCCCAGAGTAGGAGCGCGACCGCGTCACAATGCTCTTCCGGTCCAGAGACATAAAGTTCTCCCCCTCAGAGTCAAAGCCGGCCTCCTCATAGATGTGCTCCTCGCTGTCTGACTCTGAGTCATCGTGATAAGGTACGATGTGGCAGTCTAGCTCCTCTATGTCCTCCTCGAAGGCCTCTGTGGTGTGGGCGAACACCACCCTGTTGGTGAGCTCTGGGGTCCGTGTCCGGTCCAGGTCTGCTGGCACTGTGATGTTACACAGCCTGAGACGGGGCTGGCAGCTGTTCCGCTGGCTGGAGAAAGCCTGCTCACGCTTGGCTGTTCTCTCTCTCACACTCCTCCCTCTGATCTGCTTCCTCTCCGTGTCATCCGTCTCATCATCGTCCCCAATCTCCACATAGTCCTCTGATGAGGCACCGTCCAGCTGCTGAAAGTCATGTGCCTCAGGGCAGAGGGAGTCATCGATATCTGCGTATTCATCCACATCCTCTATGGCTGTTTCTATGTGTTGGGAGGATTGTTCAGGAGTGTCCTGGACCTCACTCTCTCTCCGTTTAACCTCTAGCTCTTCCACATCGTCTGATGACAAATAATAAGGCTCTTGGTTAGAGGTGCCTGCTGTGTCCATCTCCTTTGCAGTGTGTGGTTTGTCACCACAGAATGTATCATCGTGATTCACCTCAGGGTAGGCGGCGCTCATCCTGTCAGCAGGCACTGCCTCGATGACGGAGTAAGGCCCAAACACATCCTCAGTGCTGCCAGAGAAACGGAAATGGCCAGAGGGGTCCTTGGTGGCCCGCTCAGGCTGCCACACACCTGTGTCACCGGGCTCACCAGTGTCACATGTGTAAACAGGCTCATCTGAGGGGCCAATCACATCGTAGGGATACTCCTCGCCGACGGGTGGGAGTGTACAGCAGTGTGCTCCCAGTAAGAGATCCTCTGCTTCCTCTTCAGCCTCATCAGTGGGTACCTTACACTTTAAATATTCACCACCAGGTGAGCTGACTTCCTCTTCAAGCCCAATGTCAGTATCTGCAGCAGGCTGACTAGGGGTGGTCCCATGATCATGATCTTCGGTGTCTGGTTCTTCAACATCTTCTTCTGGGTACCCTATAGGTGTATCAGATGTTTCAGTCTCCTCAGCTAAACTCTGATTATCTTCCTCCTCCGCTTTGATTCCCCCCCTTTCCTCATCTCCTCTCTCACACAGAAACACATTGTCACTCTCAGGTAGGTTCAAGTCATCTGCTGCAGGACAGTCTATCTCCTCTGCAGCAATGTGAGTGTCAGACGAACCAGTGTTTTCCATTTCAGATGCATTGTTCTCTCTCTCTATCTCATCCCCCTCCTGCTCATTCTCCTTCTCACCATAATCTGTGATGCCATTGTCATTAAGGATTTCCTCTGGTGCTGCTTCCTCCTGGTTGTGATCTGTGGAGTGGGGTATGGGGTCCTCTGACCCTTCCTGGTGGTCCTTAGGTTCCCCCTCTGAGGAGGTCAAGTCTCCATTGCTCAAACCGTGAGGGGGGCATTGCTCTTCCTCTGCCTCTGTCTCAGATGAGGAGGGTCTGGCCATTGCAGCGGTGGGAGGTTTGGGACCCCGGGTAGAGGGACAAGGCTTTGACATCAGTTTGGACTGCACCTTGATCGTTAGGTGACTCCGGATCTTTGGTCGGGGAACTTGGAGTCGCTTCTGTAAATCTGGAAAGGAAATGACAGAAAGTGTGATTCATTGCAGTTCAAATACAATGTTCAACCTCAATAGTAGTTGAAGTAGTAGTTGAAGGTGCAATATCCTACCTAGAATCATCTTTCATTAACCTTTTATACATTCGGTTGGCTTTTGGATGTATGGATATAAAACAAGCAACCCCTTAGCCTTGTCTTTATTTGGTAAGAGAAAGGCTGCAGATATGTCTCAAACTCCGTGACATGCAGATGGCTAGAGGGGACGCATCTACAGGAAAAACAACACACCCATAGGGAACATACTGTAGGAACAATAACATCTACCTGAGTGGAATACAGAGACGTATTGCATGCTCTACACTTCACAGCTTATAGGGCATGATCATAATGAAATGACATGTGGAGACAGACATAAACAAACTTTCATTGTCTTTTACCTCTATGTCAAAGTCCCCTGTTTAGATAATCAGATACTGTATGCAGCATGTACCTCACAGTCAAGTCCAGTGTTTTCTACCAACTTGCTTTGAAGGGTGGAAAACCTGTCAAAGATAGCTGACTGGTTGATAAGTCTTTTGGTGAAACACACCCTTACTTAACAAAACTTATACACCCCTGGTCTCTTCCTGTTATTTAGTACCTGCCCTGACGCACATCCTATTAAACTGTGTGTGCACTCTGTACTCTACCTCCTTGTCCATCTGTCTGCCTCTCTGTCTCTGTGTGCGTGTCTGGCTGTCTGTCTTATCTGTCTGTCTTGTCTGTATGTCTTGTCTGTCTGTCTGTCTGTCTTATCTGTCCCTCCCTCCCTCCCTCCCTCCCTCCCTCCCTCCCTCCCTCCCTCCCTCCCTCCCTCCCTCCCTCCCTCCCTCCCTCCCCCTGTCTGTCTGTCTGTCTGTCTTTTTCTCTCTCTCTCTCTCTCTCTCTCTCTCTCTCTCTCTCTCTCTCTCTCTCTCTCTCCCTGTTGTTTTCCAACACTGCTAATGAACTATTCCAGCAGACTCCCATTGAAGAACTGGACGCAGGAAGTCCACGAAGGAAGGACATTAACAGCGTGCCTTCACTCCTCCATGAACCCTTCTAGGAGTACAAATTCTAACAACACAAATGGACTTCCTTTTTGTCATTCTTCCCCTGACACACACACACACACACACACACACACACACACACACACACACACACACACACACACACACACACACGCACACTTTTTCTGAAAAGGTCCTTTCAGTGGGAAAAATAACAATAAAACAGAGAAAAAACAGTCCCACAAAGTCCTTCTGCAAACAACAGGATATGAATTACGCAACAAGAATTCAATTAAAACAAACGGTTGAAAAACAAAGGAAATATAGAAAAATAGGACCATGACTGTGCCAAGCTTACAGGATAATCATGAAATATCCCCCATCACATAATAACAACAATTCTATAAAATACTCTGTGAATAGGCCAATCACCACAGTGCAGTAGAAATGCAGTAGAGGTACCTTTGGCTTCACCTCTAAACTGGCATAAATAATCCCATCATACTGTACCTCATACAGTATAACCGATATAGGATTTTCGGATCCAATACGGATTCCGATTTTAGAGTGGAAATATTCACCGATATATCGCCCGATATTTTCATAATTATAGCTGGAATTCAAAATATACCTTTTTTTTCTGTATGGATTGCGCTTAATAACATGCCACATGAATCGCCCGAACAGCCCAAGGACAGAACTACACAAACTGGTTCACCTATTATGGTTAATTGACTTTAATTCTGCAATAGCTGTTATCTCACCCAAAGTGAGATTTGATACCCTATTAGTTGATCTATCAAAGAAAAGGAAAAAGTCCTTTAAAAAAAGAACAACTAATCGAAACAATAACCTGTTTGGTCTCTGATCCTGTAGTGATTTGAGTTATTCAATTTGTTCTCCAATGCTATTTCAAGTGGTGTAGGAAAAAAAATACATTTGTTTAACACAAAATTGAGAAATGCTAAATCTCTTTTGCTCTCTCTCTCTCACACACATACACCCACACTTGGAGTATCCTTTATGTAAACACAGTAAGTAGATGAGTAGGCTACATCAGGCTCCCAATTTATTTTCTTGAATATGCATCGTCACTTGAATTTTAGCCTACATACCTGTGTTCATTTTGGGACATCATCCGCTATAGCAACCGAGAGTTATCCACGTGTTTTTTTTCTTCAAACGCAGGAATCAACCGCCACAATATGTCCACAGGTTCTGTGAACTTATCCCAAATTCATGTTGAAAGTATTCAAGTGGTCTAAATTCAACATTTCACAATTGTCTCTGGTTGTTTTTCCAAGTACTGGCTACTACTCTACTACTCTGTCAAGGTAGTAGCTGTTGCCTACAGAGCCGGCATCCCTTTTCTTTAGCTGATGCGCGACTGGTGCGCTCGCGAAGTACACCGGAGGCGCTCTGTCGCGCATCCTGAGAAGGAAGGTCTATTTCGCGGACATGGAACACTGACCAAACCCACTTCATCCACATTCAACTCAATAAAAGTTTTGCATTTCGAATTACAATAGCTATACATGTACACCATAAATTCATGTATTTCAAATGAGCAAATTGTTTTTTATAAATGGCAAATTATTTGTGACCTATTTGCCTACCTGGAATTGATTTATTTGGATTTGCTAGAACTTTCATGTATTTGACACGTCAGTACAGAGTTGGATGCATTGAATGTGTAAGTATCCCAGGCTATAAGCTTAATGAGACATTGTTCATATTAACAGGGTCGTTTTTAAGCATCTGGTTTCAGTGTCTCAAATTATTCACATATGACTAAAACAAATGTGCATTTAAATAAGAACAGTAGCTTTCCTTTTCATTATTGATATCTTTATTGATATAGAATGAACATAATTTGAATCTGAGATAGGACTGAGTACTCTGTCAGCATAATCCGTTTGAGTCATGATAAACTTGTGTTGTAATATCTAATATTCCAGAACATATTTGTTCCTAAAACATTTCCAGAATGCTATGAACTCTAAAGTTCCCCAAAACAGTTTCTAAAAACAGTTTCTAAAAACAGTTCCCCAAAACAGTTTCTAAAAACAGTTTCTAAAACAGTTTCTAAAAACAGTTCCCCAAAACAGTTTATAAAATCAGTTTCTAAAAAACAGTTTCTAAAACAGTTTCCCAAAAGAGTTTCTAAAAACAGTTTCTAAAAACAGTTCCTCAAAACAGTTTCCAAAAACAGTTTCTAAAAACAGTTCCCCAAAACAGTTTCTAAAAACAGTTCCCCAAAACAGTTTCTAAAAACAGTTTCTAAAAACAGTTCCTAAAAACAGTTTCTAAAAACAGTTTCTTTGGGACACCAAAAGCGTTTGCTATTGGCCCGACTTCCTGGCTCAGCATCTGTTGTATGATTGGAGGAAAGCAACCCTTTAAAAACCTCTCTTCATAACAGGAAACCTCTCTCCCTGTTTCCTGTACAACAGGCAACACTTCCTTAGCAACAGATGGACAAGGTTGGCAACATTAACCCCTTGGGTAGGCTAATGTGGGATGATTGAGTGGTGCTGTGGCTCAAGGAAAGCCAAACTTACAGTAATCTCCAACTGAGACTCAGACTCGGGCTGTTCAAGGACACAGAGACGTCCTGAAACACAGGGGGAGACTGGGATAGTCAACCACCTGGGGCCTCTTTTTTGGCAGCTCGCATCGCTGGTTAAACGGCCACACGTTGGGAAGGGACAATCTTACCTCTCTATTCTTTTCTTCTTCTTCACACTTGAAGGTCAGACACTGCAGCTGATCCTCCTGGGGATAAAACAGAAGTGGATGGAGAAAAGTACAATAGAATAATCACCTTGAATCGCCGGAGGGCACATGGCCTGTGGACTGCAGAGGTATGCTATGTGTTACACGTAGCATGCTCCCCAGTCCAGATGGCTTGGTGCAGAAAGCACTGTGTGTTGCAGATCTATTAGGTCACAGTAGGTGATCCAGGTCCTTGAGACTGTATCTGAAATATGTTTTGCACCTGCTACTGTATGTGGAGTTTGTATTATGTTAAACAGGCTGATTAACTTGTGCAAAGCCTCAAATGATAACAGAGGGGAGTTTTGCTTGTTGTTGTCATGGAATATTCACGGCATATTAGCCTACTATTCAAGCCAGCCAGGTCAATGTTATATGTCAGTAGCTCAGTTGCAGTGCCTGCCCTTTTGTTATCCAGATGGAAAAGTAACTCTAAAGATAGCTCTGGCCTGGCACTGCCAGTTGTGTTTCTCTTTGGATTGTGCTGTATTCAGTGTAGCTAAATCGGACCTTTTTTGGTTTCACTATTATTTCACAAATATGATTTGCAACTGGAGGACGGGTCTTGTGTAATGTGTCATGATAGATGTGGACAGAAAAGAGAATGGGTTCAGGGGTAAATATCCCTACAGACGTAGTACAGACCATAAAACAACATGTTTTGAACTCAGGACGCACATTTCCTGGACTACGAGGGTCTGTGCAGCGCTCTATCCCACCACCTGGAACACAGGCAGAGAGAGAGAGAGAGAGAGAGAGAGAGAGAGAGAGAGAGAGAGAGAGAGAGAGAGAGAGAGAGAGAGAGAGAGAGAGAGAGAGAGAGAGAGAGAGAGAGAGAGAGAGAGAGAGAGAGAGAGGACATCAGGAAAAACATGTCAAAGAACGAGAGAATAACCCGACCCCCACCCCCCTTTCCCTCTGCTGCCCCAAACAGGAAAGAGATCAGGGAAAGAGGTCAGCAACTTGTTCCCAGTCCTCTAGACATATCGAGATGTTTCGTAACACCTGCTCTGCTACACACTGGACATGGACGTGCTCAATGTTTTTGTCCCCAGTTTAAGTTGTCAGACATTATTTATGTAATGCAGCCAATTACTGGAAACCACCGTTTTAGTTGGTATGAATTCTCACTGCCAAACATTGCACAATGTGTCCTTACTGTGTGTCCTTGATGTATTACCTGTAAAGTTCAATTCAATGGAATTATTAGCCTTGATTACACTTTAGTTGGAAAGGGTTGTAGTGTACTGATGAGTGTGATTTCAGAAAGCAATCAAGGAGAAATTCTTATCTCCTTAAAATGACCTCAACTCCTTTGTAATTAATGGATGGTAAAGTGTGACACACGTCTGAAACACTGAAAGAGTATTGGCACATTTGATTGATCACAAACCTAGACAACCAATAAATCCTTTAGAGACTTGCTTGTTTGACCTGAGGTTTATACCCAAATTAAGTCACTTGAGTATTGAAGCATGGAAATTAAATGAAAATACAATCAAATTAAGACAAACCACTTCAATGAATTCAGTTGATTGCGTGTAAATTGACCTGCGTCGGATGAATATCGTGACCCAACTCCACAGAAATAGCACATCTGGCCAAAGAAGCATAGGTATTTTTCTCTATACCAAAAGTAAAATAAAAAAACCCTGGTGTCAGAAATGTGCGTATACTACAGTATGCTCTCACAACAGCATAAACTAAGGACCACTACTCACACCTCCCCCAGTGACACAGCCTGGAGCACAGTATTGCAGTAAACAGGTAGACCTGGGACGTCAGCGCTTTATCAAAAAACAGCAAATACAGGCTTTATTCCCCACAGGCCCAGGAACCTCCAACCAATCAATACGGCAGGCTTGTATCACCACAGCCACCGAAACCAACCCAGATTCCATAATACATATTGCAACAGCCTTATGTCTGGTTATTTTATTTACTGCACTGTATCCTTTGTGTTAGTACTGGGTATAATAATTGTAGAGTTTCTCCTCAGATGTGCGGTGCTTGAGAGATTGGGGCGGCAGGGTAGCCTAGTGGTTAGAGCATTGGACTAGTAACCGAAAGGTTGCAAGTTCAAACCCCCGAGCTGACAAGGTACAAATCTGTCGTTCTGCCCCTGAACAGGCAGTTAACCCACTGTTCCTAGGCCGTCATTGAAAATAAGAATTTGTTCTTAACTGACTTGCCTAGTAAAATAAAGGTAAAATAAATAAAAAATTGTGCATTATGTCTCATTATATGGCACTTCTCTGGATTCTCTGTAATGATCTTTGTGTACATTGAAAAAGGTAAACGCCTACATACGAATTAAAAGCCTCTAGCTGTGTTTCCCCAGTTATTATTACAAGGTATTATTCCTGTCTGTCTAAAGGACAGTGCCACTGTACAATGGCTGTCGAATCCCTTTGAATTAGCCGAGAGCCTGGAGAATAAGAGGTCAGCTTCTGATAACAGACCACTTTGTTATTAGACTTTCTCTATTCATAGAGAGACAGTCCTCCAAGCTTGACTGTAAAAACAGCCATTTATAGGCTCAAAATACAACCCCTCAAGAAGCATAGTAAAAAGAGTTGTATGTGGCCTTTAAAATAAAGCACTATGGCACAATCAAAACATTAGCCGATGGCCTTTAGCCCGATAGATTTATGAGCACTGTAAAGATCTATCCTATTGAGAGTGTTTGTGCACATACTGTATATGGCTTTATATTTTCCTCATTCTCTGCAACGTGTTTCTGTTTTTCATCGTAATAGGACTGAACAGTTACGGTTATGTCTCATGGTTCTGCCCATGATATCATGTGAAATCCCTAGTTGTGTTATCAGGCTCAGTATAGCCTGTGGTACTAAGGGGCGGGTCTTTGTCTGAAGGAAATATTAGCATAAGGAAACAATTCCTTAGCCTGGATTTGCTCGTTCTGTGGACTGTGATCTTTCAGCCAAAGGAGACTGGGAAGATGCAGATACTACTGTAGCCCCAAAAATATATTAGGCATTATTCCAGTGTAACTATATGGAAATAAGTTATGTAATTACACTACACAAGGATTTAACAAAGAAATGACCGCAGCAGTAGATATTTTTGCTCAAGAAGTGGAAAGTCCATTTAAACGTTTATGTAAAATGAATAATAACTTCGACACAAACTATAACTCAGAGGTCGTTTTGTAAGCCGAGGCTATGTGTCGTCTAACCTTTACGGTGGGGGACAAAATGGAGTGCATTTACACAGGCACCACCATAAGAAAGAAAACATGTAGGGGGTTTCACATTGCATTGACAATGCATCTTTCGTCACTCTGCCTGTGTGTATATATGAGTGAGTAATGTGACATCTGGGTGCTGGTTTGCTCAGCGATAGCCCACTACAGAAGTAGGGAAAACACAGAAGGTTGTTGTTTTTGGTTCTTCCGCCAGACCTGTGTGACTTCTACACAAAGATGACAGGGTGGTCTCTTATCCCCACCACCCTCCCCAAAACACTGCTTCTTGGCAGCTCAGAGCACTTCCTTCTTGCTCAGGGCTGTCTGTTGGGACAATATCAGTAGCTCCACCTTTTTTCCTCTGCCTTTGATTAATTACGTATTTTCTATTTACTGACGGACAGGAAATTGGAAATCTAGGTCAAAATAACATTGTTATTTAGTAATATGGGAGCGCCGGTCTACGAGTGATGCATATTCAGCATTCACAGCTGACACTCAAAAGTGTCATTCTAAACTCATTTTTTAATTAATGCCATGCAGAGTATTTTAACTGAGTTTTGACAAAAGTATACTGTCCAAACTTCACCTATCGGGGGTAAACTGAATGTACTGTATGTGTATGTGAGTTCTCCTGCCCTTTAGAGGAGGAGATATGGGACCAGTAAGACCACTGGACTGTTAAACTGCTCTGCGTGTTGTTCACTAGGAGTCTAAATGGGGCGTCATGAATCAGTCTTGTTCTATACCAGCAGTCAGTGGTACACATCAAAATATAATGAAAGTGTAATTGTCACATGTTTCATAAACAACAGATGTCAACTGTAAGTAAAATGCTTACTTACAGGCCCTTCCCAACAATGCAGAGAGACAAATATAGAAAAATAATAACTCTAGGATTAAATACGCAATGAGTAAAGATAACATGGCTATATACACGGGGTACCAGTACCGAGTCGATGTACAGGGGTACGAGGTAATTGAGGTAGATATGTACTGTACATATACACTAGGTAAGGTAAAAGTGACTAGACAACAGGATATAAAATAAACCGTAGCAACAGCGTATGTGAGGAGTCAAAAGAGTTAGTGCAAAAAGGGTCAATGCAGATAGTCCAGGTAGCTATTTGGTTAGCTATTTAGTAGTCTTATGGCTAAGGGATAGAAGCTGTTCAGGGTCCTGTTGGTTCCAGACTTTGCGCATCTGTAAAATGTTAAGGGCCTTCCTCTGACCCTGCCTGGTAAAGAGGTCCTGGTTGGCAGGGAGCTCAGCCCCAGTGATGTACTGGGCCATACGCACTGCCCTCTGTAGCGCCTTACGGTCGGATGCCAAGCATCTGCCATACAAAGCAGTGATGCAGCCAGTCAAGATGCTCTCATTACTGCAGCTGTAAAACGTTTTGAGGATCTGAGGGCCCATGCCAAGTCTTTTCAGCATCCTGACATGTTGACTACACTAGCGTCGCGTACATGTTGTTATTCAATTATTGACATACATGTTATTCAATTATTGCACCCACACTACTCCCTACGTCGCCAAGGGCTAAAATAGAAGTCAGTTCTATTTGTGACGCAGATCGCGCTGCAAGTCCTGCCTCTCACATCTCCTCATTGGTTTATAGAAGCAGATACCCACGTGCCATCTCCTCATTGGTTATACCCACGTGGGTGACTGAAAGACGAACGGAGGTCGGTGGTGGTAATACACCTTTTATGAAAGTTAGTTGCCAATCACAATATAAGTCCAAAGAAGAAAAAGACTGGAAGGAGGAAAGATGACTAGAAACGATTCGGTTGACCGTTTTATGTGTGGATTAATTGTCGGAGTAGAGGAGCTTGTACATTTCAGGTAAAATAACAACTGAATGTTTAAATCCCAGGACAAATTAGCTAGCAACAGCAAGCTAGCTAAATAGGACAAATTAGTTAGCAAGTGCTAGCTAGCTAAATTGCCATAAATGTTTAATGCTTTTCGACCTGTCCCCAAATTAATATATTTGGTTCAGAGTTTGTTTTGATATTTTAACCTGCGTGTCTTGATCATGTTTGGTGTGGGGGGGCAAAATCAATTTGTGTACGATGGAGCATGCACGAGGCCAGTTTGGGTATGTTGTGAGGAAGAAGAGTCGTTGTTGTGACCTCTTCCAAACTGTGTTGGTGTGTGTGGACTATGTTAATTCCTTATTGATTCCTTAGGGATGTGGACACCGAGGAACTTGAAGCTCTCAACCCGCTCCACTACAGCCCCATTGATGTGAATGGGGGCGTGCTCGGCACTCCGTTTCCTGCAATCCACGATCAGCTCCTTTGTCTTGCTGACGTTGAGGGAGAGGTTGTTGTCCTGGCACCACACTGCCATGTCACTAACCTCCTCTCTATAGGCGGTATCATCGTCATTTGCCTACCACCGTCGTGTCATCTACTGTACAGTACAGGAAGTGCCCTTAAAGTTTTGTCCTCATGTCTTTATGCCTTTTTTTATTTACATTTTTTTTACCCCTTTTTCTCCCCAATTTCGTGGTATCCAATTGTTTTTAGTAGCTACTATCTTGTCTCATCGCTACAACTCCCTTACGAGCTCGGGAGAGACGAAGGTTGAAAGTCATGCGTCCTCCGATACACAACCCAACCAAGCCGCACTGCTTCTTAACACAGCACGCATCCAACCCGGAAGCCAGCCGCACCAATGTGTCAGAGGAAACACCGTGCACCTGGCAACCTTGGTTAGCGCGCACTGCGCCCGGCCCGCCACAGGAGTCACTGGTGCGCGATGAGACAAGAATATCCCTACCGGCCAAGCCCTCCCTAACCCGGACTGAGGCTAGGCCAATTGTGCTTCGCCCCAAGGACCTCCCGGTCGCGCCTCAAGGACCCAGGGTCTCTGGTGGCACAGCTGGCGCTGCAGTACAGCGCCCTTAACCACTGCGCCAGCCGGGAGGCCCTTTATCCCTTATTTACATTCATACATTTGAGTAATTTAGCAGACGCTCTTATCCAGAGCGACTTGCAGGATCAATTAGGGTTAAGTGCCTTGCTCAAGGGCACATGAACATATTTTCCACCTAGTTGGCTCTGGGATTTGAACCAGCGACTTTTAAGTTACTGCCCCAACGTCTTAACCGCTAGGCTACCTGCCACCCAATGTCCGCCGTTATGTCCAGGGATGTTTTGGTTTACTCAAGATAACTTCTGTCACGATCTCCTGATATAAGCAGGACATACCACACCCCACGTTCCTAGGGTCCAATGGGTGTGCAAGGTGACCCTCCTGTAGGTAACAAGCCAGTGGGATTCTCTGTTGAGGACCTCTGAGGTACTGCTCAGACTAAATGGCACATAGTGTGTCATCCATATTCAGATCTCTGCGTGTCTGTTGTGTCCTCCACACGCACAAACCCACACATACCTTTTGTGAGGGTTGTTTGTGGTCAGGGTTTTGCTGCGGTGGTCTTAGCAGGAGCTCACATGCACAAGAATCCCCAGGAGATGGAGGGAGGATGCTCCGTGCACTGGCTATTGCCTTTCTCACCAGATCAGCATAAATGGCAAAGTCCATTTTCATTTATGGCAGTACAATAGCAATGTTATTAAGTGCAAAATATGTTTTGGAGGGTTTGTGCATGTTTAAATCAGCATGTCCCAAATAAACGTAGCTGTGTGGGGCATCAGTAAAAGGACATTCGATGAAAGGGGGACTTTTCAAAGGGATATGTTTGGTGACATTATTTTTGTCCTGCCAACCTCCATATCAACTGATGTCTATCACTCTGGGCATCTGCATTGTGATGGATTTGCTGTTGCCATGGCAACATGGGGTCAAAGAGGTCTGTTTTTGATATAACGATCCCCCCTCTGAATGTCACTAATCACTGTCTTGTGCAAACAGTTGACAACGGATATTGTTTGTCCCTTTATTATCAGGTTTAAAATGAAACCACCATCTCTCCTTTTCTCCAGGGTTAAACTCCCCTCCTTCACCTGTCTTTTGTGATTCCAGTCGTTATTGCCCAGACAGGGGCTCGCCTCTTGACAAGGATTAGGGATATGTTTTGTCATTCGTCGTCATTATATGGATCCACTGTTGAGGCACCATTGCAGTAAATGAGAGATTAAACCTCAACTAACCGGGGCACTTTACCCTAAGTGGGCAGTAAAAAGGAATAGCTCTTGATAAAGTGTTGTGGAAAGTGCAAAGCGTGTATAGTCTGTGTGTGTGTGTGTGTGTGTGTGTGTGTGTGTGTGTGTGTTTTGAGTAGCGTTTCATTTCCCTGTAACGAGGTTGTGGCACATAAAGGTGAGACCCTGCTGGGGTCGGAGCTGGAGCAGCAGACAGCTGCCTTTATCCGTTAACCTCTTACACTCATACACAGCCTTAAACGGCCTTTACAACCTATTTCCCTCAGACCTCATTTGTCACTCCTCCAGTAAAACCCAATTTCCCTCCGACCACTGAGCACTGTCGAAATGTATCTGACTGTTAATGAGTAATATGTGGTGGTAACTCGAGAACAATTCACTCAATCATAATCAAATACAATTGATTAGATAGACGAGATTTCTCAAATTGCATCCCGATTCATGAGCTGTGGTATTAAGTAGCGCAGTTGTTATGTAACGGTTTTCTAATGGTGAAGGAGAGTCGGACCAAACTGCAGCGTGTAGATTTCGATCCATGTTTTAATAAAACAACGTAACACGAATCCAAATACAAACTCAACAAAAACAATAAACGTAATGAAAACCGAAACAGCCTAAACTGGTGCAAACTAACACAGAATCAGGACATCAAGACACTAAGGACAGTAAGGACAATCACCCACAATACAACCAAAGAATATGGCTGCCTAAATATGGTTCCCAATCAGAGACAACGATAACCACCTGCCTCTGATTGAGAACCACTCCAGACAGCCATAGACTTTCCTAGAACACCCTACTAAGCTACAATCCCACTAACATACACACCAAAACCCCCAGACAAAACACACCACAATACAAAAACTCCATGCCACACCCTGGCCTGACCCAATACATGAAGAAAAACACAAAATACTTAGACCAGGGCGTGACAGAACCCCCCCCCCCCCTAAGGTGCGGACTCCAGAACGCACCTCAAAACAAATTGGGAGGGTCCGGGTGGGCGTCTGTCCATGGTGGCGGTTCCGGCGCGGGACGTGGACCCCACTCAATAAATGTCTTAGTCCCCTCTCCTCGCGTCCCTGGATAGTCCACCCTCGCCGCCGACCATGGCCTAGTAGTCCTCACCCAGAACCCCACTGGACTGAGGAGCAGATCGGGACTGAAGGACAGCTCGGGACTGAGGCAGCTCGGGAGTGAGAGAAAGCTCGGGAGTGAGAGAAAGCTCGGGAGTGAGAGGAAGCTCAGGAGTGAGAGGAAGCTCAGGAGTGAGAGGAAGCTCAGGAGTGAGAGGAAGCTCAGGAGTGAGAGGAAGCTCAGGCAGGTAGATAGATCTACCAGATCCTGGCTGGCTGGTGGTCTCAGCAGATCCTGGCTGACTGGCAGATCCTGGCTGACTGGTGCTACTGGCAGATCCTGGCCGACTGGAACCTCTGGCGGATCCTGGCTGACTGGCACCTCTGGAAGATCCTGGCTGACTGGCAGATCCGGAAGAGTCTGGCTGACTGGCAGATCTGGAAGAGTCTGGCTGACTGGCAGATCTGGAAGAGTCTGGTTGACTGGCAGATCTGGAAGAGTCTGGCTGACTGGCAGATCTGGAAGAGTCTGGCTGACTGGCAGATCTGGAAGAGTCTGGCTGACTGGCAGATCTGGAAGAGTCTGGCTGACTGGCAGATCTGGAAGAGTCTGGTTGACTGGCAGATCTGGAAGAGTCTGGCAGACTGGCGGCGCTGGGCAGACTGGCGGCGCTGGGCAGACTGGCGGCGCTGGGCAGACTGGGAGCACTGGTGACGCTGGGCAGACTGACGGCGCTGGGCAGACTGGCGGCGCTGGGCAGACTGGGAGCACTGGCGGCGCTGGGCAGACTGGCGGCGCTGGGCAGACTGGCGGCGCTGGGCAGACTGGCGGCGCTGGGCAGACTGGAGACTCCGGCAGCGCAGGAGAAGAGAAAGGCTCCGACAGCGCTAAACAGGCGGAAGACTCCGGCAGCGCAGGAGAGGAGACAGGCTCTGGCTGCGCTGAACAGGCGGGAGGCTCCGGCAGCGCAGGAAAGGAGACAGGCTCTGGCTGCGCTAAACAGGCGGGAGGCTCCGGCAGCGCAGGAGAGGAGACAGGCTCTGGCTGCGCTGAACAGGCGAGGCGCACTGAAGACCTGGTGCGTGGTGCTGGAACTGGTGGTACCGGATCGAGGACACGCACAGGAAGCCTGGTGCGGGGAGCTGCTACCGGAGGACTAGAGTGTGGAGGTGGCACAGGATGGGCTAGACCGTGAAGGCGTACTGGAGATCTTGAGAGCAGTGTTGGCACAGGACGTGCAAGGCTAGGGATGTGCACAGGAGGCCTGGTGCGTGAGGCTGGCACCAACTTCACCAGCCGACTAACACGCACCTCAGGACGAGTATGGAGCGCTAACCCAGGTGCCATCAAATCCCCGACACGTTCCGTCGGTCGAATTCCATGCAAAAAGCACCAACACAGCAACTCCCTCATTTCTCTCTCCTCCAATTTCCCCATTAACTCCTTCACAGTCTCTGTTTCGCTCACCTCCAACACCGGCTCTGGTTCTGGTCTCCTCCTTGGCTCCTCACGATAAACAGGGAGAGTTGGCTCAGGTCTGACTCCTGACCCTGCTACTCTCTCCCTGAGCCCCCCCCAAGAAATTTTTGGGGCTGATTCTCCGGCTTCCGTCCGCGCCGCCGAGTTTGCTTAGCCAACTCCATTCTCCGATAACCTTCCGCGCACTGTTCCATCGAATCCCAGGCGGGCTCCGGCACATTCCCTGGGTCGAACGCCCACCGGTCTATCTCCTCCCAAGAAGTATATTCCATACTGTCCTCCTTTTTGGGCTGCTCCTGTTGCCTCTTCTCCTGCTGCACCTTTGGGCGGCTACACTCCCCTGGTTTAGCCCAGGGTCCTCTCCCATCGAGGATTTCCTCCCATGTCCAGAAATCCTTATTCCGTATCTCCTCTTTGGGCTGCTCCTGCCTGTTGACACGCTGCTTGGTCCGTTGGTGGTGGGTGATTCTGTAACGGTTTTCTAATGGTGAAGGAGAGTCGGACCAAACTGCAGCGTGTAGATTTCGATCCATGTTTTAATAAAACAACGTAACACGAATCCAAATACAAACTCAACAAAAACAATAAACGTAATGAAAACCGAAACAGCCTAAACTGGTGCAAACTAACACAGAATCAGGACATCAAGACAGTAAGGACAATCACCCACAATACAACCAAAGAATATGGCTGCCTAAATATGGTTCCCAATCAGAGACAACGATAACCACCTGCCTCTGATTGAGAACCACTCCAGACAGCCATAGACTTTCCTAGAACACCCTACTAAGCTACAATCCCACTAACATACACACCAAAACCCCCAGACAAAACACACCACAATACAAAAACTCCATGCCACACCCTGGCCTGACCCAATACATGAAGAAAAACACAAAATACTTAGACCAGGGCGTGACATGTTATGGCAGCCGCCTCTCTCTGTTGGAGTGGCATTCACGGTCTTGATAAAGCCATGGTGGATTGACCTTGACATTGTTAGCATAAGATCTCAACGTTGTGGCAAGACAAACAAAGATTCTCAGATTCCACTGAAGCGGAGCAGACAGATTGACAAGGCAGACTGAACAGACACACACTCACACAAGCTGCACACGAGCACACACTCCATGTGAGGGCGGAGTCGAGTGTACGCCATTTTCAAACATTTACTCTGTTTCTGGGGGCTCTTGGGAAATTGCATAAAGAGCAGGTACACATTTGAAATGGTTCAGTAGCTTGCTGCATTGGATGGAACACTATCATTTCTTAACCTCTCCACCAGAATGTCTGCTTGTGATTGATGTGGCACTTATAACAACCACTGACCGCTTATGTTGAAGGTGCAGTGTGAGGATGTAGAGATCTCTATGCTATGAGTGATACTAAAACAAAGAGCAGGCACAGACAAGCTTCAGCGATTGTGCTACTGCAGCTGATACAGGTTCTCACAGGAGGGAATGCTGTCCTTTCTACTACAACAGATTTGATGAGTCCTATCATGAGTTTGTGCTAACACAGACATGAATGGGTCATAAAATGGAAAACATCATCCTCAGGGCAAACTCACTATTGAAACCGTATTATCTTCAGGTTGGACATAATATGATATGTGCTTATTCTGCAGAATAAACACTTGCTCTGTTTATTATATCAGTTTCAGAATTCCCCCCCTCCTGCCAATGGGGGGGGGGGGGGGTGGCCTGTGCTTATGCTCAACTGCACTTTTCATTACCTTACTAAGGTAAGGTGAGGAGGTTAGGAGTAACAGAGGTGAGGGAACACACTTCCACGTTGCTTCTATAGCTGAGGAGAAATGAGAAGAAACGTTCGGAGTCGTTTTTTATTAGTGTCAGCAGACAGTGAGATGTGACAGGCAGGGAAATGAAGCGCTGGTGGACGGTGAGGTGGAACAGGAGATGTCTGACTCAGATACTACGGTAGGGGACTAATTAAGGCCTCCACGGGCAACAGCATAGTACACTCCACAGTACAAGTAGGTGGGACTAGAATAGCCTTTAAATGCGCAATATGCCTGGTTGCTAACATTCTAATGGTTTGCCTAATTTCATTTTACGTGACAAAGCAAGCAATGTATCGAGTAGAGAATCATTGTAGCATCTAAACCACTAAATGTATTGCAGAGCTTTGATAGAAATTCCAATCAAGGCTACTGTCATGTTATGTCTTGTCCCTGTGCTTTCTCTTCTCTTCGTTTCCCCCTGCTGGTCGTATTAGGTTACTATCTCTCTCTCTCTCTATCGTTCCGTTCCTGCTCCCAGCTGTTCCCCATTCTCCTAACGACCTCGTTTACTCTCTCACACCTGTCTCCTCTTTTGCCCTCTGATTAAGTCTCTATTTCTCTCTCTGTTTCTGCTTCTGTCCTTGTCGGATTCTTGTTTGCTTTGCCCCTGTCCCGTCCTGTCGTAATCTGCCTCTTCATCAGATGCTGCGTGTGAGCAGGTGTCTCTGTCCTCTACGGCCCGCGCCTACCCAGAGGGACCTGCAGTCTGTTGCCGCTAGCCCTGCAATTCTCCTCTACTACTAGAAGGAGGACTCTCCTGTAAAGATTGAGGATTTATGTTTTCCCTGTTTGGACATTAAAAGACTCTGTTTCTGTTGAATCGCTGTTGGGTCCTCACTCACCTGCATAACAGAAGAATCCGACCAAGAATGGACCCAGCGACTTCGGATCCTCTCTACTCAGCCGTCGAGATCCAGGGAGCGATGCTAGGCAGACACGAGCAGGAATTGTCTGCTGCTCGACATGCCGTTGAGACCCTGGCCGCCCAAGTCTCCGCCCTCTCGAAACATATTCACAATCTCCGCCTCGATCCACCGGCTACTTCCAGGGCTTCCGAGTCTCCGGAGCCCAGAATTAATAACCCACCGTGTTACTCTGGGGAGCCCACTGAATGCCGCTCGTTCCTCACCCAGTGTGATATTGTGTTCTCTCTCCAGCCCAACACGTACTCCAGGGGTACAGCTCAGACGCCTACGTCATATCTCTCCTTACTGGACGGGCTCGTGAGTGGGGCACGGCAATCTGGGAGGCAAGGGCTGAGTGTACTAACCAGTATCAGAACTTTAAGGAGGAGATGATACGGGTTTTTGATCGTTCAGTTTTTGGGAAAGAAGCTTCCAGGGCCCTGTCTTCCCTATGTCAAGGTAATCGATCCATAACGGATTACTCTATAGAGTTTCGCACTCTTGCTGCCTCCAGTGACTGGAACGAGCCGGCGTTGCTCGCTCGTTTTCTGGAGGGTCTCCACGCGGAGGTAAAGGATGAGATTCTCTCCCGGGAGGTTCCTTCCAGTGTGGATTCTTTGATTGAACTCGCTATTCGCATAGAACGACGGGTAGATCTTCGTCACCGAGCTCGTGGAAGAGAGCTCGCATTATCCGTTTCCCACCTCTCCGCATCACTACCATCTTCCTCCACTGGCTCAGGTGCTGAGCCCATGCAGCTGGGGGGTATTCGCATCTCGACTAAGGAGAGGGAACGGACCGCCTCTGTCTCTATTGCGGTTCCGCTGGTCATTTTGTCATTTCATGTCCAGTAAAAGCCAGGGCTCATCAGTAAGCGGAGGGCTACTGGTGAGCGCTTCTACTCAGGTCTCTCCTTCAAGATCCTGTACTACCTTGTCGGTCCATCTACGCTGGACCGGTTCGGCAGCTTCCTGCAGTGCCTTGATAGACTCTGGGGCGGAGGGTTGTTTTATGGACGAAGCCTGGGCTCGGGAACATGACATTCCTCTCAGACAGTTAGGGGAGCCCACGGCCATGTTCGCCTTGGATGGTAGTCCTCTCCCCAGGATTCAGCGTGAAACGCTACCTTTAACCCTCACTGTCTCTGGTAATCATAGCGAAACCATTTCTTTTTTGATTTTTCGTTCACCTTTTACACCTGTTGTTTTGGGCCATCCCTGGCTAGTGTGTCATAATCCTTCTATTAATTGGTCTAGTAATTCTATCCTCTCCTGGAACGTCTCTTGTCATGTGAAATGTTTAATGTCTGCTATCCCTCCTGTTTCTTCTGCCCCCTCTTCACAGGAGGAGCCTGGTGATTTGACAGGGGTGCCGGAGGAATATCATGATCTGCGCACGGTCTTCAGTCGGTCCAGGGCCACCTCCCTTCCTCCTCACCGGTCGTATGATTGTAGTATAGATCTCCTTCCGGGTACCACTCCCCCCCGGGGTAGACTATACTCTCTGTCGGCTCCCGAACGTAAGGCTCTCGAAGATTATTTGTCTGTAGCTCTCGACGCCGGTACCGTAGTCCCTTCCTCCTCTCCCGCCGGAGCGGGGTTTTTTTTGTTAAGAAAAAGGACGGGACCCTGCGCCCCTGCGTGGATTATCGAGGGCTGAATGACATAACGGTTAAGAATCGTTATCCGCTTCCCCTTATGTCTTCAGCCTTCGAGATCCTGCAGGGAGCCAGGTTTTTCACTAAGTTGGACCTTCGTAACGCTTACCATCTCGTGCGCATCAGGGAGGGGGACGAGTGGAAAACGGAGTTTAACACTCCGTTAGGGCACTTTGAGTACCGGGTTCTGCCGGAGTACCGGGTTCTGCCGTTCGGTCTCGCTAACGCTCCAGCTGTCTTTCAGGCATTAGTGAATGATGTACTGAGAGACATGCTGAACATCTTTGTTTTCGTTTACCTTGACGATATCCTGATTTTTTCACCGTCACTCCAGATTCATGTTCAGCACGTTCGACGTGTCCTCCAGCGCCTTTTAGAGAATTGTCTTTATGTGAAGGCTGAGAAGTGCGCTTTTCATGTCTCCTCCGTCACATTTCTCGGTTCTGTTATTTCCGCTGAAGGCATTCAGATGAATTCCGCTAAGGTCCAAGCTGTCAGTGATTGGCCCGTCCCTAAGTCACGTGTCGAGCTGCAGCGCTTTCTCGGTTTCGCGAATTTCTATCGTCGTTTCATTCGTAATTTCGGTCAGGTGGCAGCTCCTCTCACAGCCCTTACTTCTGTCAAGACGTGCTTTAAGTGGTCCGTTTCCGCCCAGGGAGCTTTTGATCTCCTCAAGAAGCATTTTACATCCGCTCCTATCCTTGTTATACCTGACGTCTCTAGACAGTTCATTGTCGAGGTTGACACGTCAGAGGTGGGCGTGGGAGCCATTCTGTCCCAGCGCTCCCAATCTGACGATAAGGTCCATCCTTGCGCGTATTTTTCTCATCGCCTGTCGCCGTCGGAACGTAACTATGATGTGGGAAACCGCGAACTGCTCGCCATCCGCTTAGCCCTAGGCGAATGGCGACAGTGGTTGGAGGGGGCGACCGTTCCTTTTGTCGTTTGGACTGACCATAAGAACCTTGAGTACATCCGTTCTGCCAAACGACTTAATGCGCGTCAGGCTCGTTGGGCGCTGTTTTTCGCTCGTTTCGAGTTCGTTATTTCTTATCGTCCGGGCTCAAAGAACACCAAGCCTGATGCTTTGTCCCGTCTCTTCAGTTCTTCAGTAGCCTCCACCGACCCCGAGGGGATTCTCCCTGAGGGGCGTGTTGTCGGGTTGACTGTCTGGGGAATTGAGAGGCAGGTAAAGCAAGCACTCACTCACACTCCGTCGCCGCGCGCTTGTCCTAGGAACCTTCTTTTCGTTCCCGTTCCTACTCGTCTGGCCGTTCTTCAGTGGGCTCACTCTGCCAAGTTAGCCGGCCATCCCGGCGTTCGGGGTACGCTTGCTTCTATTCGCCAGCGTTTCTGGTGGCCCACTCAGGAGCGTGACACGCGTCGTTTCGTGGCTGCTTGTTCGGACTGCGCGCAGACTAAGTCCGGTAACTCTCCTCCTGCCGGCCGTCTCAGACCGCTTTCCATTCCCTCTCGACCGTGGTCTCACATCGCCTTAGACTTTATTACCGGTCTTCCTTCGTCAGCGGGGAAGACTGTTATTCTAACGGTTGTCGATAGGTTCTCTAAGGCGGCTCATTTTATTCCCCTCGCTAAGCTTCCTTCTGCTAAAGAGACGGCACAAATCATCATTGAGAATGTTTTCAGAATTCATGGCCTTCCGTCAGACGCCGTTTCGGACAGGGGTCCGCAATTCACGTCTCAATTTTGGAGGGAGTTTTGCCGTTTGATTGGGGCTTCCGTCAGTCTCTCTTCCGGTTTTCACCCCCAGTCTAACGGTCAAGCAGAACGGGCCAATCAGACGATTGGTCGCATCTTACGCAGTCTTTCATTTCGAAACCCTGCGTCTTGGGCAGAACAGCTCCCTGGGCAGAATACGCTCACAACTCGCTTCCTTCGTCTGCGACCGGGCTATCTCCTTTTCAGAGTAGCCTCGGGTACCAGCCTCCTCTGTTCTCGTCCCAGCTCGCCGAGTCCAGCGTCCCCTCCGCTCAGGCTTTTGTCCAACGTTGTGAGCGCACCTGGAAGAGGGTCAGGTCTGCACTTTGCCGTTATAGGGCGCAGACTGTGAGAGCCGCTAATAAGCGCAGGACTAAGAGTCCTAGGTATTGTCGCGGTCAGAGAGTATGGCTCTCCACTCGTAACCTTCCCCTTATGACAGCTTCTGCAAGTTGACCCCGCGGTTCATTGGTCCGTTCCGTATTTCTCAGGTCGTTAATCCTGTCGCAGTGCGACTTCTTCTTCCGCGACATCTTCGTCGCGTCCACCCGGTCTTCCATGTCTCCTGTGTCAAGCCTTTTCTTCGCGCCCCGTTCGTCTCCCCCCGTCCTTGTCGAGGGCGCACCTATCTACAGGGTCCGGAAGATTATGGACATGCGTCCTCGGGGCCGTGGTCATCAGTACCTAGTGGATTGGGAGGGTTACGGTCCTGAGGAAAGGAGTTGGGTTCCATCTCGGGACGTGCTGGACCGTTCGCTGATCGATGATTTCCTCCGTTGCCGCCAGGTTTCCTCCTCGAGTGCGCCAGGAGGCGCTCGGTGAGTGGGGGGGTACTGTCATGTTATGTCTTGTCCCTGTGCTTTCTCTTCTCTTCGTTTCCCCCTGCTGGTCGTATTAGGTTACTATCTCTCTCTCTCTCTATCGTTCCGTTCCTGCTCCCAGCTGTTCCCCATTCTCCTAACGACCTCGTTTACTCTCTCACACCTGTCTCCTCTTTTGCCCTCTGATTAAGTCTCTATTTCTCTCTCTGTTTCTGCTTCTGTCCTTGTCGGATTCTTGTTTGCTTTGCCCCTGTCCCGTCCTGTCGTAATCTGCCTCTTCATCAGATGCTGCGTGTGAGCAGGTGTCTCTGTCCTCTACGGCCCGCGCCTACCCAGAGGGACCTGCAGTCTGTTGCCGCTAGCCCTGCAATTCTCCTCTACTACTAGAAGGAGGACTCTCCTGCAAAGATAGAGGATTTATGTTTTCCCTGTTTGGACATCTCCTGTAAAGATTGAGGATTTATGTTTTCCCTGTTTGGACATTAAAAGACTCTGTTTCTGTTGAATCGCTGTTGGGTCCTCACTCACCTGCATAACAGCTACATTATTCATCAATCATATTACAAAACATAGCGACAGTCTGATTAGACATGATGAAGACCACATTTCTGAGATGTCTGATAAAAGAACCTCCAGTCCAGACGGATTCTGACCTGTAGGCCTAGACCTTCTAACCAATCTCCAAAACTCTTGAACGTGCCGTCCTTGGCCAGCTCTCCCGCTATCTCTCTCAGAATGACCTTCTTGATCCAAATCAGTCAGGTTTCAAGACTAGTCATTCAACTGAGACTGCTCTTCTCTGTATCACGGAGGCCCTCCGCACTGCTAAAGCTAACTCTCTCTCCTCTGCTCTCATCCTTCTAGACCTATCGGCTGCCTTCGATACTGTGAACCATCAGATCCTCCTCTCCACCCTCTCCGAGTTTGGCATCTCCGGCGCGGCCCACGCTTGAATTGCGTCCTACCTGACAGGTCGCTCCTACCAGGTGGCGTGGCGAGAATCTGTCTCCTCACCACGCGCTCTCACCACTGGCGTCCCCCAGGGCTCTGTTCTAGGCCCTCTCCTATTCTCGCTATACACCAAGTCACTTGGCTCTGTCATAACCTCACATGGTCTCTCCTATCATTGCTATGCAGACGACACACAATTAATCTTCTCCTTTCCCCCTTCTGATGACCAGGTGGCGAATCGCATCTCTGCATGTCTGGCAGACATATCAGTGTGGATGAAGGATCACCACCTCAAGCTGAACCTCGGCAAGACGGAGCTGCTCTTCCTCCCGGGAAGGACTGCCCATTCCATGATCTCGCCATCACGGTTGACAACTCCATTGTGTCCTCCTCCCAGAGCGCTAAGAACCTTGGCGTGATCCTGGACAACACCCTGTCGTTCTCAACTAACATCAAGGCGGTGGCCCGTTCTTGTAGGTTCATGCTCTACAACATCCGCAGAGTACGACCCTGCCTCACACAGGAAGCGGCGCAGGTCCTAATCCAGGCACTTGTCATCTCCCGTCTGGATTACTGCAACTCGCTGTTGGCTGGGCTCCCTGCCTGTGCCATTAAACCCTATAACTCATCCAGAACGCCGCAGCCCGTCTGGTGTTCAACCTTCCCAAGTTCTCTCACGTCACCCCGCTCCTCCGCTCTCTCCACTGGCTTCCAGTTGAAGCTCGCATCCGCTACAAGACCATGGTGCTTGCCTACGGAGCTGTGAGGGGAACGGCACCTCAGTACCTCCAGGCTCTGATCAGGCCCTACACCCAAACAAGGGCACTGCGTTCATCCACCTCTGGCCTGCTCGCCTCCCTACCACTGAGGAAGTACAGTTCCCGCGCAGCCCAGTCAAAACTGTTCGCTGCTCTGGCCCCCCAATGGTGGAACAAACTCCCTCACGACGCCAGGACAGCGGAGTCAATCACCACCTTCCGGAGACACCTGAAACCCCACCTCTTTCAGGAATGCCTAGGATAGGATAAAGTAATCCTTCTCACCCCCCCCCCTTAAAAGATTTAGATGCACTATTGTAAAGTGGCTGTTCCACTGGATGTCTTAAGGTGAACGCACCAATTTGTAAGTCGCTCTGGATAAGAGCGTCTGCTAAATGACTTAAATGTAAATGTAAATGCAATCAAACCTGCTTTTTCTCTCTTAGAGGACAGAGCCACCTCAGTCGCCTCGTCTCGTCTGATATGTGCATCACTTACTGCAAGGAATAATGGGAGAGATCAGCCACCACAAAGGCACCCGCAGAAACATCTCCAGCTCAACCTGATTACTGCATTGTTGGAGTGGGAAGCATAAGCATTTCTCTGCACTGGTGATAACATCTGCAAAATATGTGTACACAACCAATAAAATCTGATTTGATTTCATAATGACAGCTAATACACCTTCCATAGCATGATCAATTGACGCAACTTTCTCAACACGCCAAACAACTCAGCAATAAAAATGAATAGAAATCATAACGTCCATTTATACTCACAGGAAGGAACAGATGTGTTGACTGTGTTGGTATAAAAGGTCCATCCTCTGATTCGTAGTGTATGTGTACACTTATAGACACCCTACTCATTCTCCCTCAGCGTTTATCTTGTAAACCAATGTAATTAACAGAACGTTTAGCTAAACATCGACCTGCAGTACATATTTTACACGTCATTCTCCAGGCAGGTTCATTTAATTGTACCGCCATTCAAAGTGACACCAGCATCTCCCTGAACACCACTTAGTAAATAGAGTAATACCGTGATTAAAATGTTTCACTGCCTCAGTACGGCTAATATCTGTTTTCTACTTAAAACACTCTCTTATTACATTATACCTTATCCCTTTGATCTCTTTCTTTCCCTGATGATATCACTTCCTGAAATAATAATTGTTTATTACAAAGACCCTAGTATGTACTGTATTATTCATATAAAGTAATGAAGTTTTACGGTCAGCCACGATGGTAATAAAGGCAGCGTGTTGAGAGAAGCAGGATGAATGAGGGAAGCTATATTATAAAGAAGGGCTGTTTGGCATCCTATTGAAGGCCATTAAATGTGATCGTGTCCTTTAATGCTGAACACAGCGCCAGGCTGCCAGCCACACCAGGCATAAATCCCAACCTCTTCTTTGAGTCATCAGGTTTTCATGTGAACATCCAGTCTCAGCACATATAGGCTAAGTGATCTAACGTGTGTGTGATCAGCGGAGCATACGTTCAAATGTATGCGTTCAGTGGTACAGTGTCCTCAGAGACTTAATGTATCCCTCTGTGGCGGAGCGCGGACAAAAGATTTGATTTACGTTCTGCCCTGATTAGCAACGCTCTCTCTACCGTTCTCTCCTCCCATCTCTTGCTACTCTTTCATCCTATTCTTCCCCCTATCTACAGTATAGGCCCATCTACCTCTTTACACACCTACCATGCCTTCTCTGAAATAACATTTTAAAAAACAGTGGAAGAGCTGCACAGTAGCTACCACATCTCATACAGGTTCTGTATTAGTGTTGTACCGCTCACTGAAAGTGTAGTGCATTGTACCTTCCTGGGGAGCACTGTGGAGCTGAATTTGTACTGTAGCTGTGGAAGAGCAGTATTTGTACTGTAGCTGTGGAAGAGCAGTATTTTAACTGTAGCTGTGGAAGAGCAGTATTTGTACTGTAGCTGTGGAAGAGCAGTATTTGTACTGTAGCTGTGGAAGAGCTGTATTTGTACTGTAGCTGTGGAAGAGCAGTATTTGTACTGTAGCTGTGGAAGAGCAGTATTTGTGGTGTTGTGATGGACTGGTGCAGGGATTGAAACAGGCAGGCAGGAGTAGATTTCGCCTGTCTGGTTCTAATCTACCAGGGGGTTGGACCTACAGGCAGACAGGGTCACTCTGAAAAAAATAAAAACACTGGGTTAAATTCACCAAATCTAGAGTGGGTCACAGGAGAGTCTATTGTATGAACTACCTCATCTCCACTGTGCCTTGGGGACCGATACGTATAGTAAAGAATGGGCTTTGACGAGATGAAGATTTAAAAAAAGATCATGTTCTTTTTATGTACATCAATTGTTGCTATTTACCATTTGTTCATGACATATGACAAAACTGTTCAGCTGAAGTATCACCAAGGGAATCAAATGTCTGTGGAAAAGATGTTGTTGATATCAAACAATATCTTAAGGGTTTTGGTAGATGTCTGCCCCCTTTGCAGTACAGGGAGAAGAGATGTGGAGATGAGAATATTGAGTAAATATAGCCCGTCTTTTGATGAATCCCAAAGGGTTCATGCTCTTACTTGGATTGATTGGATGCGATACAACACACGGAGGAGCATCTAGCATCTAGTACCTAGTTGGATATTATGCAACATTATTGGAATGTTATAGAGCTCTACAGGTATACTACCATAGCGGTTATGTTGAAGTAGCAGTAAATCAGTAGTGTACCGCCTTTAGAGGATTTAAAATGAGTGGCTGTACAGATGGAACCTCCCTAGCTCTAGTCAAGTTAATATGGTAATATCAGGCCCAGCACCGCCCACCTCCTCGGTAGACACAGGCCCAGGATTTACTCTTGTTGTTACCTCAGCAGAGCGTTTCATTTCCTGGCCATTTGGGTCTGTTAATGGTACAAGCAGGCGTGTGTCAGTACTGGCAATCACTCAGGGTGACGCTGGGAGACAGTGACACACAGCAGCATCATTACCACAGGCAGAAGACAGACTGCCCCTCCCGCCTCCCCGTACTGGCTACACATGATCAGGACCAGGCTGAATTGGCTGGGGTGGAGAGAGGATACTAGTGTGTGTGTGTGTGTGTGTGTGTGTGTGTGTGTGTGTGTGTGTGTGTGTGTGTGCTATGATGAACACATTGTTACAGAACTGGTTTTTAATTAAGAGCCCATCTCAGTTGTGATCTCATGAACACAACACAATATCGTAGGTTATGGAAAATACTGAGCTTACTTAACAATAAATGCCTTCTTGCGTTCTTGTGGGTCGTGTGTTCCTGTGACTCCCCATTTGGTCAAGTACAACGGGATCATTCTAAATAAGCACGTGAGTGACACTTATTGTCTTCTCTCTGGGTGCCTGAAGGATGAGGAGAGTCATTCTAAGTCACTGTCATGGAACTCTGTCCCCACTGCCCTTGCGTTTACCATACAATAAAAAAATGCACTGACTTTGCTGATAACTACTTTATTGCGAAAACATGTACTTACGATGACGGTGATATGTGGTTGTCTCACCTAGCTATCTTCTGAATGAATCAACTGTATGTCGCTCTGGATGAAAGTGTCTGCTAAATGACTCAAATGTAAATGTCATTGTACGACTAGAAAGAAATAATGTGGCCTATTTATGTAGTTACATACTGCATGTACACCTGGATATCCCATTTTAGAAAACAAGAACCACAGAGTAGCCACAGGTGAACAATCTTATGATTCATTAATGCTCAAATGAATGCTCATTATGAATGAAACAGCTCATATTGTACTCTCAACTACTGGCAAGCGTCGTAACAATTATATGATTATGGGGTGCTGCTGTTAAATTGAGTGATAATGGCAGGACATTAAATCCCTTTTTATTACTGTGCATATTGGGGATTCCATTCCATTATATGTGCATATAAAATGACTAATTATCTCAGAATGCGAGATCTACAGCTACAGTACCTCTGTGCCAATCTGCTGGTGGGGCGAAATGGGCTATTAGATTGCAGAAACATACATTTGAAGATACAAAACCCACAATTCACAAGTTTTCCTTTAAAAGTGAATTGGCGAAGTCTGTGGTTTATGAAGTGTTTAATAAAGGCACATTGTCAGAGAAGAGAGACAGGCTGAGGGCCCCACACTGTATCTGTATTCCTATCGCCAGCACAGGGCCTGCAGCACTCCCTCCACTCAGCCACCCCCTCCTCAGTAATGTCCTCAGCGGAGAGGAAGGATATACCCCACTTCCTAGGGCTCCACCCTGCCCAAGCCCAGTGTACCGAGAGAAAAGAGGAGGGTATACAAATGTGGGCCTGAAAGACTCTCCAGGGGATGAACCTGAGGGTGGGAACAGACACACATGAAGCACCAGTCAAAGCCTCTCCACTACAAACACACGTTCACCCATTGGAAAATGTTGGAGGAATGGAGCATCTGTCTGTTAAGGTCCATCATATAAGCTTGTTCCAAAATAGCTCCCCTTTGTCCAGCATTGCAGTGGTAGGCCTGCCTGACAATGTTATATGTGTTATGCCTTGTACATGTATGCCCCTGTGACGTCAATACGTATGCTGGATACTGTGTACCATAGGGCACTGAGGTTTGTCACTCATTCTAAAGCTCTCACTCATTACTCTACCCTCTAGACAAGAGTGGGCTGGCAATCCTTAGCTCTTTGGAGATTAAATCCTTGGCACGTTTTTATTTATACTTGTGTAACTACATTGCCCAGCAGACAAATTAAAACTATCGCCTACACTCACATGACTGACTATGTTTTGTTGATTGTGCCTAAGGCCTATACAGAGCTAGGGGAAAAAATATTTCCAGTTCTCCGCCCCCTCCGCTTGGAACAAGCTGCTAAGGGTCCTGAAATTACAGGAGCCTGTCTTTTTAAATTAGTTTAAAGATAGGTCAAATAATATAATGGAAAATGAAGTGGGGGGCTGTCAATGTTTTGACACCTAGTTGCACTATTTTCCCAAACCATTTTGCAGTTTTTTCGTTTTTGAACCGTTTCCATCTTGAGTTCCAAATATCCATAACGGTTGCCGCAGCATAAGTTTTTTATGAGAGTGATGTCAGAATGCACAAACTGTTCCAAAATGTGATTGTTATGCAACAGGACAGTCAACCTGCGCCGCCCTCAAACCAATGCACACTGCCTGCTAATTATCTGTAGGCTATGTTACAACTTGTCGATTTCTAACTATTTTCTAACAAGTTTTCATTTCTTAACAACAGTTTGAATTGAGGTGTGTTCTGCCTCCTCATTAATTCACATAAGAAGTAGCCCATTTCATTGTTGCGGACAATTTATGTTTGAGGATTTACTGAGCTGGACAAACTGCTCTCTTTTCAACAAGAGCCCAAGCACTTCCCCAGTGTTTCCTAGATCAAGTATGAAGACATTGTGCATCTCTAGTCAGAACAGAACTTGCACAAACTTTTCCCCCTGGCTCATTATCCAGCTGGCGCCCTCATTGCCTTCATTGTTGTTTTACTTACAAATAATAACTTTGGACATGTGTACATCGAAGATGTGTAATACGCTGATAAGTGGCCAAAGTAAGCTAATATTTTTCCAGTGGGCGCAGCAGTCTTTGACTTTGACTTTGTTTATTTGCGTTTATAGTGAATGGCATTCGGGCGTTTTTGCTTGTCAAACATAAACAAACATGGCTCCTATCATAAAGAATTTAGCTGCTGTTAACTGCTGTGACCTGCATCTCTTTTCTAAACAATATTAATAGTTTCCCTTGTGCTCGCTCACCAGAGATGTGGTACATTGCAAACAAGTCTAGCTGTTAGGTCGCTAACTCGTGCTTTTATGTTGTCAACTACATAATGTACAAAAGTCAACAAGAAGCAGCAGCAAAGAAATGATTTTGATGAAACACTCATCAATGTCATGCCAATATTTAAATGAGGGGCTGTTCATTTTTCTGGTAACCTGTTATTTAGACTGGTTTATGGAATGAATTTGGCTGTGGATGTGTTCGCATTTATCTTTTACAATAAAGGGCGAAATTTAGGAATAAAATTGAGTACCTTTTATTTCCCATCATTACAAAACATTGTTTTGATGCTTTTCAGACAACAATGCTGTTCAGATGCATTTGTTGCATCATACGTTCTGTTGCTACTGTTCCAACCACATATTTGCGATGGTACGCTGCAGGGACCACTCAACAATGAGCACAAATATGTGTCAATTAAGCTGTGCTTTGTGTTTTATGTTATAAATGTGTCTGCAACTTTGTCTGCTGCTATTTAGGCCAGGTCTCTCTTGTAAAAGAGATTGTTCATCTCAGTGAGACAAAACTGGTCAAATAAAGGTAAAAAATGTATAACAAATAAACTGTCCATAGTCAAATAAATAATTCCAGGTTCTTTGTTTTGTTCAGCAGATGAAATTCTGCAGGACTGGGGATAGGTTCTTATCTTTCCAACGTAATCTCATTCAGCATGGGGAGCCAATGCTATTGGAGGAACACAAGACATGGAATGACAGGAAGTATACTGAGGAGGACAGGAAATAAGAAGCACAAGCAGGAATAAACGGGGTTGAAATAGCCGGAGAGGAAATTTCCGTTCCTCTGTTTGAAGGCTTTCTTGTAGTTATATTCCTGTTCTGTGTTTGAAAGACACAGCCGGCGCTTCCCTGTCAGATGCAGGTACTGATAGGAAGATCACATTCAAACATTCAATACAATGATACAGATCAGCACCGAGGAGACACCAAACCACTTCTCCCTGTCTAGAGGCACATTAGGACTGATAAACCTTTTTAGTGTGAAAATAATATACAGTGCCTTCAGAAAGTATTCACACCCCTTGACTCTTTCCACATTTAGTTGTGTTACAGCTTGAATTTTTACAAATTAATTTAAAATGAAAAGCTGAAATGTCTTGAGTCAATAAGTTTTCAACCCCTTTGTTATGACAAGCCTAAATAAGTTCAGGAGTACAAATATAATAAGTTGCATGGACAGTGTTTAAAAATATATTTTTTAATATATTAAAAAGTCCCTATTATATATTTTTTTATTCAATTCAGTCTTTTATGAGAACTGTAGCCCCTATTTGCAAACCAGTGGTGGCAAAAGTATCCAATTTTCATACTTGAGTAAAAGTAAGGATACCTTAAAAGAAAATGACTCAAGTAAAAGTGAAAGTCACCCAGTAAAATACTACTTGAGTAAAAGTCTAAAAATACTTGGTTTTAAATGTACTTAAGTATCAAAAGTAAAAGTATAAATAATTTAAAATGTCTTATATTAAGTAAACCAGACAACACAATGGTCTTGTTTAAAAAATACTTACAGATAGCCAGGGGCACAGTTCAACACTCAGACAAAATTCACAAATGAAGCATTTGTGTTTTGCGAGTCTGCCAGATCAGAGCCATTAGGAATGACCAGGGATGTTTTCTTGATAAGTCCATGATATGAATTATACAATTTTCCTGTCCTTGCAAAGCATTCAAAATGTAACGAGTACTTTTGAGTGTCAGGGAAAATGTAAGGAGTACAAAGTACATTCTTTTCTTTAAGAATGTAATGGAGTAAAAGTAAAAGTTGTCAAAAATATAAATAGTAAAGTAAAGTACTTATACCCCAAAAAACGATTTTAAAGTATTTTTAGTCAAGTACTTTACACCACTGCTGCAAACACAGGGTGTCTGCGGAAAGCTGAGTATCTTGGCTATTGATTGGTTCCTTGAAAATCTTTGGTGTGACTTACTACCATATATGGAGATACAAATATTTAAGGGAAGGTTGAGCAGATAACCTAATTTCAAGATGGCTGCTACCTACATTTCAGACAGCGTTGTGAAGCATAAACAAAATAAACACAGAATACATGATACACACTGAAAGCCAGGACTCCATGGATCATGAGGATATATTAATTGTCTGCCTGGGACCTACCATTATTGATCACCAGCCCCGAGAGTCAAAATGTTTATTTTACACAATATTTTCACCAAACAGCAAACATCTTACAAGGTAAGCTTCAGTTTGGTCTGTGTTTGAGCTATAGGTATCAAATGAATCCTTAGGTTGTTAGGAACAAATCTAGCCTATTGCCATTGTTATCTGATGAAGTATGACTTAATGAAAACATTGAATGTCCACGAGTGACTATATCTTTGCGCATCAAAAATATGATGTCGCCTGCTTACGTGCTGTAGGCATCCATTACACAGGGGAATGGCTACTAAAAAGACAACTATGAATAAGTATACCGAAATAGAATCTTTGAATAAAATACCGGAGTCAGACTCGAGAATCAGGGGAGCGATTTGGACAACGAGGTTTTCGACTCGGCTGATGAAGATTGCTTTCTAGAAGGATTGGATCCACTTTTAGATCTGTAAGTCAATTATTTTCATGACTTTATATTTCTAATTTACTATATGTATTTTTAGTTTTTTACAAGTTGTCTGCTCTTAGTGCTTTGGATTTAGTTCACATAGGCCTATTTAACAAATAATTTAAATGTTATATAATTCCAAAGTAGTTATTGTCTATGTTTCATATTAGTTCACTGTTAGTTACAAGTTTCATCCTTGTAACTTTGGAGAGGCTAATAAACTCTCATGGTCATTGTTTATTTGTGGTTCTCACCTTTGTCTCCGAAGTGTTACTGTTTGCATTGTGTGTGTGTGTGCTTCACACCTTCTATGTGAGTCACTGTACAGACAAAGTTAAGGTTTGGTGTTTTTACATTACAGTAATATTGTTTTGTAGATTTTGTCAAATGTAATTCTATGTGTCTTACAACAATATATCCCTTTATTTTATTCACCACAGACTGGAGTTTGCAGAAGATTTGGATGTTGACGTTTGGGAGCCACCCTTCCCCAGCAAGCGCCCCCGCCGGTCAAGGTCTTCACCCCCCACTGCTATATCAATCAGCCCGTCTGATGGTTCTACATCCATTTTTTTTCATAGACCTCTTGAAAAAGAAAATAGGGGCTTGTGGCACCATTTGTCCTAACAGAACCAGTTTCCCCGAGACCATTTAAACAGCATGACAAAGACAGCGGAGAGGGGGACCATACGTTGGATCAGGACTAACAAGCTGCTTTTTGTGAAATGGAAGGACACTAGGGAAATAACCATGCTCACCACACAGCATAAGGCATTCAATAACAACCATGTCTCAAGGAGGGTGAAAAATGGGTATGGGTGAGGAAGAACATCCCCATTCCTGTTTCTGTGAAGGACTACAATGACAGCATGCTCTGATAGGCTACAACCAGGTCATCCACAAGACCAGGAAGTGGTATAAGACTATGTTTTTTACCACTTTGTGGACATTGCTACAGTAAATGCTTTCTTTCATTCTCCACAAGCAGATGGCCAAAGCAAAAGGTCAAACCCCTCTCTCCCAGTTGGCCTTCAGAGAGCAGCTGGTGTTGGAAATGGCTGAATTGGGGGCCCAAAGCAACTTCACAATCGTCACAAGACCCACTCAAGGTGGGCTCCACTATCCAACACACATGCAAAAAGACAAAAGGAAGAACTGCAAGCATTGCACAAAACACAGGTGGGGGGAAAAGGGTGAAATGCCAGATCTTCTGTCTGAAATGCCAGTTCACTTTTTGTTTCCTGGCAGAGGGGGACTGCTTCAAAGACTATCAGGACGTGCACAAGCCATGGTGAAAGTGAAATCTAATCATCTACACAGCGGATGTAAAACAAACACGAACGCAATTGGTAAATAGTTAGCTAGTTTTTATAGTTTTTGCACCTTTTTTAGTGAAGGACACGTGTGTAACCAAGTTTGTGTTTGATAAGACATTTTATATATATTTTTAACGTATATATGTTGCTTTTATATTATTTTTGTAAACAGTTCATTTTGATTTAGGACCAATACATTGGATATGCCTAAGCTAAATGTTAAGGCACTTTGGAGAGGTTGATGTGTTTTCAGCTCTGGTCATCAATAATTCACTTATAGATTATCAATGACTTTCAAGATGACTTTCAAAATTGAACAAGGTTATTTTGTGTGTGCTTGACCTTGTGTATTCTGAGCTATGTAACTCCTATCTGTCTTCTGATCATTTCCTCATAATCTCCCAGATGTCTTCTTTCCAAATATACCAAGGATTTGCATGTCAGAATCATGTAATTACACATGAATAGCAGATACTTTTGGGTATGTCTACTTAGACGGAAATCTTAATTTTGCCATTACATGTAAGAGGTTGATGACTACCTCATCTCTGTACCCCACACATACAATTATATGTATGGTCCCTCGGTCGAGCAGTGAATTTCAAACACAGATTCAACCACAAAGACCAGGGAGGTTTTTCCAATGCATCGCAAGAAAGGGCACCTATAGGTAGAGGGGTCAAAATAAAAAAAAACAGCCCTTTGAGGATGGTGACATTACTAATTACCCTTTGGATGGTGTATCAATACACCCAGTCATTATAAAGATATGAGCGTCCTTCCTAACTCAGTTGCCGATAGGTCAATAGTGACTTTAAAACAGTTAAAGAGTTGAATGGCTGTGATAGGAGAAAACTGAGGTTCGATCAACAACAATACAAACCTAATTGACTGAGTGAAAAGAAGGAAGCCTGGACAGAATACCTTGTAGCAAGGCACTACAGTAATACTGCAAAAAAATGTGGCAAAGCAATTAGCTTTTTGTCCTGAATACAAAGAGTTATTTTGGGGGAAAATCCAATACAACACATTACTGAGTACCACTCCATATTTTCAAGAATAGTGGTGGCTGCATCATGTTATGGGTATGTTTGTAATCTTTAAGGATTGGGGAGTTTGTCAGGATAAAAAAGAAACCGAATAGAGCTAAGCACATGCAAAATCCTACTAAGCACAGGCAAAAACCTGGTTCAGTCTGCTTTCCACCTGACACTGGGAGATAAACAATGACTTACAGTTTTGGATTAAATCTGCATAAACATCTATGGCAAGACTTTAAAATGGTTGTCTAGCAATGATCAATAACCAACTTGACAGAGCATGAAGAATTTTGAAAATATTAATGTGCAAATATTAAACACTCCAGGTGTGCAAAGCTCTTAGAAACTTACCCCAAAAGACTCTCAGCTGTAATCGCTGCCAAAGGTGATTCTAACATGCATTGACTCAGGGGTGTGAATACATGTAAATGAGCTATTTCTGTATTTCCTTTTCAATCAATTTGCAGAAATGTCGAAAAACATGTTTTCACTATGTCATTATGGGGTGTTGTGTGTAGATGGGTGAGAAAAAACATATATTTAATCCATTTTAAATGTATGCTGTAACACAACTACATGTGAAATAAGTCAAGTGGTATGAATACATTCTGAAGGTGCTGTATAATGTGTGCAGTAATATTAGCACTATTACAGGTCCCAAAAACAGATTCAACTCAATTTGTTTAATATGCTTGGTGACTACTATAGTAAGCCTATACCAAGTGTAAACATTGTTATATGACAGAAGAAACGGCCTTGCATTCTTAAAACAAAACATCTAAGATTGTCCTTTTGTCCAATGCATATTCAACGTGTGTGTAAATGTTACTATTGGGCCATTATAAACACTGGGATCAATGTGAATTCCACTATAGATGCGTCTTTGACTTAGCCTACTTCAGATCCAGCCAACATCACAGAGGCAGGGCCTTTCCTCCGTCTTAGAAAAGCTCTTGGGGACAACAGTGGGAAAAAACATGCGAAACAAGGTCAGTGCTAGCCCTCCACCCCTCCTGGCAGGAACTGCCGAACACAAACTGCCTGTATGTGGGGATCTGCCCATTAGAAACAGGAAGTACAAAGTGCAAACCAGCAATAACGTCCCACCCACTCCTCAAACCAGGAAGACAGCAGAATGTATTACAGCTTCACTGATACTATTATGATTAAGACTATTCCAATGCAGGCCCTGGGTCAGTTGTTAAAGGGAGGATGTGGGGGTCATCAAAACATTTTCGAGGTGAAAAGGTACACGTTGTACAGGTTGAAAGATGGAGATCTGAAAATCCCTCAAATCCATTGATATGTAGCCAAAGTTCTTGAAAGTGTATCCAGCATCTACACTCATTTGACATTAAATCATCCCCTAGTAGATTATGTATGTATTTACTTCCACCTTTCCATTCACGTCTAGGGACTCTATGCATTTGCTGCTATCTTGCTTCCTCCACTCTGTCAACCTGATGACAAGAAGACAAACTGAAGCTCACAGATCTGAACCATTAAACGCACAACATGCATTTTCACAGCAGAAAGACATATTTACTACGCTTCTGGCACAATGACTACACCCAGGCAATTTCAGCTGAAAGTAAACACATCCATCACATTTTAAATAATTTAACAAGTGTGTAATGCACATCAGGGGATGTTGTAACTTCTCAAAGGATATGTTCTGTGTTGGACTGTGATGTCATGCCTTTCATAGACTCCTGCTATGTCTGCACCCTAACAAAGGCCATTGTGTTCTGGAACTGTTGCTTGTATAAAAGAACTTATGTAAATCAAATTTTATTTGTCACATGAGCCAAATACAACAAGTGTAGACCGTACAGGGAAATGCTTACTTACAAGCCCTTAACCAACAACGCTTCAAGAAGTTTTAATGGGAAAAAATTGTTAAGTAAAAAATGTAAAATAAAAGTAACAAATAATTAAACAGCAGCAGTAAAATAACAACAGTGAGGCGATATACAGGGGGTACCGGTACAGAGTCAATGTGGAGGCTATATACATGGGGTACCGGTACAGAGTCAATGTGGAGGCTATATACATGGGGTACCGGTACAGAGTCAATGTGGAGGCTATATACATGGGGTACCGGTACAGAGTCAATGTGGAGGCTATATACAGGGGGTACCAGTACAGAGTCAATGTGGAGGCTATATACAGGGGGTACCGGTACAGAGTCAATGTGGAGACTATATACATGGGGTACCGGTACAGAGTCAATGTGGAGGCTATATACATGGGGTACCGGTACAGAGTCAATGTGGAGGCTATATACAGGGGGTACCAGTACAGAGTCAATGTGGAGACTATATACAGGGGGTACCGGTACAGAGTCAATGTGGAGGCTATATACAGGGGGTACCAGTACAGAGTCAATGTGGAGGCTATATACAGGGGGTACCGGTACAGAGTCAATGTGGAGGCTATATACAGGGGGTACCGGTACAGAGTCAATGTGGAGGCTATATACAGGGGGTACCGGTACAGAGTCAATGTGGAGGCTATATACAGGGGGTACCGGTACAGAGTCAATGTGGAGGCTATATACAGGGGGTACCGGTACAGAGTCAATGTGGAGACTATATACAGGGGGTACCGGTACAGAGTCAATGTGGAGACTATATACAGGGGGTACCGGTACAGAGTCAATGTGAAGGCTATATACAGGGGGTACCGGTACAGAGTCAATGTGCGGCGGCACCAGTTAGTCCAGGTAATATGTACATGTAGGCAGAGTTAAAGTGACTAGGCATAGTGCATAGATGATAAACAGAGAGTAGCAGCAGTGTAAAAGAGGGGTCAGGGTAGCCAATTGAATAGCTGTTCAGTAGTCTTATGGCTCGGTGGTAGAAGCTGTTGAGAAGATTTTTGACCTAGACTTGGCGCTCCAGTACTGCTTGCCATGCGGTAGCAGAGAGAACAGTCCGTGACTAGGGTGGCTGGAGTCTTTGACAATTTTTACGGCCTTCCTCTGACACCGCCTGGTATAGAGGTCCTGGATGGCAGGAAGCTTGGCCCCAGTGATGTACTGGGCCGTTCGCACTACCCTCTGGAGTGCCTAGCGGTAGGAGGCCGAGCAGTTGCCATACCAGGCAGTGATGCAACCAGTCAGGATGTTCTCGATGGTGCAGCTGTAGAACCTTTTGAGGATCTGAGGACCTGAGGGGGAATAGGCTTTGTTGTGCCCTATTCACGACTGTCTTAGTGTGTTTGGACCATAATAGTTTGTTGATGTGGACACCAAGGAACTTGAAGCTCTCAACCTGCTCCACTGCAGCCCCGTCGATGAGAATGGGGGCATGCTTGGTCCTCCTTTTCCTATAGTCCACAATCATCTCCTTTGTCTTGATCACGTTGAGGGAGAGGTTGTTGTCCTGCCAGCTCTCTGACCTCCTCCCTATAGGCTGTCTCATCATTGTCAGTGATCAGGCCAACCACTGTTGTGTCATCTGCAAACTTAATGATGGTGTTGGAGTCGTGCCTGGCCATGCAGTCATGGGTGAACATGGAGTTCAGGAGGGGACTGAGCACACACCCCTGAGGGGCCCCTGTGTTGAGAACCAGCGTGGCGGATGTGTTGCTACCTACCCTTACCACCAGGAGGCGGCACATCAGGAAGTCCAGGATCCAGTTGCAGAGGGAGGTGTTTAGTCCCAGGGTCATTAGCTTAGTCATAAGATTTGTGGGCACTATGGTGTTGAACGCTGAGCTGTAGTCAATGAATAGCATTCTCACGTAGGTGTTCCTTTTGTCCAGGTGTGAAAGGGTGGTGTGGAGTGTAATAGAGATTGTATCATCTGTGGATCTGTTGGTGCCGTATTAAAATTGGAGTGAGTCTAGGGTTTCTGGGATAATGGTGATGTTGTGAGCCATGACCAGCCATTCAAAGGCTACATATTGGAAACATATTGGTATTACAGACTCAGGTTGAAAATGTCAGTGAAGACACTTGCCAGTTGGTCAGCGCATGCTCGGAGTACATGTCCTGGTAATCCGTCTGGCCCCGCGGCCTTGTATTTAAAGGTCTTACTCACATCGGCTACGGACAGCGTGATCACACAGTCGTCCGGAGCAGCTGATGCTCTCATGCATGCTTCAGTGTTACTTGCCTCGTAGCGAGCATAGAAGTAATTTAGTTAATCTGGTAGCCTCCTGACTCTGGGCAGATCTCGGCTGTGCTTCCCTTTGTAGTCTGTAATAGTTTGCAAGCCCTGCCACATCTGACGAGCGTCGGTGCCGGTGTAGTACGATTCAATCTTAGTCCTGTATTGATGCTTTGCCTGTTTGATGGTTTGTCAGAGGGCAATAATCATTGTATTTTTACCTCCCACTATATAAGGGCCATTTTACTCTTGAACTTCTTCTCTGTGAAATCAGAGATAGATCTCCCTCACAGCTGCTTGATTAAAGATTTTTATATTATACAATTAAGTAGTCTCTGCCTTAGTCTTTGGTTAGAGTTTTCCACAATACTGCTTTAATGCGCAATTGTTGGAGGGAGTACATTTCCTAATTTATTCAGACGCACTTGGCAAGCTACAAGATTTATATTATAGCAAGGAGATTCACACACACGCACATGCACCCACGTGCACAAGCCAGTCGACACTGTGTCTTTGTTGAGTGCGTATATGGATGGTATAATAATGTTCTGAATAACATAGATAAATCACAGGAGCCTTAATCAAACCACTAAGGCGGAGAGAGTAATGAATCACTCACGGCGCAATAACAATCTGGGTAGTGTCCCTCTATCCTCTCCTCGCCCTGACAGCACCGCTCACTGCCCTCCATGGAAGACAATGGTGACACATCATCATTACTACTATCACCACTGTAGACTTAGCATACTCTAAATGTCCAGTATGGCAATGGGACTCATGTTAGAATAACCTTTCCCCCCACAAAATACAATCTATATAAAATGAATGGACACAAATGCTAATGTGTTTGACTTTAAAATGGTACATTTCAGTGCCAAAAACTGATGCCAGGTTCTAGTGAGAGTCCCCACGCTCACTAACAAAGAGAGGCTGCTGCCTACATACACACTTCAAATCATTGGCCACTTTAATAAATGGATCACTAGTCACTTTAATAATGCCACTTTAATAATGTTTACAAA
This sequence comes from Oncorhynchus nerka, assembly GCF_034236695.1. Lineage (NCBI taxonomy): Eukaryota > Metazoa > Chordata > Actinopteri > Salmoniformes > Salmonidae > Oncorhynchus > Oncorhynchus nerka. The sequence continues at coordinate 54,089,701 of NC_088397.1, forward strand.
TCTTGCATTACTCATCTCATATGTATATACTGTATTTTATACCATCTATTGCATCTTGCCTATGTCCTGCAAGACAGGAATGTCAGTGTTCTGCCATGGCCAGCGAAGAGCCCAGATCTCAATCCCATTGAGCACGTCTGGGACCTGTTTGAATGGAGGGTGAGGGCTAGGGCCATTCCCCCCCAGAAATGTCTGGGAACTTGCAGGTGCCTTGGTGGAAGAGTGGGGTAACATCTCACAGTAAGACCTGGCAAATCTGGTGCAGTCCATGAGGAGGAGATGCACTTCAGTACTTAATGCAGCTGGTGGCTACACCAGATACTGACTTCAATTTTGATTTTGCCGCCCCCCCTTGTTCAGTTTATGTCGCAGTTGTTGAATCTTGTTATGTTCATACAAATATTTACACATGTTAAGTTTGCTGAAAATAAACACAGTTGACAGTGAGAGGACGTTTTCTTTTTTTGCTGAGTATATAAGCACACGCATTTCGCTCCACTCGCAATAACATCTGCAAACCATGTGTATGTCACAAATAATATGTGATTTGATTTGATCACAGACGGACTATCCCATTATGATTGAGTGTTGGACTAGGATTCCTCTGGTCACTACAGTCCCTCCCTGGTTACAACAGTAACTGTACTATGATGGATAACAGAAAGTTCCAACAGGTCAAGGGAGAACCTGTGACATTCAGAATGTTCTTGAAAAGAGAGAATTGACAGATGACGTGGTGTTCTCACTTCCTCAAAGCGCCTCAAGTATCCTCAACTCGAGAGGAATCTCACACGAGAGGGCAGGAATGGATACCTGAGGAGTGTTTTTCACTGCATTGTGTAGCTAGGCTATCACTGCCTTATGTAAGCTGTAGCCTACCATGTGGCATGTTATTACACTAATATGAGAACATCTCTCTTCTATTATGAAGACATCTGCTCATTTCTTCAATTAGACTACACACAGTATCTTATCACAGTTGTATTGACCATCAGGACTTGATTAGGAAAATCCTGAATGATGGTGCACTTTGATCAATATCCATAGGAGTCAGATAACTTCTTCAACAGATACGAAGACGATGAGGGATTCTTTATAAAACCCAGACAAATGAAGACCATGATTCTCAAGAAATGCAGTTCATAGAATAGTCCTTTGGAGGAAGGATTATTGTCATTTATATCTAAAAGCATAATTGAGAAATTATTTATTACATTTTGGCCTTACCCAGGTCTCCTTTAAGACTTCACAGGGTTTCATCCGTAGGTGCTACAAAGCAAACAGTGGTGTCAGTCAATCACTCCTAAAAGATGAAGACTTTGTTCTAAAAAACTTCTCATTTCGTTTGATTTTTGATCTTCCTTCAACATAATGTGGGATCTACTGATGCTCAGGTTGTCTGGGACACTTTCAAAAATGTGTTCAGACACCATTCAGTCAAGTGCTCATCATGGGGGGGGGGGGGGGTTGGATATACAGTATGTTAGGAGGGAAAATGAATTAACTGAGGATATAAATTACTAATGGTATTACTTACAGATCAAACGCAGCTTGGATGGGAAAAGTGGAAAAGTGGTACATGCTTTTTTTTGTAGGTTGAACCAAAGGAATCAACATAAGAAAACTGTCATAAAACTGCTTTCCTCTGAAGGGCTTAATTTATTATCACCCAACCAGATAATACAGGAGAAAGTACAATATTTCAGTCACATTTCTTCTTTCAAGGAGCAGCTAACCTTCCCTGAAGACGATGGGTACCAGTTAATGGAAATACAAAAAGCATCCTGTGAGGGGTTGATTGCTGACGATGAACTACTAATGTAAATGAACCCTTTCAAAACTGGTGTACAGGGTCTTTTTTTTACACTGTTTAAAATGTTCCTTTGAACAGGGAGAACTATCAACAACCCAATGAGAGAGACTGATTACATTTCTATTGAGGCAGGAGGCAAATGGCCAGCATAAAATCCCTGTACACCTCAAACACTAGAGACCCTCTGTGACACCCGCATTGTATTAAAATGTGTATCATTGGAATAAAGAAAGTAATAAGCAAAATGACTCAGTGAGCAATGTGGCTTTATTGAGGGTCACTACATTGGTGACAATATTCCTTATTTTCTGGAAACGATTGAACATTATGTAAAAGAAGAAAAGATGGGTTTGGTGTTCATTGCAGATTTTTTAGCAGGATTTTGATAAGAAAAGGTGGGATTTCATTCATAGGTGCTTTCAGTATTTACATTTTGTTAAGTTGTTTATTCAGTGGTTTAAATTTTATATCAGAAAGCAGAGAGTAAAGTAGGGAATAATGGGTATTTATCGGAGAACATTGAGCTATTTAGAGAGGTCTGACACGGGGATCCAGTTTCGCCTCATTTATTCTTATTGGCTATTGAGATGCTGGCCATCAGAATCAGGAACAATTCCAATATAGTCGGTCTGAGTATCAATGGTCTTGAAACCAATATGTCCTTATCCAGAGGATACAACATTTCCCATTCAGCTTATAAAGTCTTAAACCAAATGATGAGACATTGACCATTTTGAGAGTGGGTTCCTTAAAAAAGTCCAACTATCCTTTGCCATGTTGCGTACTAACTAAGTGGAGAAATGGCCCAGTGGACATGCTTGGCATACACAAGAATGAAGGATCTTGTAAAGGAGAACTTTGATTTGAAACTAGCCAAAATTGGCAAAATACTATTGCCGGGGAAATGTAAAGCTTTGTCTTTATATGGCAGAGTGACATTGATAAACACCTTCATTGTCTCTGTTTATCTATCTTTTCCTGCCATGTCCATCCCCAGATGAGGTTTTCTTTAATCAGTTTGAAGCCAAGATCATTCCGTTTATATATAATAGTAAACCAGAAAAGGTCAAATGGAATTTTATCTATATTACGTATGACAATGGAGGGCTGTACTTAAAGAATATTGAAGCCTTAAATCAATTTCTGAAAGCCTCATGGATTCAAAAACTATTTGTAAAATATGAGTTGGATCTCAAGTCAAATCTGAGAAAAGACAAACCCACGTTTCAATTCCAAAATATACATTTTTATACAAATTAAGTCTTTGCACTTTACTTGGTTCCTGCAGGATTTCTTAATGGACATATCCACATTCTTCAAAGAATCAATAAAAGCTTGGTTGCATTTTCAATATTTTCCCCTGGAAGAAATGACAGATATTCTGAGCCAAATCATATAGTTGAATTCAAATACACTGATAAAAAAAAAAGTGTTTCTGGAAAATGGGATCTTATTTTTTAAAAGATATCATTGATAGTAATGGGAATTTTATTGTATTTGAAACACTATCCCCAATGTATGTAAACATATCGTATGTACAAATCATAATTACAATCAGTTACTGGCAGCAATTCCAACAGATTGGAAGAAAAAGTGATAAGGGAAAGAAAAGATAAACTGTTTGTTTGCAGACCTTATATTAAATCTCACAGATTCTAATTAGAGATAAACTCAATAAAGACATGTACCATTTTCATTTGGAAAACAAATCTTCTTACTGGAAAGAGCAGTTTGATACTCCCAACCCTCGGAAATAGGTTTTTGGTTTGATTTATAAAACAACAGACACATTTCGGGCTACTAACAAGATGCTACAAAATGGGGCATCGAAGAATTCCCTTTGTGCTGTTTTTGTTGTTTGGAAGTGGAGGATTTGTTAAATATTTTCTGGCATTGCCCTGTAGTTTCTAACTTTTGGGCAAAAGTACAAGAGTGGTCACTTCCTGTTTTACAAGATTTTGTTATCTCTCCACAAACAGTTAAATTGTATGGCTTAAGGGACAGATGCAACAAGATATACAATCTCTTGACTCTGCTGGGGAAGGTTCTCACTTTAAAAAAATCAGAAAACAAATATGTTAGTATTGGATTCTTTCAATATTAAAGAAAAACACTATTATACACTAGAAGGATTGAAAGTGGGAGGTCCCAAGATTTGACAGATAAGTGGGACCAAATAACATGTCAAGAGGGATGGGCCTAATTTCATATACAAAGGGAAGGTGCTCCAGTCTTATGACAATTCTAGTTGTTTCTTGTTTTTGTTTCTTGAGGTGCATTTATTGTTTTATTTTGTTGTATGTAATTCCCGTTCATGTCTTTTGTAGCTTGTTAGGGTAATTGCTTGTTTGTTTTTGTGTGTCCACCTCATCAAGGTAGAGGGCTGAATAGGGTGGGGGTGTTCTGGGGGAGTTGTGGGTGATAGTCTGGGGGACCATGAACCTTTAGCCCACACTTCCCTATTGTGCCATTGTAAAAACGTTGTATTTTTTATAATAAAGAAGCAATTTAATAATACATTTAAAAAATGTGTCCCACAAACGTGTGGGGGAAAAAATAAGGGGGAAAAAAGTGTCATCTGAAGCATTGCCGCTTGATCTGTAATATGAATACTATTTTGATTGCAATAATGTTTTTTACATTAATTTATGAATATTGAACAATATAATCATTAAAATTGAAAATATCAAAACAATTATCTGTCAAATGTTTCACATTATTATTGAACATAAAATACTCTCTCGGCAAATCAAAGTTCCTGAGTGGGATCTCTGCTACTATTGGAGTTATGATCACATTTGAAGCATTACCAACTGAGAGAATGTGAAAATAAATTCAAAATGGTTGCCCTCTGCTGGTCATTTGCAGGATGTGCAATGATAGAAGTAAAAGGAGGACTGTGATCTGTTACAGTTGAAGTCGGAAGTTCACATACACTTAGGTTGGAGTCATTAAAACTCATTTTTCAACCACACGCCACAAATTTCTTGTTAACAAACTATAGTTCTGGCAAGTCGGTTAGGACATCTACTTTGTGCACAACACAAGTAATTTTTCCAACAATTGTTTACAGACAGATTATTTCACTGTATCACAATTCCAGAGGATCAGAAGTTCACATGAATAAAGTTGACTGTGCCTCCACACACAAGTCTGGTTCATCCTTGGGAGCAATTTACAAACGCCTGAAGGTACCACGTTCATCTGTACAAACAATAGTACACAAGTATAAACACCATGGGACCACACAGCCTTCATACCGCTTAGGAAGGAGACGCATTCTGTCTCCTAGAGATGAGCGTACTTTGGTGCGAAAAGTGCAAATCAATCCCAGAATAACAGCAAAGGACCTTATGAAGGTGCTGGAGGAAACAGGTACAAAAGTATCTATATCTAGTAAAACGAGTCCTACATCAACATAACCTGAAAGGCCGCTCAGCAAGGAAGAAGCCACTGCTCCAAAACCGTCATAAAAAGCCAGACTACGGTTTGAAACTGCACATGGGGACAAAGATTGTATTTTTTGGAGAAATGTCCTCTGGTCTGATGAAACAAAAATATAACTGTTTGGTCATAATGACCATCGTTATGTTTGGAGGAATAAGGGGGAGGTTTGCAAGCCGAAGAACACCATCCCAACCGTGAAGCACGGGGGTGGCAGCATTATGTTGTGGGGGTGCTTTGCTGCAGGAGGGAGTGGTGCACTTCACAAAATAGATGGCATCATGAGGCGGGAAAATTACGTGGATAAACTGAAGCAACATCTTAAGACATCAGTCAGTTAGTTAAAGCTTGCTCGCAAATGGGTCTTCCAAATGGACAATAACCCCAAGCATACTTTCAAAGTTGTGGCAAATGGCTTAAGGACTATGTTGTCCTTGGCATGGCCATCACAAAGCCCTGACCTCATCCTATAGAAAATGTCTGGGCAGAACTGAGAAAACGTGCAGAGATCCCACTTTGGAACTTTGATATGCCCATAGAGTATATTATATTCCACAATATATTAAAACATTTGCCAAATCAAAAATGTTAAGTTTTCAATATTCATGTTTATATTTTTCAATGTTCATAAATACTTTATTGAGATCAAAATACTACTCATTGTACAGAGCAAGTGCTAAAGCCACCAATTTTTGCATTGTAACATCTCCAGATAAAACATTATAGAGTCTTAAAGACATTCTACGGAACTTTGGCGACTACTAAGTATTGGGCTGGAAGTGTCAATATGTAGTTCATACATGCATAATCTATGAGCAAAATTATTGTTTTACATCAATTGGCCACAAAATCCCTAGTTTGAAAGCGACTGTTTTTCTGGAAGGTGTGCTGCACCATTTTCCCTGCATCTTCCCCGACATGGGCCAAGCCTCTAGCAATTTGAGTTCTAGCCAATGAGCTCCAGCCCCCCGCCATTTGAGTGACATCTAGCAAGATACACACACAGCAGAACGAGAGAGCAATGACGTGGTGCACATATCTGCACATATGTGACGTAGTATGCAATTTTTAGGGACCACTTTTGGCTTGTGAGTGCTACTTTCAGAACTACTGGGTCAAAAGTATACAAAAGTACTGGGGAATCACTCCAATGTCAAAAACCTTCTACCAATGATATCACAATAAGAGATCAAATTGCATATTCCACATGGAACTTTTTAATGTTTTCAAATTAGATTCTTTCACGGTGATTAAGCTCTTTTGATAGAATTCTGATCGGATTGCTCTGTTGTCTGCCTTGTTGACATCATTGATGAGAGAGAGAGGGAGGTTATAATAATGTCAGTTAGTCAGCTATGAAGGACATCTCTGGGTTAACATGATTATTAGTCATCAGATGTCAGAGGCTGTCGCATGGAACAAAAATCTCATTATGAAAAAAACTTGAATGTTCTCTTCAGATAGAACCCAGAGAGCACTTTATATTGCATGAATACACATGATTTGCATACACAAACACAGAGAGACTCACACACCAATGCTGATGTTTTTAACAAATCCCAGAATTATATCTGCATCAAACTGCAGGGAGCTCCATGATGTAATTGCATACATTAGGCAGATTTTGGTGACCTCCGCGGAAGGTAATGGTTGCAAATGTGCTTTAATGTGGGTGGGTGAGGGTTGGGCAGATGGATTAATGACATTAATGTGCTCCTAGGCATGTATCTTAAAATACGTTGAGGCACATCTAAGGTTTATTAATCATTCTGTGATGAGATTAACCTCCCAGTGTCATTAGTGTAATCTGGGTAGATTTACTGGTGAGAAGCAGAGGAGTAGACTGAAAGTCATATCCAATGGAGTCATATCATGTGTCTCTCTACACCCACCCTGCTACAGCATGATCTTAAAAGTAGGGTAAATCTACAGGCTATGCCTAGTATGTAAAGCGCAAACATTACTCCAAGTCAAGTTTATAAAGTGTCAAGAAAAAGTGTGAACCCTTTGGAATTACATGGATTTCTGCATAATTTGGTCATCAACATTGATCTGATCTTAATCTATGTCACAACAATAGACAAACATTGTGTGCTTAAGCTAATAACACACAACGTATTGTATTTTTCTTGTCTATATTGAATACATCATTTAAACATTCACAGTTTAGGTTGGAAAAAGTATGTGAACCCCTAGGCTAATGACTTTTTCAAAAGCAAATTGGAGTCAGCTAACCTGGAGGCCAATCAATGAGACGAGATTGGAGATGTTGGTTAGAGCTGCCTTGCCCTATAAAAAACACACAAAAAATGAGTTTGCTATTCACAAGAAGCATTGCCTGATGTGAACCATGCCTTGAACAAAATAAATCTCAGAAGACCTACGATTTAGAATTGTTGACTTGCATAAAGCTGGAAAGGGTTACAAAAGTATCTCTTAAAGCCTTGATGTTCATCAGTCCACAGTAAGACAAATTATCTATAAATGGAGAAAGTTCAGCACTTTTTCTACTCTCGCTAGGAGTGGCCGTTCAGCAAAGATGACTGCAAAAGCACAGCGCAGAACTCTCAATGAGGTTAAGAAGAATCCTAGAGTGTCAGCTAAAGACTTACAGAAATCTCTGGAATATGCTAACATCTTTGTTGACGAGTTTACGATATGTAAAACACTAAACAAGAATGGTGTTCATGTGAGGACACCACAGAAGAAGCCACTGCTGTCCAAATAAAACATTGCTGAATGTCTGAAGTTTGCAAAAGTGCACCTGGATATTCCACAGCGCTACTGGCAAAATATTCTGTGGACAGATGAAACTACAGGTGAGTTGTTTTGAAGGAACACACAACACCAACACCACCCGTCATGGTTTGGGGCTGCTTTGATGCCTCAGGGCCTGGGCAGCTTGCTATCATCAACGGAAAAATGAATTCCCATGTATATCAAGACATTTTGCAGGATAATATAAGGCTATCTGTCCTCCAATTGAAGCTAAACAGAAGTTTGGTGAAGCAACAGGACAACGACTCAAAACACAGAAGGAAATCAACAACAGAATGGCTTCAACAGAAGAAAATACACCTTATGCAGTGGCCTAGTTAGAGTCCTGACCACAACCCAATTGAGATGCTGCAGCATGACCTCAATAGAGCACGTCACACCAGACATCCCAAGAATATTGCTGATCTGAAACAGTTTTGTAAAGAGGAATGGTCCAAAATGATTGTGCAGATCTGATCCACAACTACAGAAAACATTTGGTTGAGGTTATTGCTGCCGAAGGAGGGTCAACCAGTTATTAAATCCGAGGGTTCACATACTTTTCCCACCCTGTACTGTGACTGTATACATGGGGTGTTCAATAAAGACATGAAAATGTATAATTGTTTGTGTGTTATTAGTTTAAGCAGACTGTGTTTGTCTATTGTTGTGACCAAGATGAAGATCAGATCAAATTTTATGACCAATTTATGCAGAAATCCAGGTATTTCCAAAGGGTTCACACACTTTTTCTTTCCACTGTATATTCTTAATTCCATTCCTTTACTTAGATCTGTGTGTATTAGGTATTTGTTGTGAAATTGTTAGATATTACTTAATAGATATTGCTGCACTGTCGGAACTAGAAGCACAAGCATTTTTTCTCCACCCGCAATTACATCTGCTAAACGTGCATGTGACCAATAACATTTGATTTGATTTGACATATGCTGAGCACTTGTTGGCTGCTTTTCCTTCACTCTGCGGTCCAACTCATCCCAAACCATCTCAATTGGGTTGAGGTCATCTGATGCAGCACTCCATCACTCTCCTTCTTGGTCAAATAGCCCTTACACAGCCTGGAGGTGTGTTCTGGATCATTGTCCTGTTGAAAAACAAATGATTGTCCCACTAAGCGCAAACCAGATGGGATGGGGTATTGCTACAGAATGCTGTGGTAGACAAGCTGGTTAAGTGTGCCTTGAATTCTAAATAAATCACAGACAGTGCCACCAGCATAGCACCCCCACACCACCTCCTCCATGCTTCATAGTGGGAACCACATATGCGGAGATCATCCGTTCACCATGTCTGCATCTCACAAAGACGTGACGGTTGGCAAAAATCGGACAAAAGGACAGATTTCCACCAGTCTAATGTCCATTGCTCGTGTTTCTTGGATCATGCAAGTCTCTTCTTTGCAGCAATTTGACCATGAAGGCCTGATTCACAGTCTCCTCTGAACAGTTGATGTTGAGATGTGTTTGTTACTTGAACTCTGTGAAGCATTTATTTGGGCTGCAATTTCTGAGGTTGGTAACTCTAATAAACGTATCCTCTGCAGCAGAGGTAACTCTGGGTCTTCTTTTCCTTTGGCTATCCTCATGAGAGCCAGTTTCATCATAGCGCATGATGGTTTTTGCGAGTGCACTCCAGTAAATTTAAAAAAATTACATTTAGATTTGTTTAACACTTTTTTGGTAACTACATGATTCCATATGTGTTATTTCATAGTTTTCGATGTCTTCCCTTTATTCTACAATGTAGAAAATATTAAAAATAAAGAAAAACTCTTGAATGTGTCAGCGTGTCCAAACTTTTGACTGGTACTGTATATCATTTTTTTTTTTTTGGATTTTGGAAATTCTCCCAAGACCCGATTTTCTTATCAGGTGTAACCATGTGGGGCCGTGAACCCTAGTTTGGGAACCATTGGTGTAAATAGATAGCCCTACATCTAAAAATAACACCCAAGAGAAGAGTGATGTAAATATATGCCAAGGCAGCCCTGAATAATTGATTGTGCTACAGATTGCATCCAGGCCAATAAGGACAACTGACATTAATTGCCACTCTCAAGGACTATTTCTTCTTGAACAGAAATGTACTTCAGACAGGCTATTTTCCCATCCCCTCTGAGACTGTTAACTGGTTTTATGGGTAATTGCTAATCTTAAAGAGCTGTTCCTTCAGCAGTGTAATTATCAAGTAATTACCAATGAGTCACATTCACCTTCTTTGCCATTATTAAACCACCATCCATCCAACACGTGGGACCAAAGAAACGTAGTTACAAAAGAACCACAATTAGAAGTAAAACGTTACATAGAACATGTGAAAGAGAACGGCAAACAGGGTACTTGAAATACACTGCATGTTTGCTTTTTGTGTACTCGGCCTACCCTTATTCAATATGTTTGATCTTCCACGAGTTTCTCTCTGTCATTTCATAGTATATACTACCACCTACTGGTATCATGGTGAATAAAGGCTTTCCCAAGGGGTTCTAGTCTCGATCTCGGTTTCCAAATCTGGGTCTTGGGCGCCGCCTCCACCCTTGGTGCACGTTTTAGTTTTACACAGATGAAAGGCCTACTATTGGTTTCTCAATACTGATGACCATACTTTACATAACAGGTTAGGAGAACTAACGCAGTAGGTTTGAATAATTAAAGTAGCAGGTTAGGAGAATTAACGTTGAATGTAGGTTAAGGGTTAGGTTTAACTAAAATGCTACAGTTGTCCCTGACGCAACTCGAACGTGCACGTTTTGGTCCGTACTCAATTTTCTAGCCAGTAACCACAAACGTAGAAGCCAATCAGCAGTGGTGGAAAAAGTACCACATTTTCATACTTTATTTAAAAGTAATGATACCTTTTAAAGAAAATTACTCAAAGTGAAAGTCACCCAGTAAAATACTACTTGAGTAATAGTCTAAACGTAGTTGGTTTTAAATGTACTTAAATAAAAAGTAAAAGTATAAATCGTTTAGAATTTCTTATATTAAGGTTAGGGTTTTATGATAGGGACGTCCCAAGGATCTCGGATTGCATTGTCCATTCCACACCGGTGTCCGTGCAATGCATGGTGGGTAGTATTAGTCTTCCTGGGCACGAAAATGGCGGATACTGACGAGCCGTAAGTAGCTGCAGAAGTAAACAAGCAAGACATAGCCGTTAACTGCCCGAACGATGCTTTCACATCCCATTAACTGGTTACCTGCTGAAAGCAAAGCATGTATGAACCTTCTTTTATTCTCTCTTTTTAGGGAGAAGAAAAGAAGGAGAGTAGTGGAGCTGACTGAGAAGTTAGTAATGAATTGCTAGAACTGGCAGCAGGTTTGAGAGGGTGAATAGAGCAGGGATTAAAACGCTGTCTCGAATAACTCAGACGGCAGCTAAATCCAAATAAATATATAGCTACGCTAGCTAGTTCTAACTAGCCTACAGTAAATATTTCCTGTTGTTATTGGTCTATAATATAGTATCCCTACAAATGGCTGCTTTGAAACCGATATTCAATCATTGAATGGGTTCCCGAGTGGCCCAGCTATCTAAGGCACTGCATCTTAGTGCTAGAGGCGCTGAGACAGTTACTGTAGTGTAGGCTTGTTGGCTAGCTAGCTATCCACTTACTGGCTGTCAATAAGGTACTGTGCTTCTTCCATAGCATGGCACCCTAGGTGCAGCGATACACGTTTAAACCATCACAGAGTTATAAACAAAAAACATATGAGACAATAAGATATGTTATAAGGTTGCTGCTAGGTAATCATGACTGTACTTTCTACATATGATTGTTTATAAAATAACAATGTGCTTCTCTGCTATTTGCATGTCTGCTATAAACATGTATGGCAGCTGTTTCTAATTGATAAAATATTTATAGGATAATGAAGTTTTATATTCCTCAAATGTCTCCCCACTGACATATTTAGCTGGACTCCTGTCCTGTGTTCTCTCCAGGATGGTGGTGGATGGGGGCAGCAGAGACGGGGGCGAATGGGACGGACGATGGAACCACATCAATACATTTCTGGAAAGACCAGGACCTTTCACTCACCCTGACTTTGAGCCGAGCACAGAGGTAATCATCACAGTGCATACTCAACGTTTGTAAATAAAACAAGGAACAGCACTGAATGGGTTGCAAATAATTTCATACTAAAAGCCATGGTTCATGTCATACCAGAGCTCAGTTGCACATCTGAATACTTTTGATTGTGCTGTGATGGCTTCCTTTATTACTGATTAACCTAACCCTAATGGAACTGTTGCTTATTTCCTTACAGTCGCTCCAGTTTTTGTTAGACACCTGCAAAATACTTGTTATTGGAGCAGGTGGCCTTGGATGTGAACTTCTCAAAGATCTGGTATGATTTCATCTCTTGAATGCACATGCTACTCTACAACATATTTTCCCTTTGCAATGAGTGGCAATGTGAGAGATAGACCTGCACACACTGTTCTGCTAGTAACCGTCAGTTTGCGTATCATATCTTTCATGGAAATGTTGAATAGCCTATTTCTTGAGGAGAAAGATACCCAGTGTAGTCTTACTTAAGTAGTTTAATTAGGACACTTATAACAACATTGGTTCTGATAGATATTCACTCTGTCATTTTCCCATCTTTTGGGGATGCTGTGGACCAGGCCTTGTCAGGTTTTCGTCACATACACGTTGTTGACATGGATACCATTGACGTTTCCAACCTCAACAGACAGTTCCTCTTTAGGTCAGATAATTTGCCTTTCACTTTTTTCTACTCATCCCTTGTCATTATTGGTGTTGTTGATTTTGTACATACAATGCATTCGGAAAGTATTCAGACCACTTGACTTTTTCCACATTTTGTTACGTTACAGCATTATTCTAAAATATATATATTTAAATACCTCATCAATCTACACATAATACCCCTTAATGACAAAGCGAAAACAGGTTTTTAGAAATGTTTTAAAAACGGGAAATACCCTATTTACAGGAGTATTCAGACCCTTTGCAATGAGACTCGAAATTGAACTCAGGTCATCCTGTTTCCATTGATCATCCTTAAGATGTTTCTACAACTTGATTGGAGTCGACATGTGGTAAATTCAATTGATTGGACATGATTTGGTAAGGCAAACACCTGTCTATATAAGCAAAAACCAAGCCATGAGGTCAAAGGAATTGTCTGTAGTACTCAAAGGCAGGATTGTGTCAAGGCACAGATCTGGGGAAGGGTACCAAAACATTTCTGCAGCATTGAAGGTCCCCAAGAACACAGTGGCCTCTATCATTCTTAAATGGAATAAGTTTGGAACCACCAAGACTCTTCCTAAAGCTGGCTGCCTGGCTAAACTGAGCAATCGGGGGAGAAGGGCCTTGGTCAGGGAGGTGACCTAGAACCTGATGGTAACTCTGAAAGAGCTCCAGAGTTCCTCTGTGGGAATGGTGGAACCCTTCAGGAGGGCAACCATCTCTGCAGCACTCAATCAGTCCAGATGGAAGCTACTCCTCAGTAAAATGGCACATGACAACCCGCTTGGAGTTTTCCAAAAGGCACCTAAAGGACTCTCAGACCATGAGAAACAACATTGGTACACAAACGGGTCTGATGAAACCAAGATTGAACTCTTTGGCCTGAATGCCAAGCGTCATGTCTGGAGGAAACCTGGCACCAGCAGGTTTGGAAGCATGGTGGTGGTAGCAGCATCATGCTGTGGGGTTGTTTTTCAGCGGCAGGGACTAGGAGACTTGTCAAGATCGAGGGAAAGATGAACGGAGCAAAGTACAGAGAGATCCTTGATTAAAACCTGCTCCAGAGTGTTCAGGACCTCAGACTGGAGTGATGGTTCACCTTCCAACAGGACAATGACCCTAAGCACACAGCCAAGACAACGCAGGAGTGGCTCTGAATGTCCTTGAGTGGCTCAGCCAGAGCCCGGACTTGAACCTGATCAAACATCTCTTGAGAGACCTGAAAATAGCTGTGCAGCAACACTCCCCATCCAACCTGACAGCACTTGAGAGGATCTGCAAAGAAGAATGGGAGAAACTCCCGAAATATAGGTATGACAAGCTTTTAGCATCATAACCAGACTCGAGAGGCTGTAATCGCTGCCTAAGGTGCGTCAACAAAGTACTAAGGGTCTGAATACTTATGTAAATGATATATTTCCGTTTTTATTTTTAATACATTTGCAAACATTTCTAAAAACCTGTTTTTGCTTTGTCAAAAACCCCACCTCTTTAAGGAATACCTAGGATAGGATAAAGTAATCCCTCTCACCCCCCCCCCTTAAAAGATTTAGATGCACTACTGTTCCACTGGATGTCATAAGGTGAATGCACCAATTTGTAAGTCGCTCTGGATAAGAGCGTCTGCTAAATGACTTAAATGTAAATGTGGGTATTATGTGTAGATTGATGAGGGGAACAAACAATTTAATCAATTTTAGAATAAGGCTGTAACGTAACAAAATGTGGAAAAAGTCAAGGGGTCTGAATACTTTCCGAATGCACTGTACTTTTTCTAATGGATGGTATGGATGGTATGTGTATCTCTGAAGGCTGAAGGATGTGGGTCGGCCAAAGGCAGACATTGCAGCGGATTTTATCAATGGACGCATTCCAGGATGCAACGTGGTCCCGTATCCTTTGGAGATGAAGTAAAATGGATGATTTGGGAGTTGATTTATAATAATTATAATAATAATATATAATACATTATTATTATAGCCCAGGTTAATAAAAAAAAAAGTTTAATTGTCACACCCGGATAGGTGTTGTTTTACAGGATCAGCCATAGTACTGTGCCCCTGGAGCAAATTAGGTTTAAGTGCCTTGCTCAAGGGCACATTGACAGATTTTTCACCTTTTCGGCTCGGGTATTCAAATCAGGACGCTTTCGGTTACTGGCCCAACACTGTAACCGCTAGGCTACCTGCTTCCCCAATCTACTGATATCCTTATAAAATTGCACAGCCATTTCAAGAAAATACAAGACTTTGATGAGTCGTTTTATAGACGTAAGTCCTGGGATTCGTCTATCCTCGTCCTCTTTCAGATTACTCATTATAGGAAATATCAAATTAGCTGTATGTTTTGTTTCATTTTAAATAATTACAGCTTTGTCTCCCTCACACAGAATTCCACATAATAGTTTGTGGACTCGACTCCATAATCGCCAGGAGATGGATGAATGGCATGTTGGTATGTTATTACAAAATGTATTCTAAGTGAAATATAGATCAAGTGGAATGCAATCTAGTGCTCACTTGTTCGAGTACCCTTATGTCCTGCACAGATTTCCATGATCAATCTATAAAAAGCCAGTCCATTTAGATATAAAAAAAAACCTGATTGTTAAACAGAGATCAGTTGGTCTGCCTTTTTCACAATTTACCCTGTGTGATTTTCCATTCCTCTCTAGCTGTCTCTGCTGGTTTATGAAGACGGGGTGCTGGACCCCAGCTCCATCATCCCGCTGATTGACGGGGGGACAGAGGGCTTCAAGGGAAACGCTCGGGTCATCTTCCCTGGCATGACTGCCTGCATCGACTGCACCCTGGAGCTCTACCCACCACAGGTGTGCTAGCTTTTGTTTTACATCCAGATGTATCAGGATGGCTAGTCTTTTTATTCCGGGATCTAATGTGTTGCTTCCTCTAAATATGTTTATTTTCTCAGATTAACTTCCCCATGTGTACGATAGCCTCCATGCCCCGGTTACCAGAACATTGTGTTGAGTATGTCCGCATGCTGCTGTGGCCTAAAGAGAAACCCTTCGGAGGTATGTACCCAATCAGCTTGTTAACATGCTTATTTGACCAGATATTACTGTGCCTTCGTTTTCTCACAGATTATTTTTTGATTCAAATATGTTAATGCTCCGTAAGGAGTGACAGATTTATTTCAATAGTAGTACCAGCCATGGGTACAGTGGCAAGAAAAAGTATGTGAACCCTTTGGAATTACCTGGAGTTCTGCATAAATTGGTCATAAAATTTGATCTGATCTTCATCTAAGTCACAACAATAGACAAATACAGTCTTCTTAAACTAATAACACACAAACAATTACACGTTTTCATATCTTTATTGAACACAACGTGTAAACATTCATAGTGCAGGTTGGAAAAAGTATGTGAACCCTCGGATTTAATAACTGGTTGACACTCCTTTGGCAGCAATAACCTCAACCAAACGTTTTCTGTAGTTGCGTCTCAGACCTGCACAACGGTCAGGAGGAATTTTGGACCCTTCCTCTTTACAAAACTCTTTCAGTTCAGCAATATTCTTAGGATGTCGCAGTTATGCCACAACATCTCAATCGGGTTGTGGTCAGGACTCTGACTGGGCCATTCCAGAAGGTGTATTTTCTTCTGTTGAAGCCATTCTGTTGTTGATTTACTTCTGTGTTTTGGGTTGTTGTCCTGTTGTATCACCCAACCTCTGTTGAGCTTCAATTGGCGGACAGATATACAAAAAAAAAAATATATATATATATATGTAACCTTTATTTAACTAGGCAAGTCAGTTAAGAACAGTGTAACAGTATAGCTTCCGTCCCTCTCGGCTCGAACCAGCAACACGACGACAACAGCCACCATATCGAAGCAGCGTTTCCCATGCAGAGCAAGGGAAACAACCACCCCAAGGCTCAGAGCGTGTGAAGTTTGAAACACTATTAGCAAGCGCTAACTAGCCAGCCATTTCACTTCGGTCACACCAGCCTCATCTCGGGAGTTGATAGGTTTGAAGTCATAAACAGTGCAATGCTTGACGCACAACGAGGAGCTGCTGGCAAAACGCACGAAAGTGCTGTTTGAATGAAGATTTACGCGCTTGCTTCTGCCTACCACCGCTCAGTCAGATACTTAGATACTTGTATGCTTGGATGCTCAGTCAGATTATATGCAACACAGGAGACGCTAGATAATATCTAGTAATATCATCGACCATGTGTAGTTAACTAGTGATTATGATTGATTGTTTTTTATAAGATAAGTTTAATGCTAGCTAG
Source organism: Oncorhynchus nerka (assembly GCF_034236695.1). NCBI lineage: Eukaryota > Metazoa > Chordata > Actinopteri > Salmoniformes > Salmonidae > Oncorhynchus > Oncorhynchus nerka. The sequence continues at coordinate 54,106,725 of NC_088397.1, forward strand.
CAACTTACCTTGGCTTACTGCATTTGCGTAACAGGCAGTCAGTCTCCTTGTGGAGTGCAACGAGAGAGAGGCAGGTCGTTATTGCGTTGGACTAGTTGGACTAGACTGCAAGAACTGGAACCCCCGAACTGACAAGGTGAAAATCTGTCTTTCTGCGCCTGAACGAGGCAGTTAACCCACTGTTCCTAGGCCGTTGTTGAAAATAAGAATGTGTTCTTAACTGACTTGCCTAGTTAAATAAAGATTAAATAAAGGTGTAAAAAAAAAAAAAAATCCGCAAATCGGCGCCCAGAAATAACGATTTCCGATTGTTATGAAAACTTGAAGTCGGCCCTAATTAATCGGCCAATCTGATTAATCGGTCGACCTCTAACAGAGATGTTAGCATGTTCCAAAGATTTATGTAAGCCTTTAGCTGACACTCTAGGATTCTTCTTAACCTCATTGAGTTCTGTGTTGTGCTCTTGCAGTCATCTTTGCAGGACGGCCACGTCTAGGGAGAGTAGCAACAGTGCTGAACTTTCTCCATTTATAGACAATTTGTCCTACCATGGATTGATGAACATCAAGGCTTTCATAGATACTTTTGTAACCCTTAACCCAATTCTTAATCTTAGGTCTTCTGAGATCTCTTTTGTTCGAGGCATGGTTCACATCAGGCAATGCTTCATGTGAATAACAAACTCACATTTTGTGAGTGGTTTTTATATTGCAGGGCAGCTCTAACCAACATCTCCAATCTCTTCTCATTGATTGGACTCCAGGTTATCGGATTCCTGGCTCCAATTAGCTTTTGGAGAAGTCATTAGCCTAGGGGTTCACATACGTTTTCCAACCTACACTCTGAATGTTTAAATGATGTATTCAATATAGACAAGAAAAACACAATAATTTGTGTGTTATTAGTTTAAGCACACTATGTTTGTCTATTGTTGTGACTTAGAGGAAGATCAGATCACATTTTGATGACCAATTTATGTAGAAATCCAGGTAATTCCAAAGGGTTCACATACTTTTTTTTGCAACTGTACATGAAGATCCCTTAACATTTCTATCCTGATTGTGTGTTGTATTGTCAGATGGTGTGGGGCTGGACGCAGATGACCCGGAGCACATCCAGTGGGTGTACCAGAAGTCTCAGGAGCGGGCAGCAGAGTTCAGCATCACAGGAGTCACCTACAGACTCACCCAGGGTGAGAACACACATTCTGCAATACTGAATTGTGCTCCTATTCTTGGACCTCCATAAGGATCGGACTAGGGTTGAATACCGGGAAATGGGTTACTGAGATTTCATGCTTAAACCCACTCCATATCTTTCTCTTAATCAATTCCATTCAAATTGCATTCAAAATAGATCATCCTGTTCAAGATGGTTATATATCTCTCAATGTCCTAGCCTACCTCTTTCAGGTAATAAAGTCAATAGAGTATTAGCTGTATATTTAGCTAAGGAATGATGGGTTATGCATGAGCTTCAAACTTATAGCCTATGTCTCTTGCGCAATACTCACCTGTGCTCCCCTGGCCTCTCCTTTAAAAAACACCCCTTAGCTCTTGGTGTCCCACGAAAAGCTTAATCGGTGGAGGGTGGGCATTTCTTATACTAATAGCTTTTTCAAAGACTTGAACATGTAATGCTAAATAAAGCAGCCAATTGAACACACAGGGAGTTTGAATCAAGAGAGAACGCACAATGGCGGTAGGCTATAACATGTTTTTTTTTTACTCAGACCTGTACACCCATATCCATTCAATCTTCATGAAGAGAAGTGAAAGACGTCTGCATCTTATTTTAGTCCTATATTATTCAAGCATTCCATTACAAAGATTAAGATAAGGAAAACAGAACGTTTCATTTCAGAAAGAAAACGATGCGTAGAAATATGCTCATCCATTTATTCAGCAATGAATAATGCATGTCTTGGCGATATAGGCTCTGCTCCTTCAGGGTAACTCACTGCACAAGTAAAGCAGCCATATAAAATATAGCCTACGAGCAGTGAGTGCGGTAAGCTATACCAATCCCCCTAACAGGAACAGGGAACCTAACAGGTGGAGGCTGGGGTGGGAGCAAGAATACTGCACAAACTCATGTATGTTTCACAAGCTCAGAAGCAATGCATTGTAGCAGCAGAGGATCAGAGTGAAGCTGGGATCAATTGAGAACCCGTAGCGGCGCCGATGCAGAATTGGACGGCCTATAACTCTATAACTCAGAGCTATCCCTCAGTGCTGACGAAGGAACCAGAACCGTGATGAGTTCCAGTATCTTGTCATTGGTTGCCAGCATCAATGTTGAACAGAGGTTCGCCAGGTGCTGCCCGTGCTCAGCATGCAGGCAGCACAACATGAGAGGACAAAGCAGTGTTAGTTCTGATGATGACGACAATGTTCCACATATGAGACGCCGTAATGCAAACAGAACTTAAGAGATTATGCAAGATTGAAGGGAAGGAACATTTAGTGTAATCATACTGAAGTACCCCTAATGCCATCATACGGACCGCCACTGGAACAGCATAATGTAAACCCAACACCGTTGCCTTAATGTGAACTCAAACTTGTGCTACTGAGAGGAGCGATACTGATATGCATGTTTGTTGCCTCTCCGTAGGCCATGAAGAGTAGGCAGACAGATGGATTCTTGAGCAGACTGCATGCTGAAAGGTCCTAACTGAGCACAGCTCAGCCATGACATACAGTACCATTACATAGCATAACATACAGTATTACTAACAAACCCCCAAAACCACAACTAACATTGGCGACGTACCCACCTTTTCTAAATAGTCTAATGTCCTACTGAAATTGTTCAGCAGTAGTTGATGCATCTGCAGCATGCACAGTGAGACTGACCTGATAATCAAAACCTAGACCTACAAATAGTCTACTTGAGCTGAAAGCTAATTGTCTTAACGGTATATTCTGGTAAACCAAAAGAGAGGAATAAATGACCTAATAACAAGAGAAATAGATTACTAGATAATAAGCCTATATATTCAGTGCATTTCGGAAAGTATTCAAACCCCTTGACTTTTTCCACATTTTGTTACGCTACAGCCTTTTTCTAAAATACCTTAATTTATTTTCCCCCCTCAATCTACACACAATACCCCATAATGACAAAGCAAAAACAAAAACAACCTTTATTCAGTACTTTGTTGAAGCACCTTTGGCAGCGATTACAGCCTCAAGTTTTCTTGGGTGTGACGCTAAAAGCTTGGCACACCTGTATTTGGGGTGTTTCTCCCATTCTTCTCTGCAGATCATCTCAAGGGCTGTCAGGTTGGATTGGGAGCGTCGCTGCACAGCTATTTTCAGGTCTCTCCAGAGATGTTCTATCGGGTTCAAGTCCGGGCTCTGTCTGGGCCTCTTAAGGACATTCAGAGACTTGTCCTGAGGCCACTCCTGCGTTGTATTGACTGTGTGCTTAGTGTTGTTGTCCTTTTGGAAGGTGAACCTTTGCCCCAGTCTGAGGTCCTGAGCGCTCTGGAGCAGGTTTTCATCAAGGATCTCTCTGTACTTTGCTCCGTTAATCTTTCCCTCAATCCTGACTAGTCTCCCAGTCCCTGCTGCTGAAAAACATCCCCACAGCATGATGCTGACACCACCATGCTTCACCGTAGGGATGGTGCCAGGTTTCCTCCAGATGTGACACTTGGCATTCAGACCAAAGAGTTCCATCTTGGTTTCATCAGACCAGAGAATCTTGTTTCTCATGGTCTGAGAGTCCTTTAGGAGCCTTTTGGCAGACTCCAAGTGGGCTGTCATGTGTATTTTACTGAGAAGTGGCTTCTGTCTGGCCACTCTACCAAAAGGCCTGATTGGTAGAGTGCTGCATAGATGGTTGTCCTTCTGGAAGGTTCTCCCATCTCCACAGAGAAACTCTGGTCCCGTACCCCTTCATAGTCCCGTACCCCTTCAAACATTCAACCTCCAGCTGCGTACCCCTTCTAGCACCAGGGTCAGCGCACTCTCATATGTTGTTTTTTGCCATCGTTGTAAGCCTGCCACACACACACTATATGATACATTTGTTAAACATAAGAATGAGTGTGAGTTTTTGTCAGAACAGTGACAAAGAGCTCTTATAGGACCAATATATTTTGATTTGTTTACCATTTCATGGTTTTGATGTTTTCACTGTTATTCTACAATGTAGAAAATAGTAAATACATTAAGAAAAACCCTTGAATGAGTAGGTGTTCTAAAAATGTTGACAGGTAGTATTGTCACAGTGAATGTTTTCTTTTTGTTCCCGTGCTACAGGTGTTGTAAAGAGGATCATCCCGGCTGTGGCGTCCACAAATGCAGTCATTGCTGGTAAATGAGTACACACTAAAGGAAATGTCAACGTTTTATTTGGCTAGTTTTATTTGTGCATAAAGGGTTTTACGAGCTAGATTAAACATTAGGCAGCATTGTGATAGGACTTTCTGTATTTACTATTAGTAAATAGAAATGTCTTTAGCTAATTACTTTTTGACCCCATTTTAGCTGCTTGTGCCACGGAGGTCTTCAAAATAGCATCAAGGTGAGTTTTCAATTGCTGATTTACTACTAAACCAGTCCATAAGTACATGGAAGTGCATATGCATTTCACAACAGCTTCATGACTTTTCCGCTTTGTCTGCAGTGCCTACATTCCTCTGAACAACTACATGGTGTTCAATGACGTTGATGGTCTGTATACCTATACGTTTGAGGCAGAGCGAAAGGTGGGTTTTCTGTGTACTGGGATTTCTGTGTACAGCTCTCAGGTTAACAATGGTATGATGAAAGGTAACTGGTAATACATCTAATACCTCTATATTTGTTTGAAATGTCAGGAGAACTGTTCATCCTGCAGCCAAGTCCCCCAGGACCTGCACTTCTCTCCCTCAGCCAAGCTCCAGGAGGTGCTCGATTACCTGACTGAAAACGCTTCTCTGTAAGTTCACCTGCCACGTAGGTGTTATGTTTCCTGAATTCTGTGACCCCCAATGTGATATTATACAGTAGTTTGGACTGCGTCTTGGTCATAATGACACTCACAACTAAATTTTTCAGACAAATGAAATCTCCAGCCATCACTGCGACATTGGAAGGAAAAAATAAAACATTGTATTTGCAGGTGAATTTTCACATTTTGATATGCAATATGTAAAGTTTTTTGTTCTGATCATGGTGAAAATAATAGTCTTGAGCAGGCATACAAGTAGTTGGCTGGCTATTGACTCATATTTTGTTTTGACAGACAGTCGCGTCAATTGAACAGAGGACACGCCCCAATCTGAGCAAGTCACTGAAAGGTGAGGTCCCTAATTGTAATATATGCCATGTAGGTTTGATACAGGTTTAATAGTGTTTCATATTGATGACATTATGCTTACCCAGCCTTCATTACTGTCTATAGTGTGTGCTTCTAGTCCTCTTTGTGGTTGGACTCATTCTTGTAATTAACATTTTTTCCCCAGAGCTGGGTCTGTTAGATGGGCAGGAGCTGGCCGTAGCTGATGTCACCACTCCCCAGACTCTGCTCTTCAAACTCAGCTTTACCTCTTAGGACCAGCATGTTCTCCCCAACATCAAACACCAGACGTCTTTGTTATTACTTTTCTAACAGAGTACCGGGTATTTGAAACGGCAAATAAACTAGAAGTTTTACAGTGTATTTAAGTGAATATGTAAATAAATGTATTTCATATCCAGTTCTCTGACATACTTGTAGATTCAAGTCTATGAATGCATTTGGTTGTGGAAAGCCAAACTACTCCCCTGTCATATTTGATCATATCTGCAACTGTTTGTGATGCATTTGCGTTATATGCACTGCAACCTCTCAAGCTCTCTTACACTGGAGAAAAAAACAGTACCATATTTAAATTTATTTCTCTTACAGTTTCTTGTGAGTTTAATTTATTTTCATTTCGTTGCAGTAACTCCTTCATGGGGTTTTGCACACCCAGACACAACCGGAATAAATGTTTTCCTGTACAATACATGTCTTCTGTGTTAGTTATGACTGAGACTTCAGGCTGAGTGGGCAAATTGTTTTCCTTGTTGTATATCCATTATGTTATTGTGCAAATATTGTAGTGTTAATGAATGTGCTGACTCTGCAATTTACACAGAACATTTTTTGTTAACATCCAAATGATGTCTGTACCCAGTAATAATTATACTTCCAAGTTGTTTAATTGGTGCATGCACAGTTAAGCTTTAATGTGAAGAAGGTACTACTCCAATAAATATACATGTATTTTCTGAATATTTGCCAGTCCTCCCAGACTCAAAGGTCAACTCCAGACGCTCAAGCGTGTCATCTGTCAAGAGACAAGAGGCTGCGGCGGAAGTTGCTGCTAACCAAGCAGCTTTAAGTAATGGTTAAGCAAGAACGCCAACTAGAAGAGCTTCAGAGACTTGAAGATGAAGTTAAGAGGTCAGTGGAGCAAGAAGCTGAGGCTATGAAACGCAGCTTAGAAGAAGCTAGGCTGCGAGTCAAGTTAGAGGTAGAAAATGCTGCCAGGCGAAGACGCTAGAAGACAAGCGTAGAGAGTTAGAGCGCCTAGAAGTGCTCAAGAAACTAAATGCTGCCAATGCGCGGATGCAAGTGTATGAGCAAGATGAAAAATCAGAGGCCGAGAAGAGAGAACTGCTCTCTAACTGCAAATCTGTGAAAAAAGTAATACACAGAAGTGGCTCATTTCACAGTCTCTCACCACAACATGTTGTGACAAGCACACAACAAGAAGATGGCACCAAGACCATGTTCAGGTTACAAACGGAATCAATCAGTGAAAGCCGCCTCCCCATACCAGAACCAGTAACATTCAATGGAGAATCACTCGTTCACTGACTGGAAGGTCTCTTTTCAGACTCTGATAGACAGGAAGAACATACCAGCAACTGAGAAGATATATTACTTAAGATAATATGTCGGTGGGACTGCCAAGAAAGCCATCGAAAGATACTTTATGTTAGGAACAGAGTCAGCCTACCATGCTGCGTGGACCATTCTTGAAGAAAGTTACGAAAACAAATTCCTCATCGCCAAGTCCTTCAGAGATCAGCTCAATGCATGGCCTAAGATAGGATCCAAGGACCGTCTTGAACTTAGAGACCTTGTAGACTTCGCAGCTGTGAGGCTGCTATGTCTCAGAATAAGGGCCTGGAGGTGCTTAATGACTGTAATGAAAACCAAAATATCCTCGCTAAACGTCCAGATTGGCTAACTTCAAGATGGAATAGAAAGGTTATAGACATCTTAGAAGAAACTGAGACCTTTCCAAGTTTCAGTCAGTTTGTGAAGTTTCTCACGAGAGAAGCAAAGATCGCTTGCAATCCTGTAACATCTCTTCATGCTTTGAAACCAAGCGAAGATGGAAAACCTAAGACGCCAAGGATTCAAAGCCCCGGAGCAAGGGTATTAGCAACAAACTCTGATGAGAAAGATACTGTTACTAGTTGTGTCTTCTGTGAGAAGTCAGGTCACAGTCTCCACAAATGCTGGAAATTCATGGATAAGCCCACCGCAGAGCGACATAAGTTTGTTAAAGAGAATAAATTGTGCTTTGGCTGTTTAACCTGTCTGGGAATGGAACCCCTCGCCAACAGCCAATGAAATTGCAGGGCACCAAATACAAATCAACAGAAATCTCATAAATCAAATTTCTCAAACATACAAGTATAAGGCACCATTTTAAAGATACAATTCTCGTTAATCCATCCACAGTGTCTGATTTCAAAAATGCTTTGCAGCGAAAGCTCCACAAACAATTATGTTAGGTCACCACCAAGTCACAGAAAAACCCATCCATTTTTCCAGCCAAAGAGAGGAGTCACAAAAAGCGATAAAATAGAGATAAAAGTAATCACTAACCTTTGATGATCTTCATCAGATGACACTCATAGGACTTCATGTTACACAATACATGTATGTTTTGTTCGATAAAGTGCATATTTATATCCAAAAATCTCATTTTACATTGGTGTGTTATGTTCAGTAGTTTCAAAACATGCGGTGATTTTGCAGAGAGCCACATCAATTCACAGAAATACTCATTATAAATGTTGATGAAAATTCAAGTGTTATGCATGTAACTTTAGATAAACTGCTCCTTCATGCAACCGCTGTGTCAGATTTCCCAAAAACTTTACGGAAAAAGCATAATCTTGAGTACGGCGCTCAGAGCCCAAAACAGCCAAAATAAATATCCGCCATGTTGCGCAGTCAACATTAGTCAGAAATAGCATTGTAAATATTCACTTACCTTTGGTGATCTTCATCAGAATGTACTCCCAGGAATCCCAGTCCCACAATAAATGTTTGATTTGTTCGATAAAGTTCATAATTTATGTCCATATACCTCCTTTTGTTAGGGTGTTTGGTAAACAAATCGAAACGAGCGTGCAACTTCCAGCGGAAAGGTCAGACGAAAATTCCAAAAAGTTATATTACTGGTCGTAGAAACATATCAAACTATGTATAGAATCAATCTTTAGGATGTTTTTATCATAAATGTTCAATAATGTTCCAACCAGAGAATTCCATTGCCTGTAGAAAAGCAATGGAACGAGAGCTACCTCTCATGTGAATGCGCGTGACTGAGATCGAGGCTGCTGCCAGACCTCTGACTCATTCCCCTCTCATTCGGCCCCACTTCACAATAGAAGCTTCAAACAAGTTTATAAAAATGGTTGACATCTAGTGGAAGCCTTAGGAAGTGCAACATAACAAATATCCCACTGTAACTTCAATAGGGGCTGAGTTTAAAAACGACAAACCTCAGATTTCCCACTTCCTGTTTGGATCTTTTCTCAGGTTTTTGCCCGCCATATGAGTTCTGTTATACTCACAGACATCATTCAAACAGTTTTGGAAACTTCAGAGTGTTTTCTATCCAATACTAATAATAATATGCATATTTTAGCATCTGGGACTGAGTAGAAAGCAGTTTACTCTGGGGACGCTTTTCATCCCAAAGTGAAAATGCTGCCCCCTATTCCAAAGAAATTAAGGCCTGGGCATCGCTCGAAAGATTGTGATAACAGGAACACCCACGACACATGTCAGAGGAGGCATCCATCCTGCCTGCACGAAGATCGTACTAAAGAAAGGTTAAGGGATAGGAAGACAGAGCCCCCACAAGATAAGGGGACAAGAACGTCAAGTGAGGCCATATCTAACAGAGTCGTAAGGGACATTAACAATACACCTCCACAATCATTCCAGTATGGGTGTCAACCACAAGCGAGCCAGATCGTGAAGTTCTTGTGTATGCATTTCTTGACACCCAGAGCGACACCACTTTTATCCTTGAAGAGACAACAAAAGCTCTCAATACAATGAAGGAGCCAGTCCAACTGAAACTCTCTACAATGGCTTCAAGGAATACCATCGTGCCCTGCCAGAAGCTGTCTGGTTTGCAGGTTAGAGGGTTTTACTTGGAGAAGAACATCCCTCTGCCAACAACCTACTCGAGAGAGTTTATTCCTGCAAACAGAGATCATATTCCTACTCCAGAGACTGCAAGAGCATGGTCTCATCTTGAACACATTGCAGAGGAGATTGCTCCTCAACAGAGCTGTGATGTCGGTCTCTTAATTGGCTACAACTGCTCCCAGGCTCTTCTTCCAAGAGAAATTGTGTCTGGTAAGGGAAATCAGCCTTTTGCTCAGAGAACAGACCTTGGCTGGAGCATAGTCGGCTATGGAAACCCATGTATCGACTGTGGCGACGCTATTGGAGTGAGTCATCGGGTTATCATTAGACAGGTGATGCCAAGCTTTCAATCTTCTTCCAACCTCACAAATCAAGTACACTATGTTTGTAGAACACGCATAAGGGAGGTAATCACAGCACTGGACATTATCAAGACGCTTGAATCCGACTTCAACGAGAGAGCTGCAGAAGAGGACCGCATATCTCAAGATGATATCCTGTTCCTGAAAAAAATGAAAGCGGGCATCAGACGCAAGGACAATGGACATTACGAGATGCCGCTGCCGTTTAAGGAATAAAGACCCAACCCGCCGAACAATAAAACATGTGCAGTTCACCATCTCAAGTGCCTGGAAAGTTGAGCTAAGTTTCGAGAGACGTCCTTGAATGACCATCTCCTTACCGGTCCAGAGTTGACAAACAAATTGCTGGGCGTCCTTTCGTTTTCGTAAGGGTCCAGTTGCAATCATATGTGACGTAGAGCGCATGTTCCACCACTTTCATGTGAAAGCAGAAGACCAAGATTATCTACGGTTCCTTTGGTGTGAGAACGGAGATCTAGAGTCTCAACCCTCAGTGTGGTATCGTATGAAGGTCCACTTTTTCGGCGCAGCTTCATCTCCTGGTTGCGCCAACTATGGTCTCAAACATCTTGCTGCCGAAGGACGAGGAAGCTTCAGCGAGAAGTCTATCCAGTTCATAGAAAGGAACTTTTAAGTTAGTCTGAAGCTGAAGCGGCCCAGCTGGTGACAGAAGCAAGAGAGCTTTGCAACATCGGCAATCTTCGGTTGCACAAGTTTATCTCTAACAGCAGGAAGTTATAGCCACAATTCCCAAGGAAGAACGTGCCGAGGGTGCCAAAGACCTGGATATGTCTCTGTTATGTTGGTGATTTGTATGATTCCCAATTAGGGCAGCTGGTAGTTGTTGTCTCTAATTGGGGATCATATTTAAGTAGCTGTTTTCCCTCCTGTGTTTGTGGGATATTGTTTATGTGTAGTTGCATGTTAGCACTCCATTGTCGTCATGTTTCATTTAGTCTTTATTGTTTTGTTGTGTGTTTCACTTATTTCTAAATAAAGATGTGGAACCCAGATCACACTGCATGTTGGTCTGAGTATGATTCCAACGATCGTGACATAACCTTATCAGGAGCACATGTACAGTAGTGATGCACGGCATGCAACATTTTTGTGTTGATTGAAAAAATGACCTTGGTACTGCAATGTCTCTCTCTCTCTCACTCACTCGCTTCTCGGGTAATGGCCTGACTTGCACTGGCAGACTATAGCCATTAGGCCAAAAATATAGATCTTTGTTATTTAAAAGATTGATATGAACATTATCCCTCTGGTGTGTTTCTTTATTTTTCAATATATGTTTTATTAGGATCCCCATGAGCTATTGTGAAAGCAGCAGCTACTCTACCTAGGGTCCACACAAAACATGACATAATACAGAACAACCTCTTAAGGATCGAACCCTTAAAAAAAAAAAAAATCACCTAAAATGACATACCCAAGTCTAACTGCCTGTAGCTCAGGACCTGAAGCAAGGATGTGCATATTCTTGATACCATTTGAAAGGGAACACTTTGAGGTTTGTGGTAAAAGATAATACAACGAAAAAAACGTGTTTATTTTTTCTTCCACATCATCTTTTCTTTTTTTGTACCATAATCTTTGAAATGCAAGAGAAAGGCCATAATGTATTATCCCTGCCCAGGCATAATTTAGATTTTGGACACTAGATGGCAGCAGTGTATGTGCAAAGTTTTAGACTGATCCAATGAGCCATTGCATTTCTGTTCAAAATAGTGTATCAAGACTGCCCAAGTTGGTTTATTAATACATTTTCAAGTTCATAACTGTGCACTCTCCTCAAACAATAGCATGGTATTTTTTCACTGTAATAGCTACTGTAAATTGGACAGTGCAGTTAGATTAACAAGAATTTAAGCTCTCTGACCATAACAGATATGTATATGTCCTGGGAAATGTTCTTGTTACTTACAACCTCATGCTAATTGCATGAGCGCACGTTAGCTCAAACATCCCACGGGGGGGACACAAATCCTGTAGAGGTTTTAAAACAAATCCTGCAGTCAATTTTTATACCAAATGCATTAATTCCATTACCTGGGAAATACGCAGATATTTAATTGTAATTCAGATCCAAAGATGTTTGTGTTTATGATTCAGACAGCCTAATTCCAATTCATTTTCATTTTAATTAAATTTAACATAAATTCTCTACTTCATGAGTGAATATAAGAATTGAATTGTAATTTCAAAATTAAATTGGAATTGACCCCAACCCTGCAAATTACACTACCCAAAAGGTACCCTATTAGTGAAACGGCATGCCTATTGTGATACTAGCTTGGGTTTTAGAGATTGTGGTCCTTCTGTAAGAGGTGACTGGGAATCTAGCTGTTGCTGGGGGTGGTGGTCAGTGGTCAGTTAGAGGAAGGGTTATATGTATAGAAAACTTTTGAACAGTGTTTTTTCAGGCTGCCTGAGTCCAAACAGTGTAAAAAAAAAGTATAGATTTTTTCTTCCATACCTTGCATATAGAGATCAGCATGTATTGATTCTCAGTCCTGCATCGCATTCGGAATGTACTGTATGCACTGATATGAACACAATCGAGAGGTTGGGAACAGGTTGGAGAGAGCCGAAAACATTCCTGTTTCGATTGTATCCCATGGATTATTTACTGTTAACAAACAGTTGAAGTGTTTGACAAAATACTGTTATTTTTGGGAAACTGTTGAGTCATTATAAACAGACAGAAAAAAACTATGACTAACATGTGACTCTCCCTTAAGACCTTACACAAAGGGAGTATAGACAAGATTTCTGTTCTCAAAGACTGAAAACCCCCTTAGAGAAGAGAGATCCATTGGTGTCTTCCTCATTCCTTTGTCCACGATCAAGTTCTGTCTATGGAGGAAAATTGGCTTTTTAGAGGTGTGTCAATAACAACCGACTGACTGAAACCTCTCTAAACTAAACGTTCATAAGCAATGTTTGATTTCTGTACACCCTCCTTGCACCTTAGACATTAGTCTAAATGCCAAGAGTGCTTGTTTTGTGTGTTGTACATCTTTCTGGCACATTTTATATCACTGTAATGCCAAACATGACCAAACAGAGAAGAAAGGGGGAGGGAGGGAGTCAGGTAGACTGTCCATGCCCAGACTTGGACAGCTAACACAAACCGTTTTCCTCATTCCTGCTGATAGCAACTGTTCATGCTAACAGAAAATGCCTTCTTTATCCTCGATCGACTTGTTTGTGGTATCACGTTGAAGGGAGGAAGGAAATTGTATGTATAACAGCAGACACAGTCATCTCATTGTCTGCCTGCATTACCAAGTCGCATCAACATAAGCTCCTCTTGATTTTGTTGTTCGTTTAAACATTTAAATGTGTAGTAGGTTGCAGGAGTTTTTTTATTTTTACGTTTGACATTTTAGTCATTTAGCAGACGCTCTTATCCTGCTTCTGGATAAATTGTGTCTAATAAATCAACTACTGGTGATGCAATGCACATTGTGCCTTAAACATAAATGATGAAGGGTCTGTCAAGCAGGTTGGTTAATTGGCACGCCACAGATCCACAGATTATAAGGCTGTAGTTAAATGAATGGAAATTAAGCATATCAAAATAATATGCACCAATATTGATAAATTAAACAAATAAAATGCTCTGTATGACACAGAAAATCAGCCAAATTATTTTTATCGAAATGTCACTGTCACAGTGACAGACAAAACCACTCAGACTTCATTAAATAGTACCCACAAAACACCAGTCTCAATGTCAACAGTGAAGAGGCGACTCAGGGATGCTGGCCTTCTAGGCAGTTCCTCTATCCAGTGTCTGTGTTCTTTTGCCCATCTTAATCTTTTCTTTTTATTGGCCAGTCTGAGATATGGCTTTTTCTTTGCAAATCTGCCTAGAAGGCCAGCATCCCGGAGTCACCTCTTCACTGTTGACGTTGAGACTGGTGTTTTGTGAGTACTATTTAATGAAGCTGCCAGTTGAGGACTTGTGAGGCGTCTGTTTCTCAAACTTGACACTCTAATGTACTTGTCCTCTTGCTCAGTTGTGCACCGGGGCCTCCCACTCCTCTTTCTATTCTGATTACAGCCAGTTTGTGCTGTTCTGTGAAGGGAGTAGTACACAGCGTTGTACGAGATCTTAAATTTCTCACATGGAATAGCCTTCATTTCTCAAAACAAGAATAGACTGACGAGTTTCAGTAGAAACTGCTTTGTTTCTGGCCATTTTGAGCCTGTAATCGAACCCACAAATGCTGATGTTCCAGATCCTCAACTAGTCTAAAGAAGGCCAGTTTTATTACTTCTTTAATTAGAACAACACTTTTCAGCTGTGCTAACATAATTGCAAAAGGGTTTTCTAATGATTAATTAGCTAATCCAAGTTTATCATTTTAAAAGGCTAACACAACGTGCCTTTGGAACACAGGAGTGATAGTTGCTGATAATGGGCCTCTGTACGCCTCTGTAGATATTCCATAAAAAGCTACAATAGTCATTTATAACATTAACAATGTCTACACTGTATTTCTGATCAATTTGATGTTATTTTAATGGACCAAAAATGTGCTTTTCTTTCAAAAACAAGGACATTTCTAAGTGACCCCAAACTTTTGAACAGTAGTTTATATATTTTTAAAATATATTTTCCTTTATTATTTTACTCTACCACTCTTCCCCTAATGGGAGTAAACTAATGGACATCAACATTTAGGCTTCTACTTCCAGCTTATACATACTATATACATTTTATGGACACGGTATATTTTACAATAGTTATCTTTAGTTTGTTTTTAGTCTCATCCTTCAGCTACACACAACCCCTCCCATCTATCTCTGAAGACCATCCAGTTTGATTTCTATTTGCCTTACAACAGGCCTACAAGCCCTCAGTCCAGCCTCTCAGCCTATTGCGGACAGTCTGAGCACTGATGGAGGGATTGTGCGTTCCTGGTGTAACTCGGGCAGTTGATGTTGCCATCCTGTACCTGCTCCACAGGTGTGATGTTCGGATGTACCGATCCTGTGCAGGTGTTGTTATATTTTTAAACTGTGTTGTGATGTTTCACAAAAGTTCTGAACCTATATACATTTTACGGACACAGTATATTTTACATGAGTTATCTTGTTGTTTTTAGTCCCACCCTTCAGTTCCACTCAACCCCTCCCATCAAACTCTTAAACAACATACATTTTTTATTTATATTTGCTATATATTCTGCAACTGTGTTGTGATGTTTCACAAAAGTTCTGAACCTTTCTATTCTCATAGTTTATACAACTTGTAAATTAAAGATAAACATTTTTGCTGAAAGTATTATTATATTATTGATCGATTGACTATGACTTTTCAAATCACTTAGCAGTGCTATCTGCAGGGTTAGCGCCAGGAAATTCTTCAGCCATTCCTGGAACTGCGACCAAAAACAAGCTACATATGGAAAGTACCAAAACAAATGATCTAATGATTCCGTCTCTTTACAGCCAAATATGCAGAGCTGGGATCGTTGTATCCCCCATATACTCTGCAAAAAACGTCCCTTTTTCAGGACCCTGTCTTCAAAGACAATTCGTAAAAATCCAAAGAACTTCACAGATCTTCATTGTAAAGGGTTTAAACACGGTTTCCCATGCTTGTTCAATGAACCATAAACAATTAATGAACATGCACCTGTGGAGCGGTCGTTAAGACATTAACAGCTTACAGACGGTAGGCAATTAAGGTCACAATTATCAAAACTTAGGACACTAAAGAGGCCTTTCTACTGACTCTGTAAAACACCAAAAGAAAGATGCCCAGGGTCCCTGCTCATCTGCGTGAACATGCCTTAGGCATGCTGCAAGGAGGCATGAGGACTGCAGATGTGGCCAGGGCAATAAATTGCAATGTCTGTACTGTGAGACACCTAAGATAGCACTACAGGGAGACAGGATGGACAGCTGATCGTCCTCACAGTGGCAGACCACGTGTAACAACACCTGCACAGGATCGGTACATCCGAACATCACACCTGTGGAGCAGGTACAGGATGGCAACATCAACTGCCCGAGTTACACCAGGAACGCACAATCCCTCCATCAGTGCTCTGACTGTCCGCAATAGGCTGAGAGGCTGGACTGAGGGCTTGTAGGCCTGTTGTAAGGCAGGTCTTCACCAGACATCACCGGCAACAGCGTTGCCTATGGGCACAAAGCCACCATCGCTGGACCAGACAGGACAGGCATAAAGTGCTCTTCACTGACGGGTCGCGGTTTTGTCTCACCAGGGTTGATGGTCGGATTCGCGTTTATCGTCGAAGGAATGAGCGTTACACCGAGGCCTGTAGTCTGGAGAGGGATCGATTTGGAGGTGGAGGGTCCGTCATGGTCTGGGGTGGTGTGTCACAGCATCATCGGACTGAGCTTGTTGTCATTGCAGGCAATCTCAATACTGTGCGATACAGTGAAGACATCCTCCTCCCTCATGTGGTACCCTTCCTGCAGGCTCATCTGACATGACACTCCAGCATGACAATGCCACCAGTCACACTGCTTGTTCTGTGTGTGATTTCCTGCATAACAGGAATGTCAGTGTTCTGCCATGGCCAGCGAAGAGCCCGGATCTCAATCCCATTGAGCACGTCTGGGACCTATTGGATCGTAGGGTGAGGGCTAGGGCTATTCCCCCCAGAAATGTCCGGGAACTTGCAGGTGTCTTGGTGGAAGAGTGGGGTAACATCTCACAGCAAGAACTGGCAAATCTGGTGCAGGAGATGCACTGCAGTACTTAATGCAGCAGGTGGCCACACCAGATACTGAATGTTACTTTTGACCCCCCCTTTTGTTCAGGGACACATTATTCCATTTCTGTTAGTCACATGTCTGTGGAACTTGTTCAGTTTATGTCTCAGTTGTTGAATCTTGTTATGTTCATACAGATATTTACACATGTTAAGTTTGCTGAAAATAAACGCAGTTGACAGTGAGAAGACATTTCTTTTTGAGTTTACAAGGTAAAAGGATGATGTTTACAAATCAAACATTGCTTATGAAAGTTTAGTTTAGAGAGGTTTCAGTCAATCTGCTTTTATTGACACCTCTAAAAAAGCCCATTTCTTCTGTAGACAGAGCGTATTAATGATCGTGGACAAAGGAATGAGGAAGATACCAATGGATCTCTCTTCTCTAAGGGGGTTTTCAGTCTTTGAGAACAGAAATCCTGTCTTTACTCTCTTTGTGTCAGGTCTTAAGGGAGAGTCACATGTTAATCATGTTTTTTTCCTGTTTGTTTATAATGACTCAGTTTCCCAAAAAGAACAGACTTTTGTCAGACACTTCAACTGTTTGTTAACAGTAGAGAATCCATGGGATGCAATTGAAACAGGAATGTTTTCGGCTCTCTCCAACCTGTTCCCAACCTCTCCATTGTGGTCATGTCAGTGCATACAGTACATTCCGAATGCGATGCAGGACTGAGAATCAATACACGCTGATCTCTATAAGCAAGCTATGGAAGAAAAAATCTATACATTTGATTTTACACTGTTTGGACACAGACAGCCTGAAAAAACACTGTTCAAAAGTTTTCTATACATATAACCCTTCCTCTAACTGACCACTGACCACCACCCCCAGCAACAGCTAGATTCCCAGTCACCTCTTACAGAAGGACAACAATCTCTAAAACACAAGCCAGTATAACAATAGGCATGCCGTTTCACCAATAGGGTACCTTTTGGGTAGTGTAATTTGCAGGGTTGGGGTCAATTCCAATTTAATTTTGAAATTCCAATTAAATTCTTATATTCACTCATGAAGTGGAGAATTTATGTTAAATTTAATTAAAATTGAATTGGAAATGAATTGAAATTAGGCTAACTGAATTATGAAGACAAAAATATTTGGAATTGAATGACAATTAAATATTTGTGTATTTCTCAGTTAATATAATCAATGCACTTAGTATAAAAAATTAACTGCAGGATTTGTTTTAAATCATTTCAACTTATATTTCTAGTCTGTCTAAATAGTGACATTATCAGCTTCAAAGCCTGTGGGAATTGAATTTGAATTTGTGGAATTATTCAGAACAATATTGAATTGGGAATTGAATTCTTAGAATTGACCTAACATTGGAATTGGGATGACTTGAATCATCTCTGAATTCAAAGACTGGTGTGGAATTTTATTTGAATTACATGGAATTTACATGGTAATGGAATGTAAACTATATCTGACATATCTCAACATCAACTGTTCAGAGGAGTGTGTGAATCAGGCCTTCATTGTTGAATTGCTGCAAAGAAACCACTACTAAAGGACACCAATAATAAGAGGAGACTTGCTTTGGCCAAGAAAAACTAGCAGTGGACATTAGACTGGTGGAAATCTGTCCTGTGGTCTTGAGTCCAAAATTGAGATTTTCGAAAACAAATTCCTCATCGCCAAGTCCTTCAGAGATCAGCTCAATGCATGGCCTAAGATAGGATCCAAGGACCGTCTTGAACTTAGAGACCTTGTAGACTTCGCAGCTGTGAGGCTGCTATGTCTCAGAATAAGGGCCTGGAGGTGCTTAATGACTGTAATGAAAACCAAAATATCCTCGCTAAACGTCCAGATTGGCTAACTTCAAGATGGAATAGAAAGGTTATAGACATCTTAGAAGAAACTGAGACCTTTCCAAGTTTCAGTCAGTTTGTGAAGTTTCTCACGAGAGAAGCAAAGATCGCTTGCAATCCTGTAACATCTCTTCATGCTTTGAAACCAAGCGAAGATGGAAAACCTAAGACGCCAAGGATTCAAAGCCCCGGAGCAAGGGTATTAGCAACAAACTCTGATGAGAAAGATACTGTTACTAGTTGTGTCTTCTGTGAGAAGTCAGGTCACAGTCTCCACAAATGCTGGAAATTCATGGATAAGCCCACCGCAGAGCGACATAAGTTTGTTAAAGAGAATAAATTGTGCTTTGGCTGTTTAACCTGTCTGGGAATGGAACCCTCGCCAACAGCCAATGAAATTGCAGGGCACCAAATACAAATCAACAGAAATCTCATAAATCAAATTTCTCAAACATACAAGTATAAGGCACCATTTTAAAGATACAATTCTCGTTAATCCATCCACAGTGTCTGATTTCAAAAATGCTTTGCAGCGAAAGCTCCACAAACAATTATGTTAGGTCACCACCAAGTCACAGAAAAACCCATCCATTTTTCCAGCCAAAGAGAGGAGTCACAAAAAGCGATAAAATAGAGATAAAAGTAATCACTAACCTTTGATGATCTTCATCAGATGACACTCATAGGACTTCATGTTACACAATACATGTATGTTTTGTTCGATAAAGTGCATATTTATATCCAAAAATCTCATTTTACATTGGTGTGTTATGTTCAGTAGTTTCAAAACATGCGGTGATTTTGCAGAGAGCCACATCAATTCACAGAAATACTCATTATAAATGTTGATGAAAATTCAAGTGTTATGCATGTAACTTTAGATAAACTGCTCCTTCATGCAACCGCTGTGTCAGATTTCCCAAAAACTTTACGGAAAAGCATAATCTTGAGTACGGCGCTCAGAGCCCAAAACAGCCAAAATAAATATCCGCCATGTTGCGCAGTCAACATTAGTCAGAAATAGCATTGTAAATATTCACTTACCTTTGGTGATCTTCATCAGAATGTACTCCCAGGAATCCCAGTCCCACAATAAATGTTTGATTTGTTCGATAAAGTTCATAATTTATGTCCATATACCTCCTTTTGTTAGGGTGTTTGGTAAACAAATCGAAACGAGCGTGCAACTTCCAGCGGAAAGGTCAGACGAAAATTCCAAAAAGTTATATTACTGGTCGTAGAAACATATCAAACTATGTATAGAATCAATCTTTAGGATGTTTTTATCATAAATGTTCAATAATGTTCCAACCAGAGAATTCCATTGCCTGTAGAAAAGCAATGGAACGAGAGCTACCTCTCATGTGAATGCGCGTGACTGAGATCGAGGCTGCTGCCAGACCTCTGACTCATTCCCCTCTCATTCGGCCCCACTTCACAATAGAAGCTTCAAACAAGTTTATAAAAATGGTTGACATCTAGTGGAAGCCTTAGGAAGTGCAACATAACAAATATCCCACTGTAACTTCAATAGGGGCTGAGTTTAAAAACTACAAACCTCAGATTTCCCACTTCCTGTTTGGATCTTTTCTCAGGTTTTTGCCCGCCATATGAGTTCTGTTATACTCACAGACATCATTCAAACAGTTTTGGAAACTTCAGAGTGTTTTCTATCCAATACTAATAATAATATGCATATTTTAGCATCTGGGACTGAGTAGAAAGCAGTTTACTCTGGGGACGCTTTTCATCCCAAAGTGAAAATGCTGCCCCCTATTCCAAAGAAATTAAGGCCTGGGCATCGCTCGAAAGATTGTGATAACAGGAACACCCACGACACATGTCAGAGGAGGCATCCATCCTGCCTGCACGAAGATCGTACTAAAGAAAGGTTAAGGGATAGGAAGACAGAGCCCCCACAAGATAAGGGGACAAGAACGTCAAGTGAGGCCATATCTAACAGAGTCGTAAGGGACATTAACAATACACCTCCACAATCATTCCAGTATGGGTGTCAACCACAAGCGAGCCAGATCGTGAAGTTCTTGTGTATGCATTTCTTGACACCCAGAGCGACACCACTTTTATCCTTGAAGAGACAACAAAAGCTCTCAATACAATGAAGGAGCCAGTCCAACTGAAACTCTCTACAATGGCTTCAAGGAATACCATCGTGCCCTGCCAGAAGCTGTCTGGTTTGCAGGTTAGAGGGTTTTACTTGGAGAAGAACATCCCTCTGCCAACAACCTACTCGAGAGAGTTTATTCCTGCAAACAGAGATCATATTCCTACTCCAGAGACTGCAAGAGCATGGTCTCATCTTGAACACATTGAAGAGGAGATTGCTCCTCAACAGAGCTGTGATGTCGGTCTCTTAATTGGCTACAACTGCTCCCAGGCTCTTCTTCCAAGAGAAATTGTGTCTGGTAAGGGAAATCAGCCTTTTGCTCAGAGAACAGACCTTGGCTGGAGCATAGTCGGCTATGGAAACCCATGTATCGACTGTGGCGACGCTATTGGAGTGAGTCATCGGGTTATCATTAGACAGGTGATGCCAAGCTTTCAATCTTCTTCCAACCTCACAAATCAAGTACACTATGTTTGTAGAACACGCATAAGGGAGGTAATCACAGCACTGGACATTATCAAGACGCTTGAATCCGACTTCAACGAGAGAGCTGCAGAAGAGGACCGCATATCTCAAGATGATATCCTGTTCCTGAAAAAAATGAAAGCGGGCATCAGACGCAAGGACAATGGACATTACGAGATGCCGCTGCCGTTTAAGGAATAAAGACCCAACCCGCCGAACAATAAAACATGTGCAGTTCACCATCTCAAGTGCCTGGAAAGTTGAGCTAAGTTTCGAGAGACGTCCTTGAATGACCATCTCCTTACCGGTCCAGAGTTGACAAACAAATTGCTGGGCGTCCTTTCGTTTTCGTAAGGGTCCAGTTGCAATCATATGTGACGTAGAGCGCATGTTCCACCACTTTCATGTGAAAGCAGAAGACCAAGATTATCTACGGTTCCTTTGGTGTGAGAACGGAGATCTAGAGTCTCAACCCTCAGTGTGGTATCGTATGAAGGTCCACTTTTTCGGCGCAGCTTCATCTCCTGGTTGCGCCAACTATGGTCTCAAACATCTTGCTGCCGAAGGACGAGGAAGCTTCAGCGAGAAGTCTATCCAGTTCATAGAAAGGAACTTTTAAGTTAGTCTGAAGCTGAAGCGGCCCAGCTGGTGACAGAAGCAAGAGAGCTTTGCAACATCGGCAATCTTCGGTTGCACAAGTTTATCTCTAACAGCAGGAAGTTATAGCCACAATTCCCAAGGAAGAACGTGCCGAGGGTGCCAAAGACCTGGATATGTCTCTGTTATGTTGGTGATTTGTATGATTCCCAATTAGGGCAGCTGGTAGTTGTTGTCTCTAATTGGGGATCATATTTAAGTAGCTGTTTTCCCTCCTGTGTTTGTGGGATATTGTTTATGTGTAGTTGCATGTTAGCACTCCATTGTCGTCATGTTTCATTTAGTCTTTATTGTTTTGTTGTGTGTTTCACTTATTTCTAAATAAAGATGTGGAACCCAGATCACACTGCATGTTGGTCTGAGTATGATTCCAACGATCGTGACATAACCTTATCAGGAGCACATGTACAGTAGTGATGCACGGCATGCAACATTTTTGTGTTGATTGAAAAATGACCTTGGTACTGCAATGTCTCTCTCTCACTCACTCGCTTCTCGGGTAATGGCCTGACTTGCACTGGCAGACTATAGCCATTAGGCCAAAAATATAGATCTTTGTTATTTAAAAGATTGATATGAACATTATCCCTCTGGTGTGTTTCTTTATTTTTCAATATATGTTTTATTAGGATCCCCATGAGCTATTGTGAAAGCAGCAGCTACTCTACCTAGGGTCCACACAAACATGACATAATACAGAACAACCTCTTAAGGATCGAACCCTTAAAAAAAAAAAAAAAATCACCTAAAATGACATACCCAAGTCTAACTGCCTGTAGCTCAGGACCTGAAGCAAGGATGTGCATATTCTTGATACCATTTGAAAGGGAACACTTTGAGGTTTGTGGTAAAAGATAATACAACGAAAAAACGTGTTTATTTTTTCTTCCACATCATCTTTTCTTTTTTTGTACCATAATCTTTGAAATGCAAGAGAAAGGCCATAATGTATTATCCCTGCCCAGGCATAATTTAGATTTTGGACACTAGATGGCAGCAGTGTATGTGCAAAGTTTTAGACTGATCCAATGAGCCATTGCATTTCTGTTCAAAATAGTGTATCAAGACTGCCCAAGTTGGTTTATTAATACATTTTCAAGTTCATAACTGTGCACTCTCCTCAAACAATAGCATGGTATTTTTTCACTGTAATAGCTACTGTAAATTGGACAGTGCAGTTAGATTAACAAGAATTTAAGCTCTCTGACCATAACAGATATGTATATGTCCTGGGAAATGTTCTTGTTACTTACAACCTCATGCTAATTGCATGAGCGCACGTTAGCTCAAACATCCCACGGGGGGGACACAAATCCTGTAGAGGTTTTAAAACAAATCCTGCAGTCAATTTTTATACCAAATGCATTAATTCCATTACCTGGGAAATACGCAGATATTTAATTGTAATTCAGATCCAAAGATGTTTGTGTTTATGATTCAGACAGCCTAATTCCAATTCATTTTCATTTTAATTAAATTTAACATAAATTCTCTACTTCATGAGTGAATATAAGAATTGAATTGTAATTTCAAAATTAAATTGGAATTGACCCCAACCCTGCAAATTACACTACCCAAAAGGTACCCTATTAGTGAAACGGCATGCCTATTGTGATACTAGCTTGGGTTTTAGAGATTGTGGTCCTTCTGTAAGAGGTGACTGGGAATCTAGCTGTTGCTGGGGGTGGTGGTCAGTGGTCAGTTAGAGGAAGGGTTATATGTATAGAAAACTTTTGAACAGTGTTTTTTCAGGCTGCCTGAGTCCAAACAGTGTAAAAAAAAAAGTATAGATTTTTTCTTCCATACCTTGCATATAGAGATCAGCATGTATTGATTCTCAGTCCTGCATCGCATTCGGAATGTACTGTATGCACTGATATGAACACAATCGAGAGGTTGGGAACAGGTTGGAGAGAGCCGAAAACATTCCTGTTTCGATTGTATCCCATGGATTCTTTACTGTTAACAAACAGTTGAAGTGTTTGACAAAATACTGTTATTTTTGGGAAACTGTTGAGTCATTATAAACAGACAGAAAAAAACTATGACTAACATGTGACTCTCCCTTAAGACCTTACACAAAGGGAGTATAGACAAGATTTCTGTTCTCAAAGACTGAAAACCCCCTTAGAGAAGAGAGATCCATTGGTGTCTTCCTCATTCCTTTGTCCACGATCAAGTTCTGTCTATGGAGGAAAATTGGCTTTTTAGAGGTGTGTCAATAACAACCGACTGACTGAAACCTCTCTAAACTAAACGTTCATAAGCAATGTTTGATTTCTGTACACCCTCCTTGCACCTTAGACATTAGTCTAAATGCCAAGAGTGCTTGTTTTGTGTGTTGTACATCTTTCTGGCACATTTTATATCACTGTAATGCCAAACATGACCAAACAGAGAAGAAAGGGGGAGGGAGGGAGTCAGGTAGACTGTCCATGCCCAGACTTGGACAGCTAACACAAACCGTTTTCCTCATTCCTGCTGATAGCAACTGTTCATGCTAACAGAAAATGCCTTCTTTATCCTCGATCGACTTGTTTGTGGTATCACATTGAAGGGAGGAAGGAAATTGTATGTATAACAGCAGACACAGTCATCTCATTGTCTGCCTGCATTACCAAGTCGCATCAACATAAGCTCCTCTTGATTTTGTTGTTCGTTTAAACATTTAAATGTGTAGTAGGTTGCAGGAGTTTTTTTTATTTTTACGTTTGACATTTTAGTCATTTAGCAGACGCTCTTATCCTGCTTCTGGATAAATTGTGTCTAATAAATCAACTACTGGTGATGCAATGCACATTGTGCCTTAAACATAAATGATGAAGGGTCTGTCAAGCAGGTTGGTTAATTGGCACGCCACAGATCCACAGATTATAAGGCTGTAGTTAAATGAATGGAAATTAAGCATATCAAAATAATATGCACCAATATTGATAAATTAAACAAATAAAATGCTCTGTATGACACAGAAAATCAGCCAAATTATTTTTATCGAAATGTCACTGTCACAGTGACAGACAAAACCACTCAGACTTCATTAAATAGTACCCACAAAACACCAGTCTCAATGTCAACAGTGAAGAGGCGACTCAGGGATGCTGGCCTTCTAGGCAGTTCCTCTATCCAGTGTCTGTGTTCTTTTGCCCATCTTAATCTTTTCTTTTTATTGGCCAGTCTGAGATATGGCTTTTTCTTTGCAAATCTGCCTAGAAGGCCAGCATCCCGGAGTCACCTCTTCACTGTTGACGTTGAGACTGGTGTTTTGTGAGTACTATTTAATGAAGCTGCCAGTTGAGGACTTGTGAGGCGTCTGTTTCTCAAACTTGACACTCTAATGTACTTGTCCTCTTGCTCAGTTGTGCACCGGGGCCTCCCACTCCTCTTTCTATTCTGATTACAGCCAGTTTGTGCTGTTCTGTGAAGGAGTAGTACACAGCGTTGTACGAGATCTTAAATTTCTCACATGGAATAGCCTTCATTTCTCAAAACAAGAATAGACTGACGAGTTTCAGTAGAAACTGCTTTGTTTCTGGCCATTTTGAGCCTGTAATCGAACCCACAAATGCTGATGTTCCAGATCCTCAACTAGTCTAAAGAAGGCCAGTTTTATTACTTCTTTAATTAGAACAACACTTTTCAGCTGTGCTAACATAATTGCAAAAGGGTTTTCTAATGATTAATTAGCTAATCCAAGTTTATCATTTTAAAAGGCTAACACAACGTGCCTTTGGAACACAGGAGTGATAGTTGCTGATAATGGGCCTCTGTACGCCTCTGTAGATATTCCATAAAAGCTACAATAGTCATTTATAACATTAACAATGTCTACACTGTATTTCTGATCAATTTGATGTTATTTTAATGGACCAAAAATGTGCTTTTCTTTCAAAAACAAGGACATTTCTAAGTGACCCCAAACTTTTGAACAGTAGTTTATATATTTTTAAAATATATTTTCCTTTATTATTTTACTCTACCACTCTTCCCCTAATGGGAGTAAACTAATGGACATCAACATTTAGGCTTCTACTTCCAGCTTATACATACTATATACATTTTATGGACACGGTATATTTTACAATAGTTATCTTTAGTTTGTTTTTAGTCTCATCCTTCAGCTACACACAACCCCTCCCATCTATCTCTGAAGACCATCCAGTTTGATTTCTATTTGCCTTACAACAGGCCTACAAGCCCTCAGTCCAGCCTCTCAGCCTATTGCGGACAGTCTGAGCACTGATGGAGGGATTGTGCGTTCCTGGTGTAACTCGGGCAGTTGATGTTGCCATCCTGTACCTGCTCCACAGGTGTGATGTTCGGATGTACCGATCCTGTGCAGGTGTTGTTATATTTTTAAACTGTGTTGTGATGTTTCACAAAAGTTCTGAACCTATATACATTTTACGGACACAGTATATTTTACATGAGTTATCTTGTTGTTTTTAGTCCCACCCTTCAGTTCCACTCAACCCCTCCCATCAAACTCTTAAACAACATACATTTTTTATTTATATTTGCTATATATTCTGCAACTGTGTTGTGATGTTTCACAAAAGTTCTGAACCTTTCTATTCTCATAGTTTATACAACTTGTAAATTAAAGATAAACATTTTTGCTGAAAGTATTATTATATTATTGATCGATTGACTATGACTTTTCAAATCACTTAGCAGTGCTATCTGCAGGGTTAGCGCCAGGGAAATTCTTCAGCCATTCCTGGAACTGCGACCAAAAACAAGCTACATATGGAAAGTACCAAAACAAATGATCTAATGATTCCGTCTCTTTACAGCCAAATATGCAGAGCTGGGATCGTTGTATCCCCCATATACTCTGCAAAAAACGTCCCTTTTTCAGGACCCTGTCTTCAAAGACAATTCGTAAAAATCCAAAGAACTTCACAGATCTTCATTGTAAAGGGTTTAAACACGGTTTCCCATGCTTGTTCAATGAACCATAAACAATTAATGAACATGCACCTGTGGAGCGGTCGTTAAGACATTAACAGCTTACAGACGGTAGGCAATTAAGGTCACAATTATCAAAACTTAGGACACTAAAGAGGCCTTTCTACTGACTCTGTAAAACACCAAAAGAAAGATGCCCAGGGTCCCTGCTCATCTGCGTGAACATGCCTTAGGCATGCTGCAAGGAGGCATGAGGACTGCAGATGTGGCCAGGGCAATAAATTGCAATGTCTGTACTGTGAGACACCTAAGATAGCACTACAGGGAGACAGGACGGACAGCTGATCGTCCTCACAGTGGCAGACCACGTGTAACAACACCTGCACAGGATCGGTACATCCGAACATCACACCTGTGGAGCAGGTACAGGATGGCAACATCAACTGCCCGAGTTACACCAGGAACGCACAATCCCTCCATCAGTGCTCTGACTGTCCGCAATAGGCTGAGAGGCTGGACTGAGGGCTTGTAGGCCTGTTGTAAAGGCAGGTCTTCACCAGACATCACCGGCAACAGCGTTGCCTATGGGCACAAAGCCACCATCGCTGGACCAGACAGGACAGGCATAAAGTGCTCTTCACTGACGGGTCGCGGTTTTGTCTCACCAGGGTTGATGGTCGGATTCGCGTTTATCGTCGAAGGAATGAGCGTTACACCGAGGCCTGTAGTCTGGAGAGGGATCGATTTGGAGGTGGAGGGTCCGTCATGGTCTGGGGTGGTGTGTCACAGCATCATCGGACTGAGCTTGTTGTCATTGCAGGCAATCTCAATACTGTGCGATACAGTGAAGACATCCTCCTCCCTCATGTGGTACCCTTCCTGCAGGCTCATCTGACATGACACTCCAGCATGACAATGCCACCAGTCACACTGCTTGTTCTGTGTGTGATTTCCTGCATAACAGGAATGTCAGTGTTCTGCCATGGCCAGCGAAGAGCCCGGATCTCAATCCCATTGAGCACGTCTGGGACCTATTGGATCGTAGGGTGAGGGCTAGGGCTATTCCCCCCAGAAATGTCCGGGAACTTGCAGGTGTCTTGGTGGAAGAGTGGGGTAACATCTCACAGCAAGAACTGGCAAATCTGGTGCAGGAGATGCACTGCAGTACTTAATGCAGCAGGTGGCCACACCAGATACTGAATGTTACTTTTGACCCCCCTTTTGTTCAGGGACACATTATTCCATTTCTGTTAGTCACATGTCTGTGGAACTTGTTCAGTTTATGTCTCAGTTGTTGAATCTTGTTATGTTCATACAGATATTTACACATGTTAAGTTTGCTGAAAATAAACGCAGTTGACAGTGAGAAGACATTTCTTTTTGAGTTTACAAGGTAAAAGGATGATGTTTACAAATCAAACATTGCTTATGAAAGTTTAGTTTAGAGAGGTTTCAGTCAATCTGCTTTTATTGACACCTCTAAAAAGCCCATTTCTTCTGTAGACAGAGCGTATTAATGATCGTGGACAAAGGAATGAGGAAGATACCAATGGATCTCTCTTCTCTAAGGGGGTTTTCAGTCTTTGAGAACAGAAATCCTGTCTTTACTCTCTTTGTGTCAGGTCTTAAGGGAGAGTCACATGTTAATCATGTTTTTTTCCTGTTTGTTTATAATGACTCAGTTTCCCAAAAAGAACAGACTTTTGTCAGACACTTCAACTGTTTGTTAACAGTAGAGAATCCATGGGATGCAATTGAAACAGGAATGTTTTCGGCTCTCTCCAACCTGTTCCCAACCTCTCCATTGTGGTCATGTCAGTGCATACAGTACATTCCGAATGCGATGCAGGACTGAGAATCAATACACGCTGATCTCTATAAGCAAGCTATGGAAGAAAAAATCTATACATTTGATTTTACACTGTTTGGACACAGACAGCCTGAAAAAACACTGTTCAAAAGTTTTCTATACATATAACCCTTCCTCTAACTGACCACTGACCACCACCCCCAGCAACAGCTAGATTCCCAGTCACCTCTTACAGAAGGACCACAATCTCTAAAACACAAGTCAGTATAACAATAGGCATGCCGTTTCACCAATAGGGTACCTTTTGGGTAGTGTAATTTGCAGGGTTGGGGTCAATTCCAATTTAATTTTGAAATTCCAATTAAATTCTTATATTCACTCATGAAGTGGAGAATTTATGTTAAATTTAATTAAAATTGAATTGGAAATGAATTGAAATTAGGCTAACTGAATTATGAAGACAAAAATATTTGGAATTGAATGACAATTAAATATTTGTGTATTTCTCAGTTAATATAATCAATGCACTTAGTATAAAAAATTAACTGCAGGATTTGTTTTAAATCATTTCAACTTATATTTCTAGTCTGTCTAAATAGTGACATTATCAGCTTCAAAGCCTGTGGGAATTGAATTTGAATTTGTGGAATTATTCAGAACAATATTGAATTGGGAATTGAATTCTTAGAATTGACCTAACATTGGAATTGGGATGACTTGAATCATCTCTGAATTCAAAGACTGGTGTGGAATTTTATTTGAATTACATGGAATTTACATGGTAATGGAATGTAAACTATATCTGACATATCTCAACATCAACTGTTCAGAGGAGTGTGTGAATCAGGCCTTCATTGTTGAATTGCTGCAAAGAAACCACTACTAAAGGACACCAATAATAAGAGGAGACTTGCTTTGGCCAAGAAAAACTAGCAGTGGACATTAGACTGGTGGAAATCTGTCCTGTGGTCTTGAGTCCAAAATTGAGATTTTTGGTTCCAACCGCCGTGTCTTTGTGAGATGCAGAGTAGGTGAACAGATGATCTCTGCATGTGTGGTTCCCACCATCAAGCATGGAGGAGGAGGTGTGATGGTGTTGGGGTGCTTTGCTGGTGACACTGTCAGTGAATTATTTAGAATTCAAGGCACACTACAGCATTCTGCAGCGATACGCCATCCCGTCTGGTTTGCGCTTAGTGGGACTATCGTTTTTTTTCCAACAGGACAATGACCCAACACACCTCCAGGCTAGTTATGGGCTATTTGACCAAGGAGAGTAATAGAGTGCTGCATCAGATGACCTGGCCTCCACAAACACACAACCTCAACCCAATTGAGATGGTTTGGGATGAGTTGGATCGCAGAGTGGCGTTAATGTTAGGGATGATGCAAATTTTCGCAGCTTTTTGTTAAAAATCGCGCAACATTTCAAAGTCCTGCTACTCATGCCAGGAATATAGTATATGCATATGATAAGTATGTGTGTATAGAAAACACTCTGAAGTCTCTAAAACTGGTTAAATCGTGTCTGTGGCTATAACATAACGTGTTTAGGAGTAAAAATCCCTCGAAAAACTGTTCACCAAAAACACAAAAAAAATATCAATCCGCCAGTCAATGTATTGTCTAAGGCGACATAAAATAAATGAGGATACCCTGTAAACGCCTACAGCTTCCACACGATGTCGCCAGTACTGGCATTTCCAGTCAGCTTTATCCTTGGTTATATGACGTTTTGGCCCTTCCTGTTTTAGTCTCTCCACAGCATGTTGTGAAATTGAAAACAATGGACGATGATTTCAAGACTTGCTGCTATCGAATACAGATCGCCCTGTGATCAATTTGATAGATTATTAACGTTTATTAATACCTAAAGTTGGTTTAGAAAAGTAGTTTGAAGTGATTTGTAAAGGTTTATAGGCAACTTTTGTCATTTTAAAAAGTGACGTTGCGTCTTGTAAAATGGAATATTCCTGGATCAGACCGGTCTAAGGAAAACGACATTTTGGCTATACAATGACGGATTTAATCGGGAAAAAGACCCAATTGTGATGTTTATGGGATATATAGGAGTGCCAAGAAAGAAGCTCGTCAAAGGTAATGAATGTTTTATATTTTATTTCTGCGTTTTGGGTAGCGCCGGCTACCGCAAAATCTGTTGTTTTAGGTGACGTTCCAGTATTTTGGGGGGTGCATGCTATCAGATAATAGCTTCTCATGCTTTCGCCGAAAAGCATTTTACAAATCTAACTTGGTGGCTAGATTCACAACGAGTGTAGCTTTAATTCAGTACCTTGCATGTGTGTTTTAATGAAAGTTTGAGTTTTATTGAAAACTATAGGTGGCGCTCTTGAAATTTCCGCTGATTTGGTCCCGCCAGCGGAACCAAATCCCTAACAAGTTTTAAAGCAGGCAACAAGTGCTCAGCATATTTGGGAACTCCTTCAAGATTGTTGAAAGGCATTCCAGGTGAAGCTGGTTGAGAGAATGCCTAGAGTGTGCAAAGCTGTCATCCAGGAAAATGGTGGCTACTTTGAGGATCTAAAATATATTTGTATTGGTTTAACACTTTTTTGATTAATACATGATTCCATATGTGTTATTTCATAGTTTTGATGTCTTGGAGTGCTGCATCATTTTTTCCTTAAGTAACCATCTGTCTTATGTAACCATACGAAACCTAACATACACTAAATGGAGTGTCTCAGATTTACATAAACAATAATTTGACATGCTCTGAGACCAGGCTGCTTCCTGAGGTATCCTCTGTCCTGTTGTCCTCTTCTGGGGCCTCACTTATAAACAAGTACATTTTACATTCAATATCTGTGTGCACCATTGCACAAAAATATTGAGATCAGACCTGTCATAAAACTGTGCTTGCGTGAATGAGCATTGTAACCTGAAATACGTCCATCATTCATCTTTTATGGTGACAATAACGCCCTTATTTGCTTTATTCTTTGGAAGTATTGGAATTAGGCCAAGACCGTATCTAAAGGAAATAGCAATGGTGAACTTGATGAAATGTCTTTGAAGGTGTCGGCAGAATGTGTTTTTGAGATGGAGATGGATGAGTTGGACCGCATAGTGATGGAAAAGCAGACAACAAGTGCTCAGCATATGTGGGAAATCCTTCAAGATTGTTGAAAAGCATTCCAGATGAAGCTGGTTGAGATAATGCCTAGAGTGTGCAAAGCTGTCATCAAGGAAAATGGTGGCCTCTTTGAAGAATCTAAAATATATTTGTATTTGTTTTACACTTTTTTGGTTAATACATGATTCCATGTGTGTTATTTCATAGTTTTGATGTCGTCACTATCATTCTACAATGTAGAAAATAGTAAAAATAAAGAGCAATCCTTGAATGAGTAGGTGTGTCCAAACTGTGACTGGTACTGTAAGTATTCACACCTTTTAACTATGACACTCCAAATTGAGCTCAGGTCTATTAAATTTCCTTTGATCATCCTTGAGATGACACTCAGATGATCATCCTAGAGTCCACCTGTGGCCAAGTCAATTGTTTGGACATGATTTGCAAAGAAACACACCTGTCTATATAAGGTCCCACAGTTGACAGTGCATCAGAGCAGAAACTATACCATGAAGTCATGAAGGAACTGTCCATAGATCTCTGAGATAGAATTGTGATGAGACATCTCTGGGAAGGGTAGGAAACAATTTCTATGCTGTTGGTAAGTTTCCAAGAGCACAGTGGTCTCCATCATTGGGAAATTGAAAAAATATGCATCTTTTTATTTTTATTTTTATTTCACCTTTATTTAACCAGGTAGGCTAGTTGAGAACAGGTTCTCATTTGCAACTGCGACCTGGCCAAGATAAAGCATAGCAGAGTGATCAGACAACACAGAGTTACACATGGAGTAAACAATTAACAAGTCAATAACACAGTAGAGAGAAAAAAAAAGGGGGGGGGGTCTATATACAATGTGTGCAAAAGGCATGAGGAGGTAGGCGAATAATTACAATATTGCAGATTAACACTGGAGTGATAAATTATCAGATGATCATGTACAGGTAGAGATATTTGTGTGCAAAAGAGCAGAAAAGTAAATAAATAAAAACTGTGGGGATGAGGTAGGTGAAAATGGGTGGGCTATTTACCAATAGATTATGTACAGCTGCAGCGATCGGTTAGCTGTTCAGATAGCTGATGTTTGAAGTTGGTGAGGGAGATAAAAGTCTTCATCTACTGAGACTCTGCCTAGAGCTGGCTGTCCGACCAAACTGAGCTACTGGGCAAGAAGGACTTCTGTTAGGAAGGTGACCAAAAACCCAATGACAACTCTGACAGAACTACAGAGTTAATTGGCTGAGATGGGAGAACCTGCCAGAACATATTTAGATTTGTTTAACACCTTATTGGTTATTACATGATTCCATATGTGTTATTTCATAGTTTTGATGTCTTCACCATTATTCTACAATGTAGAAAATAGTACAAAAATAAAGAAAAACCCCTGAATGAGTAGGTGTGTCGTAACTTTTGACTGGTACTGTATATATACATTTCATTGGCCTGAACTACAATACAATGGATTTTGTAACAAGTTACACACTTTCAAAATGCAAAATACCTTTCTATACCATTTTTATTTATAGCGATTCACAATTTTGTGGCCTCTTATCAACACAAATGTACTGCATTGTAGATGAGGCTGGTGGGAGGGACTATAGGAGGATGGGCTCATTGTATAAACTGGAGTGGAATAAATGGAATAGTATCAAACACATGGAAACCACGTTTGACTCAGTTCCATTTATGCCAATCCAGCCATTACAACAAGCCCATCCTTATGTAACTCCTCCTACCATCCTCTGCTGCATTCCTGTCAAAAGTATAATGGCACCATGGTGTAATAAAAACGTCTGCTAAATGACCAAAATGTAAATGTGAAAATGCACACTGGGTATTATTCTAGCTCTGCTCCCAAACAAGACCACATTTGATTAAAATACAAACAATTTGGGGCGGAACTCATTAGAAAAATACCCAATGTTCTTTGCAAGTGTTCATTTTTACATTTACAGGACGTGTTGGTGATTTAAAACAACCACATATCACAGACATAGCAAGTAAAATGCTTCTGAAACTGTTTGTGGCGAATATGCACCATAGGCGTGTCTCTCTACTGTGCGCTCTTCAAACTCCCGCCATTGGAGAGCTCTTTGTTCTCTTGTTGAAATGTTTGCTGTTGCTTTCACATGTTTAAATGTGTACGTTGTAAATCAATATTCCATATTATACTGCAATAGTTGCTAGCTTTTTACTATTCCATTCCCCTACCATTTATTGCAACATTTAAGATATTTCTGATTCATGTTTGATACAGACTATAAAGTTTTCATTTGCCTTTTCTTACCCTCTTATAGTGCACATGAGTGTTCACAACACTCATGAGGTAAAAGTTATGGTCATTTTTATTTTGGTAACATGTAGGTCTATTTGTGTGCTGTTTTGTCCTGAGAGCTTCTCAGTCTCCTTATTGTCATTGTGGGGCCGAATCGCAGGGCCGATTCCAGGCCTAGGCACTGTATCTCAGTGAAAGAAGTGTCACTACAATCCCTGGTTCAAATCAAGGCTGTGTCACATCCGGCACTGCATCTCAGTGCAAAAGGCGTCACTACAGTCCCTGGTTTCAAATCCAGGCTGTATCACATCCGGCCATGATTGGGAGTCCCATAGGGCGGCGCACAATTTGCCCAGTGTTGTCCGGGGTAGTAAGAATGTGTTTTTAGCTGACTTGCCTAGTTAAATAAAGTTTTCCTTTTTTTCTTTTTTTTTTAACTATATAAGCGGTTGCTAAGGTTCCCCGGGCCGCTAGGGGTCGGGGTCTCAACTTACTCTTGAGAGTAAGAATAGTAGAATACACCAGGTGCAATTTAGAAATTTGGTTGCGAAATGGCAATTTTACACCAACTCATCCACCCCAACCAACCAGCCTCCTTAAAATTTTGCCTTAAGTAACCATCTGTCTTATGTAACCATACGAAACCTAACATACACTAAATGGAGTGTCTCGGATTTACATAAACAATAATATAAAATGCTCTGAGACTAGGCTGCTGCCTGAGGTATCCCCTGTCCTGCTCTCCTCTTCTGGGGCCTCATTTATAAACAAGTCAATTTGACATTAAATACTTGTGTGCACCATTTCTGAAAAGACTGCGTACGCACACAAATATTGAGATCTGACCTGTCATAAAACTGTGCTTGCGTGAATGAGCATTGTAACCTGAAACACGTCCATCATTCATCTGTTATGGTGACAATAACGCCCTTATTTACTTTATACTTTGGAAGTATTGGAATTAGGCCAAGACCGTATCTAAAGGCAATAGCAATGGTGAACTTGATCAAATGTCTTTGAAGGTGTCGCAGAATGTTTGACCGTTTCTGAAATCTGACCGTTTCTGAAAGACAAAATAATTTCAAATGGTTGTGGATCTGTAAACAGATCTTTTGAATTCAATAATGTTTCGCATTTAATTTTTCTCTAACCTAAATAGGCTGCACTGCCCTCGAATTCTAAAACATTGTCTACGCGGGGAAAAAATGAAAGCTATAGTATAAGCCTACTTACAGTGAGTGGTAGCCTACATACATTGATGCAAAAATATTTTTGGGTTATACTCAACATGACCCTCAGTCATAAGAACCAACAATACACTGCCATGACATAGCAGATCAACTATGCTAGTGTAAAGTTGTATTTAGCAGATTTGGACTGTTAGGTGACCGTTTGATGACGGACTTATTTGGGTGTTTTGACATGAAAGCTGAGGGGAACTTTCATTGAGTCCGGCAAGTTGTGAGGTAGTGGAGGACTTAGTGGGCTGAATTTGAACAGTTGGTCATGTAATTT
Organism: Oncorhynchus nerka; assembly: GCF_034236695.1. NCBI lineage: Eukaryota > Metazoa > Chordata > Actinopteri > Salmoniformes > Salmonidae > Oncorhynchus > Oncorhynchus nerka. The sequence goes on from NC_088397.1 coordinate 54,141,954, forward strand.
GTGCATAGGCAGATATCAGATATGATTTATGGCGTTTCAGCTTCAAAAGGTTAGTAGTTAAAGGTAATGGAGCATCCACCATGTTGTGTTTAGGTCATGTTTGTTGTGGTGACATGGTGGTCATTAGCATTGTGAGTGTACAACACACACAATTGAGAGGTGACATTGACACTGTGTGTGTTTGTGTAAATGTGCATATACTGTGTATATGTCACAGCCTACTAGGAGTGGTGGGTTGGAATCATGCAGAGAGCAGGGTTCAGTAAATGTAATTTATTCTCCGGCCAAAAACGGTCACGCCAACATACAGGGCGCATAAAACAGACCAGCCCAAACACAGGACCAAACAGTCCGGAGAATACAAACATGAAACCACAACCAACAGAGTAACACAAAAACAATCCCGCACAAAACAAGGGCGGCAAGAACATATAGTTACTGTACTGTACATGTGGGAGTGTGTTTTCAATGCATATGTTGGAGAAAATGCATAGCATTCGTGAGTGTTGCAGGCAGAAGTAGACTTCCATATGTACTGAAAATAAATATAAACGCAACATGTGACGTGTTGTTCCAATGTTTCATGAGCTGAAATAAATGTACAAAAAGCGTATTTCTCTCCGATTTTGTGCACAAATTTGTTCACATCCTTGTTAGTGAGCATTTCTTCTTTGCCAATATAATACATCCACCTGACAGGTGTGGCATATCAAGAAGCTGATTAAACAGCATGATCATTACACCTTGTGTTGGGGACAATAAAATGCCACCGTTTTGTACACAACACATTACCAAGTATTATCTCAAGTTTTGAGGGAGCTTGTAATTGGCATGCTGACTGCAGGAATGTCCACCAGAGCTGTTGCCAAGGAATTTAATGTTAATTTCTCTACCATAAGCCGCTTTCAATATCATTTTAGAGAATTCGGTATTACGTCCAACCGGCCTCACAACCGCAGACCATGTGTAACCACACAAGCCCAGGATCTCCACATCCGGCTTTGTCACCTGCGGGATCGTCAGAGACCAGCCAACCGGTCAGCTGAGGAAACTGTGGGTTTGCACAACCGAAGAATTTCTGCACAAACTGTCAGAAACCGTCTCAGGGAAGCTCATCTGCGTGCTCATCGTCCTCACCAGAGTCTTGAGCTGACTGCAGTTCTGCGACGTAACTGACTTCAGTGGGCAAATTCTCACCTTCGATGGTCACTGGCATGCTGGAGAAGTGTGCTCTTCACGGATGAATCTTGGTTTCAACTGTCCCTGGCAGATGGCGGACCGCATGTATGGTGTTGTGTGGGCGAGTGATTTGCCAATGACAATGTTGTGAACAGAGTGCCCCATGGTGGTGGTGGTGTTGTGGTATGGGCAGGCATAAGCTACGGACAACAAAACAGATTTGCATTTTATCGATGGCAATTTGAATGTAGAGATACCGTGACGAGATCCTGAGGGCCATTGTCGTGCCATTCCTCTTTAGAAAAAAAATTCTGCAGCATTGAATGTCCCCAAGAACAAAGTGGCCTCCATCATTCTTAAATGGAAGAAGTTCTTGAACCACCAAGACTCTTCCTAGAGCTGAACTGAACAATCGGGTGAGAAGGGCCTTGGTCAGGGAGGTGACCAAGAACCCGATGGTTACTCTGACAGAGCTCCAGAGTTCCTCTGTGGAGATGGAAGAAGGTTCCAGAAGGACAACCATCTCTGCAGCGCTCTACCAATCAGGCCTTTATGGTAGAGTGGTCAGACGGATGTCACTCCTCAGTAATAGGCACATGACAGCCTGATTGGAGTTTGACAAAAGGCACCTAAATGACTCTGACCATGAGAAACAAGATTCTCTGGTCTGATGAATCCAAGATCGAACTCTTTGGCCTGAATGCCAAGTGTCACATTTCGAGGAAACCTGGCAACATCTTTACAGTAAAGCATAGCGGTGCCAGCATCATGCTGTAGGGATGTTTTTCAGCGGCAGGGACTGGGAGACTAGTCAGGATCGAGGAAAAGATTAATGGAGCAAAGTACAGATAGATCATTCATTCAAATCTGCTCCAGAGCACTCAGGACCTCAGACTGGGGCCAAGGTTCACCTTTCAGCAGGACAACGATCCTATGCACACAGCCAAGACAATGGAGCAGTGGCTTCAGGACAAGACTCAATTTCCTTGAGTGGCCCAGCCAGAGCTTGGACTTGAACCAGATTGAACATATCTGGAGAGACCTGAAAATAGCTGTGCAGTGATGCTCCCTAAGTATTTGATACACTGCCGATTTTCCTACTTACAAAGCATGTAGAGGTCTGTCATTTTTATCATTGGTACACTTCAACTGTGAGAGACGGAATCTAAAACAAAAGTCCATAAAATCACATTGTATGATTTTTAAGTAATTAATTTAGCATTTTATTGCATGACGTAAGTATTTGATCACCTACCAACCAGTAAGATTTCCGGCTCTCACAGACCTGTTAGTTTTTCTTTAAGAAGCCCTCCTGTTCTCCACTCATTACCTGTATTAACTGCATCTGTTTGAACTCGTTACCTGTATAAAAGAAACCTGTCCACACACTCAATCAAACAGACTCCAACCTCTCCACAATGGCCAAGATCAGAGAGCTGTGTAAAGACATCAGGGATAAAATTGTAGACCTGCACACGGCTGGGATGGGCTACAGGACAATAGGCAAGCAGCTTGGTGAGAAGGCAACAACTGTTGGCGCAATTATTAGAAAATGGAAGAAGTTCAAGATGACGGTCAATCCCTCGGTCTGGGGCTCCATGCAAGATCTCACCTCGTGGGGCAACAATGATCATGAGGAAGGTGAGGGATCAGCCCAGAACTACACGGCAGGACCTGGTCAATGACCTGAAGAGAGCTGGGACCACAGTCTCAAAGAAAACCATTAGTAACACACTACCCCGTCATGGATTAAAATCCTGCCTCCAAACACTCGCCGTGTTTGGAGGAAGAAGAAGGATGAGTACAACCCCAAGAACACCATCCCAACCGTGAAGCATGGAGGTGGAAACATCATTCTTTGGGGATGCTTTTCTGCAAAGGGGACAGGACGACTGCACCGTATTGAGGGGAGGATGGATGGGGCCATGTATCGCGAGATCTTGGCCAACAACCTCCTTCCCTCAGTAAGAGCATTGAAGATGGGTCGTGGCTGTATCTTCCAGCATGACAACGACCTGAAACACACAGCCAGGGCAACAAAGGAGTGGCTCCATAATAAGCATTTCAAGGGCCTGGAGTGGCCTAGCCTGAACCCAATAGAAGATCTTTGGAGGGAGCTGAAAGTCCGTATTGCCCAGCGACAGCCCCGAAACCTGAAGGATCTGGAGAAGGTCTGTATGGAGAAGTGGGCCAAAATCTCTGCTGCAGTGTGTGCAAACCTGGTCAAGAACTACAGGAAACGTATGATCTCTGTAATTGCAAACAAAGGGTTCTGTACCAAATATTAAGTTCTGCTTTTCTAATGTATCAAATACTTGTCATGCAATAAAATGCAAATGAATTACTTAAAAATCATATAATGTTATTTTCTGGATTTTTGTTTTAGATTCCGTCTCTCACAGTTGAAGTGTACCTATGATAAAAAATGACAGACCTCTACATGCTTTGTAAGTAGGAAAACCTGCAAAATCGGCAGTCTATCAAATACTTGTTCTCCCCACTGTATGTCTCTGCTTGCAGATTACCTGAAATGTTGTCTTGTCATTAGTCTCTTCAATTGAACCATTGGTGACATCTGTGAAACAGCCCCTCAAAACGTAACCAAAGTATTTGCACTGGTGACTCTGAGGAGTGCTTATCAAACAGAAATAATGTGATGTAAGTCTCAGATAGACCCTAAGATTGTGTTGTGTCAGGCCTTGTCCCTATTAGTTACATTTTTCATTTTAATTTTACCAGGCAAACCAGTTAAGAATAATTTTTTATTTACAATGACTGCCTACCGGAGACAGTGAGTTAACTGCCTTGTTCAGGAGCTGTACAACAGATTTTTACCTTGTCAGATCGGGGATTAGATGTAGCAACCTTCGGTTACTGGCCCAACGCTCTAACCACCTGCCGCCCCCCAAAAAGTCTATAGAGAACTCAAACATGCTTAAATTCAATAATAATTCAAATTCAATCAATGGCTTTAGCCCTGGTACACACCTTTTTCATTGCACTGGAGCCTTTTTAAGAATATTGCACAAGAGTTGTGGTCTACTGTAAACAATGTTGTGTTTTCTCCAGAATGGAAAAAGGTGTGGCATTACAATGTTTGCTTTGTTAGATCCTTTCCCCCGCCAGCATTCTCAGTACATTTATTCTGCTTGATGTTGATTGTGGACAATGGACAATGAACATGTCTTGTTGGTGTGCTGTGCTCTTTGGGTGCTGGGAATCGGCAGTCATACCTGTTCCAATCAGTATGAAGTAGGCACTGTAAAATGAGCTGTAGGAACTTCAGAACTTTTGACGAAATTATATTGACCTGTTGCATACTTCACATAACCTCCTGTGAACATCTACATGCATGATTATGTACCCACATTTAGTACTAATTAACTGTTGAATGTGCCCTGTGTTTTGCTTTCAATCTCTGTCACCAGTCTAAACAAAACACAACCAGACCAAATTGCATACTATACTATCTGAAAATGCCCTTTGTCTAACCTTTCCCTCTTGCCAAGACTTGACCTTTCTATTCAGGTGTTAAAAAGTACATACTTATACATGCTTGGAGGAACATGGGCCTCAAGGCCTTAGTCCGGGCACTGGTTAAAATGATACATTGGGACATTAGTTAGTTAATATGGCTAATAATGTGAAATGATGCATGACGTCTTTTTCCACCCTACTTAGCCTTGGGGTTAAACTTTTGCCATAATGTATCATGATAAACCCACCTCCTCTGTATGTTAAAATAACATTCTACTCATAATCTATTATGTGTGAAAATAGATTAGCCTACTCATAGGGTATGTCACGCAAATGCAACCTCAGGTTAATGGCTGCAGTGTCAAAACACTTCCAGCAGAATGCCAATGTGAAAATGTCCGCCTTTTAGGCCTAAGTACAATAGGCCTACGTAAGCACTTGTGATGTGCTACAATGACGACTGCTGAATAAGTCAGGTCTTAGTATATGTGTTGACAAACTATTATATTAGCAAACCCAAATAATTCCACATCCAAAAAGAAAAGTTCAGTTGGATTAAGGCCTCATATTTATTACATTGATTGAGTACAGTACAGTAAACAACCAATAAGTGACAGATAGTCGAGCAAGTGCTGTAAGAAACATATCTTATTATGTGATTTCATGATGCCTCTGGACACAGCCCCTGAACAAAACAACATCGTAACTATGGAGAATGGCAACAGTGTTTACATCACAAATACAGTGCTTTTGGCACTGTATTTGTGATGTAAACACTGTTGCCCCTTGACATTTTGTTGCCCCCACGACCCCTTGACATTTTTCACATTTTGTTACATTACAACTTATTCTAAAATGTAAAAGCAAAAACAGGTTTTTAGACATTTATGCTAATTTATTCAAAATAAAAAAACGTAAATATAACATTTACATAAGTATTCAGACCATTTACTCAGTACTTTGTTGAAGCACCTTTGGCAGCGATTACAGCCTCGAGTCTTCTTGGGTATGACGCTACAAGCTTGGCACACCAGTATTTGGGGAGTTTCCCTCATTCTTCTCTGCAGATCCTCTCAAGCACTGTCAGGTTGGATGGGTAGCTTGGCTGCACAGCTATTTTCAGGTCTCTCCGGAGATATTTGATCGGGTTCAAGTCCGGCCCCTGGCTGGGCCACTCAAGGAAATTCAGAGAATTGTCCCAAAGCCACTCCTGCATTGTCTTGGCTGTGTGCATAGGGTCGTTGTCCTGTTGGAAGGTGAACCTTCACCCCAGTCCGAGGTCCTGGGCGTTCTGGAGCAGGTTTTCATCGAGGATCTCTCTTTACTTTGCTCCGATAATCCAATGTACAGTATCTATTACAGTGAAAGAATACCATGCTACTGTTTGAGGAGAGTGCACAATTTTGAAAATGAAAAGTTCTTAATTAACAAATTTGGCACATTTGGGCAGTCTTGATACAACATTTTAAACAGAAATTCAATGGTTCATTGGATCAGTCTAAAACTTTGCACATACACTGCTGCCATCTAGTGGCCAAACTCTAAATTGCACCTGGGTAGGGATAATACATTATGGCCTTTCTCTTGCATTTCAAAGATTATGGTACGAAAAAAATACAAAAGAACGGTTGGTTTTTTCTTTGTATTATCTTTTACCAGATCTATTGTGTTATATTCTCCTACATTCCTTTCACGGCAGGGTAGCCTAGTGGTTAGAGCATTGGACTAGTAACCGAAAGGTTGCAAGTTCAAACCCCCGAGCTGACAAGGTACAAATCTGTCGTTCTGCCCCTGAACAGGCAGTTAACCCACTGTTCCTAGGCCGTCATTGAAAATAAGAATTTGTTCTTAACTGACTTGCCTAGTAAAATAAAGGTAAAATAAAATAAAAATAAATACTTCAAAGTGTTCCCTTTCAAATGGTACCAAGAATATGCATATCATTGGTTCAGGGCCTGAGCTACAGGCAGTTAGATTTGGGTGTGTCATTTTAGGCGAAAATTGAAAAATAAGACTGTAATGTAACATGTAATGTAATGTAATGTGGAAAAAGTCAAGGGGTCTAAATACTTTCTGAAGGCACTGTACATGATGCCATTGTTTCATACTTAACATGTTTTTGTTGTATATCAAAGTATAAATATAATATAATAATATAGTGGGCATGAAACAGCCCTCTGAGGCCAGGTAGTTTACTGTTTGCTTAGTTTTCTATCATCAATGGGTGCATTGTGCGGTGTGTTTCACTAATTGGACATGGCATAATTCCACAGAAAACATCCAGTCAGTGGAAAAATATTTGGGAAATGATTTCATGGCTGTTTAAAAATGAATTTCCTGCAATTTTACATAGTAATGATTAACTACTCCGTCAATCGATTTGATGATTAAATCTATGCAAAGACATATTATGAACTGACCGTTCAACTCTCTGTATTCTTTTATTCTGTAATAGGGTAACCATAAGTTCAAGCTAAACAAATCAAAGTTTATTTAGCGCTGTCCTTGTAGAACCGTGAAGGGCGCTCCAACAGTTTAAAACAACACTCATCAATATCTGTTGCCTACGTCTAATAGTCCTGCTCATCACTTATTATTATTATCAGGAATAGAAGAAGTTCACTTCTCACAATTGTGCTCCTTTAGTAAAGTTAGATCAAAGCTGAATCAATGCTTCGCAAGAGTAATGAACGTAATGATTCATTATTATTTTACATAACAGAATATAATAGCATAGTAGGCCTATACTGTTAGTGTTACTCCAAAAACACCACCTTGTTTCTAATGACATTTTAGGATGATTAGCTGAAGCTGAATAGTAAAACAAAAATTCTCATGCACCAAAACTCAGAGCCACGAGGCAGGATATACCGGTGAAGTCGGAAGTCTACATACACCTCAGCCAAATACATTTAGACTGAGTTTTTCACAATTCCTGACATTTAATCACAGTAAAAAATTCCCTGTCTTAGGTCAGTTAGGATCACCACTTTATTTTAAGAATGTGAAATGTCAGAATAATAGTAGAGAGAATGATTTATTTCAGCTTTTATTTCTTTCCTCACATTCCCAGTGCGTCAGAGGTTTACATACACTCAATTTGTATTTGGTAGCATTGCCTTCAAAATGTTTACCTTGGGTCAAACGTTTCGGGTAGCCTTCCACAAGCTTCCCACAATAAGTTGGGTCAATTTTGGCCCATTCCTCCTGACAGAGCTGGTGTAACTGAGTCAGGTTTCTAGGCCTCCTTGCTCACACACACTTTTTCAGTTTTGCCCACACACATTTTCTATAGGATTGAGGTCAGGGATTTTTAATGGCCACTCCAATACCTTGACTTTGTTGTCCTTAAGCCATTTGCCACAACTTTGGAAGTATGCTTGGGGTCATTGTCCATTTGGAAGACCCATTTGAGACCAAACTTTAACTTCCTGACTGATGTCGTGAGATGTTGCTTCAATATATCCACATAATATTCCTCCCTCATAATGCCATCTATTTTGTGAAGAGCACCAGTCCCTCCTGCAACAAAGCACCCACACAACATGATGCTGCCACCCCTGTGCTTCACGTTTGGGATGTGTTCTTCGGCTTGCAAGCCTCCCCCTTTTCCCTCCAAACATAACGATGGTCATTATGGAAAAACAGTTCTATCTTTGTTTCATCAGACCTGAGGACATTTCTCCAAAAAGTACAATCTTTGTCCCCATGTGCAGTTGCAAACCGTAGTCTGGCTTTTTTATGGCAGTTTTGGAGCAGTGGCTTCTTCCTTGCTGAGTGGCCTTAAGGTTATGTCGATATATGACTCGTTTTACTATGGATATAGATACTTTTGTACCTGTTTCCTCCAGCATCTTCACAATGTATTTTGCTGTTGTTCTGGGATTGATTTGCACTTTTCGCACCAAAGTACGTTAATCTCTAAGAGATAGACTGGAATTGTGATACAGTGAATTATAAGTGAAATAATCTGTTTGTTAACAATTGTTGGAAACATTACTTGTGTCATGCAGAAAGTAGATGTCCTAACCAACTTGCCAAAACTATAGTTTGTTAACAAGAAGTTTGTGGAGTGGTTGAAAAACAAGTTTTAATGACTCCAACCTAAGTGTATGTAAACTTCCAACTTCAGCTGTATGCTTTGATTGAAACAAAATACAAGAAAGGCTAATTGTGTGTTAACATCATCTGCTCAGATTCTTTCACAAACAGTCATTCAAGAAGATAAAAATGCATAGTCTATTTCCATTAAATTGATTGAGATCAATCAAATGATTGGCAGGCACATGCAGTTTCACCAGTAAAACATGAATAATTATCCTTCACAATTGACGTGATAATGGCCTGTTTTGAAATGAGGTATTCCTAACTTGGTGTTTGCGGTTATGAGCCATCATTGCAATCCAATGCATGTACGATTTATGCAATAAACTGAGATATATTGCGGCGCTGTAAAACAATTTTTTTTGGGGGGGGTGGGGGGTGCACTACAGAAGGCCTGGTACAGGACTAGTAAAGGCCCAGTGCACTACATTTGTGGAGAATTTTTTAAATAAAAATATATAATTTTTTTAATTCATATTTTTCAGGGGGTGCTGTAGCACCCTCTGCTCCTCTACTTCCCGCCGCTATGCCCTCTGTAGCACCTTGCGGTCAGATGATGATCAGTTGCCAAAAACAGGAGGGGACTGAGCATTCATCCTTGAGGGGCCCCTGTGTTGAGGTTCAGCGTGGCAGATGTGTTGTTGCCTACCCTCACCACCTAGATGCAGTCAATACATTGTATCATGTTTGAAACAAATGGAGAATTTAATTAATGTATTGCCAAATCCCCAATGTTTATAATATTCCTGAAAGAAAGTGCATTCTAATTCCCACAAGAGTACATGAACAAATATTGTGAAATATACACATCCATCATTAAGACAAGCTATCAGGCATTACTTAGCAGGTGTATGCTGCTCAATTTGCAGAACAGTTTAATTATTTTAACTTAATCCAAAATACATAATCAAAGTTAACCTTGGCTCAGCACAATGCACAACCAGGCATGCAAATAATGAACTGAAATTCCACACTGAAAACCGGTCCTAAAAATACCCACAGATCAAATGTAACAACTTTGTATCCGGCATGAAAGCACACTTTTGGAATGACGTTTCCTCCTTGAGAGTGGCATAGTAATCTCTGCCCTTGATTGAGTACAGTAGACAGAGGAACCGAAACAATGCGGACACTGCTCAACGTGACTGAGTAACCAGGAGCAGTGGCCCTACAGAGGAGGTACTTTACCCCCCCCCCCCCCCGAGAAGACATATAAACGGCTGAGCCTGTGAGCCCGTACACCTCTGCCCTCACTGCACCACCGCCCTCAGGCACCCGCCTGGCCCACACCACTGTGACCTGATCAAGTCTTCAGAGAGTGAGAAAGAAAGAGGACTACTCAAAGAACTTTGAGAACAAGTTTTTCTGCATTTGATTTATTTATCGATCTACTTATTTGGTGAAATGGCATGCAGAACTTGCCTCTGGCTACTAGGGACAACATTTTTTACTTGCACAGTCCGCCTGGTTGTTGAGGGTACGGAGGTGGGAGCAACCCAGGGTCGCACCCGGAGCCAGGGGTGGTGGGATCAAACCACAGCCAGGCTGGAGGGGGCCATGGGTCCAGCATCTCAGGGATACAAATCGTGACCTTTAAGTGGCACCATGTGGAAGCCCCCTACCTCATCGCCTTATGGATACTTGTGGCTGGGGTATCCAAGATGGGTATGTATACATTTACATTTACATTTAAGTCATTTAGCAGACGCTCTTATCCAGAGCGACTTACAAATTGGTGCATTCACCTTATGACCTCCAGTGGAACAGTAGTGCATCTAAAATACAGAGAGGGATGCGATCAGCTCCAATGGCATATCTATCAGACATTGGTGTCTAATTTCAATTCAGTCCTAATGAAAATTATGCTAAATAATTGTTTTAATTCTGTGTTTTAAACCTTTAGGAAGAGCAGTTAAGTTCTTCAACAGGAGACCCAGACTGTACTCAGGCTCCACTTTGGAAAGTTATTTCATAATTTAGAATATTGTTAGACACAAACTGCTATGTCAGAGAATATACTGTGGAGTTAGTATCAGACAAAAATATGCTGGCAGACAGATATGTGACTACATTCCCCAATTGAGTGTTATGTACCATTTACAATATTGACTTTTTGTACATTTGAAAAAAGTACAGACTCCGAGCATCAAAATTGTATATCAAACACTGCAGTTGGCGGAATATGGGAAAGTTATGCCTATTTGAAACGTGATTCACTTGTTATTCCAGAAAATCCACTTGAAAGTTTCTCACTTGCTGGAGAGCTCTTTTTTGAGTATGCCCATTCAGCATCGTTCACACCCTTTTCAGCTTTAGCCCCAACCATCTCCCCCATTTGAGTCTTCACGTGAGGCCATGTGCTAAACCGAGTGATTAAGTGGTGAAAGTAGTAGCCTATAAAAAGGAAATTTTCTAGGTAAAAATACACCTTATCTAGTCCTTGGCCTATATCCAAACACTTTGTTCTTCATATTGTCTCTAGTAAACACAATGTATATCCAATCAAACCACCCCCCGACTCATCTACCGTAGATAAGTGGATGGGTCTCTATTGTCTAGACTTGTTCACATGTTCATGAAACACAATAGATGGCCATATCACCCCCAAACACATCTGGCTAAGTTTATGGGTCATGTTATCATCTGGCTAAGTGGACTCTTTTGTTTAGACATGTAGCAAGCTAACTAGCTAAACATATAAATGTACCATAATCCCAACCCATACAGTTTAGTAATACAAACAGATTGTCATACACTTAGCCAGCCACCATGCATGAAATGGTACAGCATTAATCTGCAGGTAAAGCTAACCAATCATCCAGCTAACAGTAGGCTACTGTATAACTAGCGATGCAAACAGATTTCTGACTAAATGAGATACGATTTATAATGTTAGCTGGCATTAGCTACCAAGCAACTAGTTAGCTAGGTTTAATGTTGACTAACTAGCTAGCCAGCCAGCTAACGTTCGCTAGCTAGCAAACAGTATTAAACAATGTTCAATATTCCCTTTATTTGTAGATGTAATCCAGTGAGAGTTGTTTTTTACAAGAACCTTCTGAGTTATCTTTTCGTCTCTCTCATTTGCAATCAAACTTCCACATTTTGTCCATCTCCTTCTCATACTCTGCTTCTACTGGGCATTACACTGAGTTCAAAATTGGGTCCACTTCTTCTGTGACAACAACACTGTTGATGTGTCATCACAAAACTCTGCAATGTCTGGTGCAATGACAATGTTATTTGTTGTCCCCCAAGTCAAAGATTTCTTAATCATCTGATTCCATCACAACAGTCTCCCACTGAGCTTTGTCGATAGAGTCTGCTAAATTCAGGGCAGCAATGTTGTTGAGAGCTGTAGCAACACATTTGCAGTTGTCCATTGCTATTATCTTTAAAAAAAATCTGCGTAGACTACTGACAGTCGTGAAGAGAGCACGACTACCTATTTTCCCCCTCAGGAGACTGAAAAGATTTGGCATGGGTCCCCAGATCCTCAAAAGGTTACACAGCTGCACCATCGAGAGCGTCCTGACCGGTTGCATCACCTCCTGGTATGGCAACTGCTCGGGCATCCGACCGTAAGGTGCTACAGAAGGTAGTGTGTACGGCCCAGTACATCACTGGGGCAAAGCTCCCTGCCATCCAGGACCTATATACTAGGATATACTTAGTTTATTTAGTAAATATTTTCTTAACTCTATTTCTTGAACTGCATTGTTGGATAAGGGCTTGTAAGTAAGCATTTCACGGTAAGGTCTACAACTGCACAAGTGACTAATAAAATTTGATTTGATCAGGGAAGCCTACGTTGCCTTCAGACTTTTTCCACATTTTGTTCAATTACAGCCTTATTCTAAAATAGATTAAATAAATAAAACATACTCAGCAATCTACACACAATACCCAATGAAGACAAAGTAAAAACAGGTTTTTAGAAATGTTTGCAAATGTATTAAAAATAAAAAACAGAAATAACTTATTTACATAAGTATTCAGATCCTTTGCTATGAGACTCAAAATTGAGCTCAGGTGCATCCTGTTTCCATTGATCATCCTTGAGATGTTTCTGCAACTTGATTGGAGTCTACCTGTGGTAAATTCAATGGATTGGACATGATTTGGAAAGGCACAGAACTCTCTATATAAGGTCTGACAGTTGACAGTGCATTTCAGAGCAAAAACCAAGCCAAGAGGTCGAGGGAACTGTCGGTAGAGCTCCGAGACAGGATTGTATCGAGGCACAGATCTGGGGAAGTGTACCAAAACATTTCTGCAGCATAGAAGGTCTCCAAAAATGCTGTGGCCTCGATCATTCTTAAATGGAAGAAGTGATGGTCACTCTGACAGAGCTCTAGAGTTCCTCTGTGGAGATGGGAGAACCTTCCAGAAGGACAACCATCTCTGCAGCACTCCACCAATCAGACCATTATGTTAGTGGCAAGAGGGAAGCCACTCTTCAGTAAAAGGCACATGACAGCCCACTTGGAGTTTGCCAAAAGGCACATGCAGACTCACAGACTATGAGAAACAAGATTATCTGGTCTGATGAAACCAAGATTTCCCACTTTGTCCTGAATTCCAAGCGTCATGTCTGGAGGAAACCTGGCACCATCCCTACGGTGAAGCATGGTGGTGGCAGCATCATGCTGTGGGGATGTTTTTCAGCGGAAGGGACCGGGAGACTAGTCAGGACCGAAAAAAAAAATGAATTCCCATGTTTATCATTTTGCAGGAGAATATCAGGCTATCTGTCCGCCAATTGAAGCTCAACAGAAGTGGGGTGACGCAACAGGACAACGACCCAAAACACAGAAGTAAATCAACAACAGAATGGCTTCAACAGAAGGAAATACGCCTACTGGAGTGGCCCAGTCAGAGTTCTGACCTCAACCCGATTTAAAATGCTGCGGCATGACCTCGAGTGGTTCACCAGACATCCTAAGAATATTGCTGAACTGAAACAGTTTTGTAAAGATGAATGGTCCAAAACTCCTTCTGACCGTTGTGCAGGTCTGATCTGCAACAACAGAAAACGTTGAGTTTATTGCTGCCAAAAGAGGGCCAACCAGTTATTAAATCCAAGGGTTCACATTTTCCCACCGTACACTGTGAATGTTTACACAGTGTATTCAATAAATACATGAAAATGTATAATTGTTTGTGTGTTATTAGTTTAAGCAGACTGTATTTGTATATTTTTGTGACATAGATGTAATTCCAAAGGGTTCACATACTTTTTCTTGCCACTGTATACTGTGTATGCATGTAAGACCGTAGGACCTAGAGGGGAAGAATAGGATTTGAGGTCAATTTTAAACACCAGACTGATCAAAGGTAGCAGGCAATACCATCCCTCCAGTGAGAACAAAATCTGTCTTTTGTGTAGCATTTGTGCCATAAATAGGCCCAGCATAACGCTACTACTGTCTGGTAACTGTAGCTTTTGTCAGTGTTATCAAGGCAACACACTGTTCTCCCGACCAAGTGCTTTTAGCGTTTTACTCAAGTTCATGGGATATATTAAGACATTCCATAGATAACTGTTCAGAAATGTTGACAATGGTTTTTGAGTAGGTGTGAAATAAGTGTGAATATGGCATCTTCTTACATACAGTACTTTATATTCTCAAGGCCAATCACTGTGCTTCAGACAGGAACAGTGCTTATGTCCAAAACAGTGGCAAAAAAGTAGAACATTTACAAGGGAAGAAAAAGCTGAGCAAATGAGGAACAAAAATGCATGTTTTATTCAGTTAAAAGTTTCTCCAAACAAGTGAAGAATAATTTACTCAAAGATACTTTTCTAAGAGTTAGTCTGGAGTGGTCTCAATCCGTGTAACTAACCAATAACCATACATGTCACAAAGGAAAAATCCTTTGAACAACAGCTTATCTATTTGTTTACTTAACATTTAACTAATTTATCCCAGATCCGGAGTGTTGGGTATACATCACTGGAGTATAAGTAACACATAAAATGGATTATAACTCTCCCAACAGCTTTTGCAACTTGCTAAATATTTTCTTTTCACAGCCAAGGTCCTCGAGGATAAATAAACAGAATAGTAAAGGAGAATCTAAACTTAATCTTTAATTGAGCTTCCAGCAGTCAAGAGCAACCTGTAGCCTGAAACACCTCAGCAGAATATACAACCCTGAGGTTGCTGTGCAGTGTCAGTGAATATCTCCACATTAAGATAGAGAAGAGGTCATCTGAATAAGTAGAATCTGATAAAACATTTATGACTTATGAGAAATCCCTGCCTCATGCCACTTATCCAGAGTGTGAGTGAGTGATGAGCACATTTATAATGGTACGCTGCCAATGAGTCATACTCCAGGGTTCAAAAGACTTTCTCAGTCTTCCGAAATGGTTGATCATTTACAGACGTCATATCCTCACACCTTTTAATCTCTTTGCTTTACCGTTTAGTTAGGGATTTGAGTTTACATTTACATTTACATTTAAGTCATTTAGCAGACGCTCTTATCCAGAGCGACTTACAAATTGGTGCTTTCACCTTATTTCAGCACCTTCCTGTGTGTGAAGCCCAATAAAGTTGTCAAGAAGGAACAGATGTCAATGTCTGACTCCCTAGTATCCTGTGGGCATCTTGATCCCGTTATTGCCCAAGGATCAACAAAGTGTAGGGAGGCCAGACCCTGTATTCATAAAGTGTCTCAGAGAATGAGTTCTGATCTAGGATCAGGTCCTCCCAGTTCATGTATGCATATTCAGTGGGATCTTAAAGGCAAAACTAAACTGAGCCTAAATCAGCACTCCTACTCTGAGATGCTTTATGAACACAACTCCAGGGATCAAGAACGTGTAAGGTTGACTGAACTCATTACCCAATTACTCTCAAATAGTGCCAGCGACTCGGCCCTGAAAAGTTGATGTTGACTTCAGAGGTTTGCCAGACAGTGAGCAGAGCACAAGCGCCATGAACTCTCTCTGAGGCATCATTGGAGTAATGAAGCAGAAATAATTGACTGGGTTGGTACCTGAGACAGTTTATGGTTTAGGTCTGTTTGACTTGGCTCGTCTGCACCTGAATCTATCAAAATTATCCCTGTAATCTTTTCTACTCGCTGACACTCTTTGGCTCTCATTTCCTCTACGTATCACGGACTTTGTCTCTTGTCTCTCTCCGTTCCCCAACAGTGGTCGAGCTGAACCACAGCCTGACCAGTGTGATCCCGGAGAGCGCCCTCCTCATCATCATCGGTTGGATCCTGGGCGGCATCATCTACGGGGCAGACAAGATGCAGACCTTCACCCTGACACCCACCGTCTTCTTCTTCTACCTGCTGCCCCAAGTCATCCTGGATGCAGGCTACTTCATGCCCAACAAGCTGTTCTTCAGCAACATGGGCGCCATCCTGGTTTACGCTGTGATTGGCACCTGCTGGAACGCTGCCACTGTGGGTCTCGGCCTCTGGGGGTGCTGGTTGGGCGGGGCCATGGGTAAGGCAGCCAACATGTTTGTCCCAAATGGCACCCCATTCACTATACAGTGGTACACTTCTTTTGACCAGGGGGTCCTGGTAAAAAGTAGTGACTATACAGGAAATAGGCTGTCATTTGGAACTGGCCCGACCAAAGTTTGAACTGATGATTGAAACTGGCATTTGTGAGGTCCTCAATCAGCAAGTTAACGGGTAATGTAGTTTAAAGGTCTGAGATCATTATACCTTTCACTCTGGGACTCTGCAGGTGATATCGACATTGGTCTCCTTCAGTTCCTGTTGTTTGGGAGTCTAATTGCTGCTGTGGACCCTGTGGCTGTAATTGCCGTATTTGAGGAGGTCCATGTCAACGAGGTCCTGTTCATCATGGTGTTTGGGGAGTCCCTCCTCAATGATGGTGTCACAGTGGTTTGTCTCACATTTTCATCCTCATT
Source organism: Oncorhynchus nerka (assembly GCF_034236695.1). Taxonomy (NCBI): domain Eukaryota; kingdom Metazoa; phylum Chordata; class Actinopteri; order Salmoniformes; family Salmonidae; genus Oncorhynchus; species Oncorhynchus nerka. The sequence goes on from NC_088397.1 coordinate 54,158,621, forward strand.
CAGCATTATTTGGCCATGTCCCAAATGACACCCAAATGGTGTGTCTCTGGACAGAAGAAGTTCAATATGTAGACTAAGAATAGGCCGCTGAATTAATGTTTACACTATAGTTTTTTGCCCACAAAATGTCCTCAACTTTTGAAATGTGTTGCTTTAGTGAACTTTATCATTGCAAAGATATACCCAATGAGTGAAGTACAAAGGCAATACACAAACTGCATTCCAAGGCAGGGCTCCTTGGCTGAACTGCATGCATCAGTCATGTGCTTCACTCTGAGAATGCTGTCCATTTGTACATAACAACATAAATCACAAACAAATAGACCAGGAATAATTATGTTTGTCCAATGGATAGACTACACCATTTATTCCATTGATTGTAACACAATAAAGCAGGGTATTCAAACTTTTTCAGCAGGGACCCCATTTTTTGGCCATCATTTCTGGGGATGCTCATTTTTTGGCCATCATTTCTGGGGATGCTCATTTTTTGGCCATAATTTCTGGGGATGCTCATTTTTTGGCCATAATTTCTTGGGATGCTCATTTTTTGGCCATAATTTCTGGGGATACTCATTTTTTTCTGGCGACACAACCCCACCCAAAATCTAATTACACAACGTTACATTCAGTCAATTTAGATTTTCAAATAACGTGAACTAATAACCTTCAATCCACTGCATTTTCAGCTTTCTAGGAGAACCAATACATACATTTACTCAATACAATTACATTTTTCAAATTATCTTTCTATATACCGTTTGTATATTGTCCCATATATATTATATAGTCCCCCCCCCTCCAAAATAAAAAATAAAGTTGCAATTTTTTAAAATGTAAATTCCCACCCCACTGCAATTCCACGACACAGACTTTAAACACCACTGCATTAAAGAACATACTGTTATATTGATTTGGTTGCATTTGACTCCCTAACCTCCCCACCTCCTCAGTGACCAGTCATCTTTATGTCCATGTTCCCTCAGGTGCTGTTCAATGTGTTTGATGCATTCGTGTCGCTGGGAGGGGCAGAAATTGATGCTGTAGAGATCATTAAAGGCATAAGTATGTAAGATCCACACACTTTTGCATCCCAACTGACTTTTTCCCTATTAAGTGCACTATATAGGGAATAGTGTGCCATTTGGGATGCACATTTTCAGCGTTGGATTCTCAGGCCAAATGCCAAGCCATTAACAACCCTGTCGTGTAATCAATAGTGACAACTTCTTGTGCCATCTTGAAGCAAACTGAAAGGGTAAAGCAACAAGCAGTAGATTATGTCATCTGTTTAACTAAAATGTTATGTATTCATGAAATAACCAATATCTTTGTTCACTGTTTGCCTCTCCATATGTCCGTCTTCCTCTTTCTCACTCCTCTTTCGCACTCTCATTCTCTCCCTCTACCATGTGTAGTCTCGTTCTTCGTGGTGGCATTCGGAGGCTCCCTGGTTGGTATTATCTTTGCTCTGCTGATCTCGCTCCTGACCAGATGCACAAAGAACATCCAGATCATCGAGCCAGGCTTCATCTTCATCCTGGGCTACCTCTCCTACCTGACAGCTGAGATGCTCTCGCTATCCGCTATCCTGTCGTAAGTGCTTCTGAGTGTTATGTTGATTTATTAGGCCAACAATAGCCTTTCCGTAAAGGGAGGTTCTATTCAAAACACAACCTAACATGATTTTTCCACTTGGCTGTAATCGATTTGGATATGTATTTCAGTTACTTAGTACAGTGCATCCAGAAAGTATTCAGACCCCTTTACCTTTTCCACCTTTTTTTTAATGTTACAGCCGTATTCTAAAATGGATAAAAACATTTTTTTTGTATCAATCGACACACCCTATAATGACAAAAGGAAAACAGGATTGTAGAAATCTTTTGCACATTCATTAAGAATAAAAAACAGAAATAACTTATTTACATAAGTATTCAGACCCTTTGCCATGAAACTCGAAATTGAGCTCAGTTTCATCCTGTTTCCATTGATCATCCTTGAGATGTTTCTGGAACTTGATTGGAGTCTACCTGTGGTAAATTCAATTGATTGGACATGCTTTGGAAAGGCACACACCTGTCTATATATGGTCCCCCAGGTGACAGACCCATGACAGACCAAAAACCAAGCCATAGTGTCGAAGGAATTATCCGTGGAGCTCCGAGACAGGATTGTGTCGAGGCACAGATCTGGGGAAGGGTACCAAAACATTACTGCCGCATTGAAGGTCCCCAAGAACACAGTGGCCTCCATCATTCTTAAATTGAAGAAGTTTCAAAGCATCAAGACTCTTCCTAGAGCTGGCCGCCCGGCCAAACTCAGCATTCGGGGGAGAAGGGCTTTGGTCAGGGAGGTGACAAAGAACCCGATGGTCACTCTGACAGAGCTCCAGAATTCCTCTGTGGAGATGGGAGAAACTTCCAGAAGGACAACCATCTCTGCAGCACTCCACCAATCATGCCTTTATGGTAGAGTGGCCAGACAGAAGCCACTCCTCAGTAAAAGGCAAATGACAGCCCGCTTGGAGTTGCCAAAAGGCACCTAAAGACTCTGACCATGAGAAACAAGATTCTCTGGTCTTATGAAACCAAGATTGAACTCTTTGTCCTGAATAACAAGAGGAAACCTGGCACCATCCCAAAGATGAAGCTATGGGGATGTTTTTCAGAGGCAGGGACTGGGTGACTAGTCAGAATCGAGGGAAAGATGAATGGAGCAAAGTACAGAGAGATCCTTGATGAAAACCTGCTCCAGAGCGGGTTCATGATCTAACAGGACAACGACCCTAAGCACCAAGCCAAGACAACACAGGAGTGGCATCAGGACTCTGAATGCCCTTGAGTGGCCCAGCGAGAGCCTGGACTTGAACTTGATCGAACATTTCTCGGAGAGACCTGAAAATAGCTGTGCAGCTACGCTCCCCATCCAACCTGACAGAGCTTTAGAGGATCTGCAGAGAAGAAGGGGAGAAACTCCCTAACTACAGGTGTGCCAAGCTTGTAGCGTCATACCCAAGAAGACTTGAGGTTGAAATCGCTGTCAAAGGTGCTTCAACAAAGTACTGAGTAAATGGTCTGAATACTTACGCTACCGTTCAAAAGTTTTAGAACACCTACTTATTCAAGGGTTTTTCTTTAATTTTACTATTTTCTACTTTATAGAATAAGACATTAAAACTATGAAATTAACACATATGGAATCATGTAGTAACCAAAGTGTTAAACAAATCAAAATATATTTGAGATTCTTCAAAGAGCCACCATTTGCCTTGATGACAGCTTTGCACACTCTTGGCACTCTCTCAACCTGCTTCACCTGGAATGCTTTTCCAACAGTCTTGAAGCAGTTCCCACATATGCTGAGCACTTGTTGGCTGCTTGTCCTTCACTCTGCGGTCCGACTCATCCCAAACCATCTCAATTTGGTTGAGGTCGCGGAATTGTGGAGTCCAGGACATCTGAAGCATCTGACGTTTTTAAATTTTTTAAATACATTTGCAAACATTTCTAAAAAGCTATTTTGGCTTTGTCATCATGGGGTATTGTGTGTAGATTTATGATGGGAAAAAAAACTATTTAATCCATTTTAGAATAAGGCTGTAATATAACAAAATGTGGAAAGAGTCAAGTGGTCTGAATGCACTGTATGTACAGTATGAGCCTTATAGAAGATTATGGTCCATAATCTTTGGGCCCTCTACTCACCATGAAATACGATCCATTTGCCTGCTGTGCCATAGGATCGTGTTTTGTGGCATCTGCTGTCAGAAGTATATCAATGCCAACATGGATGAGAGGTCGGTCACCACAGTACGATACGTCATGAAGGTGTTAGCCAATGGCTCAGAGACCATCATCTTTGTCTTCCTCGGCATCTCGGCCATAGATCCAGCTGTATGGGTTTGGAACACAGGCTTCATCCTCCTCACACTCCTCTTCATCTTTGTGTTCAGGTTCATAGGTCAGTTTTGATCTTTAGTATGATTTTGTGAAATCACTGCTGACTCCATTTCACTCTTCATAGGATGAACAATATTGTAGTTTGGAAGCTTAGGGCTGATTATAAACTTGCAATCCCTGTGTATGTAGCTCAGCATTTTACTCAAAGATTCTCATTCAAGGCTTCACATTACCAGCACTAACACTCTGTGTGTCTATGTATGTTTGTGTGTTTATATCACAGGGGTCTTTCTCCTTACCTGGATTTTGAACAAGTACCGACTGGTTCCCTTGGAGTTCATTGATCAGGTGGTGATGAGCTACGGTGGCCTGCGAGGGGCAGTTGCCTACGGCCTTGTGGCCATGCTGGATGAGAATAAGTTCAAAGAGAAGAATTTGATGGTCAGCACCACCCTCATAGTGGTGTACTTCACTGTCATGCTGCAGGTAAAATGGCTCATTTAAATGTAAAACTTCAGTCCATTGCGATTTCATTAGTTGTGGAAATGTTTTTCTTCCATAGTGTAATATGTCTTGACTTGAATAGACTGGCATATGTTAATTACCAGTTTACTATATATTCTTCTTCTTTGGTGCAGGGAATAACCATGAAACCTCTGGTCACCTGGCTGAAAGTGAAGAGAGCAGCCGTGACAGAACTCACACTAGCTGAAAAAATACAGAATAGGGTAAATATTTGGTTAGAAGTCTTTGTTGTTCATCAACCTGAGAATCAGATAACTAACCATACATCTCTCTTATAAATCCACAATGTAAAGTTTCACCTTTTGTTGTGTCAGATCTTCAGGGTCAGACCACAAAAGTCAAAACCCACCTCCAATATAGCTGAACCCTTATTTTACAAGGCAACAACCATTTAATCTAACAGTGTTGAAATTGGTTGACCTAAATATATTCTTGACAAAATAAATCCATGACTCACCATTCATTTTTATTTGTTCAGACCTTTGACCACATGCTTGTCGCCATAGAGGACATTTCTGGACAAATAGGACATAACTACATGAGAGACAAGTATTTGGACACTAACATCACATTATCAACTTCAATAAGTTATTATCATATTATAAGTACAATTTGAATTAATATATCACATACCATACCTTGAAAGACAGAACGTTAGCACAGATTTTTAGAATTTTATCCTTTTCCTATCTTCTCGTATCCTTCTAAGGTGGCATAACTTTGAGGAGAGGTGGTTGTGCTGGTTCTTGATGAAGCCCTCTGCCAGGAAATCCCGTGACTACATATTCAACATCTTCCACCAGCTCAACCTCAAGGATGCCATGAGCTATGTAAAGGAGGTAAGAGCAACTCACAAGGTCAGGGAAAGCCATGACAACTTAATACTGTATTTACAAACGCAATATATTGACCACCAAGATCACTGATCTACAGTAACATGAACAAATAAAGAAATTGGATGGCAGACCATGAAGTCTTCTTATGCTCCCACCATAGGGAGAACGCAGAGGCTCATTGGCGTTCGTTCGGAATGAGACCAAGGCCGATGTGGATTTCAATAAGAAGTTTCGTGCCAGTTTCTCTGAGATTATGCCTGACATCATGGCAGATAATATGGGACCGGATCATGTTCCACTCTCCTCTATCTTGTAAGCAACATTTCCTGACTTTAGGGTTCTGGTCATGTACTAAATAGGGACTAGAGTGTCACTTTTTATAATTTGCAGAATTCAGGGGAGAGGGATTTGTGATTTGTCATCTTTATCTGGATCCCAATTAGCTGATGCCATGATGACATATAATCTTTCTTTCTAATAGATTTAAGTAACTACTATTATTATACCACCAAATATGATGATTCAAAATAGAAACAAAAGCATACAGTAGCAAAAGCATGGTTAGTAGACACTAACTTTTTGTAGAGTAAGATCCTTCTCCTTGCTCCTCAATGTACTGTAACACTTGAAATACTGTAGGTCTGGTATGTTTTCAGTGTCTGCCCTCCAGTGGCCAGCTAAACAACAACAGTGTACATTTATATTTCTTCCCTTCTAGACAGGACATTGTGCCCTCTGTCTGCCTAGACATGCATGAGCAGGACCTGACGATGAGGGAGTCAGAGGACTTTAATGCACACCATCTACTGCAGCAGCACTTGTACAGAGGCAGGAAACAGGTATTAGAGCACTCACAAATCTTAGGGGCGGTTTCCCGGACATCGATTAAGCCTTGTCCTGGATTTAAAAACAAACTCAAAGGAGAATCTCAGGATTAGGCTTAATCTGTGTCTTAAACACCCCTCAATGTTGAGCAATTATCTTATCACCAAATCACTTATCATTAGTTTGCCACTGTCACTGGTTGCTTGTTTCATCGTATTAGTTTGTGTGCTAACAGGCCAGTTGTAATCCTTTTACCTTTTCTTTTTGTTGATACTGTACTCAAAGGGAAATCCCAATCTTTGGGAGCAAATGTATGGGGATTCTGTCTCCTAAAGCATCTCCTGCATCTTGTCAATCCACAATCAGCCATACACAGATTAAGATGGTCAGTTACCCTGTTCTCTTCCTCTCATTCCCTCAACAGCACAGACACAGGTACAGTCGGAGCAACCTCGAAACCAACAGGGATGAGAATGAGGTGCAAGAGATCTTCCAGAGAACAATGAGAAGCCGTCTAGAGTCATTCAAGTCAGCCAAAATGGGTGTCGCCCCTGCCAAGAAGATCCAAACCAAGCATCAAAAGAAAGATAAACCACAAAAGGTCAGGGGTGAAGGCACTTTTTCCCCCTTCCTCCATGTCCGACCTCATAGCCATCCTCTTATAGGCAATGTAATGTGTATGTTGTGTAATTTCATGTTATGTCATTTTTAGATGCCAAATGGAAACTCTTCGGATAAAAGTAAAAACCATCCTTATGGGGATAAAGGTACTTGCTCTTTGCTTTTCACTTCTCTTTTGCATTATATGAAATGGTTAAGGGGGGAAAGATGATTACTGATTACATTTGCTTTCTGCCATTTGGGCTTAGATACATCTGCATTAACCTAACGTAACAGGCGTGAAAGAAATGGCTCAAACTAGATCCCCCACATTTTGGTCTTGATGAGAATAAAACCTTTTAGGGGAAGGTTCTCTTCTGCACTGTTCATCCAATCTAGTAAATGTGGAGGAGTTAAGATGGAGTGTCACCTTGTTAACATCCAAAAACAGAAGTCGCGTCTAGGTCTGTGGCAGTCAGAACGTTTTTCAGACGGTTATTTTCATACAAAAGACTGCTGCTGATTCCAGCCTTTGGAACATCTACATTTAAAAAAGGCTAATAAATCAATGTAATGTACACCACCACAATGAATCCATTATTTATTTTAGGTCGGTCTAAAGAAACATTATGATATGATGAAAATGTATGGAAACCATGTGTTTGATACCATTCCACTGATACCGGTCCAGCCATTACCACAAGCCCGTCCTCCCCAATTAAGGGGCCACCAACCTCCTGTGGTATGCATAATAATACAGTCCCACTCAAAGGCGATTAGTAGAATTTGTTTAATTTTGGAGAATAGGCTAGACTAATTACCAAAGACATCGTTAATCCGTTTTTTATTTTAAAAATTCTGCCCTTTGTAATATGCGGTAGGCAATGTATTGTATAACGGCCCAATAATTATTTAAACAAAATCATTTGGGCTGGGCTCAAATTGGCCTAGGCGTATGGATAAGCTCTAATATGCGGATGCGTGTTTTGAATTAATCATCACCTTAGAAAGCGCTGTCGACTTCGTTGTTAGGCTTTGAAACAACATCCACAGCAACCATTTTTCCACTCAGTTTCAACCTGTTGTTGAACTTATTTCTTCAAATTGATCAATCACAGTGAGGTGAGTGTTTTAAAAGCACAATACTATTTTGATAAGTGTTTGATGTGATTTTCAATTGCATTTGCATTGATGTCAGGGTGGTTAGAGCACGTGTTAAACTCATTCCATGGAGCGTTGAGTGTCTGCAGGTTTTCACATCTCCCTTGGACTTGATGAATTAAGGTCACTGATTAGTAAGGAACTCCCTTCACCTGGTTGTCTAGGTCTTAATTGAAAGGAGAAAACAAAAACCCACAGACACTAGGCTCTCTATGGAATGAGTTTGACACCCATGGGTTATATGGACATTAGAGTCCTGCGTGCCAGGCCGTTAGCGACCTAATGGTCGTTAGCGAGTTGGGTACTACTAAGCATGTCCAGAGTGCATAAGAGGAAATGACCCCTATTCAACAGTCAAGTGTAATTTTACTGCAGTCATGACTCATTACCGCCGGTGTGGTGGTAATACTGACTGTCACTGCAACAGCCCTAGTCTCATCACAGGCTCTCGCTTCCATTTCCCCTGAAAACCAGAACATACGGTTGTTGACAAGCCCGCAGAGGCTACCCCTGCATAAATGAACAACATAATTTCACTGTTTTCTGATTGTCTGTTTCGCTCTGCCTCCAGATTTGGAGTTTTCTGAAGGAGACTGTGGCTCTGGTGGCGAGGCTGCTGGCGATTTATTCCCCATGAGGGCCTATAGAGTAGAAGGTAAGAGTCTTCTTCACATCAACTCAAGACTAATGAAACCAACCAATTTAAACATGCCAAAGCCACACTAAAACCATTTAGTTACTAACACTAATCTCACCTCAGAGACCTTTCAGTCAGTTAAATCAATTCCATTAATTCTATCCCTTCTGGTGTAGCTGGAATAGTGAACCCAGCCTTCATGGCAGAGATGGACCCCATGGACAACATGCAACAGATCCCACATGTAGTACTTCTTCCACAAACTTTGAACTCCTTTGACACCTAACCCTGGGTCCTGGTCGTGACCCCAGTTGCCAAAGAATCAAACATTGCACCTGCTCGTTGACAAAACATTTACTAGGGCATGTTTTCTTTGCTGTGCAGTTGTTTAACCATAGTTCTGTATCCCCAGACAAAACATTCCAGGTCCAGTAACCCTTGTGCTCTCCAAAAAAGGCTTTAAGTCTTGACTGAGCTCTTCCCTCTTCTTAGTGTATGTTTGGTTGTAGGTTAGGTTTTTTAAAGGAAAGGGAACTGTGCTGTATATAACTCCATCGTAACACATGAGGATCATCATGAGTCCAACACCAAATAAGAATGTTGGACATTTGACCTTGCCATCCAAATCCATGGTAAATTCTGACCCGGTTTACCTGACAAAACCAATCCCTCAAACAATCCAGGATTTTCCTGGCTTGCTCACATTCCATGTAGGCTGACAGTAAAAGAAAGTTCAGTCACACTTTATTTGGATAGTCCCATATAGATAATCTACGGCTGGTCATATTATTTACATTTTAGTCATTTAGCAGATGCTCTTATCCAGAGCAAGTTACAGAGTTACAGTGCATTCATCTTCAAAACGCTAAGAGGGGCAAGCACATATCACAGGCATAGCAAGTACATTTTTACTCAGTAAAGTAGGGTGGGTGTCAGAAGGGGGGGAAGGAGAAAAGTATCTAAGTGCCATCCGCATAGCAATGATAGGAGAGACCATGTGAGGATATGAAGGAGCTCCTCCTGACCGGCTTAGCTGTCCACAGCCCTGTTCTGTAAACTTGCAATGATTCACTCAGCCACGGAGCAGGAGGGGCTGGGAGGAAAGGGGACAGTGCGAGTCATAAGATGCGGAAAGGGAGGAGGGTAGGGCCGACGAGGCAGAATCAGGAGACAGGAGAGAGAAGGATTTAGCAGAAGGGAGAGATGGTAGAATAGAAGAGGAGAGAGTAGTGGGAGAGAGAGAGCGAAGACCATGACCATTTGGGTAGGGGCTGAATGGCTAGGTTTGGAGAAGAGAGTAGTGGGAGAGAGAGAGCGAAGACCATGACCATTTGGGTAGGGGCTGAATGGCTAGGTTTGGAGAAGAGAGTAGTGGGAGAGAGAGAGCGAAGACCATGACCATTTGGGTAGGGGCTGAATGGCTAGGTTTGGAGAAGAGTGTAGTGGGAGAGAGAGAGCGAAGACCATGACCATTTGGGTAGGGGCTGAATGGCTAGGTTTGGAGAAGAGGGTAGTGGGAGAGAGAGAGCGAAGACCATGGCCATTTGGGTAGGGGCTGAATGGCTAGGTTTGGAGAAGAGTGAGACAGCAAAGGAAACAAAGAAGTGATCAGATACCTGGGGGGTTGCAGTGAGATTAGTAGAAAAATGAGGTCAAGCATATTGCCTGCCTTGTGAGTGGGAGGGGACTGGGAAAGGCTGAGGTCAAAAGAGGCAAGGAGGGGAAAGAAAGAAATCGAAGGCAGATGTCGGGGAGGTTGAAGTCGCCAAGTATGAAGAGCGGCGAGTCATCACCAGGAAAACACCATATCAAGGTGTCAAGCTCATTGAGGAACTCTCCAAGGGCACCTGCAGGGGATAGATGACAACAATGTTAAGCTTGAGTGGACAAGTGACAGTGACAGCATGGAATTCAAATGAGAACAGGTGAGTGAGGGAGAAAAAAGAACATTTCCACTTCGGAGAAATGAGTAGCCCTGTGCCACCACCGCGACGACCAGATGCTCTCAGACTTTGAGAGAAAACATAGTCAGATGAAGAGAGAGCAGCTGGAGTAGCAGTGTTCTCTGGGGTGATCCATGTCTCCGTCAGGGCAGAAAAGTCAACGGACTGAAGTGTACCATAAGCTGAAATAAACTTGCCGTTCTTGACTGACGATCGGCAGTTCCAAAAGCTGCCAGAGACCAGGAATTGCACATGGATTGCGCGTGCAAGGTACACTAAATTAGAATGGTTGCAACCAAGGGGTAGGGAGAGTCTTTGAAGCCTACAAGGAGAGGAGTGTACAGGTATAGAACACACAGTTGCCAAAGCCACAAAAGAGCAAAATGAGATCGGAAAATAACTAGGTAAGATACTGAAGTGAGAGTGTGGTGTGGGAGCCTTCCTATCTTTCCTTCCTTTAATAACTATGCAGATCAACAAGGCAGAACAGTCTTAGTTTTGAGACGAGACCACCACTGACACGACCACAGCTTACAGCTGCCACTGAGAAAACAGAGGAGACTGAGGAGATTGAACAAACTATACTGTAAGTTGATAAGCAACTGCTTGCTAAGGTTACAGTTAGGGTTAGGTTTGGAATAACCGTTAGGGTAAGGGTTAAGGTAAAGATTTGGGTTAGGATAAGGTTAGAGCTAGGGTTAATGGATAGTTGAAATGTTGTTGATAGTTATTGAACATCTACTTGGGACAATCCAAATAAAGTGTTACCAAAAGTGTAACGACACACCATATTTAAGTTCATAGAATGAGACCAAACAAGCAAGTTTATTCAGACTGTCATTTTTGTGACCTCATGTCCTCACCCTTTAATGTGATCAAATTATGTCGATTTTTTTTGATGATAAAGAATATAAAGCACTTTATATGACAGTAATTTATTGAGAGGATGACATAATCTAATGCAATTTTAATAATTGAAATGCTGTCAATCACTTTGTGTTTTTTTTCCATTTGTTTGAGAGATGTGTAGCCATTTTTGGGGTCAAGATGTGGTTGGTGTTGAGAGATTGGATTTTACAGATGTAAATGTCACTTGTATAGTAAAGAAATAACCTATTTATTCACCAATAAAGTTTATTGGTTACCTGTATCGTGTATCAGTCTGTTCAGCTTTGCATTAGACTAATCTAAGCAGACTATTGTTTCATGGGAGACATATCATTCAATAATTAACTTACAATGGTGTCACTCATCATAGCCAGGAGTTGTACCACAATGACTCTGTTACGGTAAACGTGTGAAAACTGTAAATCTATAGATTGCCAGTCGCAGTGGTAAATCAGGAAATCTTTTCGATTTACCAGTGAGACAGAGAATTCAGACATTTATCGGGGAATCTATACATTTTCCATTTTTATACCTTTACTATAACATCCCCATTGAGAGATGCCCTAACAATAGCCTCTAGAATAAACCTGTTACACTCACACCTCCCTCAAACTTACAGGTTAGCTGCAGTGAATAAACAATGATTTGAAATCTTATATTTGGCAATACACATCATGAATTAGTTCATATGAATAAACAGATCTAAAATGTACAAGGGTCCAAGGAATGTGCAACAAAATACAGCAGCAATTAATTACTTTCATTTTGAACTTGAGGATCAGAACAAAAAAGTGACAGAGATGAACAGATGGTACTGAAACTGGCACAGATGTTGACCAACTTTCTAAGGGAAATCAGGCTCAGCAGAATGTCATTGGTATAATACAGTAATGGTAACATGGGCCCTGGTCAAAAGTAGTAAACTATAAAGGGAATAGGTGTCACGCCCTGGCCATAGAGAGGCTTTTATTCTCTATTTTAGGTAGGCCAGGGTGTGACTAGGGTGGGCATTCTAGTTTCTTTATTTCTATGTTTTCTGTTTCTATATTTTGGCCAGGTATGGTTCTCAATCAGGGACAGCTGTCTATCGTTGTCGCTGATTGGGAATCATACTTAGGCAGCCTTTTATCCTTTGTATTTTGTGGGTAATTGACTTTGTTAGTGGCACTATAGCCCTAGTAATCTTTATGGTTGTTTCTTTGTTTCTTGTTTTGTTGGCGACATTTACATAAATAAAGGAAAATGTACTCTCACCACTCTGCACCTTGGTCCGGTCATTTCCACAACGACGTCCGTGACAATAGGGTGCAATTTGGGATGCAGCCATTGGTCTACATAGAGGACCAGTCAGTCAATCCTCCTGGATAACATTTCAAGCCGCAATGTACAACTTACATCACTGTTAAAATCCTAAAACACACTGACTAGATTCACATTCATTCATTTTCAACAAACCCTATTTCCATCATTTGCATTAGTGCTTATAGGGATAGAAAAGGGAAAGATATTTTGAGGATCCATAGGCAGGAATCCGCAGCGGTCCACCCATTAAGAAGTTAGAAAAAAAAACAATAATAATAATAATATACACTACCGTTCAAACGTATGGGGTCACTTAGAAATGTCCTTGTTTTTGAAAGAAAAGCACATTTTTCATCCATTAAAATAACATTGAATTGATCAGAAATACAGTGTAGACATTGCTAATGTTGGAAATTACTATTGTGGCTGGAAACGGTTGATTTTTAATGGAATATCTACATAGGTGTACAGAGGCCCATTATCAGCAACCATCACTCCTGTGTTCCAATGGCACGTTATGTTAGCTAATCCAAGTTTATAATTTTAAAAGGCTAATTGATCATTAGAAAACCCTTTTGCAATTATGTTAGCACAGCTGTAAACTGTTGTCCTGATTAAGGAAGCAATAAAACGGCCCTTCTTTAGACTATTTGAGGGTCTGGAGCATCAGCATTTGTGGATTCAATTACAGGCTCAAAATGGCCAGAAACAAAGACCTTTCTTCTGAAACTCATCAGTCTATTCTTGTTCTGAGAAATGAAGGCTATTCCATGCGAGAAATTACCAATAAACTGAAGATCCTATACAATGCTGTGTACTACTCCCTTCACAGAACAGTGTAAACTGGCCCTAACCAGAATAGAAAGAGGAGTGGGAGGCCCTGGTGCACAACTGAGCAAGAGGACAAGTACATTAGAGTGTCTAGTTTGAGAAACAGACGTCTCACAAGTCCTCAACTGGCAGCTTCATTAAATAGTACCCGCAAAACACCAGTCTCAACGTCAACAGTGAAGAGGTGACTCCGGGATGCTGGCCTTCTAGGCAGAGTTGCAAAGAAAAAGCCATATCTCAGACTGGCCAATAAAAAGAAAAATATTAAGATGGGCAAAAGAACACAGACACTGGATAGAGGAACTCTGCCTAGAAGACCAGCATCCCGATTTGCCTCTTCACTGTTGACGTTTGGACTGGTGTTTTGCTATGTAGATATTCCATTTAAAAAATAAAATGTTTAAAAAAAAGCATTTTCCAGCTACAATAGTAGTACATTTACAATTACAATAATAGTAAATTTACAACATTACCAATGTCTACACTGTATTTCTGATAATTTTGATGTTATTTTAAAATGGACACAAAAAAAATGAATTTCTTACAAAAACAAGGACATTTTTAAGTGACCCCAAACTTTTGGACAGTAGTGTATGTGTCTAGATCTTCTCTCGGGTGACATTTCTAATGGTGGCCCTAGTGAATATATCTGTCTTGAGTCAATCATGTACTAAGTGTGTGTGTGTCTTACATTCTGTTTGGAGACATTCTTCTTTTTTCACAAAGACAGATTTGATTCACCTTCAACCCTGTACTTGAATCTCCTGGAATTGCATTTAGTATTACAATGATGGTGGTGTTGGTGGTGATGATGATTACAATGACGAAGAAAACCATTTTTTCCCTTCTCTAAACCTTGGCACAAACAGAAGGGTAGTATTACATGACAGCTACTCTCCTCTGATGCTATTGTACATCATAGTATCTTAATGTGTGAAGGTGTTTTACTTGATAGTCTGTAATTTGTAAGTCGCTCTGGATAAGAGCGTCTGCTAAATGACTTAAATGTAAATGTAATTTTTGATTCTGAATGGATATGTTGTTATTAATATATAATTATTATTTAACTTGTATGTATAAGATGAAATACCCTATGTATGTATTACAGAGTATGTTTGTAATATAACATGTGGGTGGCAGGTGTGCTAGCGGTTAAGAGCATTGGGCCAGTAACCAAAGGCCGCTGATTCGAATGTTTGAGCTGACTGGGTGAAAAATCTACCAATGTGCCCTTGAGCAAGACACTTAACCCTAATTGTTCCTGTATGTCGCTCTGGATAAGAGTGTCTGCTAAAATGTCAAAATGTGAGATGAGATCGTGACCCTTTAGGTCAGAGTTCAGTCTGTAGCGTCATTCCAAACCAGTACATCACCTCTGACCCTTTGATGTCACTGGTATTTATTCACAATATGTACCGTATAGCAATTTTTGTCAGAGTTGATATTTATTATGCTTATACTGTGGGATCTGTCTGTGAATGGGAGGTGAATTGCATTGGGCAGGCTTTTGTTCCAAGCCTAGCACTAAACACACCCGATTTAACATATCAACCTCTCATCAAGGCTTTAATAAGCTGTATCATGTATACTAATGCTGATATGTAACTTACTAAGCATGCACACCCTATGGCTCTCCAAGACCAGGATTGACCACCCCTGGCTTGGGGAGTGTGTGGGGGTCTGGGTTAAACCAAGTATGGCTCTCTGTTTTTAAAGTTTATGACTGCTTGCATGTATTACATTCCTCTGACCCAGATGCTATTGTAGCAGTTGTTGCACTTTGACTATATTAAGTTAAGAGACTCCCGACTGCAAATCATAATGTCATCACAGTAAAAGGGAACGGCAATGGTAGTCTATTTGTCTCCCTTCCTGCTCTCTTCCTCTGACTCTCTCCCTCTATCTGTGAGGATGGGATACTGATCCAAGCACTATGAAACTGACATGTCTGTGGGAACTGAAAGACTGAAAGATTGTAATACAGTTTGACGTGATTTGACTGAAGCAATACATTTGGCTACTTTGGGTGTTAAGTGACTTTGGTAGACTTTGGGGGCCTTGAAAAGCACTTATAATAAAATGTATTATGCGTTTGTTTCTGATGACACTGGAGAGCTTTGTGCATTAGAGCTAATAATGTACCATGCCAGGTAGGGGAGTGCATTTCACTGCTCCCCGCGTCACCACAAATCTCTGTTTTAACTAGTCATAAATGTTTATATACAACATATTTATACAGTAGAAATCATGTTTGAGCCAGAAATTCAAACACAGTCTAATTTTAGTCAGTGGTAATATTTCATATATTTGAGTCATTTAGCATACACTCTTATCGAAAGCAACTTACAGGAGCAATTAAGGTTAAGTGCCTTGCTCCAGGGCACATTTAAAAATTATTCACCTTATCAGCTTCGAACCAGCGACTTTTAGGTTACTGGCCCAACGCTCTAACCACTAGGCTACCTGCAACCCAACTTTTTCTAATTTGAACTTTTTCAATAATTAATAATAATTATTGATAATTAATTCTATGATGACTGAAAACACAACCGTGGTTGGAAAGCAATCATTGTAAACAAAGTGACATGGCAGGCTGTTTAGCTCTTGCATTTGCTTTCTTTGGATTTGTGGCTACATCTCATTATTGTAATCCTTATTTGAACATTCGATGCGGGTTGTTGCGGTAAACTGAGTGTATTAATTGGAGAGAGTTTCTATGCACTTTAGCCTCATTCTATGCATGCACATAGCCATATCCAGACAACTCCGATATGAAGTGTTTTTTCTCAAAGTTGCCGGATGTCACATGACCTACTTATGTCAGTGCACTCTTAACAACTTAAGCATTAGGAAACTTCTATTTGATTAAATAAACCTCACCTTGCAAATAAGCTATTCATTTAGTTGTTTACCAAGTTAGACACTCTTATTGACCTTCATACAAAAAGTAATTGTTTGGTAGGCGAAACAACGAAAAATACGACACTTGCTGGATGGCTTTGCTGGATGGCGACTGAGTTTCCGCTGAGTTGGGCCTCCCTCTTCCGGTGCAATCGGGTGCACCCTCTGACACAATCTAATATCGTCTCTATGGCAGGAACTGATCAATGGACTGACCAATGGCAGGCACTAATGGGCGTTTCCTGATATCAAGGAACGCCCATATGAAGAAACTCCGAGAATTACGCCATATTTCAAAAATACCAAAACATATCAACAATGAAAGGGAAAGGCATTTACGAAACAGAATAATAATAACGTTTAAAGAGTTATGTCCCGGTTGAGGCAGGGATTTTCATTCCACTGTATGGATGTACTAGCTAGCTAACGTTATATTTCTGAAGTATTATTTGACTAGTATCGAGGTCGAGGAAGGGTTTGCCTGATTGATGCTTATCTAGCCAACTCGCTTATTTGCTTCGACAGAGATTGTTGTTAAAACATATGGCTCATTGCGTGGAATGGGCATATTATTCCAAGCTGACAAGTTAACTCTCTGTCTTGTTAGTAAACCTCATGTGGATGTTCATACTCCTAGCTAAGTTGGCTGGCTAGCTAGAGAGTCTGTTCACTAACGTTAGCGCTCGCTAGCAAGAGACCGCTATCATGAGTTGGTTCAGATCTACCCAGCTGTCAAGCTTTGCCAAACAATCTTTGACAACAGCTCAGAAATCCATCGACCGAGTTCTTGACATTAAAGAAGACGAACGGGGCGACACAGTGATAATGCCTTATGGCGGTAGGTGAAGTAACGTTAGCTAATCTTATAGTATAACTGTGTACTGCTGTCATTGGTTGTTTTGTGATTTAATACACAACCATTTGCGTCTGAGTATTATTCCTGAATTGATGTGATTACCAATGAAAGTGAAACACTAGCTAGTCTTCGTGATAAGGAAACTATGATGAGCCGGTGTCTAATTTACCCAATAAAATAAATATGAAATATGCTTTGGTGTCTGACTGCTATATGCCCTTATCTTCTGGCCATTTACCAACAAGGGCTACAACCTGTTTTCCCGTTAGATCTACAAGGGAAGACGCCATTGAGCGGTGGATGGGGGTTGACACAATGGGAATCTCCTCCAGAGGAGTGTGTAACAACTCTCCCTCTGTCATCAGAAGCCATCACGACCGCTGTCCCCCGCACGGTTGTGGATGAAACAGAAAACGTCTTCAATGCTTTTCTGCCCCCAGGAGAACTGCAGGGTGTCATGAATATCCAGATTGTATCTGTGCCACCCACAGGTGGCTACAGGAGAAGGATGATGAGAACAGGGAGACTATGGTTAAGGACGATGTGGACCCTCACAAGCCAGGGATGAAGGAGACCAACAGACTTGAAGAACAGGAAGCTGATGAGAACCTGACAGAGTCCAAAAGTCAATGGTCTTCCTCAGAAATCGTCCTCGTTCAGACACCAGACCCTCCAGTCTTGGCTCAGGGTGATGCTCATAATGACACTGACAGTCCACTAATCAGTGAGAGTTAGGTAGAATCAACTGTAGAGGATACAACTGCTGTTTCTGAGGATGCACAAACAGAACAACCATTCACTCCCTCAGACACTCAACCTGATGATGATGTTGTTGACACTTCTGAACCCCTCAGCAACACTGAACTGGAGTCCCCCTTCGACTCTTTCCCTACCACACCCCCTAAGGAAATCCTATTGGAGCCCAAAGTCCCCAAAATGGAGGACAAGCAGAGCAAAGCACCCTCCCTGAAATCAGAGGACAGACAGAGCAACACCCCCTCCCACTCATGTCAGCACATTCTCCTCAGGCACCTCCACCACTAGTGACATAGAGGTTTTGGACCATGAAAGTGTGCAGAGTGAGAGCTCGGCCAGTTCCAGGCAAGAGACTGCAGAGGCCAAGGCAGGCCTCCACCTGATTGCAGGGTTCTTTCCAGCTGCTCTCAACATCTGCCTGTGGAGACTTCTCCTGCCTGGAGGATTACGCCAAGCTGACCGAGAGCTGCGGCTCCTCCTCCGATGCCTTTGAGCGCATCGACTCGTTCAGCATGCAGTCTTTGGACAGCCGCAGTGTCAGTGAAGTCAACTCTGACGATGAGATCCCAGGGAACCGGACGCTGGCGTCTGTCACCGCAGGACCCATGCCCTCACCTCCTGTCATAGTTGTGACCCCCACACAGGTACGGAAGGAGGAGAAACAGGAAGAGGAAGAATAGGAGGTGCTAACAGAAGCAATGAAGGATCAGTCTCTGAATAAGAATGAGATGGAGGAGAGTGGTCGCAGTGCCACGCCTGTTAATGGCGAGAATCCTGAGGACGTAGAGGAACAGCAGCCCCCCACCAATTACAGAGGAGAAAAGAGGAGTGTCAACTTGTCAGATTCTAGGGCTTCAAAAGGTAATACAGTGGTCCACAACATGACCTTTGCAACTTGAAACACCACTTTTTAAAAACAGTGTGTGTTGTGTCAATGTGCATGGGTTTGTGTGACTTTAAATACCAACTCATAGAGAGCAGAATCGTGGCACTGTTGGGCAGTCATGTTCATATACCAAAGTACAGTGCATTTGGAAAGTATTCAGACCCCTTTCCTTTTTCGACATGTTACGTTACAGCCCTGGTCCAAATTGGATTAAATAAAATAAAAAGAGCTGGCTGCCAGGCCAAACTGAACAATCGGGGGAGAAAGACCTTAGTCAGGGAGGCGACAAAGAACCTGATGGTCACTCAGACAGAGCTCCAGAATTCCTCTGTGGAGATGAGAGAACCTTCCAGAAGGACAACCATCTCTGCACCACTCCACCAATCAGGCCTTTATGGTAGAGTGGCCAGACGGAAGCCACTCCTCAGTAAAAGTCACATGACAGCCTGCTTGGAGTTTTCCTAAAGGACTCTCAGACTATGAGGAAGCAAGATTATCTAGTCTGATGAAACCAAGATTTAACTCTGGCCTGAATGCCAAGCGTCACGTCTGGAGAAAACCTGTCACCATGGATCAGGATCAAATGAAAGATTAATGAAGCAAAATAAAGAGAGATCCTTGATGAAAACCTGCTCCAGAGAGCTCAGGACCTTCCAAATACCCTATGCACACAGCCAAGACAACGCAAGAGTGGCTTGGGGACAAGACTGAATGTCCTTGAGCGGCCCTGCCAGAGCCCAGACTTGAACCCGATTTAACATCTTGAGAGACCTGAAAATAGCTGTGTAGCGACGCTCCCCATCCAACCTGACAGTGCCTGAGAGGATCTGCATAGAAGAATGGGAGAAACCACCAAATACAGGTGTGCCAAGAGGACCCAAGAAGACTCAAGGCTGTAATCACTGCCAAAGGTGCTTCAACAACGTACTGAGTAAAGGGTCTGAACACTTATGTAAATGTAATATTTCATATTTTTTTGTTTATACATAAAAATAACATGTTTTTGCTTTGCCATTATGGGGTGTTGTGTGTAGTAGATTGCTGAGAAATCCATTTCAGAATAAGGCTGGAAAATAACAACGTGGAAAAAGTCAAGGGGTCTGAATACTTTCCTAATGCACTGTAAATGGTTGCTCCACCTCAAAGCACAAGAAAGGATTTTGGTAACCATCTCAGATTGTTCATTAATTGTTCCTGTTGGAAACGGATTGGATTGGCATTCCTGCAAAACAATTGTGTTGAAATATAATTTGATAAATTTGGACCAAACTTATTTTTTCTAACAATGAGTCAGACACAAGGAATCTGACAGTCATGGACCCCCCCCACGCTAATCCTACCCCAACTATGAGTACAAAGTATCAGTTCTCTACATTTGACATAATCGACAGGTAGTATGGAGCTGTGGCTCGGAGTATTGTTTCTTCATCATATGTAATGTATTCTCGGAATTTGAGGATGTTTTATTTTTCCCTTGTTCAGATAAATTAGTAATTGAAGTTAGGTTTATGTCCCATCCTACGTCCTGATATTACCAGGTTCTGACCAGTAGATGGTGCTGTTCCAGGTGATGTTAAATGGATAGGCCTAGTTCACCCTAATTACAAAATTACATTTGTTTCCATACCCTGTAAGCAGTTTATGGACAAGGTATGACAGCAATCCATGCTTTGGGTTTGTTGTCATCAATAAGAACAATCATTGAGTTACACAATACATTTTTACGGATGTAAATTATAATATACTATAGGTACTATTGCCTTGCATTGGATTTATGGTACAAATGCTAGAAAGTTAGTACTTGAAACAGTAGACAACAAAACCAAAGAATGGATTGCTTTCGTACCTTGTCCATTTAACTGCTTACAGGATAAGGAAACCAATATGTGATTTTGTAATTTGGGTGAACAAGGCCTATCCCTTTCACATAATCTGGAACAGCACCATCTAGTGGTCAGAACCATATAATATCAGGATGTAGGATGGGTGATAAACCTAACAACTTCAAAGACTAATTTATCTGAACAGGGGGAAAAAACATCACCATATTCACTGAGAATACACTACATATGATGAAGAAACAATACTCAGCCGTGGCTCCATACATAGAAAACTTATAGTCTATACTCATTGTTGAGGTGGGATTGGTGTGAGGGATCAGTGGGTGTCTTTGGACCTTTTCTTTGGATTCGCCATGGCTTACACATTGTTAGGAAAAAGTTTGGTCCAAATGAAATGTATTTATTGAATATTATTATAGGAATCCTTATCCTTTCAATTAAAGTGGACAATTAGCTTAATTTCTCAGAGATAAAATGATATTTCAACAAAATAATGTTGCAGGAATGCTAATCTTAGCTGTTTCTAACTACAGACACGGAACAATCTGAGATGGGTGTCATGGCTTGCTGAAATGACATGGATTGACCCTGTCGACACAAAGCATTCCCCAAACCATCATGCATTAAGCAATGTGCTCCTCTATTTGAAAAACATTCTCGGTGGAAACTGAAAATGAAGTTGTCCTTTGAAAGCGAGTCTAGAAACAAGGTACACTATCAGTTTTATTCATTCACTGAGTGAATTCCCTGTGACGTTCCTATGTGGACTTTTTTGTAGGTAATTGATGAGATGTCAAACTGCCTTGAGAAGAGGGAGTTACAGCTGCTGACAATCAGCGAAGACAAGGCAAGGCTAGAGGAAGAGTGTGACAACCTTAAACAGTGTGTATCAACATCTTGACATTGGGTAAAATCCAGGTTTGAAAATGCCATGTAAGAGCAGAAAGGAGCATTCTCTAAACGAACCAATGGAAATATACTGAACAAAAATATAAACACAACATGTAAAAGAAAGTGTTGGTCCCATGTTTCCTGAGCTGAAATTAAAGATCACAGATCACAAGTTGTCAGAAACGATCTCAGGAAAGCTCATTTGCGTGCTCGTCGTCTTGGCCTGACTGTAGTTCGGCGTCGTAACCGACTTCCGTGGGCAAATGCGGACAGATTGCGTGTATGGCGTTGTGTGAGCAAGCAGTTTGCTGATGTCAACGTTGTGAACAGCGTGCTGCATGGTGGCGGACAACGAACCCAATTGCATTTTAGTTATGGCAATTAGAATACCGCGTGATGAGATCCCGAGGCCGATTGTCGTGCCATTCATCCGCCGCCATCACCTCATGTTTGCATGGTCTGCATACTCACCAGACATGTCACCCATTGAGCATGTTTGGGATGCTCTGGATCGACCTGTATGACAGCGTGTTCCAGATACCGCCAATATCCAACAACTTTGCACAGCCATTGAAGAAGAGTGGAACAACAGCAACAGTCTGATCAACTCTTTGCGAAGGAGATATGTTCCATGGCCCTGCATGAGGCAAGTAGTTGACAGACCAAATACTGTTTTTCAGATCCATGCCCCTACTTTAAAAAAAGATATCTGTCACCAATAGATGTGTATCTGTATTCCCAGTCATGTGAAACCTATAGATTAGAGCCTAGTTATTTTATTTCCATTGACTGATATCCTTATATGAACTGTAACTCGTCAAATCTTTGAAATAGTTGCATTTTGTGTTTTATATTTTTGTTCAGTTGCAGTCCTCTTGGTTTTGTCAATGGGAGGGTATGTATGGTGTTTGGATAAGGATGGTCCTTTGTGAGACTGAGGAGTCTCTGTGTGTGTCGCAGTGAGGTGATTGGTCTTACGGAGGAGAGTTCCAGTGTTCAGTCTCTGAAGGAAGAGTTCACACAGAGCATCGCAGACACCGAGAGGAAAGCCCAGCTAGCATGCAAGGAGAGAGACATTGCCAACAAGGTAAAACAAGCTAAGAACTAACACACTGCCTAAGAACTCATTTAAGATCATTGTCATATATCTAACTGAACATTAGTGACAATGATAGTCACAATGCAAAAAAAGCCTTCTTCAAGCATCGTCTCAAGTCTTTTTACTGTTATGTTTACTCCATAGGAGATTAAGGGGATGAGGGAAGAGCTGTCCACCAGACTATGGAGATCCTCAGAGAGAAGGAGAAGCAGATCTGCTTGAGGAGGGTGAGAAGCTGTCCAAGCAGCAGCTGCAACACTCCAACATCATCAAGAAGCTGCGTGTGAAGGAGAGTGAGACTAAAATCACCAAACAGAACAAGATGCTTAAATAGCAGGAGGAAGAGCTCGAACACCTACAGCAGGTCAGGGGAAATATATAAAAAAATGTTGAATTTTATAGAAAAGTTGCAAATACTTTGCGGTCATCAGAAGTGTGTCCTGATCCTGAATGCCCATTAGTATCTAACCATGCCTGGTCGTGTGTGTGTGTCTCCAGCTTTTGATGGGAAGGAGGAGGTGGAGAAGCAGCACAGGGACAACATTAACAAGCTGAACATAGTGGTGGAGCGCCAGGAGAAGGACATGACCAATCTCCAGAATGACTCAGAGGAACATCAGGAAAACAATAAGAGCCTGCAGGCTGCCCTCGACAACTCCTACAAGTAAGAATACATACTTCACACAAATAATAACTCTACTTTTCCAACTCCTGCTTCGGATGTGCTTGTCATTTAGAAATCCCACAAAGACATAACATTCTGATGGTAAAGATGGTCACAGTAGCACCAACTCATATTTCCAAGCCATGTAGTGACATGGTGGGGTGTATGTGATCTCAGGGAACTGGCAGGGCTGCACAAAGCCAAGGCCAGCCATGCCAGCGAGGCACAGGAAGCTGTTTTGAGCAGGGAAACCCAGGTCAAGGAGGAGCTGGCTCTGACCCTGGTGGAGGCCCACATTCAGCAGGATGCTTTGGTCAACCAGGTGGCTGATCTGCAGCTGGCTCTGCAGAGGGCTGAACAGCAGCAGGCCAGGAAAGAAGACTACCTGAGGGAGGAGATCAGTAACCTGCAGCAGGTAGGAGATACTCACACAGGCCTGTTTTCCTCATTACTTCTTTGGAGTTGACTGTAAGGCGCAGCCATGCTTGTGTGTTAGGGGTCAAAGGTTACACACTGATGTGTTTACCGGTGGTCTTTAGAGACTGCAGGGGGCGGAGACCAGGACCCAGGAGCTGAGTCAGAGTGTTACCTCAGCAACACAGCCCTTGCTCAGACAGATTGAAAACCTGCAGGCCTCGCTGGTTGGCCAGACGGCATCATGGGAGAAATTGGAGAAGAACATTTCAGATCGAGTAGGTGAGAACAGAACCTTTACTTTAGTTTTTAACAAGAGCTTTCTACATCTTGTCAGGACCACAGTTTGCTCCTATTTTTAGATGCAGGTTTAATTCCTTTAACCTCCCACCCTTTAACTCAACAGCGGAGGCACAGGCCCAGCTGGCTGTTGCTGTGGAAAAGGAGCGCGCAGCAACTGAGGAGCTTCTGGCCAGCTTCTGGTCTCACTGGAGTCCCAGAATTCCCTGCTTCGCCAGGAGAAAGGGCGTCTCCACTGTCAGCTGGACACAGAAAAGACCAGGCTGGAGAAACTGGAGGATGACAGCAGCAGGTACTGGAGGGCTTTTAACACAGGCTCGGTGAGACACAGTAGTAAGTTGCCTTCACTTAGTGCTTTCAGAAAGTATTCCCACCTCATGAACTTTTCCACGTTTTGTTGTGTTATTGCCTGAATTTAAAATGGATTACCAAAATACAAAAAAATCACTTGCCTGCAGACAATACCCTATAATGTCAAATAGGAATTATGTTATGGGAATTGTTTTACACTTAATTGAAAAGCTGAAATGTCTTGAGTCAGTAAGTATTCTACCCCTTTGTTATGGAAAGCCTAAGTAAGTTCAGGAGTAAAAATCTTCTTAACAAGTCACAAAATAAGGTGCATTGACTCACTGTGTTCAATAATAGCGTTTAACATGATTTTCGAATGACTACCACGTCTCTGTACCCCACACATACAATTATCTGTAAGTTCACTCAGTTGAGCAGTGAATTTAAAACACAGATTCAACCACAAAGACCAGGGAGGTTTTCCAATGCTTCGCAAAGAAGGGCACCTTTTGGTATATAGGTCAAAATACCAAAAGCAGACATTGAAAATCCCTTCGAGTATGGTGAAGTTATTAATTAAACTGTGGTTGGGTGTATCAATACACCCAGTCACTGCAAAGATACAGGCGTCCTTCCTAACTCAGTTACCGGAGAGGAAGGAAACCGTTCAGGGATTTCACTATGAGGCCAATGGTGACTTTAAAACAGTTGCAGTGGTCTAAAGTACTTAAGTAAAAATACTTGAAAGTATACTTTAGTAGTTTCTTGGGGTATCTGTACTTTACTATTTATATTTTTTACTGCATTCCTGAATAAAATGATATACTTTTTACTGCATACATTTTCCCTGACACCCAGAAGTACTTGCTACATTTTGAATGCAGGAAAATGGTCAAATTTGAACATCCCTGTTCATCCCTACTGCCTCTTATCTGGCTGACTCACTTAACACAAATGATTCATTTGTAAATGATGTCTGAGTGTTGGAGTGTGCCCATAGCTATCCGTAAAAAATCTAATTGTGCCATCTGGTTTGATTTATACTTGTGCTTTTGATACTTAAGTATATTTTAGCAATTACATTTACTTTGATACTTAAGTATATTTAAAACCAAATAATTTTAGACTTTTTTCTCAACTTGTATTTTATTGGGTGACTCACTTTTACTGGAGTCATTTTCTATTTCAGGTATCTTTTACTTTTACTCTAGTATGACAATTGGGTACTTTTCCACCATTGAATGTCTGTGACAGGAGATAACTGAGGATGGATCAATAACATTGTAGTTACTCCACAAAACTAATTGACAGAGTGAAAAGAAGGAAGCCTGTACAGAATAAAAATATTCCATTTTTTTTCTCCTGAATACCAAGTGATATGTTTGGAGCAAATCCAATACAACCCATTACCGAGTACCACTCTCCATATTTTCAAGCATAATGGTGTCTGCATGATGTTATGGGTATGTTTGTAATTGTTAAGGACTGTGGAGTTTTTTCACGATAAAAAAATAAACGGAATGGAGCTAAGCACGTGTCACGATCATTGTATGAGTGAGACCAAGGGGCAGCGTGGTATGCATACATTCTCTTTTAATAAATGAAACACTTAACAAAAACAAAAAACAAAACGTGAAGCTATACAAAATTAGTGCAGACAGGCAACGAAACATAGTCAAGATCCCACAACACAAATGAGGAAAATGGCTACCTAAATATGATCCCCAATCAGAGACAATGATAAACAGCTGTCTCTGATTGGGAACCATATCAGGCCAACATAGACATACAAAAACCCCTAGACATACAAAAACCCTAGACATACAAAAACCCTAGACATACAAAAACTAGAGTACCCACCCTAGTCACACCCTGACCTAACCAAAATATTTAGAAAAACAGATATCTAAGGTCAGGGCGTGACAGTCCCCCCCCCAAAGGTGAGAACTCCCGGCCGCAAACCTGAACCTATAGGGGAGGGTGCGGGTGGGCATCTACCCTCGGTGGCGGCTCCGGTTCTGGATGCAGCCCCCCCTTCTTACGATGATCCCTCTGCTTCTGGGGAACTGGACCGTGGATCATCGCCGGAGGCTCTGGACTGCTCTGGACTGAAGACCCCGGACTGGGGACCGTCACCGGAGGCCCCGGACTGGGGACCGTCGCCGGAAGCCCCAGACTGGGGACCGTCGCCGGAAGCTCTGGACTGTGGAGGCGCACTGGAGGCCTGATACGTGGGACCGGTACAGGTGGCACCGGGTTGATGACACGCACCTCAGGGCGAGTGCAGAGAGGAGGCACAGGACGTACTGGACTGTGGTGGCGCACTGGAGACCTGATGCGTGGGACCGGTACAGGTGGCACCGGGCTGATGACACGCACCTCAGGGCAAGTGCGGGAAGCTAGCACAGGACGCACTGGGCTGTGAAGGCACACTGGAGACCTGATGCGTGGGACCGGTACAGGTGTCACCGGGCTGATGACACGCACCTCAGCACGCCCGCTCTGCAGCGCTCTCAATGCCAGCACCTCTCTCCGGGAATCTTGCGTCGAGCTCCTCACTCGACTCCCTTACTCGCTCAATTTTCCACCCCCCAAAAAATGATTGGGTTTGCCTCTCGTGCTTGCTCCTTTGAGCTATCTCCTCGTATCGTCGCCGTTCCGCTTTCGCTGCCCCTCTATCTCCTCCTTAGGATGGCGATACTCCCCAGCCTGCATCCAGGGTCCTTTTCCATCCAGGATCTCCTCCCAAGTCCACTCCTCCTCTACACGCTGCTTGGTCCATTTTTGGTGGGATCTTCTGTCACGATCGTTGTATGAGTGAGACCAAGGCGCAGCGTGGTATACGTACATTCTCTTTTAATAAATGAAACACTTAACAAAAACAACAAAACCAACGAACGAAACGTGAAGCTATAAAAAATCAGTGCAGACAGGCAACTAAACATAGTCAAGATCCCACAACACAAATGAGGAAAATATAAATATGATCCCCAATCAGAGACAACAATAAACAGCTGTCTCTGATTGGGAACCACTTCAGGCCAACATAGACATACAAAAACCCTAGACATACACAAACTAGAGTATCCACACTAGTCACACCCTGACCTAACCAAAATATATAGAAAAACAGATATCTAAGGTCAGGGCGTGACAACAGGCAAGTCTGCTTTCTACCAGACACTGGGGGATGAATTCACCTTTCAACAACAACCTAAAACACAAATCCAAATCTACACTGGAGTTGCTTACAAATAAGACCGTGAATGCTGATTGGCTGAGTTACAGTTTTGACTTAAATCTGCTTGAAAATGTACGATAAGATTTGAAAATGGTGGTCTAGCAGTGATCAACAACCAACTTGACAGAGCTTGAAGAATTTTGAGAAGAATAATGGGCAAATATTGTACAATATAGGTGTGGAAAGCTCTTAGAGACTTACCCAGAAAGACTCGCAGCTGTAATCGGATTCTAACATGTATTGACTCAGGGATGTGAATGCTTATGTAAATGAGATGTTTCTGTATTTAATCTTCAATACATTTTCTAACATTTCTAAAAACATGTTTTCACTTTGTCATAATGGGGTATTCTGTGTAGATGGGTGAGATGTCATAAGGTGAAAGCACCAATTTGTAAGTCGCTCTGGATAAGAGCGTCTGCTAAATGACTTAAATGTAAATGTAAATGTATTGAATCATTTTTGAATGTATGATGTTACGCAACAAAATGTGGAATAAGTCAAGGGGTATGAATACTTTCTGAAGGCACTGTACATTGAGGTGGACCTAATGGCTATTCATCACAAAGCTTTGGAGCCTTTCCATTAACGGGCCATTTCCTGTCATCCTTATGGTGTAGGGAGCATGTGGAGCTGGAGAATCTGAGGGGAGAGCACACTCGAACACAGGAGGAGGCCAAGAAGGACAAGGCATGTTTCTTTCCCTGCCCAATTTATCCTGCAGTAACGTAACAACACTTCTCACACATCCTCAGAGCCTGGTTTCTTCCGAGGTTTCCTTCCTTTCTAGGGAGTTTTTCCTAGCCACCGTGCTTCTACATCTGCCTTGCTTGCTGTTTGGGGTTTAAAACTGGGTTTCTGTATACCACTTTGTGACATCTGCTGATGTAAAAAGGGATTCATAAATACAGTTGATTTAACCTCCTCTGTTCCTCCCACCAGCTACTCCTGACCAATCAGCTGGAGATGGAAAAAATGAAGGTGGAGCAAGAAAGGAAAAAACGCTACCTAGCACAAGAGACCCTCAAGGGAAAGGTAGATATCTATCGATTTCTGTTTTATATCAATGACCAACCTTGTGTGTCTGTTCTTAAATCAGTCTGTGTGGAGGGAAAATGACATGCTGTTTCTGTCATTAGGAGTGGAAGTCATTGGTTCAGTCTGTGGGTGAGCCCCCAGCCTCATCTACCCCCTCCCAGTCCCGTTCCAGCTCCATCAGTGCAGTAGACCACACAGGCCTGCACTCCTCTTCCTCCCAGGTACTCGCCACAGGCACACAATTGACCCTTTCACACCCAGCCAACCTCCATTTGTTTGCCCAGTATTAGGGATGGTTACCTCAGTAAAAGGAATAGGGAACTTATGGCAAAGGGACAAATCTGAGCTAGTTTGCATATTTGGCTCGCTTGAGGTTGGATGGTTAACAAGAGAGACCTGTTTTGTATTTCATCAGGAGGACTCTCTGGATCCGTCGTTGGGGACGATGACCACGTCCATGTCTTTGAGTGGGACCAACTTGTTTGAGGCGGCTTGGCTCAGTGGAGGCTCCAGCATCATAGAGAACCTGCAGTCCCAGCTGAAACTCAGAGGGAGAGAGCGCAGCTACAGGTACCAACTGCCTGCCTGACACTGCTTCTACGTTGCTTTGAGGACTACCACTGCAAGAGTGTCCTACATGCATTTCTTCAAATGCCTTCTAGTTTTCGATGAAGTGTCTGATTTTCAAATATACTTTCTGAAGGTTGCTGAAAAACTGCTTGCCAGGATCTTTCTTACCTCTTTCTTTCCTCTTTCATTCTTCCCTCTTTCGCTCTCTTGCCTGCCCCCTTAGCTGGAGATCTCTAGTCTGGAGAGGACTCGCTCTTCCATGGCGGAGGAGATGGTCAGATTGACCAATCAGAATGAGGAGATGGAGGACAGTGTGAAGGAGATCTCCACACTGAAAGTGCAACTTCAGGTGAGGAGAGGATTCATTCATAGAAGTACCACTAAGACAGTTTAATCATATTAGGGTAAATCGCTGTTGTGATTATTTAGCTTAAATACAAGATGTTAGTTGTGAAAACTAACATCTTGTAAGATGAGTTGCTGGACAGAGCTTTATAAGCAGCTAGTCACAGATAAGGAAAAGTCCACTAGAGTTAGCCCTCTTGAGACTATAGATCTAGTGTTATCCTCTGAGCCCGCGTTGTGTGACTGACTGTGTTGTAGGAGCTGGAGCTGAGACGCTACACCATCCTCCAGATGTATGGAGAGAAGACTGAGGAGGCAGAGGAGCTGAGATGTCAAGAACATGTACAAAACCCAACTACATCCTACATCTCCACCTTGTGACTAATAGTACACTGCATGCCGGTGTAAGGTTTCCGGTGTTATGGCGACCTGGAGTTTCTACATTTTAGTTTGCAGAAGGTAAGCGCCAGGTTTAATACATGTGTAGTTTAGTCTTCTGATCGACCACATAAACTTTATTTTATTCACGAGAAGTTGTTTTTGGAAGTTTGCAGGTTCTATCACTTTTCACTCGGGAATGCATTTAGCTGTGTACCAGCCATAGCGGTGCCACCAAAACGTTCCAAATTGATGACATCAGTGTAGCGGGGCCGGGATGATTTATCGAGCAAAGTGAAACTACTAATCCATACGTTTTATTAGGGGCAATTTGTAATGGTCATGGAATAATATTGCTGCAACTTGGTAAGGAGCTCTGGAGCAGTGATAGAACCCCGTAACCTACAGATAATTATATATTGGTGAACAACTTGTGAAAATCGGATAATACGTCAGTCACTGTGCGTGTATGGTTCAGAGCGTGTGTTCCATTGTAGCAATCAATATAACGATTGTGTTGTGGAAGCAACAATTGATTCATTTGATACAGTAGCCGGCCTGTGACACTCCCTGAGAAAAGTCTAGACGGCTTTAGTTTAAGGGAGCAACACTTTACACCATAAACATGCCATAATTATGTGATTCGACATTTAGCCTATTGGTGTTATTATTAAAGACTCTGAATGTACATATTCGAACAACTTCAGCATATTTCTGAAGCCTCGTGGTGTTTCCCCACGGGCTCAAAAGCATCAGATTGAGACGAAAAAAATGGTCAAACAACATAGCAGTGGCCTAAAGCGGTGGTGAAACGGACAGCACCCTCCAAGGTGCTAATTCATTCAAAGCATTTTACACGTCACTTCAGTATGCCCACATACTTGAGTATAGCTGCGGTGTTTACACAGGTCTACATTTCTTATGGCCTACTTGTCTAGACATCAATGTCCAGCAACATTTTTAGAGGACACTGCAGAACACCCAAAATGTTTTTATCTGAGTATGTGCTTCATATTATCACATAGGTAGGAGGCCTATATATTCTCATGCGTGTTCTGCTGTAGCCTACATTGATTTATTTTATTTGACGTTATATTCCGATAGTGTGATATTTGTTCTACTGCTACATTTTTAGTCGACACTGCAGAACACCCACGCACACATACTGTACCCAGCTGTGGGGCTTACAAGACCCGAATTCCATATCATTTTCAAGACATCAATGTAGCAGTAGAACAAATATCACAATATCGGAATAGAACTTCAAATAAAATAAATCAATGTAGGCTACAGCAGAACATGCATGAGAATATATAGGCCTCCTACCTATGTGATAATATGAAGCACATACTCAGATAAAAACATTTTTTAACTTCCCACAATGACTCTCCCCATCTCAAGTCCATTTAACTCCTGAGAGTCAACTTCTTGCTCAAAGCCATGAACGGGCATGTGGCTGTGATGTTTAGCCTCCTAAGTCTGTCCTGAAGACTCTGGCTGTAGTGTCTATATACTGTATATGCGCCTTGGTTCAGGCATGTTCAAAAAATTTTTTTCTGAGGGCTCACTAGCTGACCACCAATACCTGTGTCAAGATCAGTTACTTACCCCACTGGCCCTCCCCATAACCTCTATCAACAAATAATAGAGCAGGTCTGGAGTCAGTGTGTCAGTATAGAATGATTACACGGAAGGATCACCACGCTTTTACACGATGGTCTTTCTGGGGGCAGGAGAAATAACAAGGAGACAACTTGATTTAATACTGATGGCTTTTATTCGAATGTCTAAAGTGTGAACAGTGGAATAATGAATAAATCATGCCGCGAGAGGTACCAGATCTGGGCAAATAGGTGCCGGAACAAACCAAGTCAAATCTGAGAGGTGCAGGATCCTGTTCCTGGTCACTGGTCATACCCGTCCCGCACTTGTTTTGTTGTTGTTGTTGTCAATTTCCCCTATCCCAGCCATGATTGCATGAACAATGGCAGGAAAAATGTCACTAATATTTCCTGCAACAGGACTTCTACTATATAGAGTTCAGATCTGCCTCAAGGCAGATTCCCACACTATAGTCTATACCCACAATCTTGTAAACGGCGGTATCCATTTCTCACCCAAGATTACAGTGTGTCTGCCTCTCTCGCTCTCACTGCACAGAGTTTGTGCTGTGCTGTGAGGTAAACCAAGGTGACTCTCACATGTGTTTGTGTGGGACTGACTATGCTGCAGCTGGTCGCACTGGTCATGGTCTGTATTTACGCTGTGGTAGCTGCTGAGGAAGCTGAGAACACCAACCACAACCCACCACTCCACTACAGCAGCCTTGCGCTGCCACGGCACCACATCTCCTACTTCCCCCGCAATAACAAGAGAGTGGCCAGGCTCTGTGGAGAGGACCCGCTCTGCCCTTTTAAAGTAAGAACTGTACTGTCATAGTTTTTTAAATAATACAGGGTGAGCTACTGTGTTATTATTACGGTGTTATTATTCATTGGACTCGCCTGCCTGTCAGACCTGCTCTCCTCCTATGAACCTCCACACACCTTATGTTCAAGCCACTCCAAACTACTCCATGGGGGACTGTGCCTTTTCCTCCCATGCACCACACCAATGGAACTCTCTTCCTGATAATCTCAGCGCTGTTCAGACCATTGTTTTTTTTTTTAAAAGCTCATCTCCATCGGCAGAACCTACCATTATGTCCTTACCTCAAAGACTTTGATTGTTGCTTTCCTGATATGGTTAGATATACAGTATTTGTTTTTTTAAAACTATTTTTATGTTTATTTGATTTTATGCACATTGAGAGTATTCTTGTATAATGAAGAGCAAATTTGCAAATGTAATTGATTATTATTATTGTCAGTAATAGGGCCCTATGACTACCATGTTTGTTATCATCATACACATGGTGGAGGGGGATTAGCTCATTTGAAGTCTCTTGTCTAAGCAGCCATAGTCTTGTGAACAGAAAGCAAGTTTAGAGCTCAAGCCTAAAACAATTGAAAGCTTACAGTGTTTGACAGTGACCACGTACTGATGTTTTGTGTATCATGGTGGGACAAGTAGGCTGTTTTTAGTGGGGTCTTTTAAGTTCCATCCAAGTGTTTAGCACGTCTTTTAGTTTATGCCTCCCCCTTCCCCACCCTTTAATGTTTTAGAACAGGATGCTCTGCTGGATGTGTCGGCCTGCTGGGGCTATGAGAAGAACTGTGCCCCAGAGAACTGCTTTGGCTATCCTGTCTGCACCAGGGTTGACTCCGGATGGTACAATACAATCCCACTCTCTCCATTCACGAACAAGAATATTGTTTCATTTGAATAATTAGCATATTGTGTCAAGCTCTTGTCATACATGTGGATGTGCATAATTTATTTCTGCCACTGGTTTGACCTTACAGAGCTCTTTGTCCTCCCTAGGGCCAGCTCATTGGAGGCAGCCCAGGAGCTGTTCTGGAAACAGGCAGACTTTGGTTACGTCAGGGAGCGCCTCAGTGAGATGAAGACTCTCTGCAAGGCTACCAATCCTGTAAACCCTTCCTCCTCTAGTGCAGCTGCACACAGAACTCAGGAATCCACACTGATAAACAGAAAATACGTTTGCTAAACGCTCACATTTGATTTCTAGGGAGACTCGTCTCTGAAATGCACCCGCCACACTCGCTTCTGCAGGGCAACCAATCTGTACTTGGACCTGCGGAACCCTCGTAGGGGTCATGAGAGTTCAGTGTACCCTTGGGGACACGTCTTATCTAGAGTCCCATCTGAATTCCTTGTTTTACTGTGTGCGAAGAATCCTAGTAGTTACGTTTTTATTTCTTACATTTGCTTGTCTCTTCATCGTCATTGACCTGAAAGGCAGGATAGGTGAAAGCAGTATGACTGAGCCTCCTCTTGGCCTAATGAAAGAAATGATGATAAAATGAAAGTGTGGGACTCACCTGTGTTTTCTTTGCAGGTATAAGGAGGACTTTCTCCAGGAGGGGGAGATTGGGGGGCTTTTCAGTCTGAACCACGAGCGCTGGCCGCAGAAGGAGAGCACAAGAGCCCTCTGCAGTCCTGATGAGACAAAACATAGATCCTTATGACCCTCTCTGAACTGTGAGATTCATATCAAGGTTTCTTCTTACTAAGAACATTTCTCTCTGTAACAAAAGTAAAAAGGTTCAATTTGATTGATTGATGGTCATGTCTGTGACTATGAATAACACAGGCATGATAACTCTGAAAAACGCTCTTTTTCCCCTCCCAAGGTATGGTGAACTACAGACATACACAGAGCTGGACTTGAAACCCACAGATGAAGAGCATTGTGACATCATCTTTGAGAAACCTACTGTATTCATGAAGCTTGATGCAGGTGGGCACAGTCTTCATGCCTTTTTAGTACAATATCAAATAACACATTCTGTTTGCGTATATATAAATAAATAAAATTAATATAACATTTATTTATTATTATTTTTAACCTTTATTTAACTAAGAACAAATTCTTATTTTCAATGATGGCCTAGGAACAGGGGCCTTGTTCAGGGGCAGAAGGACAGATTTCTACCTTGTCAGCTCAGGGATTTGATCTTGCAACCTTTCGGTTACAAGGCCAACGCTCTAACCACCAGGCTACCTGCCGCCCAACATGCTTGGAACCCTGCAAGCTCATGGGTACACTCGCAATGGCTGCCTGGTATAGTGATGCAATAATTTCCATGATATTTTGAAATATCATACATATCAGACATATAAACAGTTACCAGCCCTTTCAAGCTTAACATCCTTATCATTTATCGCCCTCCAGGTTCCCTCGGAGAGTTCATCAATGAGCTTGATGCCTTGATAAGCTCCTTTCCTGAGGATGGCTCACCTCTCACAGTTCTGGGCGACTTTAACCTCCCCACGTCTACCTTTGACTCATTCCTCTCTGCCTCCTTCTTTCCACTCCTCTCCTCTTTTGACCTCACCCTCTCACCTTCCCCCTCTACTCACAAGGCAGGCAATACGCTCGACCTCATCTTTACTAGATGCTGTTCTTCCACTAACCTCACTGCAACTCCCCTCCAAGTCTCCGACCACTACCTTGTATCCTTTTCCCTCTTGCTCTCATCCAACACTTCCCACACTGCCCCTACTCGGATGGTATCGCGCCGTCCCAATCTTCGCTCTCTCTCCCCCTCTACTCTCTCCTCTTCCATCCTATCATCTCTTCCCTCTGCTCAAACCTTCTCCAACCTATCTCCTGATTCTGCCTCCTCAACCCTCCTCTCCTCCCTTTCTGCATCCCTTGATTCTCTATGTCCCCTATCCTCCAGGCCGGCTCGGTCCTCCCCTCCTGCTCGTTGGCTCGACGACTCATTGCGAGCTCACAGAACAGGGCTCCGGGCAGCCGAGCGGAAATGGAGGAAAACTCGCCTCCCTGCGGACCTGGCATCCTTTCACTCCCTCCTCTCTACATTTTCCTCTTCTGTCTCTGCTGCTAAAGCCACTTTCTACCACTCTAAAGTCCAAGCATCTGCCTCTAACCCTAGGAAGCTCTTTGCCACCTTCTCCTCCCTCCTGAATCCTCCTCCCCCTCCCCCCTCCTCCCTCTCTGCAGATGACTTCGTCAACCATTTTGAAAAGAAGGTCGACGACATCCGATCCTCGTTTGCTAAGTCAAACGACACCGCTGGTTCTGCTCACACTGCCCTACCCTGTGCTCTGACCTCTTTCTCCCCTCTCTCTCCAGATGAAATCTCGCGTCTTGTGACGGCCGGCCGCCCAACAACCTGCCCGCTTGACCCTATTCCCTCCTCTCTTCTCCAGACCATTTCCGGAGACCTTCTCCCTTACCTCACCTCGCTCATCAACTCATCCCTGACCGCTGGCTACGTCCCTTCTGTCTTCAAGAGAGCGAGAGTTGCACCCCTTCTGAAAAAACCTACACTCGATCCCTCCGATGTCAACAACTACAGACCAGTATCCCTTCTTTCTTTTCTCTCCAAAACTCTTGAACGTGCCGTCCTTGGCCAGCTCTCCCGCTATCTCTCTCAGAATGACCTTCTTGATCCAAATCAGTCAGGTTTCAAGACTAGTCATTCAACTGAGACTGCTCTTCTCTGTATCACGGAGGCCCTCCGCACTGCTAAAGCTAACTCTCTCTCCTCTGCTCTCATCCTTCTAGACCTATCGGCTGCCTTCGATACTGTGAACCATCAGATCCTCCTCTCCACCCTCTCCGAGTTGGGCATCTCCGGCGCGGCCCACGCTTGGATTGCGTCCTACCTGACAGGTCGCTCCTACCAGGTGGCGTGGCGAGAATCTGTCTCCTCACCACGCGCTCTCACCACTGGCGTCCCCAGGGCTCTGTTCTAGGCCCTCTCCTATTCTCGCTATACACCAAGTCACTTGGCTCTGTCATAACCTCACATGGTCTCTCCTATCATTGCTATGCAGACGACACACAATTAATCTTCTCCTTTCCCCCTTCTGATGACCAGGTGGCGAATCGCATCTCTGCATGTCTGGCAGACATATCAGTGTGGATGACGGATCACCACCTCAAGCTGAACCTCGGCAAGACGGAGCTGCTCTTCCTCCCGGGGAAGGACTGCCCGTTCCATGATCTCGCCATCACGGTTGACAACTCCATTGTGTCCTCCTCCCAGAGCGCTAAGAACCTTGGCGTGATCCTGGACAACACCCTGTCGTTCTCAACTAACATCAAGGCGGTGGCCCGTTCTTGTAGGTTCATGCTCTACAACATCCGCAGAGTACGACCCTGCCTCACACAGGAAGCAGCGCAGGTCCTAATCCAGGCACTTGTCATCTCCCGTCTGGATTACTGCAACTCGCTGTTGGCTGGGCTCCCTGCCTGTGCCATTAAACCCCTACAACTCATCCAGAACGCCGCAGCCCGTCTGGTGTTCAACCTTCCCAAGTTCTCTCACGTCACCCCGCTCCTCCGCTCTCTCCACTGGCTTCCAGTTGAAGCTCGCATCCGCTACAAGACCATGGTGCTTGCCTACGGAGCTGTGAGGGGAACGTCACCTCAGTACCTCCAGGCTCTGATCAGGCCCTACACCCAAACAAGGGCACTGCGTTCATCCACCTCTGGCCTGCTCGCCTCCCTACCACTGAGGAAGTACAGTTCCCGCGCAGCCCAGTCAAAACTGTTCGCTGCTCTGGCCCCCCAATGGTGGAACAAACTCCCTCACGACGCCAGGACAGCGGAGTCAATCACCACCTTCCGGAGACACCTGAAACCCCACCTCTTTCAGGAATACCTAGGATAGGATAAAGTAATCCTTCTCACCCCCCTTAAAAGATTTAGATGCACTATTGTAAAGTGGCTGTTCCACTGGATGTCTTAAGGTGAACGCACCGATTTGTAAGTCGCTCTGGATAAGAGCGTCTGCTAAATGACTTAAATGTAAATGAAATGTTCTATCATCTGATGCTGGGTTGCCATGGTAATGTAGACTGTTCATTCAAATGATGCTAACTGATGTGGCTCATGAAATGGAATTTATTTTTTGCCATGTCAGTTGAGTTGACTCAACAAACCACAGCATAGATTGAAGGGTAAACTTCCGGCCTTTAGTTTCTGGCATGGTCTAGGTTGAAGATTGAGAAGGTTAAGGCAATCTAATAATTCCATGCAGAAGCGTTCGGAAATAAACAAATTCATTGGACCAGCACCGGAGCGAAAATGACTGGAAGTGAATGTTAGCAGTACAGAAAGTTTGCCATGAAAGTGGAAAACACAATCATAGTGAATGTCAGCTAACCAGTCTACAAACACATAGCCTAACTGTTTTAATGTCATTCTATTTAAATGTCTTTCAGATGATCTATAGCCACTTTATTACCACATGTCATGTTTTCAATACTAATCCTGTAGTATTAGCAATGGCACTGGTCCAATGAATGTGCTTCTTTTCTAACGTTAATGCATACAATTATGACGTTGTCATAACCTGTATTTTTTAAAAACCTTTTCCACACTCAAAACGGCTGCCAGTCCAGCTATTATGTCATTAATGACAAGAATGGAGATGGGCTACCTATGCATTCTATTTCTATGGTAGTGACACAGGAAAGCCGAGGTCACACGAAGCAATCTGGACACAATTGATGTTGTTGCAACAATGTTGCATCTGGGTTGCTCCTTGTGTCACCCCCCAAACAATAGCCTGCGACTTAGTTGCATTGCATCACAAGAGATATAATCATCCTATTTCACGCAGCTGACTCTATACAATGTCCAATCATTGAGCAGAAAAAAGTTGACATGACTTGTCATATTGTGCTGTTCGGGAACTTCGTCCGAGTTGTGGTGTCAACACAGCTGTCAGTGCTGCTGCAAACTGCGACAGAAGAGACATGCCAAATGGGAAATGCATAAACAATTCTAAATATCATGGCTAGTCATGTATATGGTCTGCCAGTCAATAAACATTTTAAAAAGTAAACCCAGACCTTTCTGGACATGAACATGAACATGAACTGCACTATCTAGCTAGCTTAGCTTGTCGCTACCTTGGCTAGCTATCTATCTATCTTGTTAAAACTTGTCTGGAAAATAGGCAACATTTTGCTAGCTAGGTAAATTGTACAGCCAGCATCTTGTCTATGTCATTGCTGTTACAATTACCAAACGTTTGAATTAACAAATAATAACAGCCTTAACAGCGGTACTGACTGAGATGTGATGAATCAACTTGAATGTGTGTTTTTGGCAGGGGTTAACATGTACCATCAT
This sequence comes from Oncorhynchus nerka, assembly GCF_034236695.1. Taxonomy (NCBI): domain Eukaryota; kingdom Metazoa; phylum Chordata; class Actinopteri; order Salmoniformes; family Salmonidae; genus Oncorhynchus; species Oncorhynchus nerka. Next base: position 54,197,282 of record NC_088397.1, read on the forward strand.
TTCTGTGACTTTGTCAACCTGTACATCACCCAGCACATCATCAACTCCTTCAACAGAGACATCAAAATCCTCATGTGGGACACAGTAAGTGCAATATTCTGCAGCCCATCTCCATTTCACTGATCTGAGACGACTGAATTAGTGCAAGAAATATGGTGATGGCTTAGCTGGGCCCTCCCATAGGCTAATTAGAGATTCCACCATGTTGCTGTCAGCTCGCAAGCTGAATGTTTTGTCCAAAGGTGTTTGTACAAACAGAAGCAAGAGAATGGTTGTTTACCAGAGTGCTGTGTATCGATGTGCTGTGTTTCACATTTGACCACTTGCTTGTGGAGGAGATTAAGGTGAAGCAGTGGGTGTAAAACAGAATGATTTATGGGAAACCTTATCCTGTCTAATGTTCCCCCCTCTGTCTGTGGAGGCAAAGGATAAGGATAGAGGGAGGGAGAGAAAATGACAGCGAGATGGAAAGGAATGGCCTTTCATCTGACAATCGTGAGCGAGGTCGGTTCGGTTTCAGGTCGATTATAAAGCAAGGTCGGTTCGGTTTCAGTTTGATAATAAAGCAAGGTCGGTTCGGTTTCAGGTCGATAATAAAGCAAGGTCAGTTCGGTTTCAGTTTGATAATAAAGCAAGGTCGGTTCGGTTTCAGGTCGATAATAAAGCAAGGTCAGTTCGGTTTCAGTTTGATAATAAAGCAAGGTCGGTTCGGTTTCAGTTCGATAATAAAGCAAGGTCGATTTCGGGTTGAGATTTTTTGTTGTTTTTAAACATTAAATGCACTATACATTATGTGGGTTGAATACTGTTACAACACAGAATAAAACAATAATATTAAGTCCTGTGATGGTAAGTGATGGTGTGACTGCCCATGGCTGCTTATCACTTTATTAACCATCCTTTATTTACATGACTTTCATCAAATATTTCATTTGTGTATATTACATTTGTTTTATTTGGTTATTTATTTCACTCCAAGTCATCATCTCGTCTAGAGAGCTGCTGCCTATGCTGTCTGACAAAATAACTATTTTACTAGTTCTTCAAAGTAAATAAGACATACTTTTATGACTGCTGAATACCAAATATCAGTCACTTAGATCATGTCTTTTCAGGTAGAGATACACTATATATCAAATTTTATTTGTCACATGCGCCGAATACAACAGGTGTAGTAGACCTTACAGTGAAATGCTTACTTTATACAAATGTATGTGGACATGCTTCAAATTTGTGGATTTGGCTACAGTATTTCAGCCACACCCGTTGCTGACTGGTGTGTAAAATAGCGCACACTGCCATGCAATCTCCATAGAAAAACATTGGTAGTAGAATGGCTTTACTGAAGAACTCAGTGACTTTCAACGTGGCACCATCATAGGATGCCACCTTTCCAACAGGACAGTTCCTGAAATTTCTGCCCTGCTAGAGCTTCCCTGGTCAACTGTAAGTGCTATAATTGTGAAGTGGAAACGTCTAGGAGCAACAACGGCTTAGCAGCGAAGTGGTAGGCCACACAAGGTCACAGAACAGAACTGCAGAGTGCTGAAGCGCGTAGCATGTAAAAATCGCATGTCTTCAGTTGCAATACTCACTACCGAGTTCCAAACTACCTCTGGAAGCAACATCAGCCCCATAACTGTTCTTTGGGAGCTTTGGAAAATAGGTTTCCATGGCAATCAGCCGCACACAAGCCTAAGATCACAAGAGTCAGCTGGAGTGGTGTAAAGCTCGGTGTCATTGGACTCTGGAGCAGTGGAAATGCGTTCTCTGAAGTGATGAATCACTCTTTACCATCTGGCAGTTTGATGAATGAATCTGGGTTTGGCGGATGCCAGGAGAACGCTACCTGCCGAGTGAATAGTGTCAACTGTAAAGTTTGTTGGCGGAGGAATAATGGTCAGGGGCTGTTTTTCATGGTTTGGGCAAGTCCCATTAGTTCCAGTGAAGGGAAATCTTAACGTTACAGCACACAGTGACATTCTAGACGATTCTGTGCTTCCAACTTTGTGGCATAAATTTGAGGAAGGCCCTTTCCTGTTTCAGCATGACAATGCCCCCGTGCACAAAGCGAGGTCCATACAGAAGTGGTTTGTCAAGATCAGTGTGGAAGAACTTGACTGGCCTGCTCAGAGCCCTGACCTCAACCCCATCAAACAACTTTAGGATGAATTGAAACGCTGACTGCGAGCCAGGCCTAATCACTCAACATCAGTGCCCGACCTCATTAATGCTCTTGTGGCTGAATGGAAGCAAGTCCCACAGCAATGTTCCAACATCTAGTGGAAAGCCTTCCCAGAAGAGTAGAAGCTGTTATAGCAGCAAAGGGGGTACCAACTCCATATCAATGCCCATGATTTTGGAATGAGATGTTCGATGAGCAGGTGTCAACATACTTTTGGTCATGAAGCAACTGTTTTCTAACCCTCTTGGTCGTGCATTCCAATAACCGCTACATTTCAGTTTTCTCCTCCCCACTCAGACCACTCACAGAAAGTCTTAGCAAAATTCACGCTTGATAATTTTCTCTTTGTTAATTTAAATTTAAAACTACAGTAAGATACTTAATTTTTACCCAGAAATGATTTGATATTCAGATAAAATCGGCTGCATTGGACCTTTAATCAGGTGGCTGACTGCTGGGCAAGTACAGTTCTAATGAAACATACACCATAATTCAAAACTGTGTTTCATAATACTCTCCATGAAATCTGACATGAAGTTTAGCCAGTCCGATGAAGCAACTGATTTTCAAAGTCATCTTTCTCATGTATTTTTCTTCCTTGTCCGAGTTTTTACAGATATGGGGATCTGTTCAGTGAGACCTGGAAGGCTTTCTCTGACTATGACATCATCCATCTGAAAACTTTTGACACTAAAAGGGTAAGAGAGTGTGTGTGTGTGGGGGGGGGGGGGGGGTTGTTCATGGTTGTATAACGTATCCATTACCTTGAAACAGGTGTGCTTCAAAGACGTGGTGTTTACCCTGCTCCCCAGGATGAGATATGGGCTGTTCTATAACACACCTATGGTTCGTATTCTGTCTGTATCTCTTCATGTGTAATGAAAATATAGAGATAGGATTGCGCCGCCAATGAGGAAATCAGAATCCATTTGAGCTGCTTGGGTTGTCCCTGCCTTTCGGACTCCATGCCTTCCCCCGTGCCTTCTCTTATTTTGATCACATAGGCTTTATGTCTGTGTTTTTTCCTTTCATGCTTCTCGCCTCATCATGCCATTTTCTTTTATCATCTGTTATCCAGTTTGGTCATAACTCATAGCATGCCATTTGGGTCAAATATTTATGCTATGTACTCATCATCTCCAGCTCTTACGTTATTTAAATGATAATTTCAAGGAGATTTGTGTAAAGATGGTATCATTTAAATACTTAGGTCTAGGGGGGGGTCAGCCTTGAGGTGTGAAATATTGATAGGTTAGCCTCATATCTGATGCCTTGGATTGCTCCTGCTGCTTATGTCATGTTTATATTCATGTGTTTATATTTATGACTGCTGGGCTCTGGCCTGTAGGAGGGAATCGTAGACCTGTGCTTGGCATGGCTTTAAATGTCTTTCTGTGTGGGTATGGAATGTGTTTGGATTTGTCAGATTTCTATCCAAATACAATTCTCACTGTGCATCTGTGCGTGTGTGCGAGGGACATTGTGTGTGTGTGTGTGTGTGACATTGAGTGTGTGTGTGTACATGCGTGTTTTGTGAGGGACATTGTGTGTGTGTGTGTGTGGGACATTGAGTGTGTGTGTGTACATGCGTGTGTGTGAGGGACATTGTGTATGTGTACATGCGTGTGTGTGAGGGACATTGTGTATGTATGTGCGTGTGTGTGTGTTTGTGTGTGTGTGTGTGTGCGAGGGACATTGTGTGTGTGTGTACATGCGTGTGTGTGAGGGACATTGTGTATGTGCACGTGGGACAGACAGATGGAGCTAATGAATTTGTCTTGGTGTGTTAATGGTAGATATCTGACTGCCACAGTGAAGTGATGTTCAGGGCCTTCTCCCAGTATGTTCTATATCGACTCAACATTCCACAGGATGGACCCAAGGTAAGGAATACTGACCACACATGCAGACACACACGCATACACACACACATGCACACACACTTTTTCTTCACTGGTCTGTAGCTCACCGATACAGGCTTTACTGGTCTTTACGACCCCAGACTGAGTGCATTTGACTGTATCTTTACGACCACTGAAGACGGTTGCGAGGATGCAGCTCATTGTGTATTCTCGGCTGATGCTAAGAATATGCTAACAGCCTTCCTGTGAGATGGCAGTGCTTGCGATACCGTCTCCCAGCTGAATAAGAGGTGTGCCCGTCCCTGACCCCCTCTCAGCTCCTCTCAGCTCCTCCTTTCATCCCTCTGATTAATGGTTCAGGGAGACAGCAGACTGCTCCTCTCTACCATTGTGTTCTACTCATCACAATATCAGCTCTCCTTATGCACACACTGCTGTTTCATGTCATCCATCTAATATGCTTTTCTAGTTGGGTAACTGCACGTATTTGGCATTATGTGGTGGTGGGTTCCCTCTGGGTTTCTCCTGACAGTCTGTGTGGTTTGTGGCTGATCACTTTCACAGTTTCTCTTTTTTTAACATGAGGAGTTGTCTTCCTGAGGCTATTTCCAACTCAGATGGTACAATGCCAGTGAGACTGAAATTGAGTTTTGTAGGACTTTTAGCCACTAGATGGTGATGCTGTATAGGGCATTTACTCTCTCACTTGTTATATAAACCCTCTGTGCTGTAGCTCTATGTAATGTGTAAAAAAAAAAGTAATACAAAATACTGTAGAAAACTCCCACTTTATCTCTGGATGGGAGCCTGCCCCTTATTGGTTGTGGGAGTTTTCTACAAGTACATCAAATTGAGATTAAGGTCCTTGAAAAGCTATGGATGGGTTTACAGTTTTTCTTAATCACATTCAAGCATTTTGGGGATCTGATTTGAAAAGTATCTATAGCAGCAATGTTCAAATGCTCAAATACATTTACAGAACTTCAGAACATTTTCTTGCCTGAGTTACCTGAGTTGCATATCTTAGACACACTTTTGCTAAACTTTAAATACAGATGTCATCATTGAATACAACATTCACTGTTAAGTGAATTTGACACATTGTTTTAATTGGAAGAGAAATGTGTGAAATTGTGTTCACTGTTTCCAGTAGTCAGTAAATACTTCTAAATCACCCCATCAGTGTCATACCATGCATAATATAGGGGAATATCTAGGCAATGGGGAAGATCTAGGCAATGGGGAAGATCTAGGCAATGGGGAAGATCTAGGCAATGGGGAAGATCTAGGCGATGGGGAAGATCTAGGCAATGGGGAAGATCTAGGCGATGGGGAAGATCTAGGCGATGGGGAAGATCTAGGCGATGGGGAAGATCTAGGCGATGGGGAAGATCTAGGCGATGGGGAAGATCTAGGCAATGGGGAAGATCTAAGCAATGGGGAAGATCTATGCAATGGGGAAGATCTAGGCGATGGGGAAGATCTAGGCGATGGGGAAGATCTAGGCGATGGGGAAGATCTAGGCAATGGGGAAGATCTAGGCAATGGGGAAGATCTAGGCAATGCGGAAGATCTAGGCGATGGGGAATAAGTTTAGATATTTTTTTATTTTACGACATGTAAAGATGTGACCTTCCATTATAAGAGCTTTGATGTGGATTGAGGCATTTACATTCAAGTCAGTTGTGTTCTTCCGTTGTATTCACCTTTCTTTATTTATGTTGTGTTTCTGTGCGCCAATGAAAAGTCTACAAAACAATGACCTTTGTGTTGATACTGATGAATGAATCCTTATTGCTTCTTTTTTATTGGACTTTTTCTCAGGAATAATATTTTATTTGATGTATATTGTTTAGTGAAACATGCATAAAAGGAGTGTAATTGCCCATGATTGTACACCTTTGGATAGTTGTAATTCCAATTTTGATCATCATGATTTAGTGACTGCTAAGACAATTTCGTGTGCTTGGACTCGATCTTTTTTGTTTTTATGAATGTATTTGCCATTTTGATGGTATAATATAATTTTGATGAATATACTGTGTTAATGTTTTGAGAAGGCAACCACATTTTGAAAGTGCATTTACTGTTTTGCAAAAGGCCACAGAGTTCTGGTTCTTTTAGACTGTTTTGCAAAAGGCCACAGAGTTCTGGTTCTTTTAGACTGTTTTGCAAAAGGCCACAGAGTTCTGGTTCTTTTAGACTGTTTTGCAAAAGGCCACAGAGTTCTGGTTCTTTTAGACTGTTTTGCAAAAGGCCACAGAGTTCTGGTTCTTTTAGACTGTTTTGAAAATCGACCAAGTTGAATGCTTTTACACGTTTGAGAAAAAAATGTATTACGTGAAATGCTGGAGTTCATCTTTTGCGATTTCTGTTAATGCACCATATCCAATATAGACGTCCTATTTATATCATCTGACTACTCCTTATCCTTATGCTCTTGGTTTCAGGAGGGGAGGATTCGTGTCATGTTGTTAGCACGCAGCACAGACTATCGCAAGACATTAAACCAGCAGGAGGTGATTCCAGTCTGAGGCAGCACTGCCCACTTCTCCCTCCCTCAATTGATTTACTGCCTCCTCCAGCTCTTAACTGGCCATTTCAAATCTTATTTAAACTGGCGGAGTAAAATGCCTGTGATTTATGCGGCCGGTGTCTGTGTTTGTTCCTCTCATTGATCAGAGAATGCATCTCACTGTGTTCATACAGCTCACAAACGCCCTGAAGACCGGGCCTTTACTCCAGGTCAAAGTGGTGGATTACAAATACAAGTGAGTGTGAACAGTTTGTGTTCTTTAGATGCATTATTGGTGGATAAATGATATGGTGCTGCTGGAGGACATAAGGCAGCAGCACAAAGGGAATTGAGTAACAGGTGTATTTTATTGTCTGACACACCGCTATTAGAGTGGGGTAAATATTGAGTGGTATACTATGTTGGAATGAAGTCAGTAGGGGTATTATGAGTTAAGTAGTAAGTTAAGTTTCAGAACTGTCTGTCTTGTCTGTAGGGACGTCCCGTTCCTGCAACAACTCAGGATTACCCACAACTCTGACATCTTCATCAGGATTCATGGGGCGGGACTTACTCACCTGCTCTTCCTCCCTGATTGGGCTGTCATCTTTGAGCTGTGAGTGACACTGTTCAGTCTGTCTGTTTGTGTCTAAAACAGCTTTATGTCTTTGGGTTTTTCTGGGTCTGTGTATCTGTCTGTTCCATCGGATCCTTGTCTTTCTGTCCGTCCTTCCATGCTCTGTGAATGGTGTAGTACAGGCCAACAGGGCAGAGCGCTCCCTGTGCCGTCTGTGCTGGATATAGTGCTATCTGTGTGATGGGTCTGGCAGCATGCTGTGCTCTGTTAGCCCTTAGCCATGAGGTGCAGCAGTGAATAACGGCCTAATTAAACAGGCATTCATCAGGCCGGGCCATGCAGGGCTGGGAGGCATACTGAGAGAAGAGAGTGAGAGCAGGAGATAAAGTGTCTGCATCTGTTCTCCACAGATATAACTGTCAGGATGAGAGCTGCTATCGAGATCTGGCTCGGCTGCGGGGGATCCGATATGCGACTTGGCAAAAAAGGGACAAAGTGCTCCCAGAGGATAAGGTGGGACACCAGTACCGCTCCTGCCACCTCCACCTAACTCACTGCCCCAGGTCCCCAGAGACACCTTACCAATCCTCACCTGTAGCTGCAGCATGTACCACCAGACTCATCTGTCATTTTGTCTTTAGTATATACACTTGCGTTGCCTCGCACACACTCACAACTCACAGACCTGCAGTGCGGTGTTCATAACGACTCTTTCTTTCACCCCCCCCCACACACACAGGGTCACCATCCCACCCTGGGGGAGCATCCTAAATTCACCAACTACTCCTTTGATGTGGAGGAGTTCGTGCGTCTGGTGCTGAAAGCAGCAGACTTCGTCCTGAACCACCCCGAGTGGAAGCCCCGGCTCAGCCGTGATGAACTGTAGGCCCCCAGCAGCAGACTTCGTCCTGAACCACCCCGAGTGGAAGCCCCGGCTCAGCCGTGATGAACTGTAGGCCCCCAGCAGCAGACTTCGTCCTGAACCACCCCGAGTGGAAGCCCCGGCTCAGCCGTGATGAACTGTAGGCCCCCAGCAGCAGACTTCGTCCTGAACCACCCCGAGTGGAAGCCCCGGCTCAGCCGTGATGAACTGTAGGCCCCCAGCAGCAGACTTCGTCCTGAACCACCCCGAGTGGAAACCCCGGCTCAGCCGTGATGAACTGTAGGCCCCCAGCAGCAGACTTCGTCCGGAACCACCCCGAGTGGAAGCCCCGGCTCAGCCGTGATGAACTGTAGGCCCCCAGCAGCAGACTTCGTCCTGAACCACCCCGAGTGGAAGCCCTGGCTCAGCCGTGATGAACTGTAGGCCCCCAGCAGCAGACTTCGTCCTGAACCACCCCGAGTGGAAGCCCCGGCTCAGCCGTGATGAACTGTAGGCCCCCAGCAGCAGACTTCGTCCTGAACCACCCCGAGTGGAAGCCCCGGCTCAGCCGTGATGAACTGTAGGCCCCCAGCAGCAGACTTCGTCCTGAACCACCCCGAGTGGAAACCCCGGCTCAGCCGTGATGAACTGTAGGCCCCCAGCAGCAGACTTCGTCCGGAACCACCCCGAGTGGAAGCCCCGGCTCAGCCGTGATGAACTGTAGGCCCCCAGCAGCAGACTTCGTCCTGAACCACCCCGAGTGGAAGCCCTGGCTCAGCCGTGATGAACTGTAGGCCCCCAGCAGCAGACTTCGTCCTGAACCACCCCGAGTGGAAGCCCCGGCTCAGCCGTGATGAACTGTAGGCCCCCAGCAGCAGAAGGAACACAGGACAGTTAGGTGAAGCCAACACAGCCCAGGGTACATCTCAATAGAGATAATGAAGACCAATCAAATGGCCTTGGCAAACCTTATGAGTGCCTGCTACCATTTTCCTTGCTAGAGAAAAGTATATACTCCTTACAACAATTGCCAAATTTGTATTACATGCTTCCACTGGTGTGTTTGCCAGAAAGAACATTTGTATCATTTCTAAACAATGTGCTTATTTTCTGCATTTTCTGATAAAGTTGTGTGTGACAGACAGGGATGTACCTTTCAGCATGTTGTGTATGTACAAGTTTTAACAACACTTCAGAATGGTCTTTGCAGGTGTTTTGTAGTCCCTATCGCACAGAAACTATCGAATGAATCTAAAGCTCAATGTTTTATTCATGAGAAAGGGAGTCGGACCTTTTGGTCGATGTTTTGCAAAGACTTGTGAAGTCATTTTATATTTCAAGGCCAATTGAAACATTTTGAAATAAATATTTTCAAAAGAACTGATCTCTTTTTTTTGTGTGTGCAATATAACCCTAAAAGTGGCAAAATATTTTTTTGATGACCAAATTGGTAATGATTGCAAAGTAACACCTGTCAAGCAGTAAAATAATAAAATAAAAACCTTTGGTAACACAAGTAAATACATTTTTTAACACATTTATAGTCAAGTTTATGTTAAAAAATATATGTTTTTGTGTGTCATGTCTTTAACCGTTATTTGAATAAATTTCCCCCATAGCAACTGAAAAATGTGTTGTGATTCTGTGATACTCAAGGGCTGAGAAATGACAGATTGAGCCAGTCTGACATACCGGTACGACCGATATGGGCAGCCGATATGGGCAGTATGATCAGATTTTTGGATAGCTATGGGCTGTCAACTCCGTTCCAATTTAATCTGAAAGATGAGACTCTCACCTTGGTATAGAGATTGACTGGAAGCTTAATATGCATTTACATTTTTTGGGGGGAGTGGTGCCATATGTATATCTTTTCAGGGTACATGCATCGACTTCTATGCTAAATGTGATGCTTTTATGACAAAGTCCGCACTTGAATAACATTTTTCAGAAAGATTATTTTTTATTTATTCCATACAGATATCATAGTAAATTGTGTGTTTTTTCGTCAGTAACTAGTTGCTTGACAAAGTCTTACAGTTCCGTAAGGATCAAAAAAAGGTTTTATAAATTATGTTTTTGACACTTGGGGTCCAAATATACCCGTTGGCGCTAAGCATCAGTGATTTTATTAATCATAATTTTAGTCAATCTTTGATGGTGACCATGAACAGAAACGCTCTGAACTTTTCCAAAATAATTGCTGATCTCAAACAGTTATTTTCTGTGGGTTTCATTATTTTAGTTAGCTGGGGACTGGGGAGGAATGTCTCCCCACAAAAGGGCACTGTTTCAGATCTTTCTGTAAAAACCATAAATCTGTCTGACCTCAAAACCACCCAGCCTGTGCTATTGGTGACACCGGTTCACCGCTAGATGGCAGCAGAACACCACACATTAGTCAACAGATGAGTTTATTTCAGGATTACACAGCAGAGGATTGCACGATGTGTGGCACTGCATTGATTAGCCTGAGACTGCTTTGTTTATATAGTCTGTTGAACTCCTGTGTAATCTGGGTCAGGATTTATTCAGTTGATTGATCATATGATGAATGATAGATAGGCTAGCTCTTAAATATGAACCAGGCTACGTAGCTGATGTTCTAAAGGGTTGTCAGGAGTTGTACCCCGTTCACAACACTAACACAGAAAATATCATGCAGGCAGGCCTATCTGAGCTGCTCTTGACAGATGTTGTGGCTGAACTTTCCCAATATTGACAGACTGTCTGGGATGAACACTATTTATGGGTCGGCTAAGGTTACGGCCAGTAACCTCAAATAAAATAAGAATCTCTATGCAGCGGATGAAAAGTGGGGAAACCAAGATGTATGTCCTCAATAACCTTCATGGCAGCAGAGAGCAGAAGGGTATCCTACGAAGCAAGTTAGATCTACTCCAGGTTTTCTAAAGCTAACCAGTTTCATGTGAGCTTCTCACTCAAGCTCGTGCTTCATCTGCCTACGATGACGGTGGGTGTTGCTCGTCCGCCTGCCGCTAGCAGGCTTCTAACTGCAAGTGCAGTTCTGCTGAGAGAATGATGAAACATCAACCCATGGGTGAGTTAGTGCCACATTTTCATTTGTGACAAAATTAGACAGGCTTATGAGGTGAAATAGAATTTTAGAAGTGTTGTCTTTCTTTTATTAGTATATGAACATTGTCAATTAACTCAGAAAATCAAAATGTCAGTTGTGTGTGTGTGTGTGTGTGAGAGAGAGAGACAGAGAGAGAGAGAGAGAGAGAGAGAGAGAGAGAGAGAGAGAGAGAAGAGAGAGACAGAGAGAGAGAGAGAGCCAGAGAGAAAGAGAGAGAGAGACAGAGAGAGAGAGAGAGAGAGACCCTTGGAAACCCGCGGTGGTCCATTCAGTGAGTAGTGTGTGTGCGCGCCTCCTGTGTGTAATTAGGATGGAAGCATGTGCTGGTTGAGTTATGGTCTTTCGGTGCAGTTATGTCCCCAATCGTTATCTATGAGCTTTAGCCATTAGCGCTTATGACAGCGACTTTTGGATATTTTCTTCAGGTGTCCCACATGGTGCTTTCTAAACAGGGCTGCTTGGGTGGCCTTATTTCGTGTTAGAAGTAATGATGTGTGTCTACCCTGGAGGTGTTGAATTACCGCCTCCTCTGTTGCTCTTAATGTGTGCCATATGGGGGGAGAAATGAGCTTGAAATATGCAAGGAGAGGGTGTGCTCATTCAAAGAGAGCCTATGGCTTAATCATGGGGAAGTGTGATGTGCGTAAAGTCATTAAGGCACATCTCATCCAGTGATTCAGACTAGATTAGGGAGAATTATTGCACTGCAGTTTTACCAGTTGGGCTTTTGAGGATTGAGGTTTCACTGCCAATGCAATGGAAATACACTATATATACACAAATATGTGCAATCTCCATAGACAAACACTGGCAGTAGAATGGCCTTACTGAAGAGCTCAGTGACATTCAACGTGGCACCGTCGTAGGATGTCACCTTTCCAACAGGTTAGTTAGAGCTGCCCAAGTCAACTGGAAGTGTTGTTATTGTGAATTGGAAACGTCTAGGAGCAACAACGGCTCAGCCGCTAAGTGGTAGGCCACACAAGCTCACAGAATGGGACCACCGAGTGCTGAACGCGTAATGGGTAAAAATAGTCTGTCCTCTGTTGCAACACTCACTACAGAGTTCCAAACTGCCTCTGGAAGCAATGTCAGCCCAATAACTGTTCGTCTGGAGCTTCATGAAATGAGTTTGCCTGACTGAGCAGCCGCTCACAAGCCTAAGATCACCATGCGTAATGCCAAGCGTCAGGTGGAGTGGTGTAAAACTCATCGCCATTGGACTCTGGAGCAGTGGAAACACTTTCCATGGAGTGATGAATTCAGTGGAGGCTGCTGAGGGGAGAATGGCTCATAATAATGGCTGGAACGGAGCCAATGGAATGGTATCCAACCATGTGTTTGATGTGTTTGATGCCAGCTATTACTATGAGCCCGTCCTCTTCAATTAAGGTGCCACCAACCTCCTGTGGATGAATCACGCCTCACCATCTGGCTGTCCGACGGACGAATCTGGGTTTGGCGGATGCCAGGAGAATGCTCCCTGCCCGAATGCATAGTGGAAAGTGTAAAGTTTGATGGAGGAGGAATAATGGTCTGGAGCTGTTTGTCATGGACTTCTGGCTAGTCCCTTCAGTTCCAGTAAAGGGAAAACGTAACGCTACAGCATACAATGACATTCTAGAAGATTCTGTGCTTCCAACTTTGTGGCATCATTTTGGGGAAGGCCTTTTCCCGTTTCAGCATGACAATGTCTCCGTGCACAAATTGAGGTCCATACAGAAGTGGTTCGTGGAGATCGGAGTGAAAGAACTTGACTGGCTTGCACAGAGCCCTGACCTCAACCCCATCGAACACATTTGGGATGTTCGTCGAGCAGGTGTCCACATACTTTTGGTCATGTAGTGTATATAGGCCTAATGCCACCGTTGGTTCTCACTGCAGTTCAAACACTACCCACAGAGATCATTAAATCAATAAGCATTGCATCCCTTGTTTTGCCATTTGACTAACTTGTCTAGGCCTATCTAGTCTAGTTTGTGAGCTCACTTCTTTGTCATATTATGCTCATGTCTTTTCTACCCAGGCCATAGATTTGATTTAGTTTTCATCATCTATCTCCTCTCGCGTCCATTTCCCCTAGTCTTTTTGCACAATATCCATCAAATGTGTCTTGTAAAAAAACATGTCTCACCACTAAGCAGAGATAAATCAATTACAGTGAGCTCATCTTACCTCACCACTTCTACAGGCGTCCAACAAAGCAGGAAAACATTCTCTTTCAGGGGATAAATGTGGAAATATTGATTGAGTGGGGAAAAAATTATTCAAGTTATGACCAGATATTTCCATGTTTTTCTCTCCGAGGCAACGATTCTGGGGGGAAATAGTCCCAGAAGGGATACTATTAACCTGGGTCTCTGGAACCCGAGACGGCCTTTACTCCACTCTTTCCCATTCAGCAGTATTTCTTCCATCAACTCTTTTCATGCCAAATGGGATATATGAAGGAAGTTGAAAGATATTATCAATATAAAACATATGTCTTTATGGTAACCTTGGCTTGGTCTCTTTTGAAATCACTGCTCTTGCTGAATATACCTGTTTGTCTACTGTACCGTGGCTTAAATTTAATTTCACATTTAACCTCAAAACTTGATGCCCAGCAAAGTGTTTTTTTTTCCTCTAAATTTGGTTTGTTCCAATACAACCTGGCCGTTTGTGGATGACGAGATAAGTGCTTTTGATGAAATAATATGAACGGTCAGGAGTTTGAAATGAACCCATTAGCCCTTTTCACTCTTCTGCTAAAAGGCCCCACATCCACATCGCTGAACGCTGGGTTCATATTCCTGAAATCACATTAGCTGGATTTTCACATATTTATGTAAAAATATCTTGACATCATCCAGCTGGAGATCACGTTGAATCCAATAACATTTTGGTGGCTGATCTGATCTGACAACTGAGCCAACGCAGACAACAGCGGGTTTTTAGTCTTCACGAGGGAGCTGGCCATGGTGCTGAAGTCCTTTCGAGCGCCTCTGTCCTTTTCCGCGGTCCTACATTGTGTTCATGCATGTAGGCTACCTCTATTGGAAGAAGTAGAGCCATCCCTCTGTTGAGTCAGTGAGGGAAACTGCAACATTAGCTGACATCAATCAACATTTTGAAGCCTGTAGTGGTTGGTGTTTCAGCGCTTCCCATGGTCATGTACATACTACCTCAATTGTGCCGACCAACCAGTGCTCCCGCACATTGGCTAACCGGACTATCTGCATAGTGTCCCGCCACCCACCACCCGCCAACCCCTCTTTTACGCTACTGCTACTCTCTTTTCATCATATAGGCATAGTCACTTTAACCATATCTACATGTACATACTACCTCAATCAGCCTTGACTAACCAGTGTCTGTATGTAGCCTCGCTACTTTTATAGCCTCGCTACTGTATATAGCCTGTCTTTTTACTGTTGTTTTATTTCTTTACTTATTTATTGTTCACCTAACACATTTTTTGCACTATTGGTTAGAGCCTGTAAGTAAGCATTTCACTGTAAGGTCTACACCTATTCGGCACACGTGACAAATAAACTTTCATTTGATTGAAAGTAGCACATGTTATATCTTCTTAGGCATATTGAAAATGTATATTTCATGCAGACAGGTAGATTAATAAATGTAGGACTAGTTTTAGTCCAGGTTAGGCCATTACCTCATCAGACCGAGATAATGAGTGACCATGAGATTAGGTGATATGTGAAGACTTCACTTCGCTTCAACTGCAACCTTAGAGCTCACATTCTACCCCCCCCCCCCCCCCCCCTCATAAAAAAGAAAAACCGTCCAGCCCCGAGCTTCGCGAGGTTGTTTTGGTAAATATTTTATTAGATAAATGTCTAGACAGGGGAAGTGTAGACTACTCGATGATGGAAAGTAATCGCCACGAGAGATTGATTGTACTAGCTGAATTGCACCGGCCGGGCCTAGCCACGTGTTTATCTGAGCACACTCAAAATGTATTTTATTTCATGCTCTCTCCATCAAAGCTTCAGTATTGCAACATAGGCTAACTGTAGGCCTATGTTTCGCCTATTCGATCAATGTAAAGCAAGCTGTGTAGACACAGTGAACAGAAAGACAAGGCACTCCATATATGATATGCCCTCGAATCTCTGACGTGGTAAAACATCTGCAGCATATCAAATCCTGCAGCCGATCCTCCTCTATTTGGGTCGTTAGCGGACATCGACCTGGCCAAAGCCTAATGACTATAAATACAGCGCTACGCAATCAATCGCAAAGCCTTCATATAATATTCTAGGGATCAAATAATGGATAGCATAGGCCTATATCTTGGAGCATATCTGTGAGACGGAGTTGATTCAATTTGGTTGTTTAATCACCTTGGGGGTTGACATTTACACACCTACGCGCGCGGGCACAGAATCAAGTAGGCCTAGGCTGTTGATATTTATCCACGGTTTGTTAAATGATGTTCGAAGTGTGGAAGCGAGCCGGCCTATTATGTGATGCTAAGTGTAATCGATTCAATCGGTCAGTTGAGCAGCTGCCAAGACTTTTGGATCGCATTCATCTCGTCATCATCTCTTGCCTCTTGATTTTCTCCTTGGACTTGCCGATGCCGTCATATCAGCACATCCCTCACTTGGCTACTTGCAAACTATGACATCAGTGAACGTATACTTGAGACATGGCAAATGGGGCGGGCGCAGCGAAAGTGTTCAGAACCGGGAAGACAGCCTCACAATTCTCATGTCAAATCGATATCAGCTCGGGAGGAGCGCGCACGGGGAGCGCAACTATCATTCTACCATCACCATCACTCTAGCATCTCCAGCCGCTAGCGGACCCGTCTTACGGGCATTGGCGGGGGACCATTGCCAATAACACAATTAACTTGTGTGGAACGTTTAGAAAACACGAGTCTGTGTTCTCGTGTTTGGATTTATTCACTTTTGGTGACTTTTTTTAATGCAATGAATGAGTAACCTTCCCATGTCTATGTCACTGTCCTCTTTTGGTTCCATCTATTATGGGACGCAGTATAATAACTAGAGGGTGGATCCAGTCGATAACCAAACTCAGACAGCTCACCCGGCTCCGGTGCGGTGGCACCCCGGCTTTAGCCCACCCCGCTGCCAGAGTGTATCCGGGTCCGCTAGATGGACAGGGAGCTCGAAGGATTGCCTTGTAGTCGGAAACCGGATTCAGTGGAGTGAAGAAAAAGCAACACACAGCAAGCGTGCTATCACTGATTCCTAAACAATTTGATTATGCCATCGGTTTTATAGATTTAGGTAAGATGTTATTTTTCATTCTTAATTCCTTGCATTGATTTGAATAGATTACCTGCTTTCTTGTTTGTTCCGTGACTGTTCCATGGACTCGGACGCACACGGTCAATGATAGGCTAATGAAATAGGACCAGGGTCAGGAGAAGACTTTGCTTTTAGAAGAGGTAGGCAGGCACTAGGCAGGCTACCATTTGTCATGCAGCACAGAGGAGGGGTGGTGATCGGTAAGGGGAAAATAACTTTGATGTTCTGGTTTTCTACAGTGTGACCAATCTGTCAAATGACCACTCTGTGAGAGGACGTTTTAGTGAAAAATACTGGAATTAAACTAATTATCTTCACACTCTGACCATAAAAGTCACTTTGGATTCCTGTTTTCTTTAGATTGCTGAATCTAAACCGTTGCACCGAATTGACTGTTTTAAATTAATCCGAGGGAACTTCAGAAAAATCCAAATGTATGTGAATGTGTTCGCAGTAAGGGCAGCGATTGAGGAGAGATTGATGCAGTGTTCACTGCAAGGTTAAATAAGCGATCGGTCGGGGATCTGTGCTGCTTAGCACCTATTGAGTGGTACGCAAGGCTGATCCGCTGATCTGGCTCTTTTTCACTCGACTACGCTTGGATCCTGATCAGGTGGGAATAGAGAGGGAGCAGAGACGCGAGCGGGCAGGTAGCATACACACACACACACACACACACACACACACACACACACACACACACACACACACATACACATACACATACACACACACACACACACACACACACACACACACACACACACACACACACACACACACAAAGAGGTAAATGACTTGGTGCATGTTAATATGAGCAGTAATGAGAGCCAACCCCTATTATGTTGTAATTGTTAGTCATCCCACCGTCCTACTCCTCACCACCTCCTCGCCACTCTTCTCTCTGTTCTGCTCTGCAATTTGTACAGTATAGAGAGTGTAATTATTTCCCCATTGTTTCTCTGTGCGGTAGTGGCACTCTGCAGAGACCGTGTCATTAGTGCAGGGCAGAGGGGGAGATGGAGAGGGCCCCAGAGAGAGGAAAGGTTTGGGGACTTAATTCTCATTGACAGTGGATGGCCTGTCTCCCTCCCTGCCTGCAGCACTCTCTTAATATGCAGTACTCTCTTAATCTCTTAGTGATCTCAAGGAGATTACTCTAGCAAACCTGGCCTCTTCTTTCACTGAACCGTCATCAACACACACACACGCCACACACACACGTTCACCGCACGCAAGCGCTCGCCACACACACACACACACACACACACACACACACACACACGCACGCACGCACGCACGCACGCACGCACGCACGCACGCACGCACACACGCACACACACACACACACACACACACACACACACACACACACACACACACACACACACACACACACACACCTTGTGTATGGGCATCATTTTTCTCGAGGGTTAGCGATACGATGAGGATTCTTACCAGAATATCTCCATTCTGCTTACAGTGTGTGGCTTCCCCTCTGTCTCTTTCAGCCTCTGTGGTCCAATTCCATCTTTCAACCCCCCCCAAACCACCTCCCACATCCAGACTCATCACCGCCCTCTCAGGACCCCCACCAGAGAGTGATAAGGCCTATTCTGTGAGGCCCCTTCATGGCATGACACCCCCATCCTTTCCCAGCAGGGGATTTATCTGGCTGAGTGATTGTGAATAAGGAGGAGTGTATTGTGTGCATTTGTGATGAGTACAAGGCTGAGCGGGCAGGGAGGGAGACAGGCCATCCACTCCTGGGTGATCCGCTAGATAAAGAACGCAGGAATCATGGGTAGCAGTGTGACAGATCTGAGATCAGCTCTACACTGGCATTAGCAGATTCACTGTGAGCCCTTGTGATTGATGCAGTGCAATCCAGAGAAGAGGAGAGGAGGAGAGGAGAGATCCTCCAAGCAAGAAGGCAGAAAGAGAGAGTGAGAGATGGAGGCCTCGAATTTGTAAGTGAGATTGGTCCTGATGGCCATTCATCCTTTCCTCTTCTGCCCGAACCGTACCATACTGTACTGGATAGACTCCAGAGAGAGATCAGAGTCAAGCACAGCCTAATGCAGATCAGGAGCTGCACAAAACCTTCCATCAGAGCCAGGCTGAGATGGAGGGTGCAGCCAGAGAGCAGTGTCACCTCTGGAGGAAGGTAGGGCAGGGCAGATTAACAGAGGAAGTCTTTGTGCCTGTGCCATGAGCAGCAGGAGGCGGAGGACACAACCTCTGCCATGAAGAGGAGCCATGGTAAGGGTAAAGGTCAAAGGGCACAGCATTCAGAAGAAGCCTTGTTAACAGTGCAACAGGGCGACCGTGTCATGTCCAACAGTGTGATGTATGAATTAGAAATCCCTTTAGCCCTTTTGCTTTGGTGAATCAAAGGGAGCCTCTTTAAAGAGAGTGATTAGTTAAGGAATCCCGTTGAAGAAATATTGAATCCCTTGTGTTCTCTCCTCTCTCTCTCTGCTACTCTCTCCTTATCTCCCCCCTCTCTCTCTCTGCTACTCTCTCCCCTTACCCCCCCTCTCTCTCCCTCTCTCTCTCACTCTCCCCTTATCTCTCTCCCCCATCTCTCTCTCTCTCTCTCTCTCTCTCTCTCTCTCTCTCTCTCTCTCTCCTCTCTCCCTCTCTCACTTTCCCTCACCCTCTTGCTCTCTGCTATTCTCTCTCCTCTTATCCCCCCTCTCTCTCGCTGAGTGTGCGAAGTCTCTGTGCCCCAGGAGGCTGCAGTAATACAGTTAGGGAGATGGAAATGTGTGGTGTGCAACAGCCTAGAAAAGAAGTGTGTGAATGAGGAAGGCGAGCCCTGGAGGACAGAGGCAGAGCAGAGGGAGGAGAGAGATATTGCACTGTGGTCCGTTGAGCTGGTTCTCCTTCGTTTCTTCTGCATGTGTTCCACTGCTTCCCAGGGTTCTGTGATGTCCACCCTCACACTACATAATGGAGTCACAGGTGCTGTTGTCTCCGGCAGGGCTGTTTGGCTCAGGCCAATCTAACATGGCTGGCTTAGATTTAGAAAGAGAAAGCAGTTAGCAAGTTAGGTGTTTGTTTGTGCAGGTAATGTATTTCTGCAAGTGTGAGTTTTGAGGTTGAAAGACAATAATAACTTCCTGAATGTATTCAGTCCAGATGTTGGCTGATCACAGAATCAACCCACTTCCCTCAACATTTTCTTTCCCACGAATCTCACATTTGTACAGACTTTCGTTTCTTATCATCAAAGTCTACGAAAGATACCTGTAAAGCAACGGTAATGATTGTAATTGAACAGTCACAGCTTCTACCCATGGTGCAGTATATATCACCCAGGATGCAATCTGCCACTGTGGCAGCTGGCAGATGTGCGGGTACGCGTGAGCGACATTGTGTGTGTGGGTGATTATTAAAGGCTCCCAGTGTAGACTTTACCATGGGGCCACTGATGAGGGCTAACTCCACTCCTAGAGCCCAAACCAGTCAGCCACAACAGCACCCAGAGCAGCACTACAGGCTGTTGGGGGATTTAGACCTGTGGGACTAAAGACTCAAAGGGAAAGATGAAGGGTGGTTTGTTCTTCCTCTGTTGGTGAGTATGTGTGACTGTGAGAGAATGTGATGAGTGTTGTCTATTGTGTGTGCAATAGTGAGGGAGGTTGGTTGTGTGTGTGTGTGTGTGTGTGTGTGTGTGTGTGTGTGTGTGTGTGTGTGTGTGTGTGTGTGTGTGTGCGTGCGTGCGTGTGAGTGCTTGAGAAGCAGATTCGTTTTTGTGTGCGTGTGTCTCTCTCTCTAGAGAGAGAGAGATCTCTCTGAGTATTGCGGCAGTGTGTTTGAAGTGATGGCTTTGTAATGAGAGCTCCAGGCTGCCACTGGTCAGGAGATTGTCTCTGAGGAGGACTGATGTCACTCACAGGATCAGTGGACAACGTCCTGCTCGGGGGATGTTAGAGGATGAGACGTCATTTAATGTGTTTGTGTGTGGTGTTTTTGTTTCTGTGCTGTGTGTGTGTGTGTTTGTGTGTTGTGTTTTTGTCTCTGGATGTGTGTGCGTGTGTGTGTGTTAGCATTCACATTGTGCATGTGTATGAGTGTGTGGGTTAGAGGCCTCTCGTCTCGAGGGGAACAGAGCAATATGGTGTCAGACCCACAGACAAATTAATTCACTTATTGACACCACTGACACGTCTCAGTGACTTTGTAAAATGAACATTGATCAGTCTCTCTCTCTTTCTCTCTCCAACCCCCCCCTCTCTTTCTCTCCCCTCCCTTATCCCCCCCATACCTTTCTCCCCCAAATCTCCACCCCTCTCGACGGCCAATGTCTCTCCCTGGCCCGCCCATTTGCATGCGTGGCACATTTGGTCATTAATATAATTACGTGCTAGCCGGTACCAGCCTGGTCATTAGCAGCAGAGGGGCCTGAAATAATCAGGATGTTGGCCGTGTGTGTGAGGGCTTAGGGCCGAGGACTCAGCCCCCTCTCCTCTCTCCATAAGACAAGGCCCATTGATTGGTCTGGTCCATAGGCATACAGCACATAGCCAGCTGGGTGGAGGAGTCAATGAACCCAGTGCATTCCTCACCGCTAAAGACCCAGGATTAGCTCAACTTCAGAGGGGCTGTGGTGCCGCGCATAGAAAATCAAACCACATCAAGGTTGTTTATATTCCATTAATCATAATTTGGACACAAAGCACAATGAATTGCTGTGGTTCTCGGGCTATTTGCCTGTCAGTGCTTCTTTTGGCTTTGTTTGCTCTGAAGTTGCTCGATATGCCGCGGAAGACTGACTCTCTCTCTCTTTCTCTCCGAGGTGTTGGAACAGCGATCAGTGATTCAGTGACTAATTGTTGAACATTCTCTCTATATCTTTCATCACACCTTCTGTAACTACCCCTGCTCACTGCATAGTGTAGTTCACCGCCTCTCTCAGAACGTCTAGTCCTTTTTTTGATCCTACACTTCCTTGGGGTGAAAACAAATAGAAGAGATGAGATGAAAGATGGACAAAAAGAGAGAGTAAAGAGATAGATAAATATATAGAAAAGGAGAGAGAGAGAGAGAGAGAGAGAGAGAGAGAGAGAGAGAGAGAGAGAGAGAAAGTCCAAGACAGAGAGAGAGGGGAGGGAGGACAAATAGAGAGAGAGAGACAAAGAAGGAAGGAATACAAGTGAGGAAGAAAGGGTGGGAGGGAGAGGAGGAAGGAAGGAAGTAAAGAAGGAAAGAAAGAATGGAGGAGGGAAAGAAGCAAGGAAGTGTCTCGGTGAAGACAGACGAGTAGTCAGAAAGCAGCACAGTGAGGACATAAATACTGTTCTTTCACTACAGTGTTGAATCACAGTGCTTACCAGAAAGTACAATCACTGCCTTTGGCATGAAATGAAAGAGTTGCAAATCAAATGTTATTTGTCACATGTTTCGTGAACAACAGGCGTCGACTAACAGCGAAATGCTTACTGCAGTAGCAAAGACAGACACAGATTTCAGATGTTTATTCAGTCTCCCAGCTGCCTACAGTATAGTGGGTGCATCTAAAGTGGCAACATACTGTAAGGATGCGAGTTAGGTGTCTGGACCCACTGTTTGTCTCCCATCCATATCTGTGTCCTAAGGGACGCTGACTTTTAATGGTCTTTTATTGCTTTATTAGAAAGTGCTGGATTTATGGCGTGGGCCGTGACTCTGTCTGCCGGAGCGCTGTAGGAGCTGCTCTGATCTATGTCAGGCCACACTAGCTGTCTGGGTTTAAAACGACGCCCTCGTAAAGCACACAGTAGTGGTGCTGGGTATGTCTGGGAGCTGGGCTGGGGCTGGGGCTGGGGCTGGGGCTGGGGCTGGGGCTGGGGCTGGGGCTGGGGACTGGGGCTGGGGCTGGGGTTGGGGCTGGGGCTGGGGCTGGGGCTGAGGCTGGGGCTGGGGCTGGGGCTGGGGCTGGGGCTGAGGCTGGGGCTGGGGCTGGGGCTGGGGCTGGAGCTGGGGTTGGGGCTGGGGGCTGGGGCTGGGACTGGGGCTGGGGCTGGGGACTGGGGCTGGGGCTGGGGACTGGGGCTGGAGCTGGGGTTGGGGCTGGGGGCTGGGACTGGGGCTGGGGCTGAGGCTGGGGCTGGGGACTGGGGCTGGAGCTGGGGTTGGGGGCTGGGACTGGGGCTGGGGCTGGGGCTGGGGCTGGGGACTGGGGCTGGAGCTGGGGTTGGGGCTGGGGGCTGGGACTGGGGCTGGGGCTGAGGCTGGGGCTGGGGTTGCAAGCAGGTTGGCTCCGTAAACGAATGTTTATTAGCCTGTTAGTGTCTGTTGTTCCATAAAGCATGGAGTAGGAGGAATCCATCTCTCCCATCCTCAACTGGAGAAGACCCTCCCTTACGCCCAGCTAGCTGCTTTCTGATGAGGATTGTTGGCCTCTGAAATGGACTGTCATGCCCAACCAGGGAAAGATACATGAAGGATGTTGTACACACTCTCTCTATGCATGTGTAGTGTGTGTGTGTGTGTGTTTGTGTGTGTGTGCGTGTACGTGTCTGTTGGCAGGGTGTCCAGACTCCCTGGAGCTGCCGGTAACCTGCTTGGACACATGAAACACGCTAAGGGACTCTGGTCACGTCTGCTTTTCATCCTTAGTGCAGAAAAAGGAGGAGGGTGAAAAAAAGAGAAAACCATAAGACTAAAAACACTAAGACACACATCTGGTCGAGTCACCGGATCTGGGGGGTGGAGTCTCTGGTCTGTGCAACAGGGTCTGGATTGGACTTAAGTGCAGGCCGATCAATTGTGCTGTAATGGTACCTTACCGCCACCGCCATCTCTGAGCCCTGCAGTCAAAACCTGGAGAGGGGCACAGCAGGTACTGTCTCTGGTAATGACTATTCTATCCTTGTTCTGAGACATTTCTACACAGCCAGGGGGTTATCCTAAAATAATAGCTTGTGAGTGTGAGGGAATGCCTGCCAGCAGTGCCCTTTGACCTCTCTGGTAGCCCACACACAGCACAGACCAAGCCATCTGACTGAGGGAAGTTTTATACAGAGTAGAGGACCCCAGTAGCATAGAAAGACTGATTTAGGATCCCAGTATTGCCATTGAGCTAAAGGCATTGGCATTACTATTAGTATTGGGAGCTAAGTTAAGTCTTCAGGTCTCAGGCAGCGCTTGTCGTTATGTTAGTTCACTGAACCACCTCTGCTACATAGGTTTCATATGTGAAAAGAACGTTGGCTGTATATTTCATATGTGAAAAGAACGTTGGCTGTATGTTTCATATGTGAAAAGAACGTTGTCTGTATGTTTCATATGTGAAAAGAACGTTGGCTGTATGTTTCATATGTGAAAAGAACGTTGGCTGTATGTTTCATATGTGAAAAGAACGTTGGCTGTATATTTCATATGTGAAAAGAACGTTGGCTGTATGTTTCATATGTGAAAAGAACGTTGGCTGTATGTTTCATATGTGAAAAGAACGTTGGCTGTATGTTTCATATGTGAAAAGAACGTTGGCCAGATCTGCGCAGTTGCACTGCACAGGAAAAGTCTAACAATTATGAACACAAATGCAGTATACCAATCTATATTTATCTAATTTCTGGTGTGGCGGTATTTGTGATTTTCTGTGTTTGTGTATGGAGAATGTCACTAAAACAGAGTGTTTGAATCAGACAGCCATGTCTGAAAAAGACGAAATATTGTCAGATATGAGGATAGCTTCACCTCATGTGTTTATATTAGGGAATACAACCCCATGTCACTCACTCACTCACTCACTCACTCACTCACTCACTCACTCACTCACTCACTCACTCACTCACTCACTCACTCACTCACTCACTCACTCACTCACTCACTCACTCACTCACTCACTCACTCACTCACTCACTCACTCACTCACTCACTCACTCACTCACTCACTCACTCACTCACTCACTCACTCACTCACTCACTCACTCACTCACTCACTCACTCACTCACTCACTCAGTGGGAGAGGCAGAAATTCTCAGCACACAGAGAGAGAGAAAGGAAAAGAGAGGAATGAGAGAGATAGAGAGACAGAGAAAGGAGGAGGAAAGGAGAGATGGAGGGAAAGATAGAGAAGATGAGTAGAAGAGTAGATAGACAGGGACAGAGATAGGAGAGGAGAAGAGCAGGGAAAGAGAGAGGAGAGGAGCAGAGAGAGTGAAAGAGGGAGAGAGAGGAGAGGAGCAGTGAGAGCGAGAGAGAGAAGAGGAGAGGAGAGGAGAGGAGAGGAGAGAGACGGGGAGAGAGAGAGGAGCAGAGAGAGCGAGAGAGGGAGAGAGAGGAGAGGAGAAGAGCAGAGAGAGCGAGAGAAAAATAGAAAAACAAAAGAGCAAGGAGAAAGGGACAGAGTGAGGAAAGATAGATTGTGATCGAAAGAGAGAGAAAGAATGAGGAAAGGCGAGAGGAGGAGAGAGGAGGAGGTCATGGGTCATAAATGCCTGTTGTCCAGAACGGAGGCTGTGTTGGGCTCTATGTGCTATCCGGAGGAAATGGAAAAGAACAGCGTGTTGTAATGGGCTTGTCTCAGAGCCAGATAAATGCACAGGACTAGGACGCTGGCTGCTGTGCCCTGTCAGATATTTTATATTGTGCACATCTGCGGAAATCTGAAACGCTTTTAAGAAGCTTGTATCGGGCTCTGTCTCTGTTCAGCTCATTTTCCATATCTTTATGGCCATAGGAACACCCAGTTGTTTTACACAGATATGGTTTTGTGTGCTTTGTTCGTGTCCAGACTCGTAAAACCAGCACTGATGTGTCTCTGGACAATGTAGTCTTAGAGCTGATGTAGAAGAATACGTTGAATATTATATTATCATGAACGTTGTTGATTGATATTATTTTTTTGCAACAATGGACAGGTGACATTTGAAGATTTATTTGTAGAGAAACAACAACCTTTCCAATTCCCCCAGCTGCTGCTTTACAATCCTGTTCAGAATGAATATGGGAGGAGAGGGATATTGCCCGTGTACAGTGTTCATGTTCAATACACTCTCCTCTCTCCATCCATTGGGAGAACAGGGCTCTGTACCAATGCAAAGCCAAACATCCCCAGGATAGGATCTATGTGTCCAGTACCTGGAGGGTGTATGTCACCCTTAGTAGGTCGACACACACACTCCTCACCAATCACTTTCTCCACGTTCACATCCACTATCATGACAGGGAGATTGTGGCACACAGACTTCATCTAGGTGCAATATCTTGTTCTAAGTGCAATATCTTGTTCTAAGTGCAATATCTTGTTCTGGGTGCAGTATTTGTCATTCAAGTGTTGCTTGTGTGTGATGTGTGCTGTGTATGTGTACAGTTGCGTAGCACAATTCAATTTTTTTTTGCCATGCAGCAGAGCGAACATTTAGCAAAACATTGCCATGTCTTATGACTTGTGCATATGCTCACTGGGGGAGGGGGGGGGGGGTGTAGCTCATCCTACACCACTGTGTGTGTGCCATGTGCCATGTGTGTATGTGTGTGTGTGTGTGTGCCATGTGCCATGTGTGTGTGTGTGTGTGTGTGTGTGTGTGTGTGTGTGTGTGTGTGTGTGTGTGTGTGTGTGTGTGTGTGTGTGTGTGTGTGTGTGTGTGTGTGTGTGTGTATTTGTGTTCAGGGAGTGCTGACAGATTATGGCCTTTGGATGCAGGGCACATAGACACATTTCTGACAGAGGTGGGATTTGTCTCACCGCATGTCAATGAGGCCCTAGTGTCACTCCTGTGTTATTACTGCATAAGCCAATGCAAATCAACTAAATCTCTCCTTCAGCCCAGAGAGAGACAGAGGTTTGAGAGAGAAAAAGAGAGATAAAGAGACAGAGACAGAGGGAGAGAGAGAGAGATAAAGAGAGCGAGAGAAAGGGCTGATCCCTCTTCAGATAATCATGAACTCTGCTCTGTGTTTACATAATGAATGTGTTTGTTCCTGTGTGTTCCTCTGATGCCTTAAGGCTATTCACCATGCACTGCCAAACATAACATTCCTCAACAGCTGATGCATGTAACTGAGACCTGCTACATCTGCCTCATCTGCCCCAGGACATCTAGTGTGTAAATGTGTGTGTGTGTGTTTGTACAGTATAAACTGTGTGTGTCTATGTGTTTGTTGAGTGCTGTAAGAGACAGCAGGGTGATGTCAGTGTGACTGACAGTACTCATTGTCCCCTTAGTCCTGAGGAGAATGAGGTACATCTGGAGAAAGGGACAATGCCGCACGCGCACAGACACACACACACACACACACACACACACACACACACACACACACACACACACACACACACACACACACACACACACACACACAACATTGTGCTCTTTTAATGAACGTGTGAGAGAACAAAGCTGATAAAAATGCAGACCATGGACCTGCCAGAAAGAGAATAAGAAATGTCCGGAAATGTGCTACTGTGCTGTGGTGCAGCATGCATAATCACCTCTCGCAGACTACATGTACACTAAGCGTGCAAACGCACACACACACACACACACACACACACACACACACACACACACACACACACACACACACACACACACACACACACACACACACACACACACACACACACACACACACACTCTCACGCATCTCACACACACACACACACTGTCCTGTACATGGAGATACACACATAATGCTCATGCAGCTACAGCCTCTGTGTACACACATACAAGGACACACGCGTTTCCAAGTTTACGCAGAAAATATACTTTCCACAACATGTATTCCCTAAATATATGATGTTACGTTTGCATTTACACAGTCAGAGCCACAGTTATACAACCCTGTCATTCCTGGGTGACTGATCTCTTCACCACTCATCCCCTCTCTCTCGTTTACACAGTCAGAGCCACAGTTATACAACCCTGTCATTCCTGGGTGACTGATCTCTTCACCACTCATCCTCTCTCTCTCGTTTACACAGTCAGAGCCACAGTTATACAACCCTGTCATTCCTGGGTGACTGATCTCTTCACCACTCATCCCCTCTCTCTCGTTTACACAGTCAGAGCCACAGTTATACAACCCTGTCATTCCTGGGTGACTGATCTCTTCACCACTCATCCCCTCTCTCTCGTTTACACAGTCAGAGCCACAGTTATACAACCCTGTCATTCCTGGGTGACTGATCTCTTCACCACTCATCCCCTCTCTCTCGTTTACACAGTCAGAGCCACAGTTATACAACCCTGTCATTCCTGGGTGACTGATCTCTTCACCACTCATCCCCTCTCTCTCGTTTACACAGTCAGAGCCACAGTTATACAACCCTGTCATTCCTGGGTGACTGATCTCTTCACCACTCATCCCCTCTCTCTCGTTTACACAGTCAGAGCCACAGTTATACAACCCTGTCATTCCT
Organism: Oncorhynchus nerka; assembly: GCF_034236695.1. Classification (NCBI taxonomy): domain Eukaryota; kingdom Metazoa; phylum Chordata; class Actinopteri; order Salmoniformes; family Salmonidae; genus Oncorhynchus; species Oncorhynchus nerka. The sequence continues at coordinate 54,225,025 of NC_088397.1, forward strand.
GGGTGACTGATCTCTTCACCACTCATCCCCTCTCTCTCGTTTACACAGTCAGAGCCACAGTTATACAACCCTGTCATTCCTGGGTGACTGATCTCTTCACCACTCATCCCCTCTCTCTCGTTTACACAGTCAGAGCCACAGTTATACAACCCTGTCATTCCTGGGTGACTGATCTCTTCACCACTCATCCCCTCTCTCTCGTTTACACAGTCAGAGCCACAGTTATACAACCCTGTCATTCCTGGGTGACTGATCTCTTCACCACTCATCCCCTCTCTCTCGTTTACACAGTCAGAGCCACAGTTATACAACCCTGTCATTCCTGGGTGACTGATCTCTTCACCACTCATCCCCTCTCTCTCGTTTACACAGTCAGAGCCACAGTTATACAACCCTGTCATTCCTGGGTGACTGATCTCTTCACCACTCATCCCCTCTCTCTCGCGCTCTAACCTCACTCTTTCATTCATCTGTCTTATTCTCTTCCCTCCCTCGTCTCCTCTTTCTTTTCCCTTCCCCTGGCTTTCTTTGTACTGCTATTGTTTTGGTCCACACCTCCCTCCCATCTGCTTTTCTTTTCCCATCCCTGCTTACCTAATTGAAGCATTTTCATTGTTATTCTACACCTGTTGTTTACGAAGCATGTGACAAATAAAATGTGATTTGATTCGAATTTCTGTCCTCTCTCTCTCTCTCTCTCTCTCTCTCTCTCTCTCTCTCTCTCTCTCTCTCTCTCTCTCTCTCTCTCTCTCTCTCTCTCTCTCCCCCTCAACCTCAACCTCAATCCATATTTTCTCCCCTTATCTCAGTTTTTCTCCCAGTTTTCTGTCCCTCTCTGTCTCTCTCACACTCTGTCACTTCTTGTCTCTCTTTGGTGACTTGTGTTATCAGTGGTTTTTCTCTGACCTTATCACTAATGACTTGCACTAACTGAACAGTGTTTTATTGTCTGGTTCTATTATTTTTTTATTTATTTTTTGTTTCACCTTTATTTAACCAGGTAGGCAAGTTGAGAACAAGTTCTCATTTACAATTGCGACCTGGCCAAGATAAAGCAAAGCAGTTCGACAGATACAACGACACAGAGTTACACATGGAGTAAAACAAACATACAGTCAATAATACAGTATAAACAAGTCTATATACAATGTGAGCAAATGAGGTGAGAGGGGAGGTAAGGGCAAAAAAGGCCATGGTGGCAAAGTAAATACAATATAGCAAGTAAAACACTGAAATGGTAGTTTTGCAATGGAAGAATGTGCAAAGTAGAAATAAAAATAATGGGGTGCAAAGGAGCAAAATAAATAAATAAATTAAATACAGTTGGGAAAGAGGTAGTTGTTTGGGCTAAATTATAGGTGGGCTATGTACAGGTGCAGTAATCTGTGAGCTGCTCTGACAGTTGGTGCTTAAAGCTAGTGAGGGAGATAAGTGTTTCCAGTTTCAGAGATTTTTGTAGTTCATTCCAGTCATTGGCAGCAGAGAACTGGAAGGAGAGGCGGCCAAAGAAAGAATTGGTTTTGGGGGTGACTAGAGAGATATACCTGCTGGAGCGTGTGCTACAGGTGGGAGATGCTATGGTGACCAGCGAGCTGAGATAAGGGGGGACTTTACCTAGCAGGGTCTTGTAGATGACATGGAGCCAGTGGGTTTGGCGACGAGTATGAAGCGAGGGCCAGCCAACGAGAGCGTACAGGTCGCAATGGTGGGTAGTATATGGGGCTTTGGTGACAAAATGGATTGCACTGTGATAGACTGCATCCAATTCGTTGAGTAGGGTATTGGAGGCTATTTTGTAAATGACATCGCCAAAGTCGACGATTGGTAGGATGGTCAGTTTTACAAGGGTATGTTTGGCAGCATGAGTGAAGGATGCTTTGTTGCGAAATAGGAAGCCAATTCTAGATTTAACTTTGGATTGGAGATGTTTGATTTGGGTCTGGAAGGAGAGTTTACAGTCTAACCAGACACCTAAGTATTTGTAGTTGTCCACGTATTCTAAGTCAGTGCCGTCCAGAGTAGTGATGTTGGACAGGCGGGCAGGTGCAGGTAGCGATCGGTTGAAGAGCATGCATTTAGTTTTTGTATTTAAGAGCAATTGGAGGCCACGCAAGGAGAGTTGTATGGCATTGAAGCTTGCCTGGAGGTTAGTTAACACAGTGTACAAAGAAGGGCCAGAAGTATACAGAATGGTGTCGTCTTATACCTCAGAGATGGTCTCAAATTTTACCACCAGGGGGCAGAAGCATCACACTCAATGGCTCACATGAGAGGTGATCGTTTCAGGGAGTGAATACTCGTCTACTTAACATAGCGTACACAATACTCCAGAAGTCCCCTAAAGGATAGTAAAACAAGGGACATTTGGATGAAAGCTATTTTAGGCTTAGGGCTTAGGTTTAGGGTTAGGGTTAGAATTAGGTTTAGGGTTAAGTTTAGGGTTGTGGTTAGGCTTAGGGTTAGGGGTAAACTTAAGGTTAGGGTTAAGTATAGGGTTAGGGGTTATGGAAAATAAAATCAACTGTTATTTCCCCACAAGGATAGTAAAACAAACATGGTGTGTACAGATACTGGCATGTGGGAGGCTGTCACTCAGCTATAATTAGAGGTAGTCTCCTACTGTCCTCCAGTACCATCTGAATGTACCCAACCAACAGTCTGCATTTTTGTGTGCCTGTGTTTGTTTTGGCTTGTTTGATCTGACTGTTTGAATCTGTTCCTGCATCTATTAATGATGACGTGTTTTTGGTGTGCACTGTATGAATGCAAGTGTGTATATTCTTGTTTGGTGAGTGTGTATGGGATTCTCTGTGCTTTTGTCTGCTTCTCATGTGTACATTAGTTACTGTGTCTGTGATATTCTGATTTTGTATGTGGCGTGATGCTCGCCTCTCTCTCTCTCTCTCTCTCTCTCTCTCTCTCTCTCTCTCTCTCTCTCTCTCTTTCTCTCTTTCTCTCTTTCTTTGTGTGTGTGGTGTATTTCTCTCTGTGTGTGAGTGTGTGTGTTTGTGTGGTGTGTTTGAGCTCACTGCCTGCCTCTCTGCTGGATTCTTCTCTCTGAAGCTATGTGTGATGTAGAGGGGATCACGTAGAGCCTGGGGGTAGGTTAGCCCACTGTAAACAATGAATCTGTGACAGAACCCTGGCCCTCACATCTCCTCTCCAGCAGGGTCTTTAGACAGGGTTAGTGGACACACACACACAAGGGCCACTAGGGGCCACCTTAGGGAATCTCCCTCTGACCGCCCCCCCTCTGTTTCCCCAGGGGCCGTCGCTGTGTGAGAGGAGGAAAAGGAGGTGCAGGGGAAACAGGAAGAGAAGGAGGACGTGTGTGCAGTCATGACATTGACCCTCATCCCATAGAGCATCCTGCTCAGCTCAAGACTGACCAGAAAGGAGAAGGACAGACAGGACAAGAAGGTAAGACTGGTTCTATTTCATTGTCTCCTCCTTTTTGAAGACACCTCTCCTCTCTTTCCTTTCAAATACTTTTTTTTTTACCCCCCCCCCCCCCCCCCCTCTCCCTGTCACTCTGTCTCCCTGCCTCTCTTTCTCCCGGTCTATCTCTCAGGATGAAGCTGTGGGGGAGGTCAGCTTGGCCTTTGCAGGTGGCCCTCCTTGTTGCCGTGGTGATGTTCTGTGGTCGCCAGGTGTCTGCTGGCAGCCGTAACCATCGGGGACAGACAGGTACAGTAGGCCCTGCTCTCGCCCTAAACCCCACATGAGGTTAATTAGATTTTCACTGATGCCACATGTGTGCTATGAGTCTGTCATTAAGCATGCCTCCTCAGTGACACTTCATTTGTCCCCTTGACAGCACACTGGGACCTAGGACCTGTTTTTGAGGCTTGCGTACTAACACCACTTCATTGGATAACACAGCCCACAGCAAATAGCATTTTAACTGTCATCTGCCAACTATCAGAAATGAGTGAGTTTGTGATCTGAGATCCATTCAGGGTAAATAGACGGTGAGGCTATAATTCCTACAACATTTCCCTTTGCTTGACTCATAGATGGTTTAGTGCTACTGTAGGACATACATGTATAGACTTGTAGTGATGCCTGCCTTAGTAGGAGAGTGTGAAAACTGGCCCAGTAATAAGTATATTAATATGCATGACTTAAACTGGCCCAGTAATATGTTCTCCTCCCAGAACTGACCCCACCCACCCTATTTCCATTATCACTCCCCTCAGAGAGAGACCCTGGCCAGGGCTAAAACATGTCCGCCACCCAACACTAATTGACACCCACAAGCTAAGGCGCTGTGATTTGCATAATTCATTACCATGGTTCCCCTCGTGGCCACAAAAGTGACCAACACAACCCCATCAATATTTCAGAATGCCAGGGGGTCGCCATGGGGACAGTAATGCTGAGTCATAGCCTCCCGCGGCATGCCCGGTCCCAGCTCCCTCCTAGCACCCTACACCTCCCTCAGGGTCACTGTTTCTCACTTAATTAGGACTATTTCCTTAATTATCCCTTGCCATTTTTTCTCTCTTCCTCAAGTTTTTGCCTGGGATCCAAGGTAACCTTTAGCTGGCATAGAAATGCCACCAGCATCTAGTGCCGGTGACTGATGCAGGCGCTGGCGAGGCAGTGTTTTTGGCGTCAGGGCGAGCACAGCGCTAATTGCAGTCCCAGTCTGTTGTGAAGGTCAGCTGGGGTCTTCTCTCCCCTCTGAATTCGCACGTTGCTTTTCTTTCCCCAACAACAGCAGCCAGAAGACTCAGTTCCTACACTGCAGCAATTCGTTAGAGCTTTTCTACTAATTGGGGGAAGTTTAGGACTTGTTTGCTGTTATGCTGCATGTAATACAGCAAGGAATTTTAAGGGAGAAAAATAATTGGTCTGGCCTACAGCAAATAGTATTTTCACTGTCATCTACAATGCATTTGTTTCCCTCTGTTTTTCACTTAGTTTCACTGTTCCGTTATTTATAGTATTATACGCTGTGCCGTTTCTTCTGGTTCCATGTCCTGTCCTATCACATGTGGCCACATGGTGGCTCCAGAGGTGAAAAAATACCTCACTGGAGTGATGTTGTTTTTTCCCTTAGGCTCATTTACACAATGTCATCCACAGTGGCACTCTGTTACTTTGAAGGTCCTCACCAGGAAACAGTAACACACAGGAACGGAGAGACTAAATCTCATCCATCCATAGAGGGAAGCTTTGACTGACACTTGTCAGGAAGAATAGATAGGAAACATAGCAGCAGCTTTTTTCTGTTCGCAGGGCGATGAAAGACAGTCGTTTGGGGGCAGAATAGTCGTAATATTTTGTCTGTATAATGTCCCAGGATCCGTGTGTACATTCACCATAACTCACAAATAAAACCATGATCTGTGAATATGTCAAAATATTTATTTTAAATAAAAAATGAAATATCACATTTACAGTATTCAGACCTTTTATTCAGTACTTTGTTGAACCACCTTTGGCAGCGATTACAGCCTTGAGTCTTCTTGGGTATGATGCTACAAGCTTGGCACACCTGTATTTAGGGAGATTCTCCCATTTTTCTCAGCAGATCCCCTCAAGCTCTGTCAGATTGGATGGGGAACGTCGCTGCACAGCTATTTACAGGTCTCTGGAGATGTTCGATCAGGTACAAGTCTGGGCTCTGGCTGGGCCACTCAAGGACATTCAGAGACTTGTCACGAAGCCACTCCTACCTTGTTTTGGCTGTGTGCTTAGGGTCGTTGTCCTGTTGGAAGGTGAACCTTCACCCCCAGTCTGAGGTCCTGAGCTCTCTGGAGCAGGATTTCATCAAGGATCTCTCTGTACTTTGCTCCGTTAATCTTTTCTTCGATCCTGACTAGTCTCCCTGTCCCTGCCGCTGAAAAACATCCCTGCAGTATGATGCTGCCACCACCATGCTTCACCGTAGGGATGGTGCCAAGTTTCTTCCAGAGGTGATGCTTGGCATTCAGGCCAAATAATTCAATCTTGGTTTCATCAGAGCAGAGAAGCTTGTTTCTCATGGTCAGAGTCCTTTAGGTGTCTTTGGGCTAACTCCAAGCAGGCTTTCATTAGCCTTATACTGAGGAGTGGCTTGTGTCTGGTCACTCTACCATAAAGGCCTGATTGGGGTGCTGCAGAGATGGTTGTCCTTCTGAAAGGTTTTCCCATCTCCACAGAGGAACTCTGGAGTTCTGTCAGAGTGACAATCGGGTTCTTTGTCACCTCCCTGACCAATGCCCTTCTCTCAATGCCCTTCCCTGCTCAGTTTGGCCGGGCGGCCAGCTTTAGGAAGATTCTTGGTGGTTCCAAACTTCTCCCATTGTGTTCTTGGCGACCTTCAATGGTACACTTCCCCAGATCTGTGCCCGACACAGTCCTGTCTCGGAGCTCTATGGACAATTTCTTCAACCTCATGGATTGGTTTTTGCTTTGACATGCAGTGTCAGCTGTGGTACCTGATATAGACAGGTGTGTGCTTTCCAGATCACGTCCAATCTATTTAGTTTACCACCGGAAGAATTACTATCAAGGATGATCAATGGAAACAGAATGCACTTAAGCTAAATATCTTGTCTCATTGGACAGGGTCTGAATACTTATGTAAATTTAATCTTTTTTTATTTTTTTATTGTAATACATTTGCAAACAATTCTAAAAACCTGTTTTTGCTTTGTCATTATGGGGTATTGTGTGTAGATTGAAAATATTTAATACATTTTAGATTAAGGCTGTAAAGTAACAAAATGTGGAATATTCAGGTGGTCTGAATACTTTCCGAATGCACAACTTTGCTCTTTTTTTGTATAAGAAATGTATTCTCAATGTAATCGTTTAGGCCTGGGCATAGCACTATTACAGCAATCACTTTAGTTGTTAATGATCTTGTCAATGCTTTACACACTAAAATCAAATGTGCTGATTTGTTTGTGGACCTGCCAAAAGCTTTTGATTTTGTTGCATCATGTTGTTTTATTGAATAAGTTGTCCTCGATAGGCCTGAGTTCTGATGCCTCTTCATGGTTTCATGAATATCTTAGTAACAGAACAAAGGCCATCGTGACTGAAATACTTCCACATTTCTTGAAGTATTTTAAGGTGTTCCGCAGGGGTCGATACGAGGTCCTGTTCTTTTCACTATTCATATAAATGCTATTGGTCAATACATTAAAAAATAAAATGTAATCTATATGCAGATGCTACTAATATGTATGCAATTGCCCCGACTGCTGACCTGGCTGTGACAAGACTACAGTACCATTTTGCAGTTGTGCAGGAAGCCCTTACTGATTTAAAACTCATACTTAATATGAGTTAAAACTAAATACATGTTGTTTTCAAGTTCTCTGAAAATTGTCTCAGATGGATTATATCTTTACTCATCAGATGAGTTCTATAATCAAAAAAGTCCCTGCGTACTTGGTATTTGGATTGACAGTGATTTATTGTTTAAAAACCATATGACTAAGATTGTTAAGAAACTAAGATTTAATGTGGGCTTTTAAATATTTTTTTTTATACAGAAACAGATCTTGTCTCTTTCTATTCAGCAGGAAGCAGATTGTGCATTCAACATTTCTACCTGTTCTTGATTATGGTGATACTATTTCTGACTGACCGCCTTGATTCGGTCTTATGTAGCAAAATTTGAATAAAAGCATTGGATAAAAGCAGAAACACAGAGCTTCAAAATGGTATATCATACACTGCATTTGAGGAACAATATGAAAGTAATTATGCTTGAAAGTTGATAAACTTGTAACCTCACTTTTTAGAAAATGGCCTTTGAATATTTTGGTACCTACTGGTGAGCTCGTCTTTGTCTACACCCAGCATCGTTCACACCCTCTTAAGCTTTAGCCTCACCCTTTCCCTTTAAGGGATAATCCAAGCATTCTGTACTAACAACACCAGTCAAGCACCCAAGCTTACTGGCTAATTTGCTAGCAACTTCCAGACACAAATGAGAGAACAGCTCACTGACCGTTACTTTTCCTAGCAGAGCTGGTTGTTATCCAGAGCGTTGGTGACTGCAACTGTGCTGCTGGTTAAATTTATGCATAATTGTAAATTCGTCAGTTATTCTGCACTCTGGCACACTCAGATGAGAGTGCTCTGATATTGGAGTAGATAGCCAGATCGAGATTACCAGCTACGTCTATCAACAGTTGTCGCAGAGACATTCTACTGAAGGGTTTGCTTATCAATTAAATCTGGAGTGCCAGAGTGCGCTCTAGGTGTTCATAAATTCAGAGCGTTGTCAGATTGTCCGTTTGTAATTTCAGGGCGTTTCTCTCTTGGAGAGTTCAGAGCGCACACTGGACGCTCTGGCCGAGGAGTAGGGTTGCTTGTGCTTCTAGTTCCGACAGTGCAGCAATATCTAACAAGTAATATCTAACAATTCCCCAACAAATATCCAATACACACATATCTAAGTAAAGGAATGGAATAAGAATATATAAATATAAATATATAGATGAGCAATGTTGTGCGGCACAGGCTAAGATGCAATAGATAGTATAGAATGCAGTATATACATATGAGATGAGTAATGCAAGATATGTAAACATTATTAAAGTGGCATTAATAAAGTGACTAATGTTCCATTTATTAAAGTGGCCCATGATTTCAAATCTGAATGTAGGCAGCAGTCTTTCTGTGCTAGTGGTGGCTGTTTAACAGTCTGCTGGCCTTGAGATAGAATCTGTTTTTCAGCCTCTCGGTCCAAGCTTTGATAAACATGTACTGACCTCACCTTCTGGATGGTAGCGAGGTGAACAGGCAGTGGCTCGGGTGGTTGTTGTCCTTGATGATCTTTATGGCCTTCCTGTGACATCGGGTGCTGTAGGTGTCCTGGAGGGCAGGTAGTTTGCCCCCGGTGAGGCCTTGCACAGACCGCACCACCCTCTGGAGAGCCCTGCAGTTGTGGGCGGTGCAGTTGTCGTACCACACGGTGATACAGACCGACAGGGTGCTCTCAATTGTGCATCTGTAAAAGTTTGTGAGGGTTTTAGGTGACAAGCCAAATTTCTTCAGCCTATTGAGGTTGAAGAAGTGATGTTGCGCCTTCTTCACTATACTGTCTGTGTGGGTGGACCATTTCAGTTTGTCAGTGATGTGTTCGCAGAGGAACGTAAAACTCCACCTGCTGTCTCGTTGATGTGTATAGGGGGGTGCTCGCTCTGCCGTTTCCCAAAGTCTACGATCCTCTCCTTTGTTTTGTTGACATTGAGTGAGAGGTTATTTTCCTGACACCACACTCTGAGATCCCTCATCTCCTCCCTGTAGGCTGTCTCATTGTTATTGGTAATTAAGCCTACTACTGTTGTGTCATCTGCAAACTTGATGATTGAGTTGGAGGCATGCAGGGCTGAGCACACACCTTGTGGGGCCCTAGTGTTGAGGGTGAGCGAAGTGGAGATGTAATTTCCTACCTTCACCACCTGGAAGCGGCCCGTCAGGAAGTCCAGGTCCCAATTGCACAGGGCGGGGTTGAGACCCATGACCTCAAACTTAATGATGAGCTTGGAGGGTACTATGGTGTTGAATGGTGAACTGTCAATGAACAGCATTCTTATAAAGGTATTTCTCTTGTCCAGATGGGATAGGGCAGTGTGATGGTGATTGCATCATCTGTGGACCTGTTGGGGCGGTAAGCAAATTGAATTTGGTCTAGGGTGACAGGTCAGGTGGAAGTGATATGATCCTTTTTTTTTGTGTGTGAATTTTTACCCCTTTTTCTCCCCAATTTCATGGTATCCAATTGTTGTAGTAGCTACTATATTGTCTCATCGCTACAACTCCCGTACGGGCTCGGGAGAGACGAAGGTTGAAAAAAGTCATTTCGTTCAGTTACCTTTGCATTCTTGGGTACAGGAACAATGGTGGCCATCTTGAAGCATGTGGGTACAGCAGACTGGGATAGGGAGAGATTGAATATGTCCGTAAACACACCACCCAGCTGGTCTGCGCATGCTCTGAGGACCCAGCTAGGGATGCCGTCTGGGCCGGCAACCTCGCGAGGGTTAACACATTTAAATGTCTTACTCACGTCATTTAAATGTCTTACTCACGTCGGCCACGGAGAAGGAGAGCCCACAGTGCTTGTTAGTGGGCTGCGTCGGTGACACTGTATTATCCCCAAAGCGGGCAAAGAAGGTGTTTCATTTGTCTGGAAACAAGACATCGGTGTCCGTGATGTGGCTGGTTTTCCTTTTGTAGTCCGTGATTGTCTATAGACCCTGCCACATACGTCTCGTGCCGTTGATTTGCAGTTTTTTTTGTATGATTGCCTTGCAGAGGGAATAACTACAATGTTTGTATTTGGATATATTCCCAGTCACCTTTCCATGGTTAAATACTGTGGTTTGCGCTTTCAGTTTTGCAATGGCAGTCAAGCATCCAAGCTAACTGGCTAACATTGGCTTGCTTTTTAGCTACTTCCAGACACAAATGTGAGAACACCCCACTCTGACCATTTTACGCTCCCTAGCAGAGCTGGTTAGGCTGTTTTCATGTTATCCAGAGCATTAGTGACTGTAACTGTGCTGCTGGCTACATTTTAACACTGGTCATATTCAACAGATGTTGAGCATTCGTAAATTCGTCAGTTATTCTGCGCTCTTGCACACTCAGACGAGAGTGGTCAGGAACCAGAGTAGATTGCCAGACTGAATTTACAAATGCACCCGAAATGGTTACTTGCATAGTGGAGTCTTTTGTAAAGACATGTAGCTAACTAGCTAGGTAAACAATGAACCATAATCCCAACTCATGATGTTACTATCCTGCATGAATCTGCAGGTAGCTAACCAGCCAGGTTCAATTTTAGCTGGCTAACATTAGGCTGTAACTAGAAAAGCAAATGTCTCTGAGATACAAATAATAAGATCATACACGTAATGGTAACGAGCCAGACGCTAACGTTACCTAGCTGGATAACAGCGCACTTCAACCTGAAATGAAAATTACTTTCTGTCAAAATTAGAAATGTGTAATATCTGAAAATGTGTCTAGCTAGACTATCTTACCCGTGCTCTGAAATCAGAGTAAATAGCCAGAGCGAATTTACCAGTAATGTCCATCAACAGTTGATGCAGTGACATTCTATTGAAATGGTTACTTGCATAATGGAGTCTTTTATTAATATTAAGACATGTAGTTAGTTAGCTAAACAATGAACCATAATCCCAACACACGACTTTACTACCCTGCATGAATCTGCAGATAGCTAACCAGGCAGGTTCAATATTAGCTAGCTAACATTAGGCTATAACTAGCAATGCAAATGGCTCTGATATAATGTTAGCTAGCAAGCCAGCCAGCTAACATTAGCTAGCTAACAGTACACTTTAACTTGAAATGAAATCACTTTCTGTCACAATTTGAAATGTGTAATATCTAAAAATGTAGCTATCTAGACTATCTTACCCGTGGATGGACACGTCGCCCTGTCACGGATGCCATGGTTGCCCTTAGATTGAAGATGTAATCCGGAGACAGGTGTTTTACATTTACATTTACATTTAAGTCATTTAGCAGACGCTCTTATCCAGAGCGACTTACAAATTCTGTTTTCTCCATCTCCTTAGCTATCATACTCAAGTTCCACTGATTTCAAAACCCAGTCATCAAGAAACACTTATGCAGTTTTACTATGCGATACATTTAAAAAAAGCAGTGTTAGACAGGATTATCTTTACACACTGTCCAGCTCAAATAAACAGAAATGTGCTATATGTCAGACCAATCCAATCTCATTATCTCAGCCAATCATGGCTAGCAGGAAGGTTGCTCTCTTTTTCTGTGGCTAAACCAACTAGTCTAGTAATTAAACAATTTATTTCATATTTACACATGGCATACAAATTTGTTATTAAGGCACATGAAAGTTCACATGTTCCAGAAGGCATTTCTGCCAAAAATCGCATTTCGATTAAACTGCTCTCCTGTGTGACCCGCGACTGCTCTCAAACTGCTCTCCTGTGTGACTGCTCTCCTGTGTTTCCTGAAATGAGTCACATTTATCAAAGTGCAGCTGCCTCTACTCTTAAACACTTGGATGCTGTTTATCATAGCTCCCTTCGTTTTTATCAAGGGAGACAATTTTATTACTCATCACTGTCTTCTTTACCAAAAGGTTGGCTGGACCTCTTTGAAGTCCCCTAGATCACATTATTACGTTCTTTTTGTTTACAAAGCCCTGCTCCACAAACCTCCGACTTACCTAACTATCACTGTTAAGATTTAAAATGACAAGTTATTAAACCCCTTCACAGGGTTGGACATTCCGGGAGACTCCTTTGGTGTCTAGTTAGGTAAATCAGCCTTTAATTTCCTTGCACCTTACGTGTGGAATGATCCTGAAAATAGGAGGAATTGATGCCTCTAGGGCAGTTGTTCCCAAACATTTATAGTCCTGTACCCTTTCAAACATTCAACCTCCAGCTGTGTACCCCTTCTAGCACCAGGGTAAGCGTACTCTCAAATGTTGTTTTTCTGCCATCATTGTAAGCCTGCTACACACACACACTATACAATACATTCATTTAACATAAGAAGGAGTGTGAGATTTTGTCACAACCCGGCTCGTGGGGGAAGTGACAAAGAGCTCTTATAGGACCAGGGCACAAATAATAATACAATAATAATCAATCATCTAGCTCTTTATTTAGCCTTCTTACATATAAAACCTTATTTGTTCAACACAGATTGTGAATAACTCAACACAGGTTAATGAGAGGGGTGTGCTTGAAGTGATGCACATAACTCTGCAATGTTGGGTTGTAGTGGAGAGAGTCTCAGTCTTAAATCATTTTCTGCACACAGTCTGTGCCTGTATTTAGTTTTCATGCTAGTGAGGGCCGAGAATCCACTCTCACATAGGTATGTGGTTAAAAAGGGCATCAGTGTCTTAACAGCGCGATTTGCCAAGGCAAGAAACTCTGAGTGCAGCCCAATCCAGATATCTGTCAGTGGCTTCTGAAAAAAATTCAACTTTCACATAAACGCTTGTTGCAATTTGGATGAGGCTCTCTTGTTCAGATATCTGTAAGTGGACTGGAGGCAGGGCATGAAAGGGATAACAAATCCAGTTGTTTGTGTCGTCCGTTTCGGGAAAGTACCTGCGTAATTGCTCACCCAGCTCACTCAGGTGTTTCGCTATATCACATTTGACATGGTCCGTCAGCTTGAGTTCATTTGCACATAAAATATCATTCAATGATGGAAAGACCTGTGTGTTGTCCTTATTAATGCAGACAGAAAAGAGCTCCAACTTCTTAAAAGTGGAACATGAATTGCATCATTCAAGTCATGAGTGAAGTTGTTTGGTTTATTGTTCCCTGGCCACTCTCTGAAAGTCAACCTCAGAGTTTCGTCAGCAACACGTTACAACTGTGGTTTGGGATTCACCATTGCAGAATTTTCCAGCGGAAAAATAATCTAAAAATTCTGTAAACAAAGATTAGAGATCCACACCCAGATTTTGAGGCTGAAATGTACATTCCACAGTTGTAGATGTTAGGAATTTAGGAATATTTGCACACAAATCATTCTACATTTGTTTAAATTGCTGATTTATTTGTGAGCTATGTTGAATATGTTTACTGATCATGGATTTATTTGTGACTTATGCTGAATATATATACAGATCATGTTTTTTTGTTAAAATAGATAGACATATTCACAGATCATGGTTTTATTAGTAGAACATTTGAACGTATTCACAGATAATGGTTGTCTTAGTGAAATCTTTTGATATATTCACAGATCACGGTTTTATTTGGGAGTTATGGTAAACGTACACATGGATCGTGGGACATTATACTGATAAAATATTGAGACTATTCTGCCCTCAGACAGTCAGGGCCGAGTCACCGTCTTTGTTCGCTCACAGTAATGGTCTCTATCCACCAACAACAGTATCTGCTTGTGTGGTACTTTGGCCTTCTGGGTGTTCAATGCACTGAAAATACACAGGTGCACGCAAACACACACACAAACACAGACACACACACACACAAACACACACACAAACACACACACACACACACACACACACACACACACACACACAAAACACACACACAAACACACACACACACAAACTTTTAGTCCTCTATGGCCCATCAAACAAACTCTTGCACTGCACATATAGGTCAGTGCAGGTCTCTCAGGCTGAAAACCAATTTGTGTTGTGTGTGCTGTTTTGGGGTCTTGATCAAGCTAGACATTAGGTTTAAGGACATAGAGAAGCCAAATCATCCACCCACCTGCCGGTGCTCTTAAAATTTTTTTCCTGGGGGTTCACCTTATTACAACAAAGAACTGAGAACACAGTGGACTTTGTCATCTTTGTCACTTTAAACAGGACATGTAGGGCAGCTACACTGTTCCCTGACATCATTATGGTCCTCCCACTGGGTAAGAGCATCTCTCCTCTCCTCTCCTGAACCTTAGGTTAAGGCCCCACCTTATTAAAGTCCATTAGGCCATAACTGGAGATATACTGTACACCTTTCTGCAAGGTCACTTTCAGCAGACCAGACCCTCACTCCAATAATGTCTGATCCTCTAAGTAAAGATGCATCACAATCACTCTAAACAGATGCTGTTGGAACATACATATTGGTAATAACAGTGGTTATCCCCTCGTATAAGCGGGACTAAAATATCACGTGTGTGAACGTAACCGTGTGCGTGTGTGAGAGGGTGTGTTTTTTCCTCCTTGACAAACACTGATTTGCTGTCACAGTGAGTGGGTTTTATTGGGGATAGATTTGTGTATAAATGAGGTCTCTGCATAGGACCACTCAGCCGTACAAACAACCTGTGAAATTAGAATAAATCTGTGGACGGGGCCTGATCTGGGCCTGTGAAACACAGATAATGTCAGCCTGATTGATGGGCTGTGCAGTATAGGATCGTTCACAACTGAGCTGGAGAGAGATTGGAGAGGAAGAGTGGGAATGCAGGATAAGAAGGTATGGAGTGGGGGAGAGGAAGGTAGGGTGTGGTGGGAGTGGGGGAGAGGAAGGTAGGGTGTGGTGGGAGTGGGGGAGAGGAAGGTAGGGTGTGGTGGGAGTGGGGGAGAGGAAGGTAGGGTGTGGTGGGAGTGGGAGTGGGGGAGAGGAAGGTAGGGTGTGGTGGGAGTGGGGGAGAGGAAGGTAGGGTGTGGTGGGAGTGGGGGAGAGGAAGGTAGGGTGTGGTGGGAGTGGGAGTGGGGGAGAGGAAGGTAGGGTGTGGTGGGAGTGGGAGTGGGGGAGAGGAAGGTAGGGTGTGGTGGGAGTGGGGGAGAGGAAGGTAGGGTGTGGTGGGAGTGGGGGAGAGGAAGGTAGGGTGTGGTGGGAGTGGGAGTGGGGAGAGGAAGGTAGGGTGTGGTGGGAGTGGGGGAGAGGAAGGTAGGGTGTGGAGGGAGTGGGGGAGAGGAAGGTAGGGTGTGGTGGGAGTGGGGGAGAGGAAGTGAGAGTAGGGTTGAGAATGGGGATCAATGGGTAGATGGAAAACAGGAGAGATGGTTAGAGGTGTGGAAGAGGAGGATGTGGATGTGACGGGGGAATGGGGAAGATAATAGCATTTACTCTAACAGGGTTAGTTCATATGGAAGACAAGGTAAACGTGTGAGGCAGTGGAGCCATGTTGTGATGTTCCTCCATTTTACAGGAGAAAATATATCCAGCGTTGTTCTGTTTTTCGAAAACAAGATTTGTTTTCGTAGTCATTCTGATTTTATGAATTAAAATCCTTATCGTTTCAATTCTGTAATTTTCTTGGATGGAGCTGCAGTCTGTGTCTGTCCCTGGAATTGACTGAACTCCCTTAGACAGATATAGCAAATGTCTGGCCTTCCATTGCAGACATGCTTGTCAGTTATTGACAGGGTAAGGACAGGCTTTTTGATAAATTGCACATGGTCTGGGCCTCTTCTGTCTGTCAGAATACATCAGTTGACTGGCTGCTCAATCAGTTCAAGTTAGAGCTGCTTAGTTTGCCGCCCAGAAAACGCTTGCTTGGCTGCCACAGGAATAGACCCAAATAGCCATGCTTGAAATGTATTTTTCTTTCAGCCTGAGCTGAGGTTTATTACATTAAGACTGCCATAACACCACTTTGTGTAAAATGGCGCTGGAGAAGAAGGCAGACGTTCAACGTGCCCCCAGCCAATTGTGTTGTTTTGTTCGTTTATTTGCGTTGTTTGTAACTTATTTTTTTACTTATTTTGTACATAATGTTGCTGCTACCATCTCTTCTGTCTGAAAATAACTTCCAGACATCAGGACTGCGATTACTCACCACGGATTAGCAGAATCCTTTTTTTCCTTTCATGACTCTGACAAGTCCGACGAGAAGGATAAACTGCTTCCTCGGGAATAGGCCCCGATCCCCGTGATCTTGGTAAAGAGGAGGCGGAAAAAGAGGGGCCGAAGGTTGGGCTGCCTTCTAAGAATTCGTAGGCGATCTAATAAATCCCCACTTCCATCCGTTCTGCTAGCAAATGTGCAATCTTTGGAGAATAAAATCAACGAGTTACGCGGAAGGTTAAACGACCAACAGGACATTAAAAACTGTAACATCTTATGCTTCACGGAGTCATGGCTGAACGACGACAACATCAACATACAGTTGGCTGGTTATACGATGTACCGGCAGTATAGAACAGCGGCGTCTGGAAAGGCAAGGGGCGGTGGTCTATGTATATTTGTAAACAACAGCTGGTGGATGATATCTAAGGAAGTCTCGAGCTATTGCTCGCTTGAGGTAGAGTATAGCATGATAAGCTGTAGACCACACTAGCTACCGAGATAGTTTTCATCTGTATTCTTTGTAGCTGTTTACATACCACTACAGAGAGGCTGGCACTAAGACAGCATTGAATGAGCCATATTCTGCCATAAGCAAATAAGAAAACACTCACCCAGAAGAAGCGCTCCTAGTAGCCGGGGACTTTAATGCAGGGAAACTTATATCTGTTTTACCAAATTTCTATCAGCATGTTAAACGTGCAACCAGAGGAAAAAGACCTCTGGACCACCTATTCTCCACACACAGAGGCCCTAAAAATTGTCAAAGTCTCCAGCCACCCTAGTCATAGACTGTTCTCTCTGCTGCCGCACGGCAAGAGGTACCGGAGCGCCAAGTCTAGGTCCAAGAGCTTCTGCCCCCAAGCCATAAGACTCCTGAACATCTAGTCAAAAGGCTACCCAGACTATTTGCAGTGCCCCCTTCCCCCTTTACACCATTGCTACTCTCTGTTGGCATCTATGCATAGTCACTTTAATAATTCTACCTACATGTACATATTACTTCAACTAATCGGTGCCCCCGCATATTGACTCTGTATCGGTACCCCCCTGTATATAGTCTTGCTATTGTTATTTTACTGCTGCTCTTTAATAACTTTTTACTTTGATCTCTTACTCTTATCCATAATGTTTTTAAACGGCATTGTTGATTAGGGGCTCGTAAGTAAGCATTTCACTGTAAGGTCTACACCTGTTGTATTCGGCGCATGTGACTAATACAATTTGATTTGATTTGAACAAGATGGTTGAAGCAGAGTGCTTCAATACTGCTGTGATACTCTGCTGTGATACTCTGCTGTGATACTGCTGTGATATTGCTGTGATACTGCTGTGATACTGCTGCGATACTGCTGTGATACTGCTGTGATATTGCTGTGATACTGCTGTGATACACTGCTGTGATATTGCTGTGATACTGCTGTGATGCTGCTGTGATATTGCTGTGATACTGCTGTGATACTGCTGCTACTGCTGATACTGCTGTGATACTGCTGTGATACTGCTGCGATACTGCTGTGATACTGCTGCGATATTGCTGTGATACTGCTGTGATACTGCTGTGATATTGCTGTGATGCTGCTGTGATACTGCTGTGATACTGCTGTGATACTGCTGCGATACTGCTGTGATACTGCTGTGACTTCTCTGACTCAAGCCACTATCCCAGAATCATCCTTACAGATCAGGGACGGTCAAGACAAGAGGTTACTTTACAGTTACCGATCATCAAAAGATATGCATTATGGAAGGCTCTACTTTGTCTCTATACACTGGGTAACACTCAGAAGTTCAGGCTGACTTGTCGGATGTAGACTTGTGCAGTATAGATTGGTGGATGAGGAAAAATGAACGGATTAAAGAAGAGAGACGGAGAGAGATGCTGCTCTGACCCTGTGACCTCATTATGCCACCAGGAGACAGCAGGCTCTTTGTTCTCCTTTCTGCCTATGACAGATCCCCCCGCCCCCGCCTCCCCAGCTCCCTGCATCACACACACACGCATGCGCAGACACACACACACACACATGCACATGTGCATGCATACATGCACACACACACATGGTCTCCTTCTCTCTCTGTTTCATTTTGCTTGTGGTAGTCTCACACTAACAAGACGCTTGTTTTCTGGATGGGGGCACTAGCTAACCCTGTCTTACCCAGGCATTGGTATGCAGACTGTGGTACAGGATGCCACACTAACAAGAGGATGGTTTTTGAAGGGAATTTTGCTTTTGAGATAGATGGAAGAAATTGGATGGTGTGTGACCGCATTGTTAAGTAGATAGTGCATACTGACAAAGATTCTCTCACTGTTGAATAGATCTCTCTGTCTCAGCAGCATTCCTTATTTCTTCAATATCTCCATGCTCCAAGTATGGTTTCATTTTTTTCCCCTGCCTCGGATATATGTGTGTGTGCATGTGTAGGGATAATCCACCAGTTCCCTGTGCCCCTGGGGAAATGAAAACAGAGGGATGAGGCCAAGGGATCATTGAGAGGGTTCTCTGGAGAAGAGAACAAGCAAACTTGAAATCAGAATGAGAGGGGCCTCGGCCTGTCGAAGTGTGTGTGTGTGTGTGTGTGTGTTAGGAAGGGTAGCTTACTAAGGTCATTCAACTCAGGGTTGAACTTTTAAACAAATCTGACTAACAGTAAATATAACATACCGTAAGTGGGTTTCTTTTGAACATTTACAGACAGTTTGTTGGGCATGTTTAAACGTATTGAGTGTGGACTACTGTAAACCCACACAAGGCATCTGTATCGAAATGAAAACTGCTGAAAGTTACATTCATCAATGAGAAATAGCCCCCAGGAAGGTAAATCTAGAGAGTTAAACAGAAGAGTAAAACTGTTAAGCTTCATTATGTGGAGAGTTTGGGATATTGTGTTTTGGGTGGAACTCCAGCAGAGAGCAGGACAGAGCTCCAGATGCTTGTTAAATGCTGCCTCACACGATATGGACGCGGTTTCTCTACTGCTATCAGCTGGTTAATCATTTTGACTTAGAGAATTCCACTGAAAACCAACCTTTTGTTTGTTTATTTACTTAATTAAATAATGTTAGTGGGATTTTCTTTACAAGATAACCCTGCACACAATGAAAGGGCAGGTGTTTAATGTTAATGATGCTGTTGAGCTAAGAATGGACCAAAATATTGGCATAAATGCATAGTCTTATATTGAAAGTGAAACTGTCTGCATCTTTAGAATAATTCCTGGTGTTTATACAACTGTAAATAATTCAACAGTTTTTTCTATTGTATAAACTAATATACTCAAGGGTGGCCTTTTCCTTTCTTGTATTTCAATAAGATGCTTTTTTAAATGTACATGTTGAAATACTACTGTACTACTGCAACCACATTGAATAATCTCTCTGTCTCCCTCCCTCTCTCTGTCTCTCTCTCTCTGTCTCCCTCCCTCTCTCTCTCTCTCAGCCTCCTACCAGGTGAAGCAGGGGACGTGTGAGGTGGTGGCCATCCACCGCTGCTGTAATAAGAACAAGATTGAGGAGCGCTCTCAGACCGTCAAGTGCTCCTGTTTCCCAGGCCAGGTCGCTGGCACAACCAGAGCCAGGCCCTCCTGTGTGGAAGGTAAACGTACATTGTGTGTGTGTGACCTGAAGAAGATCCTTGCAGGATTGATATGTTGTTTGTTTATCAATACAGGTACGTGGTGGATCCTATGAGTGTGCGGGCCCTATTTATTTCATACCGGCCCTACAACCCCCTAAAGGATCTGTGTGCGATCACATTTGACTACTGTGTGTGTATGTGTGTGTGTTTGTGTGTGTGTGTTTGTACATGTGTGCATATGGCACAGGAGGTTGGTGGCACCTTAATTGAGGAAGACGGGCTCGTGGTAACGTCTGGAACAAACATAGTGTAATGGTATCGAATACATATAACACATGGTTTCCATTTGCTCTGTTCCAGCCATTATTATGAGCCGTCCTCCCCTCAGCAGCCTCCACTGGCATGTGGGTGTCATTTATTTTAATTTGCATATACATGGATGTTAGCAATGTATACCAACGTAGTCTTAGAAGCTGTTCTGACAGTGTAGATCCCATCAGAGCTGTGTTTGAAGGACTTGTTGAAATATTTACCACACAGCCAGACTAAGCCACTTCCTGCATGGACAGGAAGCTGGCACACACACTAATAGTCTCACAAAGTGCTTTAGTTCTCTACTTCATGATAAAGTGGGTGTGGATTTCTCTATGGTGCAGCCTGTCCCCCATCCTGTTTATAGTAGATCATGTAACATTAAAGGCTCGGGCCACAGCAGGCTAATGCAGGTAATGGAAGATCACTCTGCAGTGTCGCCTTCCTTCTCTTATCCTCTAGAGGAATACAAAAGGACAGGGAAATATAGCACATCTGGCAGCCTCCGAAGGTTTGGCCCAAAGCCTGAAAAAAAAAAAAACACAATTTAAAAGGGCTCATTTAATTTGGGAAAGCATTCCATTTCACATCAATTCAGGCCTTTCGACCATACAGTATGTCAGATGGTAATAGAAAAATAATTTTCTGCTCCCTCGCACCCTGTCATATCTCTAGACTCAATATTGTTGAATCAGGTTTCCACAAATAAAACCCTTAGGAAAATAGATTACATTTCATTATAGAAAAAGATTGCGGGACAAAAGTGTGTGTTTGTGTGTGTGTATGTGAGAGAGACAGAGAGAAAGAGAGAGAGAGAGAAAGATGGAGAAATGGAGCAAGAGAGTGCAAGGCGAGGAGTTATGAAGGGGATGGTGTTGTCTTAGCGACGATAGAGAGAGAAAACCCAGGAGTCATTTTGATCGACCTTGCATTGCCTGTCTATGGCGTTGAGGGTTCCCGCTCTTGAGGGAGAGACAGAGCCTCTGAGTGTCAACTGACCCTCATCAGACAGGCCTCCCCTTCTCCCTATCCCCTGGCACATATACACACACACCCTAACTCTGTCGCACAGCCAATCCAGATGAATTAAACCCCCCCCCCCTCCAGTGGGAAACAGATAGTTGTCCCATATGTGAGCGGAGAGGATGAATCAAACAGAACTGAAACAGACCTGCAGGGACTGGTGAAGTAACCTCAGGCTCTAGCTTTAATGTCTCTGTTTAGCTTCTTCCATGTTTTTTTCTCTCTCCTGTTCTAAGAAAGTGGTTGTTCTGCGCTGGTCAGCTCAGTTCCAGTGCAGACTGAACTTCCAGTCACATAGCTGCTTCATGTCTCAGATACAGATGTGGAGACCTTGGATGGGGCTTTTCCATTGTACTATATATGAATAACAAGCGTATAGTAATGATGGGAGATTTTTATAGTAAAGCATCTTGCAGTAAAGTGCAGTTGTTATTTGGAAATTCTGTATTTTTTTATGACAAACTACTGTAACATTGTCAATGTTCAACAATACTTGCAGAAACTATTGCATAGGGACCACGCTATGTATGGTCATATGAATGCATTTTCACAGAGTTTCTGCTAAAGAGTGACTCAAATGTAAATGTATCCCTTTCCCCTCACCTTGGCTTAAACATATGAGATACAGTTCCTATGACTAACCAATAGAGGGCACTGTTCAACAGCCATTTGCTGGTGCCCAAGGCTAACTTTCTCATGTATCTTTTTTTGTATTTTTACCTGATAGGAAACTTAATAAATATAAAAAATATAAATATATTTTTAAGTATCTTAGATATTGGTTTAGAGCCAAAAATGTCATAAATGAGAATTCTGGAGAAAGCTTCAAAACCCTGAAAAAATACAAATACAGTACATTCAATACACAGAAATGCCCTTACCCCTCACTACATCCCACATGTCTAACCCTCCTAATATAAGAAAATGCCCTAGAGAGCTATTCCACTGCAGACATAGCTATTAAACATCATTAGAGCTGTGCGAGGCACTGTGTCCTCTCAGGCAATGGACAGAGAGAGGCTGTTTCCAGTATCCTCCATTTTGTTCTGGTTTAGTCCCTCTTGGGGTACCTCTCTATATGAGAGAGCTGCCTGGACTGAAGAAGAGCCCTGAGGACTCCACTGTGCTGTTGTGTTTAACGGTGACCCTCGGGAGAGGTCAGGGGTCTCAGAGATAGGCCTTTGGAGAGAGCCTTCTGGGGGCCATCTGCCCACTGAATAATGCACTGTTGTGACAATTTATAAACTGAAAAATAGCCATATGCTGTAACAGTACAGTTCTTTTTTTATCTCTCAATCTCATTCCCTCCCTAAATGTATGTAGGCCTATATGGTTAGATAGATAATGACTGTAAAGGTGAAAAGCAGTAACAATATGTCTTGTTTACCACAGTCACACTGTCTCCACTGGGCCTAACAGCTCAGAGTTATAAAGTATCCCAGGCAGAATGATGTCCCTACTGTCACCAGCCAGATCGCCGTCCCCTCACCTTTTAATTTAATACCAGTGATGAGTGTGGTAAGGTTTAGATGAGGGACATCTCCATTATCTGTAAAATACTGTACATCAATTTCCAACAGCTCTTCATTGCAAAGACATTCTGAAAAACCATATTATTGAGACAGGTGTGATGAGTCACAGCACCCAGTAATGGAGCACACCATTCATCACACCTCTCTCGATAAATATGCATTTTGAAAATGTGTGGCTGTACAGAATTTTGGTCAATTTTGATCAAAAGTGTAGTTACGGCGGTTTGCCTTTGTAGGGCAGAATGTTGTGCTCCATTACCGGGTGTTGTGAAGTCTGACCTGATATCATTAAGCCAGCTTGTTAAAGACCAACGGCTGACATTTTCCTGTCTCACTGTATCAGAATCTCACAGCTTTCTTCATCTCCTCTTTTCTTCTCTTCTTCGGTTCATCTTGAAGCACATTCCCTTCAGGCTTTATATGGGAATTACTGGAGACTGTCTTTAGCTGTGTGTTGGTTAATAAAGGCGGTGTTGGAGTTGGAAGCAGAGAGTGGGCTGCTGGGCAGCTCTTAGATCCAGTCTATGGGGTTGAATTCATAACGACCAATAAGTAGAGGTCAAGAAGATCACTTCCATTTATCAGGACACACCGTGGGGATGTCCACGTGGAGAGATTGGCGGTCGGTGCCAGCACTGGATTATACTGCATTATTATACAACATTAACCCGTGTCAAAGTCAGCTTTACCAGCGTGAGTCAATATGGGTGTAAATCAAGCCATTTCATTCTAACAGAACGGCGTGAATGGATTTAGATTGTTATCGCTGAGTTTGGCTTCCGATGGCGGAGAACTCGTCTTAAGGCGCTGTGTTTTTGAACCCTCCACCGGAGGGGGGTTCATTCACTTGTATTGGCTGTGTGACAGGGTTAGAGTTGTGTGGATGTGTTTGTGTGCATGTGTGTGTGCACATATGTGTGTGTGTCTGTGTGTGTATGTGTGACAATGTGAGTGTAAATCTGAGCAAGTATCTACAGTACCCGTCAAGTTTGGACACACCTACTCATTCCAGGGTTTTACTTTTTTTTTTTTTTTTTTACTATTTACTTTTTTCTACATTGTAGAATAATAGTGAAGACATCGAAACTATGAACTAACACATATGGAATCATGTAGTAACCAAAAAAGTGTTAAACAAATTTTAAAAATATTTTCAATTTGAGATTCTACAAAGCAGCCAGCCTTTGCGTTGATGACAGCTTTGCACACTCTTGGCATTCTCTCAACCAGCTTCATGAGGTAGTCACCTGGAATTCATTTCAAATAACAGCTGTGCCTTGTTAAAAGTTAATTTGTTGAATTTCTTTCCTTAATGCGTTTGAGACAATCAGTTGAGTTGTGACAAGGTAGTGTTGGTATACAGAAGATAGCCCTATTTGGTAAAAGACCAAGTCCATATTATGGCAAGAACAGCTCAAATAAGCAAAGAGAAATAACAGTCCATCATTACTTTAAGACATGAAGTTCAGTCAATGTGGAAAATGTTAAGAACTTTGCAAAAACCATCAAGCGCTATGATGAACTGGCTCTCATGAGGACCGCCATAGGAAAGGAAGACCCAGAGTTACCTCTGCTGCAGAGGATAAATTCATTAGAGTTACCAGCCTCAGAAATTTCAGCCCAAATAAATGCTTTACAGGGTTCAAGTAACGGACACATCTCAACATCAACTTTTCAGAGGGGACTGTGTGAATCAGGCCTTAATGGTTGAGATGCGGCAAAGAAACCACTACTAAAGGACATCAAGAAGAAGAAGAGTCACGAGCAATGGCCATTAGACTGGTGGAAATCTGTCCTTTGGTCTGATGAGTCCAAATTTGAGATTTTTGCTTTCAACCGCCATGTCTTTGTGAGAAGCAGAGTAGGTGAACAGATGATCTCTGCATGTGTGGTTCCCACCGTGAAGCATGGAGGAGGAGGTGTGATGGTGTGGGGGTACTTTGCTGGTGACACTGTCAGTGATTTATTTAGAATTCAAGGCACACCTAACCTCCATGACTACCACAGCATTCTGCAGCGATATGCCATCCCCTCTGGTTTGCACTTAGTGGGATTGTCATTTGTTTTTCAACAGGACAATGACCCAACACACCTCCAGGCAGTGTAAGGGCTATTTGACCAAGAAGGAGAGTGATAGAGTGCTGCATCAGATGACCTGGCCTCCACAATCACCCGACCTCAACCCAATTGAGATGGTCAGGAATGAGATGGACCACAGAGTGAAGGAAAAGCAGCCAACAAGTGCTCAGCATATGTGGGAACTCCTTCAAAACTGTTGGAAAAGCATTCCAGGGGAAGCTGGTGAAGAGAATGCCAAGAGTGTGCAAAGAAAGCTGTCATTAAGGCAAAGGGAGGCTACTTTGAAGGATATAAAATATATATATTTGGATTTTCTTAAACACTTTTTGGGTTACGACAGGATTCCATATGTGTTATTTCATAGTTTTGATGTATTCACTATTATTCTACAATGTAGAAATAGTAAAAATAAAGGAAAACCCTTGATTAATAGGTGTGTTCAAACTTTTGACTGGTACTATACTTTCTATACCTGTGTTTAGGAGTTATCTCTTTCTGTGTTGTGTTTGCTGTTTTTGTTGCTTAAACAGTATGTTAAGTTCATGTTGGTATCTGGCAAGTCTATTGTTCAGGTGTCTGTGTGTGTATGTGTCTGTGTGTGTTGTGTGTATTTTTCTGCATGCTTGGTGCGTGTGGGGCACTTGAACACAGATAGGTTTTTACTTAATCATTTCTGAAAGAGATGGATGCCCCTTTTCTGCTATGACTGTTCAGAGAGTCCAGTGAATGGAACGACTCGTACGCCACAGGGGCTTCTGCTGCTGAATCCTATTTTGGAAGTCAGCCAGTTGTCTCACCCTTTCTGTCCTCCCCTGTTGAGTGGAGCAAATGAAATCCATGCCCTCCGTGTGTGTGTGCATGTGTGCGTCCGTGTGTGTTTGAGCATGCAGGTTCTCCAGATAGCCTTTAAATGATGTGTAAGGACGTAGAACCATTAGTGTTAAGCTTTTACGTCCAACATGTATAGTGCCTCCCACATGCATGCACTGCTCATATACAGTACACATGGGGACTGCTCATATACAGTACACATGGGGACTGCTCATATACAGTACACATGGGGACTGCTCATATACAGTACACATGTGGACTGCTCATTTACAGTACACATGGGGACTGCTCATTTACAGTACACATGGGGACTGCTCATTTACAGTACACATGGGGACTGCTCATATACAGTAGACATGGGGACTGCTCATATACAGTACACATGGGGACTGCTCATATACAGTACACATGGGGACTGCTCATATACAGTACACATGGGGACTGCCGGTATAAATGAGCTGTCAGCTAAATCTGGTGCAACACATCACTTCTCATATTCTGAGACTTATGATTTGTTGTACATTGTTCCTACCAAATAAACGTAACAGACAAATAAAACATGTGAACCCCCTGTCCTCCCACAAAAATGCACACACACACACACACACACACACATACACACACACACACACACACACACACACACACACACACACACACACACACACACACACACACACACACACACACACACACACACACACACACACATCTACCCCCTGCCGCCACATACTCCCCAGAACCTATGATAATTTATACACATGCATAATATCACATAGTTGTATTCACAGTGAGTTCAACCCCAGCCTTTGTTAAGTACTATTTGATGAACACTCTAAAAGCCTCATGCTTGGTTGCGTTTTGTATTATGCCTTTGTAGTCCAATGGGAGCAAAATTAGTCATTGTAGCCCACAAAAAAAATACATACAGTAATCTGACTTGTCTGCTGTTATGTTTACAAGATATGTAGGGAGAGGTTGCATAACTCTAATTGAAGTTGAATTCTTAATTATCTATTGCTATTTGTATTTTTACATTACTCAGGTCACGTAGCCTACATTAGCGTTGAATGTAACAATCATAATATATTATGTCATGTTTTGTTTGTGGTGAAAACTAATTATCACGCATTAGACCTGGAACACAGACGGAAACAGACCTGCTAGCAGCAGATGGGCCACTGTTTTTCATCCATTCTTTCACCAATAAAGACCTTTTAGCAGCTAGCAGACAGGAATGAGACAGCCTATATGACTGTGTATGTGTGTGTGTGTGTGTGTGTGTGTGTGTGTGTGTGTGTGTGTGTGTGTGTACCTGCAGAGATCAATGTTTTGTGGGACACTCATTTTGTGGCTGATAACATGTTGTTAGCACAGTATAACACAAACACATATAAGTTAGGATAGTTTACTCTACGTTGCCATGGGTGATACTTCCCACAGTGCATGACTTTCCGTAGGAGAACAGAAAAGAGCAGCTGCAGTTTCATCTTTGTCCACATGATGTCAGAAACATTTCAACACCAACGGTGGCAGGATTCCTGGAAACAAAAAGGAACAAAGGAAAACTGTGGTATCGTCCAGTTCTGGGTGCTAACGTGTACACACACACACACACACACACACACACACACACACACACACACACACACACACACACACACACACACACACACACACACACACACACACACACACACACACACACACACTTAACCTGATGTTTAGACAGGCAGTGTATTCAAAGATGGATTGAATCTGCTGTGACCTGTGCTGTGGTGGATGGACATCATCTCTGTCTAATCCTCCAGCCAGCCTTTAGGCATGGCTCCCCCACATACCTTGTTTAGAATCACCCCCTGAGACCAGCAACCACAGACAGGGATTGGGGAAGACAACACTAATTTGCTCCCTATCATGGCATTCATAGAAGTCTCCATTAACAATATCATTTGATTTACTTAATAACAACTGCTCTCAACAGACATACTGAGACTTCTTGAAAAGGTCTAGACTAATTTCTGAGTGAAGCGTCAGCAGTCAGTTGTTTAAATGACAGGTGGAGTATGGCTTCTGGATGGTAACTAGCTATAGTAGTCAGATGTTTAATGGCACGTTTAGTATGGCTTCTGGATGGTAACTAGCTATAGTAGTCAGATATTTAATGGCACGTTTAGTATGGCTTATGGATGGTAACTAGCTATAGTAGTCAGATGTTTAATGGCACGTTTAGTATGGCTTATGGATGGTAACTAGCTATAGTAGTCAGATGTTTAATGGCACGTTTAGTATGGCTTATGGATGGTAACTAGCTATAGTAGTCAGATGTTTAATGGCACGTTTAGTATGGCTTCTAAATCAAATCAAATGTCTTTATATAGCCCTTCGTACATCAGCTGATATCTCAAAGTGCTGTACAGAAACCCAGCCTAAAACCCCAAACAGCAAGCAATGCAGGTGTAGAAGCACAGTGGCTAGGAAAAACTCCCCAGACAGAACAAAATCTAGCAAGAAACCTAGAGAGGAACCAGGCTATGAGGGGTGGCCAGTCCTCTTCTGGCTGTGCCGGGTGGAGATTATAACAGAACATGGCCAAGATGTTCAAATGTTCATAAATTACTGGCATGGTCAAATAATAATAATCACAGTAGTTGTCGAGGGTGCAACAAGTCAGCACCTCAGGAGTAAATGTCAGTTGGCTTTTCATAGCCAATCATTGAGAGTATCTCTACCGCTCCTGCTGTCTCTAGAGAGTTGAAAACAGCAGGTCTGGGACAGGTAGCACGTCCTGTGATAGCTACAGTAGCGACACACTGCTCTGCTCACTGTGAATTAATGGTTGTAATTCTGTCGATAGACTATCAGACTAATCACTGACTGCTGATGGAGAGAGATGGATCTCAGTTATACCCATCTGTCTCTGGGAGAAGAGATTCTGAGAAATGTGGTTCTTATTTCCAGACATAGATCCCAAACTAAGTTGCTTTACTGGCATACATCACTGACATGATACATGGATGAGTAAGTGCAGTGCACCTTACATGGTAGCCTATGATGAACCGAAAGCTTATTTGACCCTGCTTGTCATCTACAGTATGAACATTAGAACATCTTGAAAACAATCTAGCCTTAATGGCCATGTACTCTTATCATGTCTACTGGGCTCAACCAGAAGAAGACTGGCTCACCCCTCAAAGCCTGATTCCTCTCTAGGTTTCTTCCTAGGTTCCTGTCTTTCTAGGGAGTGTTTTCTAGCCACTGTGCTTCTACTTCATCTGCATGGCTTGATCTTCTGGGTTTTAGGCTGGGTTTCTGTATGAGCACTTTGTGACAACTGCTGATGTAGAAACAGGCTACATAAATACTCGACTAGTCCATGTCGGCACCTCTCAGGAATTCCCTTTATTACCGTAGTTCGTCAGCGCTCCTCTAGGTATTCTGTTGTTGCTATCCATCCGACAGCCCTTGGCCATGCCATGACATCATAAGCTATTAGCCATGACATCATAAGCTATTAGCCATGACATCATAAGCTATTAGCCATGACATCATAAGCTATTAGCCATGACATCATAAGCTATTAGCCACTCCCGTCCATTCTGCAGAATGACAGGCAGGTCTGCGATGTCACAGACTCCCGGCCCACTCCGTAGAACGTGAGATGAAGTCTCTGAGAACTCCAACTCTAATGGCTCTTCTTCAGGCCATGCTCATTAGCTCTAAATAACATGGTGGTAGCGTAAAGCACCACGGCAGACACCATAATGGCAACATTAACGACCATTACACAGTCATTGGTTTTTAGAACCCTTTACTGCCACTGAGCTCGTGCATCATAACAGCATGTTCTCTGGAGTGGCCTGCCAGGCTAAGCGTAATTTATTAAGGGGACTCTTAGTCTTCGTAAATGGTGTCATCCTCTCTCCCTTGTTTATGCTCTCTCTGTTTCTCTTTTTCTCTCTCTCTGCGTCTATCTCTTCCTCTCTTTCACCCTCAATGTCTCTCTCTCTCACTCACGCTCTCTCTTTTGTTCTCTCTCTTTCTTTCTGTGCATTCATTCACTCCCTCTCTCATTGGAAAGAAGCAGTCTTGGTGAACTCCTCCAGTCATCTCTATCTCTCTCAGTCGGGGGTTCTTACACGACGCTTGAGAGGATTTGCTCGTGTTCTTTTGCATAATTCCATTTAAAACCCATTTTGCTGCAGATTTCACCCCTTCTCTTCCATTTCTGAGGAACAATCGACTGTAAAACAGGACTCGATGGGAGACTCCCTCTAAACCACAATCATTTGCCTCTTTTCATTGATTGGCCTATCAAATCTGGATACGTACTCGAGAGTACACACCATGACTTCCCCATCCCAGTAGTGAAGAAGGAAGAATAGATGGATAGAGACAGATCTTCCCGCCTGGTTATGGCCGCCTAGCCGTGGATCACTGACTGTGATGGATCACTGACTGGCCTGGAAGGGTGGACAGTACAAGGCAGAGCAGTATGAGTGGACAATCAGAGTGAGAGGAAAAGGTTCTGTGTCAGTGCCTATTGCGCTGATATTTATTGTTAAAGGAGACGTTCATATTTTTTTCCTACCAAATCCATATGTTGGTTGATTTCACTTGGTTTTGAGAAACGTAACCCAACCAGCGATAGACTTCTTCATGCAGGTTCTGCAGTACCAGGATGTGGATAAAACACGAACAAGAGCAACAAAAACACCCAAATATGTCCTTTTAGAAATGGCAACGCTCTCAGTATAGTAATGCAGGTCTTTAGATGTTGTACACGTGAAATTGTGTCATTTGGAACTTTATCCGTAATGGTACATTCTATCTTGTTCGATTTGATCAGTTTCCCCTATATCCATCTGTGATACATCTCAGTGTAGTGCGTGTCTGTGTACAGGGAAAAATATGACTTGAGTTGCACAAAATGGAATATAACGTTGTGGATAAAGGTGGGAATGACACAATTTCACGTGTACAACATCTAACAACCTGCAGCACTATACTGAGAGCGTTGCCATTTCTAAAAGGACGAATTTGGATGTTTTTTGTTTTTTTTATAGCCTTTGCTCATGTTTTATCCAGACCCTGGAACTTCTCCTTTAACATCCAACACGTCATACACATACTGTTCTTTTGGTGGAAAGACACATCTGTTTGTTTGTCGATGAACGTTGTTGGAACTGTGTGTGTGTGTGTGTGTGTTTGCTTCATTGTATTTGAGAAAAGTGATTGAATATCATGTTACTTTTGTCTGATCTGACATCATACCAATGAAATAGATCTTAACTATGTCTTGAACAGACACCTTTCATTTTATATTGAAGTATTTCATGGTTGTAATTGGTGATACTGATGTGACACGCACAAGCCTAGGTACATAATATATCTGATTCTTGATTCAAATGCCATCTTTTGTGCATAGATTCCTGCCAAACACAGTGGGCCCCCCAATAAATGCAGACTTGGCATTGAAAGGTTTCCATTTCACACTAAATAAGGTTTTATGATAGAATGATGCTATATCAATAGGTAAAAACATGCTGATTGTGGCTGAGCCAATCTACTCCTACTTGCAGATTACTCTCCTCTCTATAGAATCTATTCCCTCCATACTAACCATGGCAGTTTGCTTCTGCACATTGCTCTGCCCTGTACTGTCCACCCTCTCAGTATCAGGTCTCAGGTTCTCTCTCTCTACCCTATTCTCCAGCCTCCATCGTGATTCAGAAGTGGTGGTGTCAGATGAACCCCTGCATGGAGGGAGAGGAATGTAAGGTGCTCCCTGACCTCACCGGCTGGTCCTGCAACACTGGAAACAAAGTCAAAACCACCAAGGTGAGAGGACAGGGCCCTTTTCCATCCTCTGTGTGTGTGTGTGTGTGTGTGTGTGTGTGTGTGTGTGTGTGTGTGTGTGTGTGTGTGTGTGTGAGAGAGTAGTGGGAGAGAGATATGTTCCTTGGCTTGACACTATTTTTTCCTTTGGTGATACTGAAGAATACTTGAGCTTCTATGATTATTAATTAGCAATTAAATCAATACAGTCTTTGATTAAGACAAAATATAAATCATGACAAAATAATATTCTTTCATGAATCAATATTCAATATGAAAACATCAACAAAAGAAAATATCCTATCAGTATTTACAGCAGAATGTGTCCAATGATGAACCCATGAAGTCCACACAGTACTTAGGAAAAGCTTGAGGAACCCATGAAGTCCACACAGTACTTAGGAAAAGCTTGAGGAACCCATGAAGTCCACACAGTACTTAGGAAAAGCTTGAGGAACCCATGAAGTCCACACAGTATTTAGGAAAAGCTTGAGGAACCCAAGAGGTCCACACAGTACTTAGGAAAAGCTTGAGGAACCCATGAAGTCCACACAGTACTTAGGAAAAGCTTGAGGAACCCATGAAGTCCACACAGTACTTAGGAAAAGCTTGAGGAACCCATGAGGTCCACACAGTACTTAGGAAAAGCCTGCTATTCCCATCACATTCTCCACCTTGAGTAACGCTTGATGTCAATTCAATTGACAACCTTTCTCCCATACAGCATCTTGTCTCAATTAAAGTCTTGTAAAACACACTTTTAAGATGAGGAAGCTTACACTTGTTTTCATATTTTAAAAGTTTAGGTACAGTAGTGTATTAGGATAATCCTCTAAATACAGGATCATTTGCTAAGAAAGAGCCAATAAAGCCCCAATGTATGTGACATAAATGGGAAGTCCATGGAAGAAAAGAGCCAATTGTCTGTGGAGCCCCAAGTGATCAATGTTTGCAAAGATCTGGAAAGAGGGATGGAAAATGGATGTCATGGAAAAAACAAAGCTGCACATAATGTATGTACAGACTGTAACAGTAAACCAGACAATCAGTATGCTAATCATTGTTGTTTATATGAGATAAATATATTTTAATGAAAGCCCTTCACATCCGTTCTACAGTAATATTGTGATGTGTGGAAGTTATTTGCAGGACCAACTGACGGACGGGGGTGTGGGTGTGTGTATTGTGGGATGGTGCAGTTGTGGTTTACTCACAGGTGAAATATAAAAAGAAAAACAGTTGTAAGGAGCACACAGGCACTGTAAGAGTAATTACTCAGAGAGACGGAATAACAGCAGAACATCTGTCACATTCATTAGAAAGCATTATGGCTAGGGGATCCATGGAGGCTTTCAATTTAAGTCCTAATTATATTGGTGAGGGGGATATACGGAAGGATGAATGGCCGCTAAGAGACTGCCGTTAGAATGAATAACCCTGGGTCTCTGAACAACTGAAAGACTGATATGTGAAGTCATCACCATCCTCTATCGCTTTTTCTCTCCCTCTTTGACTGTCTAGCTAATCATCTGTTGAGGGAGGGTGAGGGAGGTGAGGGGGTGAGGGAGGGTGAGGGGGTGAGGGAGGGTGAGGGAGGGTGAGGGGGTGAGGGAGGGTGAGGGAGGGTGAGGGGGGGTGAGGGAGGGTGAGGGGGGGTGAGGGAGGGTGAGGGGAGGGTGAGGGGGTGAGGGGGTGAGAGGGAGGGTGAGGGGGTGAGGGAGGTTGAGGGAGGGTGAGGGGGGTGAGGGAGGGTGAGGGGGGGGTGAGGGAGGGTGAGGGAGGGTGAGGTAGGGTGAGGGGGGAGGGTGATGGGGGGGTGAGGGAGGGTGAGGTAGCGAGGGGGAACCGTGCCTCATCAACGGACATGAATTCTGCATTTGCTCAGTGTGGAACAGGAACACAGCTATTAGGAGACGTGGTGGCAGATGTCTCAGGAGATTGCTGCAACGAAACCGACTCCACGGCAACTGTTCCTTCCAGCGACTCGTTCCCTCTCCCCATCTCCCTCTATCTGTGACCTTCTTTCTGTCCCTCTCTATCTATCTCCGTGTTCGATGTGAATGTGTCACGCAAACTCTCTTTCTTTTGTCTGTCTGTCTGTCTCTCACTCCCACATTGCAGGGGTGTAGATGCCTGATGGCCCTGTAGAATGAAGGTTATCACTAACACAGTGGAAAACACAGGTTCATAGACGTCAGTTCCCTCTACCATCATTGGAGGGGGGCTGCGGGAGGTTTTGTTTCATAGATGTGCACGCTGTGTCATTTGCTAAGTCCCTCAAAGATAAGTGTATGTTTCTGTGTCACTGGTTCAACTCGCTGATCTTCTGTTCTTTGCTTTCTCTTTCGTAGGTCACACGATAGCAAGAGAATCACTGAGCAGCGACCATCACCAAGTCTCTCTACCGTTAACTCCATATGTAAAGGAAGGACAGTACTCATATCTGAGACACTTAGACTGCCGACTGACGGAAGACTGGAAGTCATCTCATAATACCAAGCTGTGACAAAAACTACAGAACATATAAAAAAAAAACACTCTCTGATGGACCGAGACACCGAGATACAGTGTCAAATGTAATGCCCAAAACTGCTATGGACTATAGACTTCATAGAAACAAAGGGTGTATACTTTTATGGACGATAAAGACTCCGTCTGAATACTTTTGAGGAGCATCTGAAGACTGTTCGCCTGTTAATAAACAAATGGGGAGATCCAAAGAGGTGGTTTTGACCAGTGGCCGAGGAGGAAGTGTAATCGATGGCTGTTTTGACGAAGCATTTGTGGATGTGTTGGCACCAGAGCCGCAGACAGTGTGTCAGTGTGTGTTTCTATGGCTCTTGGACTGGATCCTGAACTACTCTGATTATAGAATGGAGTGTCGCTGCTCTATCAGGAGGACTGTCTAGTCATGAGGGGAGGAATACATCACTCGTGAATCGCAAATTATTGTCAAATTACTCGTGGGTCAACTCATTACCATGGAGATGTTTCGATTCATTTAACAGTTCTAATTAGGGTTGCTAAGAAGGATCATAACAACATATAAAACATTTAATGTAAGATCTTTGCACTAGTAGAAGACCGTTTTAGGAATGTTTTGTTTTTCTAGTTATTTCTCGTCTTTTGCTGGTGATGTCACATTAAATGAAAGAGAGGAAGATATTTTTGAAGAGTTTTGCCTCTGATGCTGTAGAGATGACTCAGCCCTTCTCTCTGGTATAGTTGCAGGTTATTACAAGTTATTCCATGGCTCAGACTAAAGGTATAGTTCCCTTTGAACATATTTAACTATATACTCCAATTCATTGATAACAAGCAAGTAATCTGGACATCATTTGGTCAGTCACTGACTCTAGATCTACAGGTTACTTTCTAGTTTTCCATAAAAGAAGGTAAATGTGTCATTTGTGGGAACTAATCCTTTAAAGAGTATTAAATACTGCTTGTCACTAACTGTGGACTGTCCAGAAAGCCGAAAGTCGATACCAGTGACATCTCTTATGTAAACTGTAAAATAGAGCGCCCATAAACCATTAAAACATGGTTCTGCTTGTGTCGTGTTTCAGTTTGACAAGGAAATAACATGTTTTTAATCTCTAACTAATCCTTCTCTCCATCCATCTTTTTAAACAATATTTTTGGTAATGCTCTATTTTTACAGGCTACTGTTCGCTTGCATTTTCATCTAAAATGTTTTCCCTCTCCATCGATCTTCTCATACCCCCCCCCCCCATCTCTTTCTCTGCATCTCTCCCTCTCTCTCTTTTTGGTCAGACACGGGGCCAGGCCTGTGATGGCTGCCCTTCTCAGAGTGAGAGGAGAGGCCCTTCAGACTGGCTGCTTTGAGAGCTATGATAAATCTATTTGAGCTGTTGCGTTTCCAGTGCTGAGCCATGGGCCAGAGGGAGCTGGGGACAGCAGGGCTAGTGGCAGCTCCACTCTCTCATTACCCAGGCCTGGATCGCACTAGCCCTCTCCCGGGACCACTGACTTGTATTTTTAGGTTCTACTGTATAAGGGGCCTTATTGTCACAATGCCACACTCCGTCCCCCCTCTCTCAAGTCCAATGGTACATCTAAATTCCACACGTGTGCCTGCAGACACACACACACACACACACACACACACACACACACACACACACACACACACACACACACACACACACACACACACACACACAGAGAAAAACATATTGTATAGTAATATATAGTACTAAAACACAATTTGAAGAGAGTGTAGATTGTTTGTACTCTTAATGTCTTGTGTTTGCTGTGCAAAATTAAGCCAGAGAATGCCTCTCTTTCTCTCCCTCCTCATTCTCTCTCTCTTCCTTTCCTCATCTTCGTGCTCTCTGGAGGGATGTTTACTGGGCTGTGGGCTGTAGAAGAGCCAGGTGTCTGGATCCGTCCTACACGGCTCTCTGCAGCAAAATCAATATTTGAGGACAATTTGCCCGCCGCTGCTGCCTGGTGGCCGGGGCCTGACACTGCAGCTCCAGTCAGACTTGGAGAGGGAGAGATGAGACCTGTCTGACGACTGTCATAGGCAACCCATCTCAGGTCACTATTATTTCACTGGGAAACTGCACAGCGCACCATATATACAGTTACCACTGCTGTGGAGCAGAGACATGTCTGCAGCAAATAGAGGAACTGCTTTAGGCAATAGCCAACAGCTGAACACAACCCTGTGCAGGATGCATTGGCCCCATTCAATAACCAGGTGGGTTATTGAGAGTCACCTCTCTTTTACTGAATGATTTTAATACAGTGAGAAACCATGATAAGACATTAAATAGTAGAAAGAAAGAGTGTCTCTCCGTGGGCAGGTGTCTGAACTGAATGTCTGATTGCAGGATAAATGATTGTGATAAGTGATTGGTCCCTTTAATCTCTGTGGGTAGCCTATGAGGCAGGTGACCATGAGGACGGGACTCACAGTAGCAAACACAACATGAAGGAGTTCAACTAGCTACAGATCAACATGCTAATGAGAGAATCAGTGAGAGAGAGAGAGAAAGAGACAGACAGGAAAATTAGGACGGAGTGATGGAGGGAGAGAGTGGTAGAGAAGGGAGAGATATTGAAGTTAGTGAGAGGGACCGGAGGAGAATCATGAAGTGGGTGAGAAAGAGAGCAAGACTGTGAAGCGTATTTTAAGTATGCTTTTGTTTATGTTCCATGCTCAGTAGATCCCATGAGGCCACTTGCATTGGCAAACCGTGCACCTCCACTGGTCCATCATCACGCTCCACGGCAATCACAACCTGAGGGGGGAAATCAACCCAGGAAGCACAGCTACTTTGGCTTTTCATTCATCTATTGTCAAGTCCAGTTTGTATTAGCTACTCTCCTGCCAAATTCTGGAAATGTGGGGCTTTTTCTGTTCAGTGAGAATGGTAATCTTCTGATGAGCAAGTGATTCTGTCATAAGCACTGAAATGTATGTGACTATTCAGCTCTGCTCTCTGTTATTGGAATATCATGGATGGAAACCGCTTGATATCTTTGAAACTACAAACCTATCTCGCATTTTACATGGTATAATGTAGGCCCCAGTATCACAAGGAACTTAACAGTGAGCATGATTACATTCATTGTATGGACAAACAGACTTTGCAGAGTGATGTCCATTTTATTTACACCCACATTCCCAGTACATTCTTCATCGAGAAGAATGAAGAATTCACGTCATGTAATTACATTTCCTTGAGGGATATATGATAGTAGGACATGATCCTATTGGCTAACCACCCTGTTAGCCTTCAGGTGATGCTATGATCATTAATTGCATAAGTCACGCTCTCTTAACCACCACAGAATATATGACAGAAGCACAACAACACAGGATATTTAAATTCAATCAAACGTTGCAAAATGCCAAACAATCAGGAGGTTTTATGATGAATTTGCATGGCGGTGGTGGCCGGCGAGGGAATGCTATTAACGCTGGAGTGACTAGGGATTCATTAAGTTCATCTCCCCTCGCTGTCTGCTCCCAGAACCTCTCGCTGCTGCGTCATCAAACTCTGTTATCTCTCCAAACCAAAGCAATTAGCGACTGGAGGCTCCATTGACCTGGGCCATTGTTGGAGCAGGCTGCTACATTAGCATGGCCAGAGCCTGGGAGCCTTGGCGCTGCCAGAAGAGGTGCCAATGTGACCAGCACCGATAAAGCAGAGCCCTGCAGTGGGCGTGTGTGCAGGAGCTATATGAATATTAACTGGGTACTGCCAGCGTGTCCAATAGGATTTAAGCAGTCAGAGAGGAATTTGTTGTTACAGTGTTGTTTGTGTGTGCCAGGGAGGGATACAGAGAATAAAACTCATTTGTAATTCAGATGGGGTATGATCAGGGTGTGTGAAGTGTGCATGGTGTGTGTGTGTGTGTGCGTGTGTTTGCATATGTGTCTGCATTCGTGTTCCAGTGTTGCATGTGTACGCTTATGATAGTGACTGTGAAAATGGTACATCTGTAAAATCACATCACAGCACAACCGAGGTCACCACTATTTTCACTCACGACTCTTTCAGGTCCGTGACAAGCGCAGCATGCTGAGTTTTACCAGAGTGACAGCTTCAGAACATCGTAATGAAAACAGACAATGCCTCTTCAAGCCGTAGCAGTATGGGTTACGACAGACACGGTGAATTTAGATTCAAAGAGTATGATAAGATCATTCTGCAAAATATTACGTAAAGTATTACGTTCATTTAAATGAGCTGCAAAGCACAGATCTACGCCACACGATAATGAACACAACTTATGTTTGCGTGCCAGTATGTCTGTTTCCACTGTGTATCGTCAGTGAATACAAATGTACTGTACATGACTTGCAGTTCACCACCTGTGAATCTAGCAGGCCTCTAATTTGTGGAAAGAGGATTTCCTGTCATACTAAATCATAGTCAAACAGTGTCTCACATGACCTGAGAAAACACAAAAACAGGACAACCCAGGGCAATAACACAGATAAATAGCAAAAGAAACAGGCAGGAAAATGACTGCAGTTTATTCAAAATAGAGGTTTGCAAACAAGCGTTTTGTTTTTACCGGTGACAACAACGCACAAGTAGCATGCATTATTCATAATTAATACCCAGTATGGCTGATTCCTCTTCCTTACTTACCAAATTAATGATTTTTTTGGCAACGTCTCCACTCTATTGCATGGGGTGCAGAAAAGGCTTGTATATTCAGGCAGTAGGTGAAATAGGCAGAGTGACTAGGTACATTAGGTAATGTACCAACAAGTCAAAACCATTATTTTTTATTTCTTGGGAAACTGTTGGAACATTTCTAGTCAGCAAAACTACAGTACGCATGGCTCATTCTGAGAGCATATTACTATTGTAGAATGTAGTGAACACACATTATTGTACCTCAGTTGTCTTCTATTCTAATGTAATATAGTGTGGATTGGTATTCTGGTCAGTGTCAGTCACTTAAAACAAATCGAATGATATTTGTCACATGCTTCGTAAACAACGGGTGTAAACTGTAGCGATGTGCGCTGAAGCAAGTTCAGGGAGTGAGTGTTTTAATAAATAAATGCAACATAAAATTAAACAAGAAACAAGAACAACATACAGACAATACTGGAACAGAAACCATAACGCCTGGGGAAGGAACCAAAGGGAAAGACATATATAGGGAAGGAAATCAGGGAGGTGATGGAGTCCAGGTGAGTCTGGTTAAAGGTGTGCGCCATAACGAGCACGTGACATAAACAGTGAAATGCTTACTTATGGGCCCTTCCCAACAGATAGAAAAAATATAAATAATAGAAAAATGATACCAGGAATAAATACACAAGGAGTAATGATAGCTTAGCTACAGACATGAGGTAGCAGTACCCAGTTGATGAGCAGGAATACGAGGTGATTGAGGTAGACATGTACATATAGGTAGGGAAGAAGTGACTAGGCAACAGGATAAATAATAAACAGTAATAGCAGCGTATGTGATGAGTCAAAAGAGTTAGTTAAATAGTTAACCAATAGCTACCTGGACTAACTATTTAGCAGTCATATGTCTTGGGTGTAGAAGCTGTTCAGGGTCCTGTTGGTTCCAGACTTGGTGCATCGGTACCACTTGACGTGTGGTAACAGAGAGCACAGTCTATGACTTGGGTGGCTGGATTCTTTTAGGGCTTCCTCTGACACAATCTGGTATAGAAGTCCTGGATGGCAGGGAGCCTGTGATGTACTTAGCTGTACGCTCTAACCCCGATGCTCTCGATGGTGCAGCTGTAGAACTTTATGAAGTACAGGATCCAGTTGCAGAGGGAGGTGTTCAGTCCCAGAGTGTCAAGTGTCAGTTGTGCAGAGGTGAGGACGGAGTCAGGCGCAGGACACAGAACTGAGTAAAATAACGTACTTTACTCTGAAAAATAAACAGCCAATAAATCCACGCAGGGATAACAAACCCTAACACAAAAGACAAACACAAAACAGGAACAATCACGCACAAAACATAGGGTTAAATAGGGAAATAATAATAACGTAGTGGGAACCAGGTGTGTACAATCAAGACATAACAAATGGAAACAGAAATGTGGATCGTGGCAGCTAGAAAGCCGGTGACGACGACCGCCGAACGCCGCCCGAACAAGGAGAGACACCAACTTTGGCGGAAGTCGTGACACAGAGTCCTGAGCTTAGTGATGAGCACCGTGGTGTTGAACGCTGAGCTGTAGTCAATGAACACTATTCTCACAAACACTCTTAGAAAAAAAGGTGCTATCTAGAACCTTAAAGGGTTATTCGGCTGTCCCCATATGATAATCCTTTGAATAAACCTTGTTGGTTGCAGGTAGAACCCTTTTGGTTCCAGGAAGAACCCCTTTGGGTTCCATGTAGAACCATTTCTACAGAGGGTTCTCCATGGAACCTGAAAGAGTTCTACCTGGAACAAAAAATGATTCTACCTGGAACTAAAAAAGGTTATCCTATGGGGACAGCCGAAGAGAACCCTTTTGGCACCTTTTTTTCTAAGAGTGTAGGTGTTCCTCTTGTCCAAGTGGGAGAGGGCAGTGTGGAGTGCAATGAAGATCTTGTCATCTGTGGATTTGTTGCGGCGGTATGCGAATTGGAGTGGGTCCAGGGTGTTTGGGATGATGGTGTTGAAGTGAGCCATGACCTTTCTTTCAAAGCATTTCATGGCTACAGATGTGAGTGCTACGGGGTGGTAGTCATTTAGACAGGGTGTTGTGGCAGGGCCAGTGAGCATGGCAGGCAGATGCAGCCCCCTTGCCAAGGCCATGACCCCCCTGTCTGGCCCTCTCTCTGGCTCTATGGGCAGTGAATGGCACTCTGAACTTCCATCACCACGTGCCTGCCCACCTCACTGCCTGACAGATGCCTTGTCAGGTGACCAGTCTGAAGAGGTGTATGTAGGGCAAAACAGGACAGGACATGACAAATAACTGTGTAATTAACAGGGGCATGGTGGGGAGGGTTGAATAGCAAGCAAATAAACATTTACAAATGGCCACACAATCCTTGTAATCAGGAGTGGTTATACCAAAGAGACAGGCTGAACAATTGACTGGCTGTAAGAGGTTCTGGCTTTTGGGGGATTTTGGTGCATTGATTCTGGCCGGGAGATGGGGTAGGAGCAAGGTTCTCTCTGTTAGTGTTATCAAATGCTTCCCACCCTCTTTATCTTTCATTTCTGCCTTTATGACTCTCTCCAGTCCTACTTTTTGCTTCACTCACTCCATATCTTTGGGTCCTTTTCTCTACCTCTCTGTCTTCCACTGCTCTTCCTGGTCTCATTTGGTCTGATTTTCTATCTGAAACTGTATGGTTGCCACTATGCTCCAACTTGCCAGAATGGTAAATAGCAACAGCACACAGGAGAGAAAAACAAAGGACCAGATGGCGGTAGAGAGAGAGAGAGAGAGAGAGAGAGAGAGAGAGAGAGAGAGAGAGAGAGAGAGAGAGGGATGGAGAGATGAGGAGGGAGGGAGAGAGAGAGAGAGGGAGAGAGAGAGAGAGAGGGATGGAGAGATGAGGAGGGAGGGAGAAAGAGAGAGAGAGGGGGATGGAGAGATGAGGAGGGAGGTAGAAAGAGAGAGAGAGGGGGGTGGAGAGATGAGGAGGGAAGGAGAGAGAGAGGGATGGAGAGATGAGGAGGGAGGGAGAAAGAGAGAGAGAGGGGGATGGAGAGATGAGGAGGGAAGGAGAGAGAGAGAGAGAGAGAGAGAGAGAGAGAGAGAGAGAGAGAGAGAGAAAGAAAGAAAAAGTGAAGAGGGAAGGCTGGGGGAGACAGAACAGATACAAAGGGAGGGAGACAGACAGTTAAAGCAAACCAACTGGTCACACCACATCATTTCAATGCTGAGAATTGGGTCATATTTGGTAGATACTGTACATTGAGATTCCAACCTATTTTCAACCCCTCAAAAAGACATCCACAAGTTTGTTGAAGTTGATGTAATGTTCTGCATGACAGTCTCTCCCCACTGGGCACAAACTGGTTAAATCAACGTTGTTTGAACATAATTTGTCAATGTATTGTGACGTGGAATCTATGTGGAAAACACATTGGATTTGAAAAGGTCATCAACATAAGCTGTTTAAATTTGAGGGTCACATTTAAACAATAGAATTATGTCTCCATGGTAACCAATGTTCAACATAGACAAACCTTGTAGAAAATATATACAATTTGTACCTTTGAAACAATGTCAGATATTCAACGTAATATCCACCATAAGCTGGGCAGCACGTCCTACTGGAGAGTCGATCTATCTACAGCTAGCCCTTCGCTCTCCCATTCAGGGTTTGAACCTGCTTAACTTTGATGTTTGTCACTGACACTACCAATGTGCTATCTTTAGAATGCTTATTTAGAAATATCCAGTTTATAGATTCACTGTTGCTATCGAAGTCATTCCAAAGTCATTCCAAAGTGTAGGCTCAACAGAGCAAATTTAATGGAACCATACTTTGTCAATCATATGTCATACAGCATTTGGGAAGTCATCAACAGCTATTGTTTCAATTCAGCCCAGGATTCAATTAAAAAGAACAATGTGTATAGGCCAACGGTTTCAAGCTTTGGTTGATTTCAAATGGAATCTACAAGTTAATAATACAAATGTTGGATTCACATCTCCATCTCAATCAAAAATAAAGGTTCAAGTATTGTATTGTATTTAAAGGGCATTAAAAGTTTGATTTGATTTAGTCCTTTACTCCAAATTATTAATTTGTAGACAAACTGGAACTAAAGTCAGACTCAGTTGACATTTGGTTGTGTTGACAACCAAACACAACTCAATATCACTTTTGCAAAACTGCATATAGTCTATTAACTTATCGGCAAGTTAACAAATAATACTGTATGCTGGATACACTTCTGCAACTAAACCCAAAATAAAAGTCAAAGAATAGGATGAGCCAGTGGCTCAGATGGAACTATCCAAGCCGTAGATACATCTCCGTTAAATGTTGATATTTGGTTGTGTTGTCAACCAGGCAACAATAAAAAAATATATATACTTTTGTAAGACAGTAAATAGCCTAATAGTTAAGGCTTACAAACAAATGTAACAGTATTTATTCAACCTTAAAATGAATAACACATCCATGGCCATATTTTGAGTTTACTGTAGCTATAAATGTCTTCTTATGTAATCATAGAACACGTGCATGTTTAGGGTCGCAGGTGTGTGGAGATCGTCACAATTGCTATATTAATCTGCACAGAATCTCAAACGACATTGATCACTATCACCATTTACTTTAATAATCTCAATTGCAATCAAAGTCATTTGGTTCTGCTATTAGATGAAGCACCGTATGAACACATTAAATTGATGTATAAATAAACAAAATGTAAGACATTGTATTCCCATTTGATCTTTGGTGTGCTTTTAGATGGCTGAAAACGCAGTGAAAACACATTTAGGTTACAACTGAACCAAAGATCTGACATCGATTTTCCATATAAAAGTTATTGTGCTTTTAGATGATTGAAAGCACAGTGATAACACTTGGAAACTCAACACATTGGTCAATGTATTTACCAAATATTACCCAATTCTCCATGCTGAAATGGCGTGGTGTGGCCAAACTCCTCTACTCAGGAATCGATGCAGTCTCTTCTATCCAGATGTCACAACAAAGCAGCAACCACCTTGAGCATAACTATGGTCTGTTCTATGGACCACCGTATCCCCATTAGCGTAGGTTTCTTGATTATACAGATACACTTGGCATGATGTCCCTGGGAG
Organism: Oncorhynchus nerka; assembly: GCF_034236695.1. Taxonomy (NCBI): domain Eukaryota; kingdom Metazoa; phylum Chordata; class Actinopteri; order Salmoniformes; family Salmonidae; genus Oncorhynchus; species Oncorhynchus nerka. The sequence continues at coordinate 54,268,742 of NC_088397.1, forward strand.
TCACGTGAAAGCTTTCCCCTGTTTACTGATGTCCTATGCCCAAAAAGGCATTGATACAAACAGACAGCCACTCTGGGCTAAACTTGGCAAACCCTTTTTGCTCTGGTCCATGACTAATCATATGAATTACTCTATTCCAAAAAGTTAACCAATATGGTATCATTTTTATTTATGCGTGATGTTGAACTTTTTAGCTGACAATAACCACTTTTGGGGATTTAGTTAGAAAATCTTCAAATTCAGTCGGAAAGATGAGGATTGGCACGGTACTTCAAGAAGGACCACAGTAGTCACAGAGGCGTGTGCGTAATATGGTTGTATGTGCGTGGGTTACATCATCCACCTAGCCTCATGGCCATCCCTCCTCCGTGTTGACACAAAAACGATGTACAAAGACTCGGAGGAAATGAGCTCAATAACATTGAAATGACTAGCATTCCACTATAGCCACTGGCACAGCTAAATCATTAGATGTTTCTCTGGGTTGGACCCAATTATTCTCAGCATCCACTTCCAAACCAAATTGCATTATTGCAATTATATCTCCTGTGTGACATAGAGGAGAAGGCTTGTGAAAGAGAGAGAGAGAGAGAGGAGAGAGGAGAGGGGGAGGAAATTCTGTAGTGGCAACGAGAGGCAGTAAATGTCTTTATGTTGCCAGGGCCAGTCTTTAAAATGCTTTATTGATGGTGTTTTTATTGTAATGGATGTTTGCATTTACTCCATAAACGCCTCACTCTCCTTTCTTCTCTCACTTTCTCTAATTGATTAAGGCATTCTAAGTCTGTCTTTATTATACTACATGTCTCTCCAAGGCATGGTCTCGTGCCGTCTCTCTAATTCTGTCCTACCTCGTTACATTTTCATCTTCACCTCATCTTCAGCTGCCGCAGGATGTCATCACACCGTCACTCTGAATGTGACAGGGCTGGTGATGGTGACTAGTGGAGATCATCGGTCTGGCCTGTGGATATGTGTTCTGCTAAAGAGGCCTACCTTCTACTCTAATTAGAGCTAGACATCATCACACAGCATCCTGTCAATACCACCAGCGTCCATGACCAACAATACTTGCTACACTTAGATCCTAGACCTGTGAGTCACCACGCCGTCACCGTGATGTCACATAATCACTCTAAGGTTTTGCGGGCCAATGCCTGTACCACGATAGTATAAGATCGACTGTATGTTTCTGCCCAATCTTACTAAACTGTCCCATTAATAAATTCCAATCACAGTTGGTAATTCATGTAACCGAAACAAATAAGCAAAACTAAAGTTCCCTCTCTGTGTGAGTTGACTGACGTTGGCTTTAATTAAGGGCCGCATCTGTGTGTGTTACCTTGGCTCTGCCCTGTTCCTGACGTCTGGCAGTGGGGTGTGCAGCGAGACCTTGGACCCAGATGTAATTAGACCTGGTAATGACTGTGGCCTGTTTACAGCGTAAGCCTCTGCTAATGATAAATGCAGCTGACTTATGGATTCCGGACTGCACTTCAAACATGACTTATGAAGTTCGGACTGCATTTCAGTCTGTGTGGCTACGGTCCATATCAATTAGCCAACAAACAGTAATATATCATTCACTTACATCCTGGACTCCCTGCACACAAACATTTTCACCTAGAGACGTTTTCATTTTTAGACATATTACTCCGCAATAATGTTTGGAATCACTGAACTGAAGACCTTGTGGAAAATAGTGTAAATTGAATGCAGCCTCTGTAGAATGCCCTTTCTTCAGCCTGGCCTCAAAGACTAGACATAATATAGTAAATGTACATTTGTGACCCTCCAATCCAAAGGCTGTGTGTACGAATCTCATCACAAACAAATGAGCATCTTTGCAACTACTTACTACTTTTTTAGCTACTTTGCAACTAACCATAACCATAACCCCCACCATAACCTTAACCCCCACCATAACCTTAACCCCCACCATAACCTTAACCCCCACCATAACTCTTAACCCTTACCTTATCCCCTGTTGGAATCGGTTCAACTTTGAACATTGAGATATTAACACCCCTAACCCCAGTGCTTTATTTGTAAATTGGGAGGTGCCAGAACCCAAAGTGAGTGTGAGAGCAGGGTGACCTGGGTGGCTCTGGGGGGCTTTGAAGTGCAATTCGTAACATATCATACAAAATGGATGACGGACATCCACAACTTAAAACATATCATACAAAATGTAACATAGCATAATAAATGGGTAGATTCAAATGTACGTTTACTGTTATACGTCTACCCCCGAGTCTAGGTTGCTAGAGCGTTTCACTTTTTCATTTAATAGACTTAACTTTACCAGACCATAAAGTTGTATAAACTTTGGTTTAATGTATTTGTCTGAACTGTAATAAGCACTATATTTTCCTCATGGTTACATAGAAGTGTCCTCGTGACAATGCCCATAAAGAATGTGTATTTCCCTTGGCACTGTGCCTGGGAAGTGACATTCGTAAAAATGGTAGAGCAAAAAATAAGGAGAGAAAGAGACAGATGGATAAAGAGAAAGAGGGAAGAGAGCGAGTGGGGAAAGAGAGACAGACAATGTTTGTGAAAGAGAGAGAGAGAGAGAGAATGAGTAAGAGAGAGGGAGAGAGAGAGAACGAGAGAAAAATATGAAGTAAAAGAGGAAGATGGAGAGGGAGAGATGAAGAGAGAGTGAGATGAAGAGAGAGTGAGAGAGAGAGAGAGGGCATCCTCAGTCCGGCCTCAGCCAGACTTCTGGACACCTGCTCTGCTCTTCAGAATGCCAAGCTGCCTGGCGGGGGCATTCTGGACAGACACACTCAGCAGTCAGTGGACCTATACCAACACACTGTATGCTGAGTCACATGTTTCCCCTCCCTCCTTCCTGTCCTGCACCACACTCTGTCCCCTCATTACCGGCCAGAGTGGACAGAGTGGACAGAGTGCAGGGCGTTAAGGGCAAGCTGCCTGATGATGTGACAGTAGAGGGGCAGCACTGGGCCTGCTGCTCCAGCTCCATCAGTACCTCGCCTTCTGTTCCTCTGCTGTATAACCTTTGACTGTCTTTAGGGCTTACATGGCAAGGGCGTCTGTGCTACGTCACATTAGGGTCCCGTCGGACCTGGGGTTACCTTGGCCGTGTGTGAGACATACATGCACGTCCCTGGACAAAGACAAACCCCAAGGCCAAATGTGAAAATGTATGAAGAGCGTTAGATATTTTATGATCCATAGAGAATATTTTTTTACCCTCTGCTGATGGGCTACACCCACGGGATGGCAACCCTGTTCCTGGAGTGCTGCAGGTACTGCACAATTTATTTCCAACTAGGCTTCACACCTGACCAACTGTCTGAGCTAATTGTTCAGTTCAGTTCACCTAAATTCAACACACCTGGGCCCGGTTTCCCCGAAAGCATCTTAAGGCTAAGTTCATTGTTAGTACCTTGGTAGGAGCATCGTTAAATCTACAAGCTGTTTCCCAAAACCATCGTTTCCAAAGTAGCTCTTAAAAACGCTCGTTATTTAATGACTACCTCAGTCCAATCAAGATGTTCATCTGTCTTTCTGGGACTGCAGAGAGCTTCGAAATGAATGTGACCAGCTACAAATAAAAAGTTGCCAATTTCTTTGCAATTGTTACTAACAAGCCAATGACATAAATCTGAGATGACTGTATTAAAATGTAAATACAGTATCGGCTACATAGACCTTTATATTTCAATGATATTGAAATCAATTTCATGTTCATTTAATTGAGTTTTATTTAGCTATTTGTACGCCACTCTCTGTAATTTTTGCCTCAATTTATTTAATTATGTGTAATATGCAAAGTGATGTACCATGTTGATTTAGTGCATTATTATAGGGTAAAAGCCACCTCATTTTTTGTAGCCATAGGTGATAATATCTCGTCGTCAGTATTGTGGAATAATTCTAATGTTATTGTTGATCCGATACATAGGGCAGAGCTGCCTTTCTTTCGATCCTATCTCTCCGGGACACCGGGCCCAGGTCTTCCAGGTCGATTAAATAAAAATGGTTACACCCTTAACTCAGTGATCCATTTAAAGAAGTTCTCAAATCTGACCCCAATATTCCAGCACAACAGAATGACAGCTCACTAATCGTTGCCTCCCAATAAATGTTCTTATCCACTGTCTCCAATGTAGTAATACAACAAAAAGCTGTCACTTTATTGCCATGGTTTGGGCACAATAACCCAAAGTCAGGCAATTCACAGAGGAGAGAGAAAGAAAATTAAGCATCGGTCTCATTTCCCAAACTAGCTTTTTGCCAGACTCATTAAAAACAACTGTGCTACAGCTAATCAGCACGGAGAAACAGACAGTTGTTAAAGGGGCAGTCTGCAGTAGTTACATTCATTTTTAGACTTCTAAATCTATTATATGTACCCATTGATTCTTGAGGAATATTACTTATAAATGCCTCATGAGCTTAGTTCGATTGTCACTCACCATCAGAACATAAAATATAAGCATGTTTTGAAACAATTCAAATGTAAACCAACTGTAAAACCTCAAAACATGGCTAAAACTATAATTTTGATATCATTGATGGTCAGTCCTTGCATCAATAGCTCTTTCTATGAATTTGAGAGTGGTTACATTTCTCCAGCGCTATCCCTCAGCTTTTTTCTAACAGTGGTGGGGAAAACTTTTGTTACTACTTCAACTGCTGATTGTCACTTTAACCCTTGTGTTGTCTTAATAAGGGTCAAAAATGACCTGCCACTATGTTTATCAGCAGAGAAAACCCCCTAAATTAAATGTTTTCAACTTTAAATTTGATGACTTTTCCTAGAGTGACTCCAATATTAGAAAAAGTGAAACATCACTTTGCTCATATTTCCATGAAAGCTGTACACCACCAGGGTGCAAAGATTGTCTTAAGATAATTTTTGACCCGGCAGTTATAAAATAATTTACACACACACACACACACACACACACACACACACACACACACACACACACACACACACACACACACACACACACACACACACACACACACACACACACACACACACACACACACACACACACACACACACACACACACACACACACACACACAGAAATTGAGAAATGGAGAAATTGAGATTATGTGTGATACTGATTGAACTCAGCCAACACCTCCTGAAGAGGAAGATCACCATGGTTGGCACAGTTAGAAAGAACAAGCCTGAGCTCCCCCTGCACTCCTTGCAACAAGGGGCAGAGAGGCCTTCTCATCAAAGTTTGCCTTCACCCCCACCACCACTAGTGTCTTACCTCCCAAAGAGGAACTAGAATGATCCTCCTGAGCACACTGCACAAAACTGCTGAGATCAATGATTAGTGAGGACAGGAAGCCAGTCATCATCCTGGTCTACAACCACAACAAAGGAGACGTGGACAACCTGGACAAGATGATTGGAATTTACAGCTGCAGGAGGATGACTGCCGGCTGCCCCCTGGTCATCTTCCATAACATCATTGATGTGTCCTCATACAATGCCTTCATGATATGGAACAAGATCAACCCTACCTGTATGCGTGATAAGCGTAACAAGAGGAGGGTGTTCCTGGAGCAGCTGGGAAAAGCACTTGTAACCCCACACATTCAAAGAAGGGAGCGCCTCCCCCACACAGCAGCCTCTACAGCACTTATGAAAGCTGTTCAGGAGGCAGAATCTTTTCCTGATCCACCTGAGGCTACAGCTGGGGCAGGCAAGAGGAGGAGATGCCAATTCTGCCCCAAAAGAAGGACTGTAAAACAAATACTATGTGCTGCACATGTGAGAAATACATCTGCAATGTCCATGCACACACACTTGCATACTGTCCTACATGTGAAAATTAGAGTTACATTTACATTTACATTTAAGTCATTTAGCAGACGCTCTTATCCAGAGCGACTTACAAATTGGTGCGTTCACCTTAAGACATCCAGTGGAACAGCCACTTTACAATAGTGCATCTAAATCTTTTAAGGGGGGTGAGAAGGATTACTTTATCCTATCCTAGGTATTCCTGAAAGAGGTGGGGTTTCAGGTGTCTCCGGAAGGTGGTGATTGACTCCGCTGTCCTGGCGTCGTGAGGGAGTTTGTTCCACCATTGGGGGGCCAGAGCAGCGAACAGTTTTGACTGGGCTGCGCGGGAACTGTACTTCCTCAGTGGTAGGGAGGCGAGCAGGCCAGAGGTGGATGAACGCAGTGCCCTTGTTTGGGTGTAGGGCCTGATCAGAGCCTGGAGGTACTGAGGTGCCGTTCCCCTCACAGCTCCGTAGGCAAGCACCATGGTCTTGTAGCGGATGCGAGCTTCAACTGGAAGCCAGTGGAGAGAGCGGAGGAGCGGGGTGACGTGAGAGAACTTGGGAAGGTTGAACACCAGACGGGCTGCGGCGTTCTGGATGAGTTGTAGGGGTTTAATGGCACAGGCAGGGAGCCCAGCCAACAGCGAGTTGCAGTAATCCAGACGGGAGATGACAAGTGCCTGGATTAGGACCTGCGCTGCTTCCTGTGTGAGGCAGGGTCGTACTCTGCGGATGTTGTAGAGCATGAACCTACAAGAACGGGCCACCGCCTTGATGTTAGTTGAGAACGAGAGGGTGTTGTCCAGGATCACGCCAAGGTTCTTAGCGCTCTGGGAGGAGGACACAATGGAGTTGTCAACCGTGATGGCGAGATCATGGAACGGGCAGTCCTTCCCCGGGAGGAAGAGCAGCTCCGTCTTGCCGAGGTTCAGCTTGAGGTGGTGATCCGTCATCCACACTGATATGTCTGCCAGACATGCAGAGATGCGATTCGCCACCTGGTCATCAGAAGGGGGAAAGGAGAAGATTAATTGTGTGTCGTCTGCATAGTAATGATAGGAGAGACCATGTGAGGTTATGACAGAGCCAAGTGACTTGGTGTACAGCGAGAATAGGAGAGGGCCTAGAACAGAGCCCTGGGGACGCCAGTGGTGAGAGCGCGTGGTGAGGAGACAGATTCTCGCCACGCCACCTGGTAGGAGCGACCTGTCAGGTAGGACGCAATCCAAGCGTGGGCCGCGCCGGAGATGCCCAACTCGGAGAGGGTGGAGAGGAGGATCTGATGGTTCACAGTATCGAAGGCAGCCGATAGGTCTAGAAGGATGAGAGCAGAGGAGAGAGAGTTAGCTTTAGCAGTGCGGAGGGCCTCCGTGATACAGAGAAGAGCAGTCTCAGTTGAATGACTAGTCTTGAAACCTGACTGATTTGGATCAAGAAGGTCATTCTGAGAGAGATAGCGGGAGAGCTGGCCAAGGACGGCACATTCAAGAGTTTTGGAGAGAAAAGAAAGAAGGGATACTGGTCTGTAGTTGTTGACATCGGAGGGATCGAGTGTAGGTTTTTTCAGAAGGGGTGCAACTCTCGCTCTCTTGAAGACAGAAGGGACGTAGCCAGCGGTCAGGGATGAGTTGATGAGCGAGGTGAGGTAAGGAGAAGGTCTCTGGAAATGGTCTGGAGAAGAGAGGAGGGAATAGGGTCAAGCGGGCAGGTTGTTGGGCGGCCGGCCGTCACAAGACGCGAGATTTCATCTGGAGAGAGAGGGGAGAAAGAGGTCAGAGCACAGGGTAGGGCAGTGTGAGCAGAACCAGCGGTGTCGTTTGACTTAGCAAACGAGGATCGGATGTCGTCGACCTTCTTTTCAAAATGGTTGACGAAGTCATCTGCAGAGAGGGAGGAGGGGGGAGGGGGAGGAGGATTCAGGAGGGAGGAGAAGGTGGCAAAGAGCTTCCTAGGGTTAGAGGCAGATGCTTGGACTTTAGAGTGGTAGAAAGTGGCTTTAGCAGCAGAGACAGAAGAGGAAAATGTAGAGAGGAGGGAGTGAAAGGATGCCAGGTCCGCAGGGAGGCGAGTTTTCCTCCATTTCCGCTCGGCTGCCCGGAGCCCTGTTCTGTGAGCTCGCAATGAGTCGTCGAGCCACGGAGCAGGAGGGAGGACCGAGCCGGCCTGGAGGATAGGGGACATAGAGAATCAAGGGATGCAGAAAGGGAGGAGAGGAGGGTTGAGGAGGCAGAATCAGGAGATAGGTTGGAGAAGGTTTGAGCAGAGGGAAGAGATGATAGGATGGAAGAGGAGAGAGTAGCGGGGAGAGAGAGCGAAGATTGGGACGGCGCGATACCATCCGAGTAGCGGCAGTGTGGGAAGTGTTGGATGAGAGCAAGAGGGAAAAGGATACAAGGTAGTGGTCGGAGACTTGGAGGGGAGTTGCAGTGAGGTTAGTGGAAGAACAGCATCTAGTAAAGATGAGGTCGAGCATATTGCCTGCCTTGTGAGTAGAGGGGGAAGGTGAGAGGGTGAGGTCAAAAGAGGAGAGGAGTGGAAAGAAGGAGGCAGAGAGGAATGAGTCAAAGGTAGACGTGGGGAGGTTAAAGTCGCCCAGAACTGTGAGAGGTGAGCCGTCCTCAGGAAAGGAGCTTATCAAGGCATCAAGCTCATTGATGAACTCTCCGAGGGAACCTGGAGGGCGATAAATGATAAGGATGTTAAGCTTGAAAGGGCTGGTAACTGTGACAGCATGGATTTCAAAGGAGGCGATAGACAGATGGGTAAGGGGAGAAAGAGAGAATGACCACTTGGGAGAGATGAGGATCCCGGTGTCACCACCCCGCTGACCAGAAGCTCTCGGGGTGTGCGAGAACACGTGGGCGGACGAAGAGAGAGCAGTAGGAGTAGCAGTGTTATCTGTGGTGATCCATGTTTCCGTCAGTGCCAAGAAGTCGAGGGACTGGAGGGAGGCATAGGCTGAGATGAACTCTGCCTTGTTGGCCGCAGATCGGCAGTTCCAGAGGCTACCGGAGACCTGGAACTCCACGTGGGTCGTGCGCGCTGGGACCACCAGATTAGAGTGGCCGCGGCCACGCGGTGTGGAGCGTTTGTATGGTCTGTGCAGAGAGGAGAGAACAGGGATAGACAGACACATAGTTGACATGCTACAGAAGAGGCTACGCTAATGCAAAGGAGATTGGAATGACAAGTAGACTACACGTCTCGAATGTTCAGAAAGTTAAGCTTACGTAGCAGGAATCTTATTGACTAAAATAATTCAAATGATACAGTACTGCTGAAGTAGGCTAGCTGGCAGTGGCTGCGTTGTTGTTGTTCTATCTCTCTATAGTGCTGTTTCTTGTATTATGGTCTCTTGTTTCTTTAGAGGTTTCACTTTGTTGTCCTTTTTCTTTTCCTTTTTCTTTGATTTATGATTGATTGATTTATGTTCTTCATATTTTTGTTTTGTATCTATTATCTTATTTTATTCATATTTATTGCTGTTGTTTATACACCTTGTGAGTGGGGCAATGGTTCTAAAAATGGGAGAAGACTAGTATTTTGTAGTTGAATTCCTCATTGTACAGTATATAAGAATATATCACTATGTTGCCAAAAGAAGTTCAAGACTCTTACCGTTTCCCTTCAATAAAATGCATTCAAAACTACTTTCTGCACATTTCTGCTACTTTCTTAGGCTATACAAGTGCTCTTTATAAGAAATGTATATTTACACCTATGCAGTACCTTTAGCAAAAATAATAATAATAAACCTCTACTTTAGTAAAGAAACAATTATGACAGGTGTATTGTAATAAAAATGTTTAAAACATCAACGTTTGTGATGAATGACAGGTTGTTTCTTCATGCAAAATAGATTTGGGGTTTAAAATTAAATTAAGCTGCTTTATTATAGGGGTTTAGTGAATGCGGCCCAATTTTTACCCTTAGGACAAAGGGAGTATACAGAATGTTAAGACTACACAAGGGTTAAATGGGTGGTACTGTATGAGCAGACTATGACATGGTACTGAGTATGCATGGCAGGATTACAACAGTGGCCACATCCTGCCAGGAGGCTTGTGTGATGGGAGCAGGCTAGCAGGATTACTAGCTACTGTAGGTCACTATCGGGACTTCCACTGTGACTAACACCATTGGACTGTTTGTGTGCTTGTGTGTGTGTGCCACAGTGGAACTATGACTGCGATGATGGCTAGCCGCTACTGCTTACAGACAGGGGGAAGGACGGAAGGACTGGGGAAACCAAATGCTATAAAAGCTTGCAGATAAAGAGGTTAGAGTGAGTCAGAGGAATCAATTAGCTTTTGGGGAAGGTCTTAAGATTCATTAGTGACAGCTTAATTACAGAGGAACAATGTGCCAATAATTACATTGCCAATTAGGAATACACTTAATGTCACAAAGGGAGCTTTGAGAACACAGTCATCGGCTAATAGGTTATTACTGAGTTGATATAATCAGCAATTCTGTAATGTAGCATAGTGCCAGAAAACGTAGCTCAGCGTGAATAACGACGGTATCATTTCCATGATTTTTGAATGACACATGAAAAGTTATTTGACGGTTTCATTGGTTTGGCAAATAATTCCGTAAAGTCTAAGATGTTGGTGGAGGGGTGCTAAGCGACACATGGAATTGATTTAAGATGGTCAAACTATGGACCATTTAGCTATTTAATTTTGGATTTTAGGACCCCTTTAGGTATCAAAAAAATTATATTAAAAAATTATATAAATTATATATTTGATAAAATATTGATTTTGGCCTTTTCTACTAAAGCCTATAGAAACACATTGAATAACACATTCTTATTAAATGGCAAAAAGTACAGTTGTCACGCCCTGGCCTTAGTTATCTTTGTTTTCTTTATTATTTTGGTTAGGTCAGGGTGTGACATGGAGGATTTATGTGTTTTAGCCTGGTCTAGGGTTTTTTGTATGTTTATGGGGCTGTGTCCTTTCTAGCAGCTGTCTATCGTTGTCTCTGATTGGGAACCATATTTAGGCAGCCATATTCTGTGGGTACTTTGTGGGTGGTTGTCTTCTGTCTATGCACCAGATAGGACTGTTTTCGGGTTTCACAGATGTTGTTTTGTAATTTGAAGTGTTCAGTTTGGATTATTATTAAATAAGATGAACACTAACCATGCTGCACTTTGGTCCTCTCCTTCAACGGAAGAAAACCGTTAAAACAGTACAAAAATAAGGTGTTGAAGTGTCGCAGTAAATATGTATATATACATTTCTTTTTTTTTACACTTATTTAACACCTTTTTTGGGGGTAGGCATAAACCTACTTTTATACTTCCATTCGTTCTTTAAATCCGGTACTGGTTACCTTAACACGAGTTCCGTGACAATTGTGGGGGTCATAGAGAAAATAACATTGTGTTCCTGAGACTCTCCCCTTTCCATAGAGGGGTCATAATAGATTTTTGGTCAAACTGTTCGGACGCTACAGAAGTTTTCGTGAGAAGACCGATTTTCGGGATGTCTCATGGTCTGACAAACACCGCTCTAGCTCTGCCACCTTTCACCGCAGATGCGGAAATGCAACACTAGTGGATGCACTGTATTGACGACGCAGCCAATGAAAAAAAAAAAAAACTATCTCCAGTTAAAATCAGGATCGGACCCTTTTTTTTTCAATTTTCGCATAAAATGACATTCCCAAATCTAGACTGACGTGTTTTGATGGGATTTTTTTATCATGTAAATTAATCGACTCTAAGGGTTTAAACAAGTGTCCTTTATCACTGTTGATTTGATGTATTTCAGAGAGATAAACAATAGGCTAACTGCTTTCCCCCCCAATTGATTATAGTCTATTTGAGAGGAAGGCCGCTATCAAGGCACTGCAGCGCTCTCTCGAGTGTAATTTATTCCAAATAGGTAACTGTAATTAATGTTGGCTGTGAATGTTGCCTTTCTATCTGCACATCTATGCATTTGTTCCAATGGGAGGAGGGCATTTTTTATTGATTGATGTGTGCTTGGCCGGAACCACATGCTGTATGAAACAGAATCAAGAACAAGGGACCAATACAAAGGCCTACTCATTAGGTGTTGTAACAGAATAGCAGTCCATAGTTTACTATAACTGTACAAACCTCACATCCTGTTATTCACTTATTCAAGGTGTTAGGGGGGTAAAATACTTTTTTTAAAGAGCTAAACACACACACACACACACACACACACACACTTTACAGGTTGTGCGAAAAGAACAGATGCTCAAAAACAAGAGCCAAAACATTTCCTTCTGAAAACATCACCATGGACAGTACAAACCAGAATGTGCATACATTTTTCCTTGTCTATCACCTCATTCTGGGTGATAATTCTGTGAGCCATGCAGTAGATTGAGGCCAGGTCTGCCAGGGATATTTCCTCCCATTCACAGGACATATCTCTGTGTTTGTCCAGGGTAAATGTTAGAGCTATGGCCATGCTTGACTGATGCTGCCAATGTTCCTTCGACTAAAGTACATTTCCCCATGGTGAGCTTACCTGGGCTGACGACAGGACAGTCACAACTCTATTACACCAAGACCCAGCACAACACAATCCTCACACAGCGCAACACTTCTGTTACATAGCGCAACACAATCCTCACACAGCACAATACTTATTTTCCACCATAATTTGCAAATAAATCGCATAAAAAATCCTACAATGTGATTTTCTGGATTTTTTTTTCTCATTTTGACTGTCATAGTTGAAGTGTACCTATGATGAAAATTACTTTTTTTTTTTAAATACTTTTTTGCCCCACTGTATATATTCTCATCCCATTCCTTTACTAGATTGTGTGAATTAGGTTTTGTGGTGGAATTGTTAGATATTACCTGTTAGATACTGCTGCACTGTCGGATCTAGAAGCAAGAGCATTTCGCTACACTCACAATACCATCTGCTAACCATGCGCATGTGACCAATAACATTTGATTTGAATTGAAAGCATTATAAAGCATACAGTGCCTTCGGAAGGTATTCAGTCCCCTTGACTTTTTCCACATTTTGTTACGTTGCAGCCTTATTTTAAAATGAATAAAAAAATCTATAAAATCTTCCTCAGTCTACATATAGTACCCCATAATGACAAAGCAAAAACAGGTTTCTAGAAATGTTTGCTAATAATAATATACAAAACCAGAAATACCTTATTTCCATAAGGATTCAGACCCTTTGCTATGAGACTTGAGCTTAGGTGCATCCTGTTTCCATTGATCCTCCTTGAGATGTTTCTACAACTTGATTGGAGTCCACCTTTGGTGAATTCAATTGATTGGACAAGATTTGGAAAGGCACACACCTGTCTATATAAGTTCCCACAGTTGACAGTGCATGTTGTGATAAAAACCTTATCAAAACATATAGGCCTATGGGCTAGGCTACATGAGGTGTGCGACTATGATTTTAAAAAGTATTGCCTTAAGCTGGGCATCATTCAAAAGTGATAATATATAAATCACAAATGATAGGCTAATATTGTCACAAATCACACTATTCTTGATTTAATCTGGTCTTTACATATACTAAATAATATGTGTGAAATTTGTTTCGATATAGAATGTACCATTATCATGCACCTGTCTCGAAACAGGGGCAGCGGGGGAAAAATACACGTCATCTCTGTACTTAAATAGCGAATGGAGGATACATTTCCTGTGGTTCAGTTTTCATTTCAGCCAGGTAGGCTATACTCCTTTAGTAAAGAGAAGCAATGTACTTAATATTTGCTTAATATTAGGAAAGTTGAGAAATAAATAATGTAGGGCCAAGCCTATAAAAGCTGATGGGATCCTCTTAGAGGCTATCACTCTGTTTTATCACGCAATAGCCTATAGAAATGTTGTGCAACATGAGCTCATGGGCTCTCATGAAGTGTTTGATTAGATTTTCGATTACATTTGCATTGATGTCAGAGTGATTAGAGGGACAATAGAGTGCTGAGTACCAGGCAGTTAGCAAGTTACTAATGACCATCAGCAGCATCAGAGCTTGGAGAAGCCTAATTACGTGACTAAATGGTCACGTGGAATTTGACTGCCTTCATGACTCTTGACTGCCAGTGTGAGTGTGTGTGTGGTGTCAGACCTGTTAGTATGTGTGCAGTGCAGCAGAGCCCCTCTCTGAGGGCGTTTATGGAATCTGTGTAGTCTATGTATATGTGCAAGAGCCCGCCGATATGGAGAAATCAATTTGAGGTCACCTCGGGAGGGATTTGTTAATAATGCCAAAGTCTCAGCTTCACCTCTTCCACCATGCCGCTGATTTAACACCACCATAGGGTAGAAGGAAGGACCAGGGGGATTCCACTGGACAGGTCCACCAGACAGATTGTGACAGGGAGGGCCTCTCCCATGAATGGATAAACCTGTTATGCTTAAGCTCTGTGCTTATTTCCAGTGTGAGGCCTGAGTTTGATGACCTTTGCAGTTGTGGCTGGTTGTGTGCACCAGAGAGAGGCCTTTCTCCCTGGTCTCTGGGCTGAGTAACCAATGGTTAATGACCTCCACTGTGACTCCATGCGGGCAGGCCTGTCACACACTCTACACTAATGGACTGCTGGGTTGAACTAATCTAACGCTGAGTGCAGAGATTTCTATTCACCTTTTCCATCAGACCTGTGGAATTTTAAATCTAACAACTGATCTTTGTGATATTTGTATTGAGAGGGAATTCACAGTGGGTTGTGTTGTTGCAACCCTTCAAATCAAATCACATTTTACTGGTCACATACACGTGTTTAGCAGATGCGGGTGTAGCGAAATGCTTGTGTTTCTAGCTCTGACAGTGCAGTAATATCTAACAAGTATTGGTGGACTATTTCAGTTTGTTAGTGATGTGTACGCCGAGGAACTTGAAGCTTTCCACCTTCTCCACTGCGGTCCCGTCGATGTTGATAAGGGGGTGCCCCCTCTGCTGTTTCCTGAAGTCCACGATCATGTCTTTTGTTTTGTTGACATTGAGTGAGAGGTTATTTTCCTGGCACCACACTCCCAAAGCCCTCACCTCCTTCCTGTAGGCTGTCTTGTTATTGTTGGTAATCAAGCCTACTACTGTTGTGTCGTCTGCAAACTTGATGATTCAGTTGGAGGTGTGCATGGTCACATTTACATTTACATTTAAGTCATTTAGCAGACGCTCTTATCCAGAGCGACTTACAGGTGAACAGGGAGTACAGGAGGGTGCTGAGCATGCACACATTGTTGAGGATCAGCGAAGTGGAGGTGTTGTTTCCTACCTTCACCACCTGGGTGCGGCCGTCAGGAAGTCCAGGACACAGTTGCACAGGGTGGGGTTCAGACCCAGGGCCTCGAGCTTAATGATGAGCTTGGAGGGTACTATGGTGCTAAATGCTGAGCTATAGTCAATAAACAGCATTCTTACATAGGTATTCCTCTTGTCCAGATGAGATAGGGCAGTGCGAAGTGCGATCGCAATTACATCGTCTGTGGATCTATTGGGGCGGTAAATAAATTGAAGTGGATCTAGGGTGACAGGTAAGGTAGAGGTTATATGATCCTTGACGAGTCTCACTTCATGATGACAGAAATGAGTGCTACGGGGCAATAGTCATTTAGTTCAGTTACCTTTACTTTCTTTGGTACGGGAACAATGGTGGCCATCTTGAAACATGTGGGGACAGCAGACTGGGATAGGGAGAGATTGAATATGTCCGTAAACACACCAGCCAGCTGGTCTGCGCATGCTCTGAGGACATGACTAGGGATGCAGTCTGGGTCGGCAGCCTTGTGTGGGTTAACACGCTTAAACGTCTTGCTCACTTTGGCCAAGGAGAAGGAGAGCCCACAGTCCTTGGTAGCGGGCCATGTCGGTGGCACTGTGTTATCCTCAAAACGGGTGAAGAAGGGTTTTTAGCTTGTCCAGAAGCAAGGCGTCAGTGTCCACAATGTGTCTGGTTTTCCTTTTGTAGTCCACGATTGTCTGTAGACCCTGTCACATACGTCTCATGTCTGAGCCGTTGAATTACGACTCCACTTTGTCTCTTTACTGACATTTTTCCTGTTTGATTGCCTTGCGGAGGGAATAACTATACTGTTTGTATTCTGCCGTATTCCCAGTCACCTTGCCATGGTTAAATGCGGTGGTTCACACTCAGTTTTGCGCAAATTATGGCATCTTTCCACAGTTTCTGGTAAAGGTAGGTTTTAATAGTCACAGTGGGTTCAACATCTCCTATACACTTCCTGATATACTCAGTCACTGTATCAGCACATTCGCCAATGTTGTTATGAGCCTACCTGGAACATATCCCAGTCTAAGTCATCAAAATATTCTTGAAGCGTGGATTCCGATTGGTCAGGCCAGCGTTGAATAGTCCTTAGCATTGATATTCCTGTTCCGAGTGTTTTAGCACCATGAGCACTACAGTTAATGTGTTGAAGGGGGGATTGCTAGACTTAGAACTTTATTTTGTTTACGTGCTGCTGTGCGTTTTGTTGCTTACCTTACTTTGCTACCTTACAACTTTACGGTTTTTACTTTTTAATTACCGTTATATTTTTTGTTTTTCCCTCATTCAACTTTTTTTTCATTCAACTTTTTCACTCCGGATGCTTTATCTGGACATCAAATCAAATGAAATGTATTTATATAGCCCTTCTTACATCAGCTGATATCTCAAAGTGCTGTTCAGAAACCCAGCCTAAAACCCCAAACAGCAAGCAATGCTGGTGTAGAAGCACGATGGCTAGGATAAACTCCCTAGAAAGGCCAAAACCTAGGAAGAAACCTAGAGAGGAACCAGGCTATGAGAGGTGGCCAGTCCTCTTCTGGCTGTGCCGGGTGGAAATTACAACAGAACATGGCCAAGATGTTCAAATGTTCATAAATGACCAGCATGATCAAATAATAATAATCACAGTAGTTGTCGAGGGTGCAACAAGTCAGTACCTCAGGAGTAAATGTCAGTTGGCTTTTCATAGCCGATCATTAAGAGTATCTCTACCTCTCCTGCTGTCTGGGACAGGTAGCACGTCCGGTGAACAGGTCAGGGTTCCATAGCCGCAGGCAGAACAGTTGAAACTGGAGCAGCAGCACGGCCTATTGGACCTTGTAGTCATGGCAGATAATATTCAAATTTTTGGTGACTTTAATATTCACATGGAAAAGTCCACAGACCCACTCCAAAAGGCTTTTGGAGCCATCATCGACTCAGTGGGTTTTGTCCAATTGCACAACACATCACCGGGGGCAAACTACCTGCCCTCGAGGACACCACCCGATGTCACAGTAAGGCCATAAAGATAATCAAGGACAACAACCACCCGAGCCACTGCCTGTTCACCCCGCTATCATACAGAAGGCGAGGTCAGTACAGGTGCATCAAAGCTGGGACAGAGAGACTGAAAAACAGCTTCTATCTCAAGGCCATCAGACTGTTAAACAGCCACCACTGACATTGAGTTGTTGCTGCCAACATACTGACTCAACTCCAGCCACTTTAATAATGGAAATTGATAGAAATTGATGTAAGAAATGTATCACCAGCCACTTTAAACAATGCCACTTAATATAATGTTTACATACACTACATTACTCACCTCATATGTATATGTATATACTGTACTCTATATCATCTACTGCATCTTGCCATCTTTATGTAATACATGTATCACTAGCCACTTTAAACTATGCCACTTTATGTTTATATACCCTACATTACTCATCTCATATGTATATACTGTACTCTACCATCTACTGCATCTTGCCTATGCCCTTCTGTACCATCACTCATTCATATATCTCTATGTACATATTCTTTGTCCCTTTACACTTGTGTGTATAAGGTAGTAGTTCTGGAATTGTTAGGTTAAATTACTTGTTGGTTTTTACTGCATTGGTGGAACTAGAAGCACAAGCATTTCGCTACACTCACATTAACATCTGCTAACCATGTGTATGTGACAAATAACATTTGATTTTGATTTGAACATGTCTCCGGACCTACTCACTGCCACAGTCATACTCTGGACCTAGTTTTGTCCCATGGAATAAATGTTGTGGATCCTCATAATCCTGGACTATCGGACCACCATATTATTACGTTTGCAATCGCAACAAATAATCTGCTCAGACCCCAACCAAGGAGCATCAAAAGTCGTGCTATAAATTCTCAGACAACCCAAAGATTCCTTGATGCCCTTCCAGACTCCCTCTGCCTATCCAAGGACATCAGAGGACAAAAATCAGTTAACCACCACCAAACATTTGTCATAAGAAACTAGCTCCCTGATATACAGAAAATACCCGAGCTCTGAAGCAAGCTTCCAGAAAATTGGAACGGAAATGGCGCCACACCAAACTGGAAGTCTTCTGACTAGTTTGGAAAGACAGTACCGTGCAGTATCGAAGAGCCCTCACTGCTGCTCGATCATCCTATTTTTCCAACTTAATTGAGAAAAATAAGAACAATCCAAAATTAATTTTTGATACTGTCACGAAGCTAACTAAAAAGCAGCATTCCCCAAGAGAGGATGGCTTTCACTTCAGCAGTAATAAATTCATGAACTTCTTTGAGGAAAAGATCATAATCATTAGAAAGCAAGTTACGGACTCCTCTTTAAATCTGCGTATTCCTCCAAAGCGCAGTTGTCCTGAGTCTACACAACTCTGCCAGGACCTAGGATCAAGGGAGACACTCAAGTTTTTTAGTACTATATCTCTTGACACAATGATGAAAATAATCATGGCCTCTAAACCTTCAAGCTGCATACTGGACCCTATTCCAACTAAACTACTGAAAGAGCTGCTTCCTGTGCTTGGCCCTCCTATGTTGGCTCCTCCTTTTAATGGCATCAGACCGAGGCTCTGCTTCTGTCCTCGTGCTCCGAGACCTTAGTGCTGCTTTTGATACCATCGATCACCACATTCTTTTGGAGAGATTGGAAACCCAAATTGGTCTACATGGACAAGTTCTGGCTAGGTTTAGATCTTATCTGTCGGAAAGATATCAGTTTGTATCTGTGGATTGTTTGTCCTCTGACAAATCATCTGTAAATGTCGGTGTTCCTCAAGGTTCCGTTTTCATTTATGAACATTTGAACATCTTGGCCATGTTCTGTTATAATCTTCACCTGGCACAGCCAGAAGCGGACTGGCCACCCCTCATAGGCTGGTTCCTCTCTAGGTTTCTTCCTAGGTTTTGGCTTTTCTAGGGAGTTTATCCTAGCCACCGTGCTTCTACATCTGCATTGCTTGTTGTTTGGAGTTTTAGGCTGGGTTTCTGTGCAGCACTTTAATATATCAGCTGATCTAAGAAGGGCTATATAAATACATTTGATTTGATTTGATAGAACTTCGCAGCCTAATTCTCAAAATGTCTTTGTTAAAATCACCAGCTCCAGTAAATGCGGCCTCAGGATTTGTGGTTTCCAGTTGCATAAAGTCCAGTGAAGTTCTTTGAGGGCCGTCGTGGTATTGGCTTGAGGGGGATATACACGGCTGTGACTATAACGAAAAGAATTCTCCTGTGGTATTCTAGGTTTGGTGAATAAAAGGACTTGAGTTCCTGTATGTATTCACAATCACACTATGAGTTGTTCATCATGAAACATACACCCCCGCACTTCTTCTTCCCGGAGAGATATTTATTCCTGTCTGCGCGATGAACTGAGAACCCAACTGGCTGGATGGACTCAGACAGTATATCCATGTTTCCATGAAACAGAGTATGTTACAATCCCTGATGTCTCTCTAGAAAGAAATCCTCGCCTGAGCTCGTCAACCTTATTATACAGAGACTGCAAGTAATATACTCGGAAGTGGTCGGTGGTGTGCGCGCCTCCTGAGTCGGCCTAGACGTCCACTCTGAGTAGCTCTCCTCTGCTGGCGGTGTTTTGTGTCGGCCTCTGGAATCAGCTCAATTGCCTTGGGGGGTGCAAACAAAGTATCCAATTCGGGAAAGTTGTATTCCTGGTCATAAAGCTGTTAGTGCTGGTGAGTTTCCACCGCTCTGATATCCAATAGTTCTTCCCGGCTGTACGTAATTACACAAAATAAATTCTGGGCTAATAATGTATTGTTGGGAACATGGTGTTGGAATGCAGTGCAGACTAGTAGTGGGAACCTGACTCAGATCACACAGTTGGGTCTCAGGTAGGTCTCATGTGTTAAATACACTGTCCTATACAGACTTTACTTTACTGACCTTTAGTCACGGAGGCAATCACACACTTAATCATTGTCTTACCATCTAATCAACCCCAGCTCAGAGTAGAAGGAGACTCACCTCTCTCTCTAAATCCTCAGTATTAATGTTTTATTAATGTCATATGCTCTTTAGTTGGTCTTTCTTAACTGACAGGTCATCCCGTTCCTTTTCACAAATCAAATTAGCTCAGTCGGCCATTAATCTTGGGCTGGTGCAGCCTCTGCTAGGGAACGGACACCTTATTCATTTTCTTAATTAGATCTCTTATTAGGTGTCTGACTCGTGTTTGACTCTTACACTTTCACCTGGCTACGCAAATGATTTGTGCAAAGAGAAGTATTTAAATGGATGTATTTAATGTAAGTGAGTGTGATTAATGTATGAAAGTAAAAGGGGAGGATTTTTCCTCCCTTACTGCATATAAACCAAGATGGATCCCTTAGGCCTGCAGTAAGTCTAGAATGGACTTAAAGGCAGAGTGATGTTAGTAGATAGTAATTATGGCTGTGTTTTAATGCTATGGATGTGTTTTATTCCATCTTATACTCTCTCAATTCTCATCCAAAGGCAATTACTGTAAAAATAATCAATACAAAGTACCATGGTTTCGGCCTTGTGTTATTATTCAGTGGTACACACTCCGGATAAAGGGTTGGGCATGTCCAGTAGACTATACTGTTGCTGCCATTGTTTGTGTTTGGATGGCAAATGTGAAGGTGATGAAATGAAAAAGACAGAGTGTATGGCAGAACGCTCACACACCACAGACATATGCATTATAGGCTGATGAAACTGTTAGGAAATTAATTGTTCATAAAGAGTTTAAATGGTTTCATTCTGATCAATTTGAGACAAGGCCAGTGGTAAATTATATGTCTGGTTGTAAGGGCCCTTACCTCCTACGGATATGTCTGGTCTTCCTCCTATGGATATGTCTGGTCTTCCTCCTACAGATATGTCTGGTCTTCCTCCTATGGATATGTCTGGTCTTCCTCCTATGGATATGTCTGGTCTTCCTCCTATGGATGTGTCTGGTCTTCCTCCTATGGATATGTCTGGTCTTCCTCCTACGGATATGTCTGGTCTTCCTTCTATGGATATGTCTGGTCTTCCTCCTGTGGATATGTCTGGTCTTCCTCCTATGGATATGTCTGGTCTTCCTCCTGTGGATATGTCTGGTCTTCCTCCTATGGATATGTCTGGTCTTCCTCCTATGGATATGTCTGGTCTTCCTCCTATGGATGTGTCTGGTCTTCCTCCTATGGATATGTCTGGTCTTCCTCCTACGGATATGTCTGGTCTTCCTCCTATGGATATGTCTGGTCTTCCTCCTGTCGATATGTCTGGTCTTCCTCCTATGGATATGTCTGGTCTTCCTCCTATGGATATGTCTGGTCTTCCTCCTACGGATATGTCTGGTCTTCCTTCTATGGATATGTCTGGTCTTCCTCCTACGGATATGTCTGGTCTTCCTTCTATGGATATGTCTGGTCTTCCTCCTATGGATATGTCTGGTCTTCCTTCTATGGATATGTCTGGTCTTCCTCCTATGGATATGTCTGGTCTTCCTCCTACGGATATGTCTGGTCTTCCTCCTATGGGTAACCTTGGCAAAGAAAGCTAGGTCCAGTCACTGCATGTTAGAGCTAGTAGAACATGAGAAGTCCAGTGGATTGTCAACTAGAAGTCAAACTAAAGCTTTATTTATACCTGGTGTATCCGTCTACACTTGTAAGATATCAACACACAATGCGTACATGACTAACTCCAGAGGTGGTATTCAGACCCCTTTACTTTTTTCACATTTTGTTACCTTACCTTAGCCTTATTCAAAAATGGATTAAGACTATTTGTTTTGAAATTTGTTATAATTTCAAAAAACTATGGGCTATTGTGTGTAGATTGATTCAGGGGGAAAAAAACAATTAAATCCATTTTAGAGTAAGGCTGTAACGTAACAAATGTGGAGGGGTCTGAATACTTTCCGAATGCAATTCCTCAATTTCCTCAACTACCTCGTACCCCTGCACTTTGACTCAGTAGTGGTACTCCTTGTATATAGTCTCGTTATTGTTATTTTATTGTGTTAATATTTCCATTTGTATTTTTTAGCAAATTGTTGTTACTTTCTATCTCTGCATTGTTGGGAAAGGACTCGTAAGTAACGTATTCACGGTAAAGTCTACAGTCACCGCATGTGACAAAAACAATTTGATTCGATTTTATTTGATGAGGGTGAGTATTAAAACAGGCCAGCTAAAAAGATACTCTTTCTGGAGTTGTTGGTAGGGAGCTTGCATGTGTAATATATTACAACTATAAGACTCTTTCTAAACCTAAGGTAACACACAGAGATACAACTCAATCATATAGTATATATCCCCCAGCTGTACTTACCTGCTTGGCCGTTGCATTGCGCCTGCAGTGTGACTGGATTCGGGACCTTTCCTCAAAATGTCTGATTGGATAATATAGCAGAGAATGTCTTTATGAATGTAACAAAAAGAACCTTTATGAGCAAACCACATTGTGCCTCAGTAAGCATAATAAAACCGGTGTTTATACAGCCACCGTGTCTGTTTTATTGTCTGTCAGTACAGTGTTCCTCGATGTGGCCTGACAAATAGAATCCATTGCTTTGATGGCTCAGGCAACAGCATCTCACTTCCAATGTAAATCAATGGGCATCGCCTTGAGACACAGACACCATTCTATTTGGGATGATAGCTTGGGAAAAACAAGGTGAGGAAGGTAATACACAAAATAAATACTCTGCACAGTCATACCAGGGAACTGTCATGGGGATACATCGAAATTGATTTTTGCACCCTACCCATGTTGACATTACATTGGTTCTGCCACAGAGGCTATTTTCTACCTGCTATACAGAGCCTGCTGTTTTTTCCTTTGGAATTTCTATCGTTAGGTTAGGGTAATTTGCAAGGCAGATAGCTGGCTTGTACTAGACAGCGCATTATGGGGATTCATAGTAAAATGATAAGAACTCCATAGTTCCTTTAACGAAACATGCCTGGATGGATGTACATTCTGAAAGTGTTAATAGTACTGAGATTTCACCTACTTGGAGAAATTGATTCTGAATCCAAAATGATGGCTGTCCATCAAAGTGGGCTCCACTCCCACCCTGCCTCAAAACTCTGTCCTTTACCTCTCCCAGCATGCCCTTGTGGTGCTCATTTGCACACTGCCCAGATCCAAACAGCCTATTGGCTGAGGATAGAATTGGAATTGGGCATAATTGTTTTATCCTCCCGCAAAATTATCCTCTCCATTACCATTAATCCAAACCAATCACACTGCTGAGCGCTACTCTGACCATTACTGCAACATAGCAATCTGGAATGAGCTATGCTGCAAGAACATTTACTGTACTGCCACAACTCTTTTATTGACACGCGTCCTGAGAGCATGTGCAGAACAGCTGGCTGGAGTGTTTATGGGCCAGCTGGCTGGAGTGTTTACGGACATATTCAATCTCTCCCTATTCCAGTCTGTTGTCCCCATTTGCTTTAACTGAAGTAAATGACTATCACCTCGTAGCACTCACTTAGGTCGTCATGAAGGGCTTTGAGAGTAGTTAAGGATCATATCATCTCCACCTTACCCGACACACTAGACCCATTACAATTTGCATACCCCTCACAGATCCACGGGCGACGCAACCGCCACTGCATTAAACTCTGCCCTATCCCACCTGGACAGGAGGAATACCTATGTGAGAATGCTGTTCATTGACTACCGCGCAGCCTTCAACACCACAATGCCCCCTCACTAAGCTCAGGGCCCTGGGTCTGAACCCCTCCCTGTGTAACTGGGTTCTAGACTTATTGAAGGGCCAACCCCAGGTGGTGAAGGTAGGCAACAACACCTTCACCACGCTGATCCTCAATACGGGGGCCCCACAGGGGTGCATGCTCACCCTCCTCCTGTATTCTCTGTTCACCATGACTGCGCGGCCACGCATGTCTCCAACGCAATCTTGAGCAAGGCACTTAACCCTTATTGCTCCAGGGTCACTGTTGATAATGGCTGATCCTGGCCGTAACCCCACTTTCCGAGGGTGTCTCAGGGGGAGTTGGAATATGCAAAAAACAAATGTCCAATTCACACAAATTGTGAAATAGGACAAATATTTTTTATTATGGTAGGCCTGATTTCCAACGACGCGGCAGCCTACAGGGAGGAGATGAGAAACCTGCCGGAGTGGTGTTAGGAAAATAACCTCTTCCTCAATGTCAACAAAATGAAGGAACTAATCGTGGAATACAGGAGACAGCAGAGAGTGCACGCCCCCATTCACATCGACGGGTCGCAGTGGAAAGGGTCAAAATGAGGCTGAAGAAATTTGTCTTGGCCCCCAAGACCCTGACAAACTTCTACAGTTACACCATTGAGAGCATTCTGTCGGGCTGTATCACCCTATATGTATATGTATTTATATTCCAGACTCTGACAATGCTCGTTCTGATATTGCTCGTTCTGATGTCTTAATTTCTTATTATTTGTTAAAAAAAATAAAAATAAAAAAATGGGTGGGGGGTGTATCGCTAGATATTACTGCATTGTTGGAGCTAGAAACATAAGTATTTCGCTGCACCTGCAATAACATCTGCAACACTCTGCACGTGGCCAATAAACTTTGATTTGCCGGGTAGCTTGGGGATGCTGCAGGGGGGTTAGTGTATTCTGTAACCTAATATTATAGGAATCAACTCACTCTTTTGTGACTTACATTTGATGACAAGTGTAAACATAGAAGAGTAAATACCTACAATGTACTCCCTGAAGGCCATTACATTTATGCATGGTCTTTACTATGGAAATTGCACTCACTGTTTCAAAGCCGGGTGAGTCTTTCTTTTGGGATGAAATAGCATTTTGTGTACTTTGTGTCACATTTGCCTTACAAAAGACATGACATTGAGTTCCTGACAACTATCTGAGCACAGACAGTCTTTCAGATGAAACACCTTGAATAATGAATGAACAGAAAGTTTAATCCTAAGAAGTTTTATGAAACAAAAAAGCTTAATGTCAGCCTCAAATGGAATTGGGAGTCATTTGATCAAAAGTGCTTCCAATAGAAACCATTTGTTAAATATTAAACAAAATCCTGAATATTGTTACTGATCATTTATCTAGATAATTCATTGAGAGCTTGTCTGCCGTGTAAGTCACTCAGATCAATAAAAATGTAAGTGCACACAGTCGTTGTTGTGATGGAAGAACTCTGAGAAGTTAATTAAGTGCCTATGCTTCATTAGGCCAATTGGAAATATATGACATTGGGTTGTAACCGAGTAGCAAATGGAATGGATGAACTCTCTGAGGAATATAAATGAAAGCAATGTGGGAAATCTCAATGGGTCTAGGAACAACAGCTATAGGGTTGATTCAGAAACACATTGAGCTGTGAAACACACCAGTGATATGTACAACACAGGAGAACATTGTAGAACTACTTCTTTGAAAAGGGTGAAAAACATGTGGAAGATTATGTGATCGTCACATACTAGACGGTTGAGCTGTCCATTACATCCAGTGCTTTTCTCTTGGTTTGATTGCAGGTTGAGCCACTCTGAGTCAGTCACAAGTTGTGGTACACTGTGATTATTAAGGTCACTGTGTGGAGGCCTATGTCCTATTCAGAAAAGTAAATCACTACGACGGAACCATCTGCAAACATGTATGTTGAAATACACTGCAACTTGTGAAAAATGTACACGGTGTACATGTAAGTCTCTCAGGCTCAATGCGCGATATCTATCTCTCTCTCTCTCTCTCTCTCTCTCTCTCTCTCTCTCTCTCTCTCTCACACACACACACACACACACACACTCCCCCCCCGCCCCAGTTTGGAACACAGCTCTGGGTCATTCACTCTCGAGTGGGAAACGATTGAGAGTCACTATGCTGACGTGTGGCTGATTCTGTGGAGACATTGTGATGAAAAATGGTCTCTGTTTAATGGGAAGTGTGAAGTTTGAAATCTCCCAGGAAGCCGAGAGTGCTGTGGCCCCTGCGCCCCTTGTGGAACAAGCCCTGTCATGTACTGCACATAACCATTCATGAGGAACATGATGGATCTCATTGTTGGGCCCGTCTCAGGGTAGTGGCTTTTGGGTTGACTTTGCATTCTGGGGAGAAAATATGGTTGAGAATTGTCATCCCAGCTTATCATTATCATCGCAGCTGACAGTCATAGACTGGAAAGTCATTTGACTGTAAAGTGTGTTGGCGGTTCGTGGGCATTGTGCAGTGTCAAGGGAGGCAGACAGTGATGTATTGGGTGTCTATTAGAGTGTGCATTCACTTGTCACAAGGAATTGTGTTGGAACAGTGTGGCAATCTGTTTCCGATTGTATTGTATCGAGTTGTGATTTTGCCAAAAACTTCAGAAACACAATATGTGTGTTACATGTGGAAAAATTAGTTTGGGCTACTTAAAAATATCACTGTAAAACAATCTGTTTATGTTATCTCCTACCATATACAGTGAGTGTAAAATGACACAGACTGACCAGCTGAATCCAGGTGAAAGCAATGATCCCTTATTGATGTCACTTGTTAAATCCACTTCCATCAGTGTAGATGAAGGGGAGGAGACAAAAGGATTTTTAAGCCTTGAGATATTTGAGACATGTATTGTGTGTATGTGCCATTCAGAGGGTGAATGGGCAAGACAAAATATTGAAGTTTCCTTTGAATGAGGTATGATAGTGCGTCTTGAGTGCATCAAGAACTTCACAGCTGCTGGGTTTTTCACGCTCAACAGTTTCCCATGTGTATGAGCAATGGTCCCCCACCCAGTTGACACAACTGTGGAAGGCATTGGAGTCAGCATGCGCCAGTATCCCTGTGGAACGCTTTTGACACCTGGTAGAGTCCATGCCTGACGAATTGAGGCTGTTCTGAGGGTAAAAGGGGGTGCAACTCAATATTAGGAAGGTCTTCCTAATGTTTTGTACACTCAGTGTATATTTCACCTACAGTATATAAGGGATAATTAAGTTTTACAGCAAAACATCAACACACATACTACCAATCATAAACTATTGTTAGGCCTATTACATTTATACCTTTACAATTATTCAAACTATTGGAGACTTAAGATCTTTAATCTACACTACAGCAGCTCACTCCTGACACTCCCACTAGAATGATAATCCCATTCCACTTTGCTTGCACTGTGAAAAAGAACTCAAAATCTAGTATACTGTGGCCACTTTATTTCTCTGAAGTCTTTTCCTCAACAAATGGATCTGGGCTAATAACTAGGCATCAAAGTCAGAAGCTGCAGCCACTGAACACCTGTCATTAAGAAGACGTTTGAGGTTATTAATGATGTTTGGGAGACTTTAGACATCTGGCAGAGATCAGTGGAAAGGTGACATTTGGGATGAGTCATGGTCCCTATTTTTCATTTTTAATTTTTTATATTTTTTACCTTCATTTAACTAGGCAAGTCAGTTAAGAACAAATTCTTATTTACAATGACGGCCTTACACCGGCCAAACCCGGACGATGCTGTGTCAATTTTGCCCTGCCATATTGGACTCCCAATCACTGCCGGTTTGTGATACAGCCTGAATTTTAACCAGGGTGTCTGTAATGACGTCTCTAGCACTGAGATGCAGTGCCTTAGACCGCTGTGCCACTCGGGAGCCCCGAGTGAGACTACTTTACAGGTTTTGAAGACATTGAATTCAAGACTACCTTTCACAGATTGAACTCATTGAATTCACAAATTATAGTCTGATAGAAAGTGTATTCACCAGATCTAGTCAACTGTAGTAGTTGTACCTACAGAAAGTTAATGGAAGTTGTGTTGGAAGTTCCAATCAATCCCATTGAACACTTGATCAGTGTAGTGTTCCATCAGTGCATTATACAACGGCTGATTGGTTAAAAGCACATTCCAGTGTCTATTCCAGAAGTTACCACCAGCTAAATCTAGGAAGTTAAAGTGCTTATTTACTCTGTTCCATATGACTGCGCAATCCACTGTCTCGTCAGCCCACGCAGGGAAGTTATAAACTTGATCTCCACGATAAAAAGCATCTAGACATTATCTCACATTTCTTTTAGACTAACAATTGGTTTTCAACAGCGGAGATTTGTATAAACCTTACTGTCTCTCTCCAACATTTGCAACGTTCGATCTTCAACTGTCCCATAGTAATGAACGTGTAGGGGTCGGGAGTCGGGACGAGTCGGGACGAGAGAGAGGCAGACAACGTTTCTCAGCCAGTCGAAATCATTAATCAGCTGGCATCATTTTTATGGATATATGCAAAGAAATGTCAATGGAGAAAAGGTAAAACGAAATGAACTGCAGCTAGTTTGCAGTCTTTCCAGCTTCAGTTTGAAGTTATTGTGTTAGCTGTGTTATTAGCTCCTCTGAACAACAGTGTCCTAACGAGAGAGAACATGTTTTATGCCAGTCGAAATTGTGCCTCATTAGCTCATTGTTATGGATTTATACAAATAAATGTAACTTGAAAACAGCTTAAACAAATGCTGCTACTGTTGTTATTCTGTCTGCACTGTTGACATGACTGTAAGTTATCCGTAGTTGGCTAGCTAGCAGGCAAGGGATAAGAACGTTGCCAGCCAGTATGGCAATAGAACATTTAAAATGGAACGACTGGATATCGTCCATAGATACAGAACAAAAAGACTGAACGACTGGGTCGCGTCTCTGGCAACCGACTTCGTCTCGGGCCTAACAACACCCGTGCCAATATATCCTCCAAACACCAGCTTCTTGGGTGTTATCACTTAAGTGTTCCATCAGTGTAGTGTTCCATCAGTATTAGTGTTCCATCAGTGAGGTGTTCCATCAGTATTAGTGTTCAATTAGTGTAGTGTTCCATCAGTATTAGTGTTCAATTAGTGTAGTGTTCCATCAGTATTAGTGTTCCATCAGTATTAGTGTTCCATCAGTATTAGTGTTCCATCAGTGTAGTGTTCCATCAGTGTAGTGTTCCATCAGTATTAGTGTTCCATCAGTATTAGTGGTCCATCAGTGAGGTGTTCCATCAGTATTAGTGTTCAATTAGTGTAGTGTTCCATCAGTATTAGTGTTCCATCAGTATTAGTGTTCCATTAGTATTAGTGTTCCATCAGTGTAGTGTTCCATCAGTGTAGTGTTCCATCAGTATTAGTGTTCCATCAGTATTAGTGTTCCATCAGTGTAGTGTTCCATCAGTGTAGTGTTCCATCAGTATTAGTGTTCCATCAGTATTAGTGTTCCATCACTATTAGTGTTCCATCAGTGTAGTGTTCCATCAGCTGCCATGCTGTCGGCTGTAGAATAGCGGTACAGGTTGATGCAGACATGGTTGCTTCTCAGAGGGAGGCTGGGGGGCGTGATTGACGTGTCGCCTGTGACATTGTAATAATAATGTGGAGAGGGAGAGAACCGAGGTCTGTTATCTATGCAGGTTGCGTTCAGCTCTACTCCGCCTAAAATGGAGCAAGACCTCCCTCCACAGCATGACTCCATCATCTCTGCACAGGAGTGGAGTGCATAAAAGAGAACAAAGAACAAACATATCTCTACTTCTCTTCGAGCACTTATCCAAGAGCACCCTTTAAACACAATCCACTTTAGAACCTGCATAAACAAGGAGAGAAAACCCCTATGATGTGTACATCCTCATGCATTTAAGGATAATCTTCACAGTATGTCACAGCATCATATCTCCCCTTTAGAAACATTAGATTCTCCCGCTCCTCTACCTCTCACTGCAATATACACACTCAGTCATGTTGTTCTGTACAGACACAATGACACCACAGGAAGCTCTGAATCCTATTAGATATGAAACAAACAAAGAGGGGAATGGGAACGGCTCATTGAGGAAGAGAAAACACACATTCCATCTCTCTCTCTGCATATCTTCCTGTGTGATTTTGGCAAGACCGCTGGGAGATTGATATGTCTGTCAGTTTGATACCTTCTGTGACTGCACCAAACGGCACAAAAAAGCAGCATTTCCTAATGACTAATATACAAAAGTGTGTCTGTAGGGAGATGAGACAACTCTGCATCAACAGATATAGCTGGGCACGATATTGGAAATCTTTATTGTAATTGCATAAATTCATTGAATATGTTATTTTGAGAAATTCTCTTTGGCACCAAGGGAGTTGTGTAAATGAACAATCACACACTAATTTGTGTGTGTGTGTGTGTGTGTGTGTGTGTGTGTGTGTGTGTGTGTGTGTGTGTGTGTGTGTGTGTTGAGCATGTCTGTGTGTATGCATATTTCCGCCAGTTATTTTAATACTTGTGTGTGTTGTTGACTGAGTGTTGACTCAGACAAATGGTGTAATACGTATCTGTTCACAATATAGACGGCACTTAGAGGAAATTATGAATGTACACACCACAAGAAAAAGCACCCACATTAAAACAGTAAACATTTAGTAAAGGGAGACAGGAAACTCATTATAGAAAACCCCTTTAATTCTGATAAGACTGTATGTATATCTAGTGAAGGTACTGCATGTCTGTTCAATGTGTCCAATACTTTCTCAATTTATTTTTCTAAATATCCACTGGGAAGTCTTTCCGTGTGTCAGTGTGGAATCTACGCACAACAAGCAAAGTCAAGTCCACAACCATTCTCAATAGCAGACACAGGACATAAAATAAGTCTCAGATACTGGACCCAGTTGCACTGTTGTTATCGATAATTTATAACAAAAAAAGAGGACTTGGGTCACTGTTGATGCTTGTTTCTTTTGCGAGGCAGTTCTGTACAGTGGTTTACTAATCTTTACAGAAGCTACAGAGATTCCTGTTTTCCAAGCACATCACTGAAGGGTGAATGAGACCAATACGTTCTCATTATGGTCCCGCAAAGTCTATTCCAGAGATCCTCAATGAAATCAAACACTGCAAACAGTCCTATACACAGAGAGCATATTCAACCACTACCTTTGACTAGGAATTCACTGTACTTCATAATCAGGGATAGAACTGAAGAATTCCATGGAAGGATCTCCTTGAAGGATATGTTTACTGTATAAGAGAGCCCTCAAACTGCCTTTTTTATCCTGTATTTACAGTATATATACACACAAGTATATTATGTACAAAGAAAAAGCTCCAATGAATTACATAGAATGTGCCAACAAAGAACAGTTCTGAATGACATGTCAATCATGGACAGTGACTATGGGCCCCTGGGTTGACCCCTGTGACCTCTGAGTGTCTGTTTAATCAGCGCTGTGTTGTTGTTGTTCCTGTGGGTATTGCGTTGCGTAGGCAGAGTCGACAGCAGTCAGGGTCACTGCCCAGGCTCTGCACAGTCACAACAAAGCTGGCATGCTGAGATGTCGCTTCTAAGATGGACGCCGATGACAAGGATTATTGAAAAAGGTTCAATCGATCCCCACATAATGTCCCTCCAACGTGCCACTGATCCTGTAGGATCCCTTGCTCAGTGGCACTGAGGCTCAGTGAGGATAATACAGTTTACCTTTGGGAAGGCGTTAGTGTCTTCAAATAACGTTTTTACAACCTCTAAATAACCTCTGCTAAGCTGTTTTAGTTTCGAAAGGGAGAAAAAAAGAGCATGTAGGAAATTGGCCGTGGTTGTTGTGGAGGAGAGTCCCGACGTGAGGCTCATTGATCAAAAAGGGATTAGTCTGGTCTAAAATCCTTGGCACCACCCGAGCGAAGCTGTTTTATCTAGGAGGATATCCTTTTTTTGCAGTCACAGGTAATCCAGTTGATGTAATAGTTTTAGTCCGTTCGGAGGGAGGGGATCCTGGCTCGGAGCCTGCAAGGGAGCTCTTTGTTAGGTCCTGGGGTGAATCTGAAACACACAGGGAAGAGGAGAAGAGAAACACACACACACTTAGACAGAACAAAGGCATACAAGTGCGTGAGGATTACACCCCGAGGAATTCCTCCATTCCACATGTCAAAACAAGAGGTCTTTTGAACTGAGAGGCTCATCTCTCTCACCTCCCCTTTGCTGTTATTGCTAAAAACAGACAGCTTTTGTGAGAGTGAGCAACATCGAAAGTGAGGTACATTCTCATCCATGAGATATCAGAGAGTGTCGTTGCAAAAACCTCGGTGTGTTTCCATGCTGTGTTTGTCTGCTCTGGGTAATATCACTGTGGCATATTTTCTGCTTTATTATTTCACACTTCTGTACCCATGATCAACGTCATGGAGAAGCCTGTGCTTCCTCAAACAGAACCAGCCAATCATCTCTCAGTATTTCAGCCTGTCTATCTGAGCGCAGTGAAGGGACTTTGGTTCTGCTGAAAGGGACGTAAGCCTGACTGTCTCCCTGTGGCTTAAATTCAACAACTCTTATTTAGTGTCAGTCGTGAATCTGGCTGGATTTCAATGGCACATTGTGCAGCCCTCAGGCAGCTATAGAAGGCTTTTCAGAGCGTTGAATGAGGTGCTCAGTATGTTCATGATGAACCAGACTGCTCCATCTTTACCTGCTGCATCCCCTTTGTCTCGTCTTGGTTACACACTCGGAATGTTTTCCAATGTTGACAGTGTGTCTCAATATATAATTTAAAAGTTCACATCTCCTCAAAAATGTGATATAATTTTTTTTATATTTACTAAAAATGCTAATTTACCGAAATCAACAACATTCACGGCAATCAATCTAAAACTTTGACTCTGATACATCCTGTTTAAGAATCAGAAATTAGGACAGAGAATAGGGGACACACCCTGCACAACGTGGAGCTAATAAAAATGTTAAAAACCCAGTGGCTCTGGTCTCGCCCTCACACTGCTCACAATGACATTTCCATCCACAGGTCTCTGCTGGTGGTGGCAGCCAGGTGTGTGTGTGTGTGTGTGTGTGTGTGTGTGTGTGTGTGTGTGTGTGTGTGTGTGTGTGTGTGTGTGTGTGTGTGATTGAGACAGGGACAGGACCCTGGGGGACCCCTCGGGGCCCTGGGCACAGCTCATACTAATAGATCTGTGTCGTAATTTGGAAATTGTGGGGGTGGATGGTAGAATGATGTGGAGGCTTATAGCTTTTCTCTCTGACAGGTCAGAATGTTCATGCAGTTTGTTAGTGGCCCTGTGTGCACCACCTCTGTCAACCCAACTCTCCTGTCAGAGAGTCCTATGTTAGCATCGTTTTTTATGGTTCACTATCATGGTATAACATTGTGATGACATTCAACATTTTCAAGATTAAGTGCCACCTTTTTTCAAAGCTGGAGTGATACAGATAGTTTTAGACAACATTCACAACCATAAATAGCATATAGAAAAGTCTGACTTAGTCTAGCATGACGACTCGATCATTCCCATTCAAATGTACTTTGACTAAATTTTCTCTTTACCAGGACACAGCCTTACAGTAGCAGGTACCACGTGTACTCTCCCCCTTCGCTTCTCTCTATACAGAACTAGCCCCTTTGGTCAGAGAGCTAATCCTCAGGGCGAAGCTGTCCAGCGTTTGCATCTGTTTCATCTCTATCAACCAATGAATGGCCAAATGTCACAGTTTGTTCCAGCAGAAAGTGACCTCTAATATAACAAGCACAGTTGTCATTACGCCTGTTTCTCCCACAGAGAGACAGACTGAATCCCACAGAGGTTTGTTACATTGTATGCACATGCTGTCATTTCAGCTGTCCTCTGTTCTGTCCCCAGCAGCAGGTAGGGATGGATTGGAAAAGGATTCCCAAACTTTTTTCCCTGTTGGAAACGAAGCCCTCTGCATTCTAATTTACAGGCCACATTAAAATGCAATTTGCATAGACATCAATAAGTAAAAAGAGCCAAGGACAATTGCCTTAGCGAAATCATGTAGACATTCTCTTTCCTTCCGTTTCTCGTTAAGTGCTGAACACATCCATTCCATTTGTTGAGGAACTTCTTTGAAAAGCAACGAAACCCCCCCAAGGAACAGAAAACAACAACAACATACATCAAGATCCATTTAATGTGACACTGACAGTGGGTATAGAGCAAAAGAGTAGAAGCAAACAGAACCACTTTACATGAACCTTCCATCATAAGGCCTACATAACACTGTTATGAGAATGACATGACAGAGGACATAAACAGTGAAGGCAGTTGATGTCAGCTTATAACACATCCCTTTATGACACTGCAGGCTCGGCCCTAAACTATGTCTCTCTGTCACCTGGGGCTGCATGGCAAATGGTGCAGCAAAACACAAATGGCAATGCTTTATGGACCAGTATGCCCTCCCCCCCTCTGAGGGCCAAAATGTATCTCTCTCTCTCTAAAGCAGCGGTCACTAACATTTTCTGAGTCAAAATGCAAGCCGAGATCTAACGCTCAGGAAAAAAATAACATGACTTAAAAAAAAGGATGCCTATGCAACATTAACCAATTAAAAACAGTTCTGCAGCAATGAGGTTTGTGCAGTAGGCTGGAGGCCCAATACATTATCACTGCATACTGGCTAAGCTTGAATTGTCCTGACAATGTTGTTCTTCTAAGACAATTTTGAAATTATGTTTCAACATTTAAGGTGTATAACCACACTGGTAATAGATCATTTGCTGTGTTTACTTGTGACAGACAGCTGAGTGAGCATAATAATTCACTTTTTTCTTTTTACAGGACTGATGGCCTGCATCTGATAGTCAGTTTGGGGGAGGGAGCAACGGTGAGGCTTCCTCTTACCCAATTCACCATCCCTCCTCTCTCCTTCCGCTGAGAAAAGGGGACACAGTCTTCCAGCTGCAGTATTTCTGCCTCGTGCATCAATTTATGTTGTTGAAAAACTCCTCGATATTAACAAAGACACGCACGCCTCAAATAATAACAACGCAAGCTTATCGAAACACTTTGCTGTTCTCATTCATTGCAGCTGCAGTGCTGGTTGTAAGTGTGAGTGGAATTTGGGAGAACGTGCATTTTATGAACTATTAAACTGCTGAACAAAGTGTTGGCAGTGCTGAATAACAACTTAAACATGAACTTACTCATAAACACAGCAGCAATTTGCTGTATTCGTTGAGTCTCCACTCGTGGTTTTAAAACTTTTGAAATCTCACATTATGAACTTTGCTGTGCGTTCGATGCTTCCTATTACATTGTGCAGACACAGTGTTACGAGCTATCTGATTGGTCAGTGGTAGGCCTATAGGTGCACTTGATTTGCTATCTGGGACTGCTGGGTAGGTGGAGTTCTACCTTCAGACACATGCAATGGTTAAAAATGGGAACACTTTGCCTCCCCGGTGCCAGGGCTGCTGAATCAAGTGCACCTAACACCAACAGCTCGAAAAAATTAAAAACAAGAACACAAGGCTTTATCGTTGTTGTTTTTTACGGAAATGTTTGATGTATTAGGTGTTGTTGTGGAATTTGTTAGATATTGCCTCTTAGATACTGCTGCACTGTCGTATCTAGAAGCAAGAGCATTTCGCTACGCTCGCAATAACATCTGCTAACCATGTGTATTGGTATTGTTTGATTGGTCAATGGTGGTAGGTTTCACACCTTCAGATGTTATAAATAAAATGAAGGTCTGTTTTTCTCTCTCTTATACTGTATCCTGTCCATTGGCGAAAGGTTGTGTGATATATTCTAATTTCGGAAAGCTTCTAGGCCCCTGGCCTAATACGCATCTCTTTGTACTATAACGCTAAATGGAGTCAGATATACTTTCTAATACACTTTGTTAATGTACAAACGACACAGTCTTATCACGGGACGCGTGTGAGTTATACACAGTATAATATACACATGTCAAATATTACCCCACTACAAAGCCAAAGTTTGTCTTCTACTTTGTCTACTTTTGAAGACAGTTAAAGCAGTAATCAGCAGTTGAAACAATTAGAAAGTGGAGGGATGGGGCTGGATAAATGTAACCACTCTCAAATTCATAGACGGAGGTATGTACGCAATGACTGACCATCCATGATATCACAATTCTAGTTCTAACCGTGTTTTGAGGCTACAGTATATGTTTACACTTACTTTGTTTAAAAACATTGGAGTAAAACAAGATCAAATTTTGGGTTCTGATGGGGTATGACAATTGAACTAAGCTCATAAGGCATTTAGAAGTTGCAGTATATTCTTCAACAATCAATGGGTACATATCATTCATTTATAAGTCCAAACATGTATGTAGCAACTGTAGACTACCCCTTTAAGCTTACATCAGCTGTCATGTCATTATTATAAAAGCAAAATGCGGACGGATGGTTAATGTAAACTGTTACCAAAAAAATATACACTACCGTTTGTGGGTTCGATTACAGGCTCCAAGTGGCCAGAAACAAAGAACTTTCTTCTGAAACTCGTCAGTCTATTCTTGTTCTGAGAAATGAAGGCTTCATTCAATAGTACCCGCAAAACACCAGTCTCAACACCAACAGTGAAGAGGCAACTCTGGAATGCTGGCCTTCTAGACAGAGTTCCTCTGTCCAGTGTCTGTGTTCTTTTGCCCATCTTAATCTTTTCTTTTTATTGGCCAGTCTGAGAGATGGCTTTTTCTTTGCAACTCTGCCTAGAAGACCAGCATCCCGGAGTCACCTCTTCACTGTTGATGTTGAGACTGGTGTTTTGAAGGATAATATTTAACGAATCTGCCAGTTGAGGACTTGTGAGGCGTCTGTTTCTCAAACTAGACACTCTAATGTACTTGCCCTCTTGCTCAGTTTTGCACCGGGGCCTCCCACTCCTCTTTCTATTCTAGTTAGAGACAGTTTTCACTGTTCTGTGAAGGGAGTAGAACAGTACACAGCGTTGTACGAAATCTTCAGTTTCTTGGCAATTTCTTGCATGGAATAGCCTTCATTTCTCAGAACAAGCCTGTAATCAAACCCGCAAATGTTGAAGCTCCAGATACTCAACTAGTCTAAAGAAGGACAGTTTTATTGCTTCTTTAATCAGAACAACAGTTTTCAGCAGTTCTAAAATACTTGCAAGAGGGTTTTCTAATGATCAATTAGCCTTTTAAAATTATAAACTGATTAGCTAAAACAACGTGCCATTGGAACACAGGAGTGATGGTTGCTGATAATGGGCCTCTGTACGCCGATGTAGATATTCCATTAAATAAATCAGCCATTTCCAGCTACAATAGTAATTTACAACAACGTCTACACTGTATTTCTGATGGGTTTTATTTCAAAAACAAGGACATTTCTAAGTGACCCCAAACTTTTGAACGGTAGTGTAAGTTGAAAACATGATTTTACTGTGTGGAGTGGTGACAGTTGTTGATTTGATCAATTGATTTATGATTTCTCTTATTCAACACATTTGATGGTGATGCGTCTGTTGCACTTTGCTCTGAACAAGCCTCCCAGATGGGATATATCCTGTTGTGTTTTGTGACTGTCTTGAAAAGGTGCCTTCTGGTACTTCTAATAGACAACATGTGGCTCTTGAAACAGCAAAGCATATACTGAATTTACATACTGAGGCAACAGCTAGGAAACTACCAAAGTATTAGTGAAATGGCTCTTATCAGTTTCTTCTTCTTCTTCTCTCAGCCATGAATGATCCTGGGCTAACAGTCAATCTGTCTGGTGACATGTACTGTCTGTCTGGTAGGGATTCTTGATTATATTGAAGCCTTCACATAATTAGATCCTTATAACAAAAGGGGCAGGTAAGCAGAATGAAGACAAGATGTTACATTTCAGCTTTTTTTTTGTTCTCTCCCTTTTCCATGTAATTGTATGGCGTGAGAAGAAATGGATTGATCTATTTAGCCAATGGAGCGGGTAATGTGGATCTATGCTGGGCGTGTGTTTGGAGGGGTCCCTCCCCAGTTCCCTTCACTGTGACTTCCTCAAACAAAAGGCCTGCCTTGTCTGCTGCTGATAGAGTACAGCAAGCAGGGCTCCCCCTCTGAAAGACAGCAAGAAAAAAAAACAGAAAAAAAGGCTGTCAGGCACTCGCTTTGTCAGCTTCTTACGTTCAGGCCAATTTAAAAAACGAGTATTAAAGCTGATGTATATGTGTGTTTGTGTGTGTGTGTGGGGGGGCCTGATTGCATTTCACTGAGGCTGTTCAGAGCCAAATGAAACCCTGTAGGTGAAATGAAAAGGGGGGAAGAAAGTCCTGTAGGATTTACTGGAGTATAACGAAACAAATACAGATGAGGTTATTTGCCCTCAATGCAGAAAGAATGAAAGATGTTGATTAAAACAGGAATACAGAGAGGGAAATAAACCCCTTTTAAATGGTCTGTTGTCTATGCTGTCCGCTGATAGTTGTCTAAATGCCCCACGTTAGAGGCAGATCAGGACATAAAGCAGCCTCTGAGAACAACCCACACAACAAGAGGGGCAGGAGACAGACATACCCAAGAGTTTCAGACACACACACACACACACACACATCCGAGATGAGCAATTCATAATGGGATTGGCAGACTGGGACTATGCACAGTAATCTAATTTACACAGTACCCAGTAGCAAAATAGGACATGAAACAAAGGAGAGAATGGATGAGAGATAGGGACTGATCCTACTATTACACACTGATCTGACCAGAACAGCAAATGGCCAGGGTGTGTGTGTGTGTGTGTGTGTGTGTGTGTGTGTGTGTGTGTGTGTGTGTGTGTGTGTGTGTGTGTGTGTGTGTGTGTGTGTGTGTGTGTGTGTGTGTTGACAGGCGGCATGCATGTCTTTGTATTTCCAGATGTACAGTACCAGTCAAAAGTTTGGACACCTACTCAGTCAAGGGTTTTTCTTATATTTTCTACATTGTAGAATAATAGTGAAAACATCAAAACTATGAAATAACAAATATGGAATCCTGTAGGAACTAAAAAAGTGTCAATTTTATATTTGAGATTCTTCAAAGTAGCCACCCTTTCCTTGACAACAGCTTTGCACACTCTTGGGCTTCTC
This sequence comes from Oncorhynchus nerka, assembly GCF_034236695.1. NCBI lineage: Eukaryota > Metazoa > Chordata > Actinopteri > Salmoniformes > Salmonidae > Oncorhynchus > Oncorhynchus nerka. The sequence goes on from NC_088397.1 coordinate 54,307,608, forward strand.
CCAATCAGCTTCACTAGGAATGCTGTTCCAGACATCTTGAAGGAGTTCCCACATAAGCACTTGTTGACTGCTTTTCCTTCATTCTGCCATCCAACTCATCCCAAACCTTCTCAACTGCGTTGAGGTTGAGTGATTGTGGAGGCCAGGTAATCTGATACAGCACTCCATCACTGTCCTTCTAGGTCAAATAGCCTTTACATAGCCTGGAGGTGTGTTGGGTCATTGTCCTGTTGAAAAACAAATGATAGTCCCGCTAAGCGCAAACCAGATGGGATGACGAATTGCTGCAGAATGCTGTGGTAGCCATGCTGGTTAAGTGTGCCTGGAATTCTAAATAAATCACAGACAGAGTCACCAGCAAAGCACCCCCACACCATCACACCTCCTCCTCCATGCTTCACGGTGGGAACCACACATGCGGAGATCATCTGTTCACCTACTCTCCTTCTCACAAAGACACGGTAGTTGGAACCAAAGATCTCAGACCAAAGGACAGATTTCCACCAGTCTAATGTCCATTGCTCGTGTTTCTTGGCCCAAGCAAGTCTCTTCTTATTATTGGTGTCCTTTAGTAGTGGTTGCAGAAATTCAACCATGAAGGCCAGATTCACACAGTCTCCTCTGAACATTTGGTGTTGAGATGTGTCCGTTTTTTTATTTCTATATTTGTATTTATTTAACTTTTATTTATACAGGTTTTTCTCATTGAGATAACAATGCTTTTCCCAATAGCAGCAGGGGAACAGCGTTCACATCGATCAAGTGTTAAAACTCCACCAACGTGACTAGATCATCAAATTTTAAAATGTTCAGGAGAGAATTCCAAAACCACGGAGCTGAGTACCTAAAACTATTTCTACCATGACCTGTTATAATTCGTGGTACTGTTAAAAGTAATTGAGAATGGGACCGTAATTTATATTTATTTATTGACTCGATTAAAAAAGAACAGAGATAAAGTGGCATTTTACCCAGTATGGCTTTTTAAATCAGTGTATACGAGTGTTTAAGCCTACGCAAGGTCAATGACGACCAGCCAATGACGCTGTAGAGATCACAATGATGTGATCAACGTTTTTGATTGGTAATGAACCTGAGGGCCGCAGGATATACTGAATCAAGTGCTCTCAGGGGAGGGGTTGAGGCCTGCATATATATACTACCGTTCAAAAGTTTGGGGTCACTTAGAAATGTCCTTGTATTTGAAAGAAAAACACATTTTTTGTCCATTAAAATAACATAAAATCAATCCAAAATACAGTGTAGACTTTGTAAGTGTAAGTGATTATTGTAGCTGATTTTTAATGAAATATCTATATACAGGTACAGAGGCCCATTATCAGCAACCATCACTCCTGTGTTCAAGTGGCACGTTGTGTTAGCTAATCCAAGTTTATAATTTTAAAAGGCTAATTGATCATTAGAAAACCCTTTTGTAATTATGTTAGCACTGCTGAAAATGTTGTTGTGATTAAAGAAGCAATAAAACTGGCCTTCTTTAGGCTATTTGAGTATGTGGAGCATCAGCATGTGGGTTTGATTTACAGGTTCCAAATGGCCAGAAACAAATACCTTTCTTCTGAAACTCATCAGTCTATTCTTGTTCTGAGAAATGAAGGCTATTCCATGCAAGAACTTGCCAATAAACTGAGGATCTCGTACAACGCTGTGTACTACTCGATTCACAGAACAGTGAAACTGACTCTAACCAGAATAGAAAGAGGAGCGGGAGGCCCCAGTGCACTACTGAGCAAGAGGACAAGTACATTAGAGTGTCTAGTTTGAGAAACTGGCAGATTAATTAAATATTACCCGCAAAACACCAACTCCAGGATGCTGGCCTTCTAGGCAGAGTTCCTCTGTCCAGTGTCTGTGTTCTTTTGCCCATCTTAATCTTTTATTTTTATTGGCCAGTCTGAGAGATGGCTTTTCTTTGCAACTCTGCCTAGAAGGTCAGCATCCCGGAGTCGCCAATGATTCTATGATTCCATGTTTGTTACTTCATAGTTTTGATGTCTTCACTATTCATTATTCTACAATGTAGAAAATGGTAAAAATAAAGAAAAACCCTGGAATGAGAAGGTGTGTCCAAACTTTTGACTGGTACTGTACATGAGATAGTTTTTTAAATTGTTGACGAACGTAATTTATATTGCGCGTGTTGCATGTGCTGTGTGTGTTTTACTGTAATCTTCAGTGGAAGGGAGAGCGCATAGTATTTGTGTCATTTTGCCTAATTATGCACATTCTGTAAACACAATGAATGAGAAGCCATTGAACATAAGTCAGTCAGTCACACTCCTATAGTTGTTTCATGAAGTGCACATGAAGAAGAGCTGGAGAGAGACTAACCTTTACAGAAGCAAGAATGCAGCTCAGTTTCTGTTGAAGCATCCTCTGCATTTTGCTTCCAGAGCTAAAAAGGTGAGTATGGCGCAGTGTTCTGCAAAGAGAGGGTCAAGAGAAAATGTTGATGTGGATATTTAGGAGTATATCCTTTTGTAGAGCCTTTGCCTCTGACCCTAATGCACACACACAGGATCCCTTCCTGTTCACTGACTTCAGATCACTTCTAGCACTGCACATAGTAATCGATTCATATGAGGTGTTTTTAGGACAGTGGTTCTCAAACCTCTCCTCGGGAATGGCCAGACATTTCAACATTTTGTTGTGGCCTTGAATTAGCTTGCCTGATTCATGTATTCAACGGGTGCCTGGATAGGTCATTTAGGTATCAGCTAACCATATCATATGTTTTAGCAATCTGCTGCCCGACGGCACAGTCGATGACGTGTCACGCAACCATCGGTTGATGCATGCAATGTCTGAGCAGAGGAAGGCGACCAAGGATTTGATGATTAGTTGACAATTTGAATCAGGTGTGCTAGCTCTGCAATAGATCAAACACATAGGACGGTAGGGGGTCCCCAAGGAGAGGTTTGTGAACCACTGTTTTAGGAAATATGCTTGGCAACGAGAGGGTTCGTCCAAGGTTACATCCAATTTATGAAACGCGTTTCACGTTGTTGTCCAAAGAATGCATTCTGAGAGGCGTTCTTAAAGTTTGCTTACCTTGACAGGCTGGCAAAATCGTACCATCCGGTCAACTTCTTTTCGCTTTTAGGGCTTGGAATAGCATGCAAGTATAGACTGTGTATTGCATAAGCAAGCGGAACAACCTTGAGAAACCCTGTGTGGTCTAACCTTCCCTGGCTGTTCCTGTCACCATTATCACATTAGTCTCTATTTCTATTCAGTCATGGTCACGAATCACTAAGAGAAGCGGGAGGCTGCACCCATAGAATGAATACAAATCTGCCGATCAACCTGTCACAGAGTGTTAGATGAGCTCACTTTATTCCTTTTATTATTTTCATTTCTTACGGCTGATTCTTCATCTTGTTTTTTTACACACTGCCTGGCAGTGGAAAGGCACTTGCTCTTAAGTTTATCTTCTAAAAGAGTTTACCCCTTAGGCAAAAACACGCTGTTTTTCACTGCCTTGCTTACACTTTTCTGGCGCAGGTCATTGGATATTCTGCTTACAGTTTAAAAAGCCCACCTCACTAGAACAAACACATGCACAATACGTGTCAAGTGCACAGTTTATTCCCACTGAACTCTGCTTGAGTTTTGAAAATGCAGGGTTCTTCATATGAAATAACAGGAGACGATTCAGGAGACGATTACCCAAATGATAGGAATGGGAAAGGAGATGAGCACCTACCACAGTATACCAGTGGATGTACCAAAGCGTTTATATCAGAACTGTCTTGTCTAGCTGTGGTCACTCGGGTTATATTTACAGCCTGATAGGTTGTTGTGGTTGTTGTTGTTGTTTTCTAGTGAGGGCTTCTCACCACGACTCAGTTAACCAACAGATTCACATAGCTTATCTGACACATCCATAGCCATTGTGAGAGAGTAGTCTGTGTGTGCTGTGTTGATGTGTATACGTGATGTGTGCGTGCTGTGTTCAGTGTGAGGTGTGTGTTGTCTAGGACCATAGCAGAGTCTCACCCTTGTAGTCTTGATCTTGTTCCCAGAGGAGCACATCCATCCAGAGTTATCAGGCAGAGTCTTACACTCCTCTCCCTCCAGACACGGCTCCATCTCACACCACCACTTCCCAATCACAATGGACGCTGCCAGGGGGAGAGAGAGACAGAGAGAGAGGGCTGAGTCCAACCTGTCATTACACACAATATTGGTACACAGGCGTGGGCAACAGACACAAACACATTGAGGATAATTCCAGCTTTTCAGTATGATGAAAAAGTCCTCAAGTGAACAGACTATGGTGATAAGACCCACACACGTTTCTAAATGAATGTTTTCTCATCCTTCCTTGCTCAGAGCAATTTGTACAGTTTGTGAAATGAATCTCGCTGTTGACAATAATGTCTTGCCCAAACAGTGATTAATCATTATTTTGTTTTGATATAGTAGCATTGCATGGAGAATCAGTAATCTTATTTTTAATCAAAACTAATTGCCTCTCATTAACATCTACAAAATACGTCCTCTAGCTATTAGACAAAACAAATAAGGTTCTTTCCCGTCTTCTCATCGAGATGTTGGTGTGTTTGTGTGTGTGAACGTCTGCCGGCACCTATTGCATGTCTGCCACAGGAATACACAGTGGTTTCTGTGACATTCAGACTAGAAAGTATGTGCTTTGTGTCACCCATGTGTTGTTATGCTTCTGTTTTCAGTGATAGAAATGTCTTGTATAGAACCTTCATTCCCATTGAAGTCAATGAGCCAGTCTGGTGTTTGTCCTGCATGATCTTCTTTCCACCCAGAACTGTACTACTGTACTTATTATTATTTTCTTTTAAATGCACATGTTTAGCATTAGATTAAATGCACCTCTTGGCTTAGCTTACCTTCCTAAAGTTTCCCATTCCCCTTTAACTGGATAGGATTGGAAGTATGAATTCCTGAGTCAAGATAGTCATATTGGGCTTTTCCAACTCACATCCTGTTTCACCTTTCTGGTAATCTGAGTAACCAAGGTTACAGGGTAGCAAGTCTTTGTAAGCACCTCCTTCAAAAATGCAGGGCACAGAAAAGCTCCTGTGCATTGTGGTACAAACTGTAGCAACGTACGGAGCAAGAACAGGCTGAACTGTAGCCTACTTTTCAAACACTGGACACATACACACTCCGAGAAGAACTGACTCATACAGTCGCTGCATTGGCTTTATAGAAACCACAGAGACTCCTCAGTGAAGTATCAGCAATCCCAGGCTGACGCTTCCCCTCCCCCTAAAGATGGCCTAACCGTGTGCTGAAGCTACCAGAGCTAGCAGAGCCCAGAGCAAAGTGTTATCTTCCTCCGCACACCAACCAAACACACATTAACCATAGGCTCCCCCGTGGCTGTTCACCACATACAGCAATTACCACACACTCATCTGTCATATCTCTTTCTCTCTCTCTCTTTCTCTCTCTCTCCCCGTCTTTCTCACACACTGTGTAGCTTCACTAAATATGCATCCCATCTTAATCACACAGCAATCCCATGTGTGATGGAAGGAAACATTATCTCACCATGAGGTCTTGCTGAGATGCTGCAATGTTTGTTTCCATGCTATTCTAGTTAAGCCAGGGCTGAGCTGGACAAACACCATCAACTGTATAAAGTCTGGTGCTCCAGGCGACGCGTCTGATCGTTTTGTGCTGCAATGAGCCTGTTTTCTACTTACCTCCTGATTTTTGTTATGAACAGCAGAACCTGGAAACATTGAGAAGGATTTATATTCAACACTTTCAATGCAGAATCCACTGAATTGAAAATGCTAAAGTAATACCTGCAAAGAAAAAAATAATATTATTTGGAATGGAAAAGGTAGAGACAGTGACGGAGAAAAGAGAAGGAGAGAGAGGGAGAGCTGAGATTAAAATGCTGCTTCACCAGAGGGGTTGAAAGATGACCTGTAATTTGCATGAAAGATGAATGGTATTTACTATACTCCATGAAACATTGATTTCTCCTCACATTGTGTGCTGAGCGTCTACATCTGTGTTAGTCATTTCTATAGGGCCAGTCAATTGTATGTGCCTGTGGAACATGTCTCAGAGACACTAACTCTGCCCTTATTATAAACAGCATAATGGCTTTCTGTGCAAGATATATAAATAGCTTCAAGTCATTTCTACCACCGTTACAGTACCTTAGAGACAAGATGTCTATTGATAAGACAGTGGCAGACAGTGGCAGACTTCTCCATATCATTCATAAGGTCATCATCGTAAAAGCTAAACTGATACAATTTGAACCCAACTTAAATAGCAGGCCTTAACTTGGCAGCCCTTCTGTGTGATCCAGTATGTGTAGGGAGTCAGAGAGCCACAGGGGCTAAAGGAGAGGCTCCGGGTTAATATGGAGCTCCAGATCTATTGAATCCAGGCCAGGACATCTCTCTCAGCGACCATGGCAGCTGGAAAAGTTCCATTCTATGGGCTGGGATCCATTCCTCACCACCCAGACGTCCACTCCACTCCTACCTCCCCCTTTCTCCCTTTCCCACTACCAACACTAAAGTCACAACCACAGCGACTTCATGACCCCTCCTGTTTCCCCTCCTCTCCTGACGAGAACTATGGAGGGGATGTGGATTATTAAAGCAGGACGGTGGTCCCTGGGTAAATTACCTACAGTGCAAGGCCTGGTCATCACAAAAATGTCGGTCTGTCTGTCATATTTATTTTTCCTCTATGGCCTATGTATTGCCTTACCTCCCAAATCTTACTACTTTTGCACACAATGTACATTGTGTTTTCTTTTTTTCTTTTTCTTTTTTAAAAATATATTATTTTTTTTGCACACATTGTGTTTTCTATTGTGTTATTGTGTGTTTTCTATTGTGTTATATCTATTGTGTACGTTTGTTTATCCCATTGGTAACTCTGTGTTGTTGTTTTTGTCGCACTGCTTTGCTTAATCTTGGCCAGGTCGCAGTTGTAAATGAGAACTTGTTCTCAACTGGCCTACCTGGTTAAATAAAGGTTAAATAAAATAAAATAAAATATAATTGGCACAATCATGATGTATCAAATTCTGCATTAGAGGTCTTCATGGGACCAAAACGTTTTCTATGTCACGGGTCTGAGAGTCTGATCTGATGGTCATGGGTCTCGGGTACGTGTAATTGTAACTGACTTGTAGTGTCAGTCAATTAACTGACTTAATTGACTGACACTACTCTGAGTAAGTGAGTGAGTGAGTGACACGGGGAGCAGGGAGAAGACGCAATAGTAGATAACTGCCAAAGCTAGGTTATTTATCATTCAATATGATTATATTGTACCTGTCTTGACTGCATCAAACCAGGAGGAGCTACTTAAGCTAGCTAGCTAGACTAATTCAGGCTGCATGCACTTTCTCGTCCTACACAGTTACAAACAACAACATCTCAATTCAGAATATTAAGTAGCAGCCTAACATTTTGCTCTTGGTTGTTGTAGCCTATCCTCAGTGGTGGAAAAAGTCCCCAATTGTCATATTTGAGTAAAAGTAACTATACCTTAATAGAAATTGACTCAAGTAAAAGTGAAAGCCACCCAGTAAAATAATAAAGTAATCCAGTAAAATACTACTTGAGTAAAAGTCTAAAAGTATTTGGTTTTAAGTTAACTTAAGTATCAAAAGTAAATGTAATTGCTAAAATATACTTAAGTATCCAAAGTTACAGTAAAATAATTATTAATTATGAATAATTAATAATTTAAAATTCCTTATATTAAGCAAATCAGACAGCACAATTGTATTTTTTCTTTTATTTACGGATAGCCAGAGGCACACTCCAACACAACCAAAGTATTTGTGTTTACTGATTCTGCCAGATCAGTGGCATTAGGTAAAACCAGGGATGTTCTCTTGAGAAGTGTGTGAATTGGACCATTTTCTGTCCTGTTTAGCATTCAAAAGTCAGGGAAAATGTTTTTGGGGAGTAAAAAGTACATTATTTTCTTTAGAAATGTAGTGAATTAAAAGTAAAAGTTGTCAAAAATATCGATAGTAAAGTACAGATACCCCCAAAACGAATTAAGTAGTACTTTAAAGTATTTTTGCTTAAGTACTTTACACCACTGCCTATCCATCTCCATTAACTTTTAATTCCATAATTTTAATTCCATGTTCCATTGATTATATATCTCCTAACTTTTGCCACACATGGAGGCTCCGTGACTCTTTGATGACGTATGATTGGCCAACAACAACAACAACCTACACGGGCCATGCGTCACTCTCGTGAAAAGCAAGAGCAGCAGAATAAAGTATACAATTTCTCACTTTCTACTGCTGCAGTCGCGTTTGGATCTGTATGGATCCTTCTGGACAAGTCAGTTAAAACTACACATACCTGAGACCTGTGACAATCATATAAGATCCGACTCAGAGCGTGACAATACTTAGAATTCTGGATTGGGACCCCCTTGGTACAAGTGGATCCGTGAAGACCTCTGTTCTACATGTCATCTCTTCTACATCTCTTAAAGCATAATCCAGCGTTACATTGAGGTTAAGTGACGTGCGGTGCAATAAATACATTAACAAAAAAACATTGAAATCATAGGACAAGACAGACATCACAACACAGAAGCACAGGGACATTATGACAAACACAAAGTCAATACAGAACAACATGGGCCAGCATGAGTCAACATGGGCCAGCATCCCTTTGGAACACTTTTAAGACCTTGTAGAGACCAATTGTGTTAGTCCTTTCATCGAATTGAGGCTGTTCTGAGGGCAAAAGGGGGTGCAAGTCAAGATTAGGAAGGTGTTCTTAATGTTTTGTAAACTCAGTGTAGAACGCATATGATGAGAGGTGTAAGGGGAAAACCTGGCAGAATGACATAATGATAAAGCATGTCTAGATTCTCAAGGGCTCCCTTGCATGCTGACCTGTAGATGACGTCCCCATAGTCAAGCATCCACACAGGGGTAGTTACAGTGTGTGATAGATTGAACCTAACACATGTCTGACAGGTAACACAATGTTACACAATGTTTGAACACGTTGACAGATGAGCGAACATAATTGAATGTTGTCCCAGTTGAGTTTTGAGGGCATGCCTGAAGATTCAATGGGTAGTTAAAGCTGCAATGTGTACATTTTTGGGTGACCTGACCAAATTCACATAGAAAGTTATAGATCTGTCATTCTCAATTAAAGCACGTCTAAGAAGCGGTAGATATGTTCTATCTGCGCTATTTCTATGCTTCGTGTTCTTAAGTTTTGTTTTTGAGTATTTTACTTTAGGTTTTGTACACCTAAAGTAAAATACTGGGTAACGGGGAACTCTCCCTGCCTCCCTCTGCCTCTCTCTAACGCCCCTCTGGCCCTCCAGTGCGCCTCTGTCTGGCACCGTGTCCCTCCAGCCTCTAATAGTCAGAAGCACTCTTCTACTCTCCAATAAATCTACAGTACCTCATCAATCGGTGTCTGTGTCTCTAACCCATCACTCATTCATTTCCAAATCAATCAGTCATGGGAGTCCTATCTCACCAGACCAGTAACAAACCCCCAAACTGGGTATAATGAGCTGATTGTTTTAATGAAGAGGCCTGATCAGTCCTTACACAGAGAGATGAGCCTGGCTGAAGTCCCAGGGAGACTAGCCATTTTGTAATGGCAGTAATAAGGCTGGGGAAGGTCAACAGAGCTGGAATAATGAAGCCAGTGTGTGATTATGGAGGGGCCGAGACAGAGACCCTAGATCTGAGGTCAGTTTCACAAGCCATTATTTTGTATTAATCACAGCTCTGCACAGTACCAGACTGGCTCTTGATTAGCTATACAGACACTATTGTTTGGCCTCTCAATTATTACATGTCCAAGATTTTACACCCATAATGACTACCCAGGGACTACAGCCTGTATTTATGGAATTTGAAAAGTGTATATTTGCGTGTGTGAGTGTATGTGTGTGTGTGTGTTTGTGTGTGTGTGTGTGTGTGTAATGTACAGTGGGGAGAACAAGTATTTGATACACTGCCGATTTTGCAGGTTTTCCTACTTACAAAGCATGTAGAGGTATGTAGTTTTTATCATAGTTACACATCAACTGTGAGAGACGGAATCTAAAACAGAAAATCACATTGTATGATTTTTAAGTAATTAATTAGCATTTTATTGCATGACATAAGTATTTGATCACCTACTAACCAGTAAGAATTCCGGCTCTCACAGACCTGTTAGTTTTTCTTTAAGAAGCCCTCCTGTTCTTCACTCATTCCCTGTATTAACTGCACCTGTTTGAACTCGTTACCTGTATAAAAGACAACTGTCCACACACTCAATCAAACAGACTACAACCTCTCCACAATGGCCAAGACCAGAGAGCTGTGTAAGGACATCAGGGATAAAATTGTAGACCTGCACAAGGCTGGGATGGGCTACAGGACAATAGGCAAGCAGGTTGGTGAGAAGGCAACAACTGTTGGCGCAATTATTAGAAAATGGAATAAGTTCAAGATGACGGTCAATCACCCTCGGTCTGGGACTCCATGCAAGATCTCACCTCGTGGGGCATCAATGATCATGAGGAAGGTTAGGGATCAGCCCAGAACTACACGGCAGGACCTGGTCAATGACCTGAAGAGAGCTGGGACCACAGTCTCAAAGAAAACCATTAGTAACACACTACGCCGTCATGGATTAAAATCCTGCAGCGCGCGCAAGGTCCCCCTGCTCAAGCCAGCACATGTCCAGGCCTGTCTGAAGTTTGCCAATGACCATCTGGATGATCCAGAGGAGGAATGTGGTCTGATTAGACAAAAATAGAGCTTTTTGGTCTAAACTCCACTCGCCATGTTTGGAGGAAGAAGAAGGATGAGTATAACCCCAAGACACCATCCCAACCGTGAAGCATGGAGGTGGAAACATCATTCTTTGGGGATGCTTTTCTGCAAAGGGGACATGACGACTGCACCATAGAGGGGAGCATGGATGGGGCCATGTATCGTGAGATCTTGGCCAACAACCTCCTTCCCTCAGTAAGAGCATTGAAGATGGGTAGTGGCTGGGTCATGACAACGACCCGAAACACACAGCCAGGGCAACTAAGGAGTGGCTGCGTAAGAAGCATCTCAAGGTCCTGGAGTGGCCTAGCCAGTCTCCAGACCTGAACCCAATGGAAAATCTTTGGAGGGAGCTGAAAGTCCGTATTGCCCAGCGACAGCCCCGAAACCTGAAGGATTATGAGAAGGTCTGTATGGAGGAGTGGGCCAAAATCCCTGCTGCAGTGTGTGCAAACCTGGTCAAGAACTGCAGGAAACTTGTGATCTCTGTAATTGCAAACAAAGGTTTCTGTACCAATTATTAAATTCTGCTTTTCTGATGTATCAAATCATTATGTCACGCAATAAAATGCAAATTAATTACTTAAAAATCATACAATGTGATATTCTGGATTTTTGTTTTAGTGTCTGTCTCTCACAGTTGAAGTGTACCTATGATAAACAATTACAGACCTCTGCATGCTTTGTAAGTAGGAAAACCTGCAAAATCGGCAGTGTATCAAATACTTGTTCTCCCCACTGTATGTGTATGTGCTTCTGAAAGTGTGTTTTTTTTCTTCTTGAAGTGTACCTGAGTGGTCGTTGTAGAACTGTATCACCTCTGGTGAGAGTTCTTGAAGTTCCCATGACTTGTCAATTGTAACCTGTACAATTGCTCTTGCAAAAAGAACGTTGACAATGGATGGAACGTGAAGTAGTATATGTTGAACTATGCAGAGCGTGGAACACAAAGAATAGCCCTGGCTGGCTGAATGACTGGCTGAGCACTTCCTGTCTTGTCAGTTGAATTGTCAAGTGTCCAATGATGTCCGCTTTTGTGGAAGAGTTTTGCGGAATGCAACAAAGTTGGAGGACGTTAGCTACCTGGTTTCGTTCAATAATAAATAAAAATACATTTAAAAAACTCTGACTCATGCAGCCTTTCTTTAGTATTTATATTTTTACTTTGCTCCTGTCGGCGGGCGTGCAGCGAGAGAGGAGGCATTGTTCTTCTACAGGAGCTACTGCCCTGTTCTGCTGACCTTGTATTGGCACCAGGTTGAGGCCTTGCAGGCTTACTCATCACAAGTGGGTCTATAACTGAGTAAAGCATGTTGGGAAAGACAGAGGTCTTCCAATAAGTGAATTTGATGTTCATTTTGTGTGACTTTGTTGAGATGTCATTGGATTTAGACTTTGCACTGTCAACTGTGAGGCAAGTTAATAGTGGAAAGCCAGGTCTGAAGCATTGTTTTAATGCATCCACACACACACAGCCAGCACAAGTGTGTGTGTGTGTGTATAAAGAATACATCTCCTCTGTATAGTCTGAGCAGTGTGTACAGTAGAAGAAAATTATTTTATTCTTGCCTTTCTTGATGATCCTGCTGCATCATATTATGAACGGCACTGAGTATACCAAACATTAAGAACAGCTTTGTAGTATTGAGTTGTACCCCCTTTTGCCCTCAGAACAGCCTCAATTCATCAGGGCATGGACTCTACAAGGTGTCGAAAGCGTTCCACAGGGATGCTGGCCCACGTTGACTCCAATGCTTACCACAGTTGTGTCAAGATGGCTGGATGTCCTTTGGGTGGTGGAATATTCTTGATACACACGGGAAACTGTTGAGTGTGAAAAACCCTGCAGCGTTGCAGTTCTTGACACAAACCGTTCAAAGGCACATAAATATTTAGTCTTGCCCATTCACCCTCTGAATGGCACCCATACACAGTCCATGTCTCAATCGTCTCAAGGCTTCTATATCCTTCTTTAACATGCCTCCTCTCCTTCATCTACATGGATTGGAGAGGATTTAACAAGTGACATCAATAAGGGATCATAGCTCTCACATGGATTCACCTGGTCAGCCTATGTCATGGACAGAGCAGGTGTTCTTTAGGTTTTGTATACTCAGTGTATGTAGCATTTCACATCTTCAGATATAATGACGTAAGTATTCTCTTTGAAACATTGATATCACTAATGATGGTAATGGCCTTGCGTAGGGAAAAGACTGTCTTTTGAAGGGCCTTTTCAAACTATGTAGTTTAGTCCGAGTGCTTTTGATATTCTGCAGCTATTTAGATGGTTCTTTTGATCAGCAGAGTGTGTGGAGGAATCAGGCATCTCTTTCCACCCTTGAAGTAGCTAGCGTCCATGTGTCGTTTCCCCCTGGACGTTGCTCAAATGTACCATGACAACCTGTCATGCTCAGTATTACCCGCCCACAGCCAAACAGAAGGGTTTATTCTCCATCAGCGGCTAGCACCACACTTAATATGCCCAAGAGGGAAAATAAATGTGTGTCTGTGTGTGTACTGTACAGTATGTGTATGTATGAGAGAAAGTGTGTGTGTATTGCTTGTGACAAGAGATCATCACTGCTACAGTATAAATAGTATGTGCGCTGTCTGTGGCATGGTGCAAACAGCATTCTGGGCGTGTGTGTGTGTGTGTGTGTGTGTGTGTGTGTGTGTGTGTGTGTGTGTGTGTGTGTGTGTGTGTGTGTGTGTGTGTGTGTAAAAGTATGTGTACAGTGTTTGTGCGCTTGCGTTTCTCATAGCAGGATAAAGGCAGTGGTGCAGTGACAGGCGCCTAATTTGAGCATATTGCATTGGCCTAGCATGGGCTGTGAGAAATAAGCCTGAGTGTTTGACTTGTTAAAAGGGATGTTCCTCACTAAAAGCCTTGTTGGCCCTGACATAACTGGGACGTAGTTCTACTTGTCAAAGCTAATAATCAATTCCCAAGCAGGGATAAGCTTATAGCACTTCCCCACCGAGTATGTGAGGCACCAGCCTCCAACACAAGCACCACATTCCCATGCATTAATAAATACCCCAATCATTTACCAATCCCAAAGGAAGAATCACACAAATACACATCTTGCATATCCACAAAGGAGTAAATATTACATATAAACGAATGTAAGTGGAACTGTCCCTTTTCAGTCGCTTTTCTCTGTTCTGTTGAGGGGTTTGCCTGGTTTGATGCTAATGACAGTTAATACACCCAGGATGCTGTCTCAAAGGAGAGTAATCGATCTCTACATCTTGCCACTCAGTACAGGACTTGGTGCACGTGTAGGGAAGATAGGGTGCCGAGTGTGTGTGTCTATGGGACAAACACAGCAGGTATCCACTGGAGGGTAAGATGAGCCCGGCTGGGTAGCAGCATCGTTACTCATCGTAGATGCAGCATTAATAATAGGAGACCTGGGGATGAGTTCCATCTGGGCCAGCGCACCCCACCATGCCCCACCCCACCACTGAGGGGACAGTCACGGGACATTGACTACACAGGTCTATAATCCCTCAAGGAGTTGAACAGGGGCCCGCAGGCTCCAAACAAACAACTTTCAGAGAGAGTTCACACACTAAAGTCTTAACACTTTCATTGATGTTCCTTGATTGCGGACTCCTGCGAATTGTACCAACTGGTTCTATTCCCTGAGCCGACTAGGTAAAAAAATCTGTCTATGTGCCCTTGAGCAAGGCACTTAACCCTAATTGCTCCTGTAAGTCGCTCTGAATAAGAGCGTCTCCTAAATGACAAAAATGTAAATGCAAAGTTATTATCATGAGTACAAAATGGCATCTGTTTTTTTTCTCTGTAGTTTCACCTGAAAGAGGTATATGCACCACTGGCACGCCTCCTCCCTCCTTCTAGGGTGCCGTGGTGCTCACTGCTGGAACAACGCTGCTCAGTGACTTGTCAGTTCCATTTCCATCCCCTCTCTCTATATAACAGGCTGTTAATTAATACAGTAACAGGTACAGTGATTCTTTCCTCACTGCAGGAGCCAGGAGCACCGAGGCATGAAGTGTGAGCATCTCCCAGCCCTCCCTTCCCTCCTCTGCATCCGCCTATCCCCTTCTCCTACCATCTCCATTCATTTTCCCCTCCCCACCACCTCACTCCCCATCCTCTCAACTCTCCTCATATCTTGAGCATATCAAACTCTATCACACCAAGGCAATGTAAGGATATCAATTAGTCTAACATACTACACTATATCTTTTCATTCAGGTGGGTTTTCCCTTTGTGAAATGCACTTAATAACATGTTGGGTGCGGTCCTATGCTCAGACATTATGGATGCTTAACAGAGCTTACAACGGCTGGATAGGTATTTGAAGTATCAGCTAAAGCAATATACAGTTGAAGTCGGAGGTTTACATACACTTAGGTTGGAGTCATTAAAACTTGTTTTTCAACCACCACAAATTTCTTGTTAACAAAATATAGTTTTGGCAAGTTGGTTAGGCCATCAACTAATTTTTCCAACAATTGTTTACAGACAGATTATTTCCCTTATAATTCACCTTATCACAATTCCAGTGTTTTAGAAGTTTACAGACACTAAGTCGACTGTGCCTTTAAGCAGCTTGGAAAATTCAAAAAAATGATGTCATGGCTTTAGAATCTTCTGATAGGCTAATTGATATAATTTGGAGGTGTACCTGTGGATATATTTCAAGGCTTACCTTCAAACTCAGTGTCTCTTTGCTTGACATCATGGGAAAATCAAAAGAAATCAGCCAAGACCTCAGAAAAAATATTGTAGACCTCCACAAGTCTGGATCATCCTTGGGAGCAATTTCCAAATGCCTGAAGATACCACGTTCATCTGTACAAACAATAGTACGCAAGTATAAACACCATAGGACCACGCAGCTGTCATACCGCTCAGGAAGAAGACGCGTTCTGTCTCCTAGAGATGAACGCACTTTGGTGCAAAAAGTGCAAATGATCCCAGAACAACAGCAAAGGACCTTGTGAAGATGCTGGAGGAAACAGCTACAAAAGTATCTATATCCACAGTAAAACTAGTCCTGTATAGACATAACCTGAAAGGACACCCAGCAAGGAAGAAGCAACTGCTCCAAAACCGCCATAAAAAAGCCAGACTACGGTTTGCAACTGCACATGGGGACAAAGATCGTACTTTTTGGAGAAATGTTCTCTGGTCTGATGAAACAAAAATAGAACTGTTTGGCAATATTGACCAGGAGGCCTGCAAGCCCGAAGAACACCATCCCAACTGTGAAGCACGGGAGGTGGCAGCATCATGTGTGGGGATGCTTTGCTGCAGGAGGAACTGGTGCACTTCACAAAATAGATGGCATCATGAGGGAGGAAAATGATGTGGATATATTGAAGCAATATCTCAAGATTGGTCACAAACAGATCCTCCAAATGGACAATGACCCCAAGGAAACTTCCAAAGTTGTGGCAAAATGGCTTAAGGACAACAAAGTCAAGGTTTTGGAGTGGCGATCACAAAGCCCTCAATCCTATTGACATTTTGTGGGCAGAACTGAAAAAGTGTGTGAGCAAGGAGGCCTACAAACCTGCGAGCAAGGAAGCCTACAAACCTGACTCAGTTACACCAGCTCTGTCAGGAGGAATGGGACAACATTTACCCAACTTATTGTGGAAAACTTGTGTAAGGCTACCCTAAATGTTTGACCCAAGTTAAACAATTTAAAGGCAATGCTATCAAATACTAATTGAGTGTATGTAACCTTCTAACCCACTGGGAATGTGATGAAAGAAATAAAAGCTGAAATAAATCATTCTCTCTACTATTATTCTGACATGTAACATTCTTAAAATAAAGCGGTGATCCTAACTGACCTAAGACAGGGAATTTTTACTCGGATAAAATGTCAGGAATTGTGAAAAACTGAGTTTAAATGTAATTGGCTAAGGTGTATGTAGACTCCCGACTTCAACTGTATGTCATAGAAATTTGTCAGTCAATGACACAGTTGATGACGTGGCACGCAACCAGTAGCTGTGGAACACGCCGGCTTTCTTAAATTTAGTAAGTCAACCAAGTTCGGAGTCCTTAGCCTTAGGAGCTCAGTTCAGAACTTTCAAAAAGTTTACGCTGTTGGTTCCAAGGATGAATTTGCTTAGCTTTGTCGGTCTCATGTGTCAGATGTCGTTAAACAAGCCAATGAAATGGATTGAAGAGGGCAGACATACGCCTCCTCATAGTACCGTCATTCATGATGAAGACTATGTCGTTCCTTTGTGAGGACAGTTTTTTATTTTTTCATTTATGAACCTAAGATGCCTTGGGCCATGCAATATTCAACATGGGTAATTCTCATGTCCTCAGCTGTGCATCTAACGTATTGCTTGTCTCCCACAATCCTTTGCAGCACTCACCCAGATTCGATTTAGTCTCCAATTTAGAGTGCTTTGATATTATCTTAATTGACTTCATTAGGACAGAAGAGAGTCATACATAGAGTATATTATTTGACACTTTTGAAGTTTACCAGTAAACTACCAGAATGTTGGCATCTTTCAAGGATTGTAGACTAGTATCGGGTGGCCCTTTTGGGATACTTCAGATTATCACAGGTGTAATTATCTCTGCCCCTCTGTGTGGCCTTATCACATGTAAACTATATGAAATAATTCAATAACATTATTTTTTAATTAATAAAATGGGATGACAAAGCTGTAAAACATTATCGTAAATATAAAACATCAACACCCTCGGTCGTTTAATATGAGGATTTCAGCATGAAATATCATTCATATTTTATTTTTACACTGATTTATTTTACTATGTCAATATGTACTTGTTGTAAATGTTGTGGCGTCAAACTGGTGACAGTTGTGAAAAATGTCAATAGTTGGAAAAGGTATTTGAAAATAGTGCCTTTGTCCTTTCATTAATTAGACTATTTTATCTTGAACAATATGGTGTATCTACATGGACAATATGGACGAGATATGAAAATGAATACTATATATGACTACATTTTTTGAAAGTTATTCAAGTATAAATTACCTAAATTTCTGCCATAGATTTTCAGTTAATTACTCAAATTACTGAAAATTCCAGTAACGTGGGTAAAATACCAGTAGCTTTGCAACCCTACTCATGTAAGAATGAGCCGCATTAGGTAGAAAGCTGTTGAAACACCTCAACGTGTGGCAGTCTCATTCAAAAGTATGTAAAAGCCAGCAAATTTTAATTACAATTAGCTATAAATGATTGTAAAAAAAAAGTACCTCTACAATACATTTAGAGAACTACTTCTTTTGAGAATATTAAGCCATATGTGATATTAAAAAGTGAAAAACATGCTATGAACATGTCCTTACCATCCACACAAGAGGGTTTGTTGCGTGTCGTCCCGGCCACCTTTCCCGGTAGACAGGAGCACTTGACGGTCTGGGAGCGCTCCTCAATACGGTTCTTATTACAGCACCGGTGGGCTGCGATCACCTCACACGTCCCTCCTTCTGAGGACACACACAGAGGGACAGAGACACGTGGTTAGCCGACACATGGAGCTGAGGAGTTTGGTTGGTTAATTACTGTGGAACATATACTACAACGTCAAGAGTAGGGTTGATGTTCGATGATGTTTGGTATATGTACAAAATGGTGTTAGAAATGAAATAGATCCCTGATTTGAATTCTATATAGAACAAATGATCGACGGTGTGCTATAAAAATACATTGTACTAAATAGGCCCATAATGCTTATTTTAATTAGCTTCTGTGGTTACTCACTTCATCTTTTTAAATGGCTACATTTATCTGAGGGTAAATACCTTTCTGTTGTTTTTAACAACCTGAACTTAATTAAATCATGAGTTCATATAATCACATAGTACACATTGTAAAAATACTGCTGAAAATAAATGTAAGGCACATAACATGCAATTACTATGTTATCCTCTTCAGCACAGCATGCGCTGCAAATTGCCCCTAGAGGCATTTAGATGATTCTAATTTGACTCTCAGGGTGTTTCTCAATCCATTACAAATCCCTCCCTGATGAGGAAATCATGCTCTGCTCTTGCATTAATGTGGCTCTCCTTGCATCCCTGAGAGCCTGCATATGATAATCATCTGTTCCAGTAGGTTCAGGAGTGAAGGCCTGGAGAAACGGAGCAATTAAATCTCATTATTACAACAAACACCAGGCCTTAACCAGGCTGACTGGGTTAAACCAGCCTCCACTAACAATGCCTCTTCTACAGAGGTGACATCATTTACAACAACTGCAGCACAATGGACCTCGTTCTGACAAAAGAGGGTGTCAAAATAATGTGGAGGTGAAATGTGCCACTGATGGGTCAAAGTAACAATAGGGATCACCCTGGGGAGCGAGGGGCTGATGGAGCCTAGGGACGTCCCTCCTCTCCAAAAAATGGAGAGAGGAGAATGGAGAGAGAGGATGGATAGAGAGAGAGAGGGCAGGGGCCTGCCAGAGCACCGACTGGGCCGGTGAGTAATGAGGGAGCCATTGGAAGTGCCCCTTTCACATAGTTATAAAGTGGCGTGCTAATGCAGCCAGCGGAGCTGCAGGAGAGGGGCCCTCCATCACCGTGTGGCCCTCTCCTCACGCCCCAGGAAAAACTCTTCATCTTCCTCTGACAGCCGTCACCACAGACACCATCGTCCAACAATTAAACTGGAGCTCACAGAGGAGAGGAGAGAGGGATGATCAGAGGGAGAATAGGTAAAAGGGAGCCAAATAACGTTTCCTCTTTTTTATAGCAGTGTGATTTTCTTCATGGTGGTATTGCATTTGAAACATGCTGCTAAAATCGTTATATTGTCTTATTGGAGGATGACTGTGTCAACGTTTGAAGTTGCTCGATCTTGAAAAAAATATCTGAACTGAGCTTGGTAACACTTTGCTTTTCACATTTTCATCAAGGTCTGCCATGCCCAGACCACAGGCAGAGAATACTGGGATTAAAAGGAGTACATTTGCAGTTATGTTGGCCACCACTGTCCTGCAGAATTAATGTCACTCTCCACAAGCTTCGTTTTTGATACAGTATAACGGCCATGAGGCATAACACAAACCATAAAAGTGAGGAAAGAATCCCTTGAGTGCACTATATTTAAACCCCAAAACTCACAATATGTTGGATTTATTCAATATTTTACTGGTAGTTTCCTGCCTGGAGACATGCTTTCAAGCCTGTTGTAGAGGCAGCCCTCACAAAATGCCCACCTTCAAGTCTTGACTACTTAGGGAATATTTATCATACCCCCTGGCCTTTTGTCGATGTTGGTCAAAAACCACAATGATTCCATCAGACTCCTAAATTCTGAAAATGCATTGCTATGAGGAATCAATTATTCTGTCAATAAGAAATGCAAACCGGTGTGATGAACATGTACCGGTGTCCCCTCTTCATTTGATCACTCTGTTGTCACAGAGCATTTTCAAGGTTTGAAAAGGCTTCTCAAGTTTGTAAATTCCACTTAAATATGTCAGACTTGATTTGCCCTAATGAAAAATGTATCAACTCCTGCAAATATTTCCATTATTTATAATCCATATAATTCACATGTCCTGTTGCTGTAGCATAATTTTTCTGATGTGAGAAACTGGTCAAATTAAGATTGGATATCTGTATGAAATGAATTTCAAAGGACATTCAAAGAATATGGTATCATCTCTTCTTCCAAACTCATCTCTTCTATCTCACCTCCATATGGGATATTTGATCAAAACATAGGACTTGCGTGTGTGTGTCTGTTTGTGTGTTTGTGTATGTGTGTGTGTGTGTTCTTGCATTTGGGCATGCCTGTGTGTATATGTATCAGAATGCATGCGTGTGTGTGATTGTGTGTGCGTGCCTGTGTGTGTTATTTAGCTCCAGACCCTGGGGTGAGATAAGCAGCTCTATGTCCAGCCATCAGCCAGGTGGACATTAGAGCAGTTAACTCAGTACCATCTGTGCAGACAGAGAATGTGAGCAGTACAATAGACCTGATCGGACACCATGGGGCCAGAGGGGAGTGATATGCAGAGGACAAATGGGCACTTGGACAGTACATTATGCTGTCCACATACAGTACACCTAAGCTCACTTGGACCATGTCAGCATGGGGCTAATACGTGTCTATTCTGTTTGTGTGTGTGTGCTTGCATGCCTGTGTGCTGCATGTCTGTGTGCTGCATGCCTGTGTGCTGAATGCCTGTGTGCTGCATGCCTGTGTGCTACATGCCTGTGTGCTGCATGCCTGTGTGTGCGCATCTGTTCCTGGCCTGTGTGTGCACATTTGTGTGTGTGTGTGTATTTGTCTTTGTGTATGTGAATGTAAACTGTACATGTATGTGTGCATGCGCGCGTGCATGTGTGTTTGATGGATGGACTGTACACAGGCTGTCACTCAGCTAGAAGGGTTAATTCAAACAGGTAAGATGGGGTAGGTGGTTCTGCTTTCTACCCTTTGGTGGGATGAGGTGAAGGGCATCAATGAGAGCATCGACTGGTCATTTTTCTCCTCGGAGCCCACAGTGACAGCAGTCATTAGGCGACTGGTTTAGGTGATTATGTTTAAGGAAATCAATTCTTCATTGTTTTCAGCTTAGCCCAACGGCCAATTAAAATCCCACTAACGAAGGAGCGCTGGAATATGAAGAGAGAGAAGAGATGAGAAATGGAAGCTTACAGATCAGAGTCATTATTCACAGTAATGAATTAACCGCTCATGATTAAAAAAGCAAAGAAACCCAAGTTTGAAAGCAGTAGTAAGGTAGGATTGGATGTGAGCTGCATGGTGTGTATTGTATACACCCACGCATATGCACATTCCAGTATGAATCTCCAATGGCAACATCAGATGAAGAGAACTCACTGGAAAGAGAAGGAGCTTTGTGTTTTGACACTTTGGGGGACAGGAGTGTGCGGGCTACCATCTCCCATGTCACTAAATCTGTCCAGTTCAGACATGGAGACAATAGCACTGTTTTTGACTATATCAGTGCAGAGATAACAGAACGCCTCCCCAGAAAACCAAAATTGTGACTTGTTTTAGGAAAGTAGGCATATGTCTCGTGTCACTACTTCACAGGATAATTTTTTTTTGATAAAAATGTGTTTTTTGGCAGAAATGCCTTCTGGAACATGTATACTTTCATGTTCCTTAATTACAAACTTGAATTCCATCTGTAAATACAAATACAATTGTTAAATTATGAGCTTAGATGGTTTAGCCATGGAAAAAGACTGGAACCTTCCCGGTAGCCATGATTGGCTGAAATAATGGATGGCTGGATATGCCGAGAGATGACTTTGGATTGGTCTGCCATGTAAGCATGCTTCAGTCTATAACATGACCTGCTCAGTATGTGTAGGTAATCCTTTCTAACGTGTCTTTTTTTGAAAGATTTCACAAAGAACTTCAAAGGTTTTGCTCTCCACTTTCTGCAGGACCAAGTTTTGAAATCAGTGGAACGCCCGGTGGAAGCAGAGTATGGCAGCAAAGGAGATGGAAAAAAAGATCTGCCGTTTGATTGTAAATATGTGGAGTGAGTTAAAAAGAGAACACACAAGCTTTTTTATAAAACACCTGTCTCTGGATTACATCTTCAAAATAAGGGCAACCACGGCATCTGTGACAGAGAGGGAGAAGCATTCATCCTTGTAAAAGAGTCTAGCTAGCAACATTTTAAGATATTATATGTTTCTAGTTTTGTCAGAAAGTCATTTTCATGCAAGTTAAAGCGTACTGTTAGCTAGCTAGCTAATGTTAACAGGCTGACTCGCTAGCTAACATTACGTGTATGATCTGTGTAATAATATTATTTGTATCTTAGAGCCATTTGCTTTATTACCACCAGGTACAACCCGAAATATGTAAACAAGGGCACCCTCATAGACGTTATCCTGACCAACTGGCCCTCCAAATACACCTCCGCTTAAATCATGATCTCAGCGACCACTGCCTCATTGCCTGTATCCGCTACAGGCCTGCAGTCAAACGACCACCCCTCATCACTGTCAAACGCTCTCTAAAACACTTCTGCGAGCAGGCCTTTCTAATCGACCTGGCCTGGGTATCCTGGAAGGATATTGACCTCATCCCGTCAGTTGAGGATGCCTGGTCATTCTTTAAAAGTAACTTCCTCACCATCTTAGATCAGCATGCTCTGTTAAAAAAAATGCAGAACTAAGAACAGATATAGCCCTTGATTCAATCCAGACCTGACTGCCCTCGACCAGCACAAAAACATCCTGTGGCGGACTGCAATAGCATCGAATAGTCCCTGCGAAATGCAACTGTTCAGGGAAGTCAGGAACCAATACATGCAGTCAGTCACGAAAGCAAAGGCCAGCTTTTTGCATCCTGTTGCGCTAACTCCAAAACGTTCTGGGACACTTTAAAGTCCATGGAGATCAAGAGCACCTCCTCCCAGCTGCCCACTGCACTGAGGCTAGGTAACACGGTCACCACTGATAAATCCATGATAATCGAAAACTTCAATGAGCATTTCTCAACGACTGGCAATGCCTTCCTCCTGGCCACTCCAACCTCGGCCAACAGCTCCGCAGTTACTCGCCCAAGCCTCCCCAGCTTCTCCTTTACCCAAATCCAGATAGCAAATGTTCTGAAAGAGCTGCAAAACCTGGACCCGTACAAATCAGCTGGTCTTGACAATCTGGACCCTCTATTTCTGAACCTATCTGCCGCCATTGTCGCAACCCCTATTACCAGCCTGTTCAACCTCTCTTTCATATCTTCTGAGATCCCCAAGGATTGGAAAGCTGCCGCAGTCATCCCCCTCTTCAAAGGGGGAGACACCCTGGACCCAAACTGTTACAGACCTATATCCATCCTGCGCTGCCTGTCTAAGGTCTTCGAAAGCCTAGTCAACAAACAGATCACTGACCATCTCGAATCCCACCGTATCTTCTCCGCTGTGCAATCTGGTACAAGGTACTAAACGATATCATAACCGCCATCGATAAAAGACAGTACTGTGCAGCCGTCTTCATCGACCTGGCCAAGGCCTTCGACTCTGTCAATCACCATATTCTTATCGGCAGACTCAGTAGCCTCGGTTTTTCTAATGACTGCCTTGCCTGGTTCACCAACTACTTTGCAGACAGAGTTCAATGTGTCAAATTGGAGGGCATGTTGTCCGTTCCTCTGGCAGTCTCGATGGGGGTGCCACAGGGTTCAATTCTCGGGCCGACTCTTTTCACTGTATATATCAATAATGTTGCTCTTGCTGCGGGCGATTCCCTGATTCACCTCTACGCAGACGACACCATTCTGTATACTTCTGGCCCTTCCTTGGACACTGTGCTATCTAACCTCCAAATGAGCTTCAATGCCATACAACACTCCTTCCGTGGCCTCCAACTACTCTTAAACGCTAGTAAAACCAAATGCATGCTTTTCAACCATTCGCTGCCTGCACCCGCACGCCCGACTAGCATCACCACCCTGGATGGTTCCGACCTAGAATATGTGGACAAGTACCTAGGTGTCTGGCTAGACTGTAAACTCTCCTTCCAGACTCATATCAAACATCTCCAATCTAAAATCAAATCTAGAGTCTGCTTTCTATTCCGCAACAAAGCCTCCTTCACTCACGCCGCCAAACTTACCCTAGTAAAACTGACTATCCTACCGATCCTCGACTTCGGCGATGTCATCTACAAAATAGCTTCCAATACTCTACTCAGCAAACTGGATGCAGTTTATCACAGTGCCATCCGTTTTGTTACTAAAGCATCTTATACCACCCACCACTGCGACTTGTATGCTCTAGTCGGCTAGTCCTCGCTACATATTCGTCGTCAGACCCATTGGCTCCAGGTCATCTACAAGTCCATGCTAGGTAAAGCTCCGCCTTATCTCAGTTCACTGGTCACGATGGCAAAACCCACCCGTAGCACACGCTCCAGCAGGTGTATGTCACTGATCATCCCTAAAGCCAACACCTCATTTGGCTGACTTTCCTTCCAGTTCTCTGCTGCCTGTGAGTGGAACGAATTGCAAAAATCGCTGAAGTTGGAGACTTTTATCTCTCTCACCAACTTTAAACATCTGCTATCTGAGCAGCTAACCGATCGCTGCAGTTGTTCATAGTCTATCGGTAAATAGCCCACCCAATTTACCTACCTCATCCCCATACTGTTTTTTATTTATTTACTTTTCTGCTCTTTTGCACACCAGTATATCTTCCTGCACATGACCATCTGATCATTTATCACTCCAGTGTTAATCTGCTAAATTGTAATTATTCGCCTACCTCATGCCTTTTGCACACAATGTATATAGACCCTTTTTTCTTTTTTTCTACTGTGTTATTGACTTGTTTATTGTTTACTCCATGTGTAACTCTGTGTTGTCTGTTCACACTGCTATGCTTTATCTTGGCCAGGTCGCAGTTGTAAATGAGAACTTGTTCTCAACTAGCCTACCTGGTTAAATAAAGGTGAAATAAAAAATGATTAAGTATAGCCTTATGTTAGCTAGCTAGCTAACATTTTACCCTAGTTGATTAGCTACCTGCAGATTCACACAGGGTAGTAACATTATGAGTTGGGATTATGGTTCATTGTTTAGCTAGCTAGCTACATGTCTAAATAAAAGACTCCACTATGCAAGTAACCATTTCATAGTACCATTTACACCTTCTGTATCCTGTGCTTGTGACATACACTAACATTCAAAAGTTTGGGGTCACTTAGAAATGTCCTTGTTCTTGAAAGAAAGGCCCATTTTTTTTCATTAAAATAACATCAACTTGATCAGAAATAGTGTAGACTTTGATAATATTGTAAATGACTATTGCATATTTTTTATTTAATATCTACAAATGCTTATAGAGACCCATCATCAGCAACCATCACTCCTGTGTTCCAATGGCATGTTGTGTTACCTAATCCAAGGTTATCATTTTAAAAGCCTAATTGATCATTAGAAAACCCTTTTGCAATTATGTTAGCACTGCTGAAAACTGTTGTTCTGATTAAAGTAATAAAACTGGCCTTCTTTAGAATAGTTGAGTATCTGGAGCATCAGCATTTGTGGGTTTGATTACAGGTTCCAAATGGCCAGAAACAAATACTTTCTTCTGAAACTCGTCAGTCTATTCTTGTTCTGAGTAATGAAGGCTATTCCATGCGAGAAAATGCCAAGAAACTGAAGATCTCGTACAACGCTGTGTACTACTCCCTTCACAGAACAGCGCAAACTGGCTCTAACTAGAATAGAAAGAGGAGTGGGAGGCCCCGGTGCAAACCTGAGCAGGAGGACAAGTACATTAGAGTGTCTAGTTTGAGAAACTAGACAGTTTTTGCAGCTTCATTAAATAGTACCAGCAAAACACCAGTCTCAACGTCAACAGTGAAGAGACGACTCTGCTGGCCTTCTAGGCAGAGTTGCTAAGAAAAAGCCATATCTCAGACTGGCCAATAAAAATAAAAGATTAAGATGGGCAAAAGAACACAGACACTGGACAGATGAACTCTGCCTTTGGATGTTGTATCAATACACAACATCACTAAAAGATAGAGGCTTCCTTCCCAAGTCAACTTCTCAGGGATTTCACCATGAGGCCATTGGTGACTTTACAACAGTTACAGAGTATAATGACATGAGAAAACTGAGGATGGATGAACGTTGTAGTTAATCCCCAATATTAATTGACAGAGTGAAAAGAAGGAAGCCTATGTAGAATACAAATATTCCAAAAACTTGCTTCCTGTTTACAACAAGGCACCAAAGTAATACTGCAAAAAATGTGGTAATTTTTGTTTTTGTAATTAACTTTTTGTCCTAAATAGTGTTATGTGTTATGTTGGGGGAAAATCTAATTTAACACCTTAATACCAGTCTCCATATTTTCAAGTAATGTGGTGGCTGCATCATGTTATGGGTATGCTTGGAATAATTAAGGATTGGGCAGTTTAGTGGATCTAAGCATAGGCAAAACCCCAGAGGAAAACCTGATGCTTTCCACCAGACACTGGGAGATGAATTCACCTTTTCAGCAGGACAGTAGCATAAAACAGAAGGCCAAATCTACACTGGAGTTCCTTACCAAGAAGACAGTGAATGTTCCTGAGTGACCTTGACTTAAATCTACTTGGAAATATATGGTAAGACCTGAAAATGGACATCTAGCAATGATCAACAACCAATTTGACAGAGCTTGAATAATTTGGCTAGAATAATGAGCAAATGTAGCACAATTCAGGCTTGGATAGCGTTTAGAGACTTACCCAGAAAACCTCACATTTGTAATAGCTGCCAAAAGTGCTTCTACAAAGTATTGACTCAGGTGTGTAAATGCTCATGTAAATGAGATATTTCAGTATTTCCTTTTTACAAATTAGTAACATTTTCTAAAAAGATGTTTTCACTTTGTCATTATGGAGTATTGTGTGTATATGGGTGAGAAAACCCAATTTAATCCATTTTCAGGCTGTAACATAACAACATGTGACCTGTTTCTGTAAACTAAGCGTATGTCGCCGCGGGGTCACTACTTCACACGAGAGCCATTTGGAGGTAAACTCTTTTTTAAAATCAAAATTTGTTTTTTGGCAGACAATTCCTTCTCGAACATGTGAACTTTCATGTGCCTTAATAACAAATGTGTATGCCATCTGTAAATACAAAATACAATTGTTAAATTACAAGCCTAGTTGGTTTAGCCACAGAAAAAGACAGCAACCTTCCACTAGCCATGATTGGCTAAGATAATGAGTGGGCTGAACATGCTGAGAGATTAGTTTGGATTGGTCTGCCAAATAGCACGCTTCTGTCTTTTTGAGCTGGTCAGTATGTCTAGGTAATCCTGTCTAACACATTTTTTTATGTATCGCCTAGTAAAACTGCATAAACCTAATGTCAAGATAAAGTGTACTGTTAGCTAGCTAACGTTCGCTGACTGGCTTGCTGTCCAACGTTACATGAACGCTCTCCACTTTCTGGAGGACAGAGATTTGAAATCAATGGAATTTGAGTATGATAGCTAAGGAGACACGTCTCCTGATTACATCTTCAAACTAAGGGCAACATGGCATCCGACAGGAGACACGTCCAACAATGATGTATACATTAAGATAGTCTAGCTAGTTATTTTTTCAGATATGACACATTTCTAATTTTGACAGAATGTGATTTAATTTAAATTTAAAGTGTACATGCAGGGTAGTAATGTCATGAGTCAGGATTATGGTTCATTGTTAAGCTAGCTAGCTACATGTCTTAACAAAAGACTCCATAATGCAAATATCCCTTTGAATACCATGTCACTGCAACAATTGTTGATAGACGTACTAGCTGATAAATTCGCTGTGGCTATCTACTCCGTTTTCAGACCATCGGTAAGTTAGTCTAGCTGGCTACATTTTCAGATATTTCACTTTCTAATTTTGACATAAAGTCTTTTCATTTCAAGTTAAAGTGTACTGTTAGCTAGCTAACATGAGTTTTCTTGCTCACTTACTAATGTTAGGTGTATGATCTTATTATTCGTATCTCAGAGCCACTAGTTATAGCCTAATGTAAGCTAGCTAACATTTAACCTGGTTGGTTAGCTACCTGCAGATTCATGTAGGGCAGTAACGTCATGAGTCGGGATTAAGGTTAATTGTTTACCTAGCTAGTTAGCTAGCTACATGTCTTAATAAAAGACTCATCTTAGTGTGCCAGAGCCCAGAATAACTGGTGAATTTACGAAGGCTAAACACCAGTTGAATATGGCCGGTGTCAGTAAACGTCGGCAAAAAAGCGCAATTACATTTTAGGCAGCAGCACAGTTACAGTCACGAACACTCTGGATAACATGAAAACAGCCTAACCAGCTCTGCTAGGATGAGTAAAATGGTCAGAATGGGGCGTTCTCTCATTATGTATCTGGAAGTAACTAGCATGCTAGCCAATATTAGCCAGTTAGCTTGGGTGCTTGACTGCCGTTGTGAGGTCAGAATGTTCAGATCAACCCTACTCATCGGCCAAAGCGCCCAGTGTGCACTCTGAATGTGAAAGGTTCTGAGTTTACGAACTGACAATCTGACAGCCCAGTTGCAGTCACCAATGCTCTGGATAACATAACAGCCTAACCAGCTCTGCTAGGGTGAGTAATGTTCAGTGAGCTGTTCTCTCTCACTTAGTTGTTTGGAAGTAGCTAGCAAGTTAGCATGGGTGCTTGACTGCTGTTAGTACAGAACGCTCAGATCAACCCTTAAAGAGACGGGTGGGGCTAAAGCTTAAGAAAGGTGTGAACGATGCTGAATGGGTGTAGACAAAGAAGGGCTCTCCAATAGTAGTACCAAAACATTCAAAGGCCATTTTCTCAAAAGTGAGTTTACAAGTTTATCAACTTTCAAAGCAAAATGACTTTCCCATTATTCCTCAACTGTAGTGTATGATATACAATTTTGTAGCTCTGTGTCTCTACCTTTATCCAATGTAAAAAAACAAAACACAATTTCAAATGTTGCTACATTAGACCGATTTGAGCCTGTCGATCACAAATGTGGAATAAGACAAGGGGTATGAATACTTTCTGAAGGCACTGTAAGTGGGTGAGTGTGGAGCAAGGAGCAAAGCATAATTATAGCAGACTGGGGAAAAGTGGTGTCATCCTTCCCTCCGATTCCAATTTCGCTCTGGTACTGCTCACCCACAGGCTCTGGGCATGCTCTGCCTAGCGTTTTTAGTTTCCTTTATCATTATTCTTTGAATTATGCCTATTCGGTTGTAGTCATTTAGCCTACCCACCCACAGTAGCCTTATATCTAGTTTATATTATACTTTCTAACATTTGGATGTGTTGTTTCTATTACGAAGGACATCAAATGTGTTAACAGAATTTTTAGGTGGGCAATACATAGGATAATGTCAAATGTATTTTCGTTTTGGGGGGGAATAGAAACACCATAATACAAATCAATTTAATTAAGCTACAATTTCATAAATAAATAATAAAGGCCAGTATCAGCTTCTTTTCATGCTTCTGTGCACAAATCATTTGACCGCTGCAGTTTGAGTTGATTACTTCCCGTTTGTTTATGAAAAGAAGCTGATACTGGCCTATATTATTTACAATGTAATTCTGCTATTTTAGAATAATTATGGAGTTTCTATTCCTATAAAAACTCAAATACATTGTACAGTAGCCTATGTATTGCCTACCTAAATCAGTTAATACATTGTACAGTAGCCTATGTATTTCCTACCTAAATCAGTTAATATATTGTAGTGTAGCATATGTATTGCCTACCTAAATCAGTTAATATATTGTACAGTAGCCTATGTATTGCCTACCTAAATCAGTACAGTAGCCTATGTATTGCCTACCTAAATCAGTTAATACATTGTACAGTAGCCTATGTATTTCCTACCTAAATCAGTTAATATATTGTAGTGTAGCATATGTATTGCCTACCTAAATCAGTTAATATATTGTACAGTAGCCTATGTATTGCCTACCTAAATCAGTTAATATATTGTAGTGTAGCCTATGTATTGCCTACCTAAATCAGTTAATACATTTCAAGTACTTCAAAATAGAAAGCACATATCCTAATGGTAGAAAGTAGAACACACAAACTAGATATAGGATGCTGTGGTTGGGGAAGGCTAACTAATTACAACCGAATAGGCCTAATTAAAGTAAAAGTGATAAAGGAAACAAATAATGCTAGGCAGAGCATGCCCAGAGCTTGTGGCTGGGCAGTACCAGAGCAAAATTGAAGCGGGGGAGAAGGCCGACACCATTTAAAAAAAAAAGATCTGCTTGAATTACACTCTGCTACTCGCTCCACACTCACCCATTTAGATGCTTTAGGATATCAATGAACTGTCAATGAATAATCATGAATAATGAATAATCATATCAATGGATGGAATCAGTGAATGAATGGCTGCAGCAAGCATTACACGGTCTGACTAGCTGCATAGAAAATGAGGCCTAATTAGACAACAGAACAATTAAGTCGTTCAAACAAGATACTGTTGTTCAAATGAGGTACTAAGTCGTTCAAACAAGATCATTCCAAGAGCCTACGTTTTTTTTTTTTTCTTTTTTTTTTTCTTTGGCTTCAGGACTTCCGTACTGTTCAAATGTCCTATGAATGAAATAATGTGCAGATTGTCAACAGATTAAGTTAATAAAATATGGTTGTTGAATGATTAAATGATGTTTAATGTCCTATAAATTCAATTAAAACGCCATGTGTCTATATAACCTTCAAGTGGGCCTACAATACAGCCCTCAAATGTGAATTGCCATTAAACCTGGAGAGAAACATAATAGGGATGTTTTCCAATCTGCTGTTTTATGCTTTAAGGAGCTACAAATTTGCATGCGGAGCATTGTGTGGCAGTAGGTAAGATTTAAATATAACATGTTCCAAATGTCCTTAAAATGTTCAGAGGACCTCCAAGACAAGTTAAAATGCATATTGCATGAACACCAATGGAATATTGTGGACTTATGGACTTATTTATGGACTTATGGACTTTCAAAATTGTGGAACATTGTGCAACATTGTGGGAATGTTCTGTGCAACCTATGTGAATATCACAAGAATATTCTTGCAACATCCCAGACAAGTCCCATAACATAATTAAATGTTCTGGCAACTTTGAATGAAAATAGACCAGGTGTTCTGTCAACATTCTTACAGCGAACATCCGGTGCAACCTAACTTAATAAAACATGGTATGAATGTCATCACAACTGAGTATATTGTGTTTTGGGAACCTATCTCTTGTAATGGATCCACACTGTGCCCACAACCTAATTAAATGTTCTGTGAACTTTTAAAGAACTCAGAAAGGCTGTTCTGTAAAAATTATTGCAACATCAAAGGAATGTTTTGTGCAACCTGATACAGACATGATCTGAACGTCAGCACAACCGGACCGTTTTGTGGTTTGGGATGTCCCCACAATGTTCTCACCAGACTAAAAAACAGATTAAAAACAGATTAAATGTGTTCTAGGAACATTCTTGCAACATCAGATGAATGTTTTTTTTTTTGCATCACAAAAGAAACATTGTAAAATCATCCACACAGCTGGACAGTTTTTGTGTTTTGGGAAAATCATCTTTTGTGATTTCAACCCAAATCATAGAAAAACGAACATAGACAACCCACCCAACTCACGCCCTGACCATACTAAAACAAAGACAAAACAAAAGAACTAAGGTCAGAACGTGACACCTAGGCCCACCAGGGCTGCGCCCCTGCTCAGTCATCTGAAATCCATAGATTAGGGCTTACTGTAATTAATTTATTTCAATTGACTACTTTCCTTATATGAAACATAACTCAATACAATCGTCGAAATTGTTTATATTTTTGCTTAGTATAGAACTTAACGGGAATCTTAGCTAATGTTCTGGGATTGTTCCCAGTTTGCTGAGTCTCCATGCCCTCACCTCTTCTAAGAATTAACAGCACTCTAATTTATGCAGAGTGTGCCCTGATTCGTAATCATTGACAGAGACTCTGCCAGGATTCTTCAAGAGCTCTCTGTCTCTCTCGCCCTCAGAGCTGCCATTATACCGTAATGTATCGCTATAACAACAAACACCTAAGACAGAGAGGCCCACTCTAAATAACTCAAAGACTACCTCTCAACCCACAACATCTTAATCACAATTCAATTTCCATGCATGTTTGAGTGGGTGTTTTGTATTGGCAGATAAGAGGGCGTCCTTCGTTCTACCTTTTCTCTCTGTGTGAGTTTTTCTTCTTTGGCAGTCTCTCACTAACTGACAGCAAATAGTTTAGTTTTAAAACGCAGACAGACTCAATTTGAAGAGTGTGGTTATAATGATCACTTTCAATAAATAGATAAGGGAAAAATACCCCCAAAAAAGAACTTAAAAATGTGTTCATTTTTGTTTCATTTTTGGAACTAACTGGGAGCTGTGTTCGTTTATAGTTTGTTTGAAGCAGCTGATGAATATCAAATTGAGTTCCTTATCCCCTCCAGTGCTCTTTGGCTATGAACCTTAAAACAATCTTTTCTTAATCTTTTCTCAGTGAAAAACATCTCTATTAAAGCACCAACAGCATTTCATTATCTTCAGCATCGAAGTGGATTGTTTTCAATCACACTGGAATATAGTGGAATAAGGCCATGCATTATGGAACAGGCGCTTCTTTTCAGACAACGTATTTACGCTTGAGTGGCAGACATACTTTAGGTGCAGTACATTCATTGTGAAGTGCTTTTGATTGCTGACAATTAAGTCTGATATCAAAACAGCTCTATTCTGTTTGGCCAAGTCTGTGTTTTTTACATCAGTTAGCTGGGTCTTTAAAGGGTGGCGTGTTAATCAACTAGCATCAGAAATTAAGAAAGAAAATGGGAGATATTAATGACTTGTTTTAGGAGGCAGAGGCATCAAAGTGGATGAGCCACAGCTGTCCCTGTGCATGTATCTTTAATGGTGCTGCATCATCAGCCAGGCAAAGGGATTTAGCTCATCATTACTAAAACATCAAGGAGGAACTCCAGGAACAATCCCCTGATTAGTTAAGAAAATGTTAAAATGCACTACAAAGCAACATAATATGGACTAATGTGACGATATCGGGGCCTCGAGCCTCGCCAGAAAAACTCTTCATGTCGTTCCCCTCTGACTGCACTTAGTGCCTTCTATATTTCATCTGCTTAAATGCACCTTCTGAGTCAGAATGTTATTGAAATTACACAGCCCCATGACTAGCACTGAAGGCCTTGGTGTCTTTCATACGAAAGACCCTACATCCATACCAGCAATGCGTGTTTAAACAGGCAGCAAGTGTTCTGTGTGTGGATTGGTGGAAATGAGCCTAGTGTTGTATTCTGATGGTGGCCTTGGCTCCCGGGCCCCAGTACCTTGTGGGTTCACACACACCCTGACCAGGTCATCTCCCAGGGAAGTGTGCTGCCTAGGCTGTCCTACTGCCTTGCTGCCATTAACACTCTTTGACTAACACCTCCCGATGAAGAAAATGAACGTGTGAAGGAACAGAAGTAGGGAGCGTGTGTTAGTCTGTATGTACAGTGCCTTCAGAAAGTACTGTACTTTTTTTC
The DNA here is from genome assembly GCF_034236695.1 of Oncorhynchus nerka. Taxonomy (NCBI): domain Eukaryota; kingdom Metazoa; phylum Chordata; class Actinopteri; order Salmoniformes; family Salmonidae; genus Oncorhynchus; species Oncorhynchus nerka. The sequence goes on from NC_088397.1 coordinate 54,341,477, forward strand.
CACATTTTGTTGTGTTACAGCCTGATTTGGTAAACTATCAAAATAAAGAAAGTTTCACACTCCATATTTAAACTCCCAGTAAGTTATTTGGGTGTTTACCAATGTTTCGGCATCACTGTGCCTTCTTCAGGGTAATGTCATGAATACTTGAACCAGGTTATGTAGACAATTAGTGCAACCAATGACAATAGTGATTAAGTTAATTAGAATGAATTAGTGAAACTGTAAAAAACAATTGTACGTGGCATATTAAATATATTAGGCTTTTGTTATCATATAGAAACATGTACATCATATTAGCATCAACATACATTATTGTTTAATTCAATTTCAGATATTTAATGGTTTCGTATTTCATTTCATATTTGTTACATGTAATATTTTGGTTCAACCTTAATGTATAATGAGGGTCATCAACAGGGGGAACACATTAGGTGTACGCTAACAAACTGTAGAAAGAATATATCAATTTATTAGACTTGTTCATAAAAGAAAGAGCTGTTCATAAGAAGGGCCTGAGATCTGAGTCAATATTCAGAACACTAGGGGTCAATGTTTTTAGATAGGATATCCAGTAAGCCTCCCTTTGTAGTAGTAGGATCTCAATGTTACCTCCTCTCATTGGTAGAGCAACATGCTCAATGCCTGTTTATTTGAGGAAGGAGATTGGATGGTTAGCTTCAACAAAGTGAGCTGCTACTGGATAGTCAATGTTCTTACATCTGATTAAGCTGCAGTCTTCAGCTATGCGTTGTTTAAATTGTCTGTTTGTCTTATGTAGGCTTTTCCACATGAACAGGTGATGAGATCGATTACTCCCTTGGTCTTGCATGAGATGATACCCCTAACAGGGATTTTTTGTACGTGGGTGTCTGAAGAAGGATGTTTTTATAGTGCTATTGCACTGTGTGCATGAGCCACATTTGTAGTTCCCATTTGGGATAGGTGTCAGGAGTGTCTGAGTGGGCTCAGGGGGCATGTCAGATCTCACAAAGCTATCGCCAATAGTGTGACAGCCTGATTTTAACAATTAATACATTAAGATTATTTTGGCACAGGCCTACCCACAATATCCCATAATGTCAAAGTGGTATTATGTTTGTTTTGTGTTTTCCAATGGCTTGCAAAGAAGGGCACATATTGGTCGAAAAAGCAGACATTGAATATCCCTTTGAGCATGGTGAAGTTATTAACTTGACTTTGTTGCCGGAGAGGAAAGAAACCTCTCAGGGATTTCACCATGAGGCCAATGGTGACTTAAAACAGTTACAGAGTTGAATGGCTGTGATAGGAGAATGCAGAGGATGGAGCAACATCATTGTAGTTACTCCAAAATACTAACCTGTTTGACAGGGTGAAAAGAAGGAAGCCTGTACAGAACAAAAATATTCCAAAACATGCATCCTGTTTTAAACAAGGCACTAAAGTAATACTGCAAAAAATATAGCAATGCAATTAACGTGTTGTCCTGAATACAAAGTATTAGATTTGGGGCAAATCCATTACAATATGCTTGTAATGTTTACGGACCCGTGGGTTTCTCAGGATTAAAAAGAATAGGGATGGAGCTAAGCACAGGCAAAATTATAGAGGAAAACCTGGTTGAGTGTGCTTTCCACCAGACACTCTGAGATAAATAACCTAACCTAAAACACAAGGTCAAAATCTACACTGTAGATGCTTACCAAGAAGACAGTGAATGTTCCTGAGTGGCCGAGTTATAGTTTTGACAAAAATAAATTAGAAAATCTATGGCAAAACCTGAAAATATCTGGCTAGCATCGATCAACAACCATTTGGACAATTTGACATAATGGACAAATGTTGCACAGTCCAGTTGAGGAAAGCTCTTAGAGACTTACCCAGAATGACTCACAGCTGTAATTGCTGCCAAAGGTGATTCTACAAAGTATTGACTCAGGGGTATGAATGCTTGTGTAAATTAGATATTGGCATGTGCGGACCAGCTCAAAGCATGCGCAGACCAAATGTCAAGTGTCTTCACTGACATTTTCAACCTCTCCCTGACAGAGCCTGTAATACCTACATGTTTCAAGCAGACTCTGTCTCTAGTCTCTGTGCCCAAGGAAGCGAAGGTAAGCTGCCTAAATGATTACCGCCCCGTGGCACTCACGTCGGTAGCCATGAAGTCATTTGAAAGGTTGGTCATGGCTCACATCAACAGCATCCTCCCGGACACACGAGACCCACTCCAATTCGCATACTACCCCAACAGATCCACAGTTGACGCAATCTCAATCGCACTCCACACTGCCCTTCCTCACCTGGACAAAAGGAACACCTATGTGAGAATGCTGTTCATTGACTACAGCTCAGCTTTCAACACCATAGTGCCCACGAAGTTCATCACTAAGCTAAGGACTCTGGGACTAAACCTCTCCCTCTGCAACTGGATCCTGGACTTCCTGACGGGCCACCCCCAGGTGGTAAGAGTAGGCAACAACATGTCTGCCATGCTGATCCTTAACACAGGGGCCCCTCAGGTGTGTGTACTTAGTCCCCTCCTGTATTCCCCGTTCACAAACGACTGCGTGGCCAAACACGACTCCAACACCATCATTAAGTTTGCTGACGACACAACAGTGGTAGGCCTGATCACCAACAATGATGAGATGGCCTATAGGGAGGAGGTCAGAGATCTGGCAGTGTGGTGCCAGGACAACCTCTATCTCAATGTGAGCGAGACAAAGGAGCTGATCATGGACGACAGGAAAAGGCTGGCCAAACAGGCCCCCATTAACATTGACGGGGCTGTAGTGGAGCAGGTCGAGAGTTTCAAGTTCCTTGGTGTCCACATCACCAATGAACTATCATGGTCCAAACATACCAAGACAGTCGTGAAGAGGGCACAACAACACCTTTTCCCCCGCAGGAGACTGAAAATATTTGGCATGGTTCCCCAGATCCTCAAAAGGTTCTACAGCTGCACCATCAAGAGCATCAAGACTGGTTGCATCACCACTTGGTATGGCAACTGCTCGGCATCTGACCATAAGGTGCTACAGAGGGTAGTGCGAACGGCCCAATACCAAGCTTCCAGCCATTGGAGGAAAGCCCATAAAATTGTCAGAGACTCCAGTCACCCAAGATATAGACTGTTTTCTCTGCTACCGCACGGCAAGCGGTACCAGAGTGCCAAGTCTAGGACCAAAAGGCTCCTCAACAGCTTCTACCCCCAAGCCATTAGACTGCTGAACAATTCATAAAAATCACCACAGGACAATTTACATTGCCTCCCCCTCCCTTTTGTACACTGCTGCTACTCGCTCTTTGTTTGTTAGCTATGCATAGTCACTTCACCCCCACCTACATGTACAGATTACCTCAACTAGTCTGTACTCCTGCACACTGACTCTGTACCGGTGCCCCCTGTATATAGCCTTGTTATTGTTATTATTATTGTGTTACTTTTTATTATTACTTTTTATTTTTGCCTACTTGGTAAATATTTTCTTCTTCTTGAACTGCACTGTTGGTTAAGGGCTTGTAAGTAAGCATTTCACAGTAAAGTCTACACTTGTTGTATTCGGAGCTTGTGGTAAATAAAGTTTGATTTGATTTTTCAGAATTTCATTTTCAATACATATGCACAATGTCTAAAAACATGTTTTCACTCTGTCATTATGAGGATAGGATATTGTGTGTATATGGGTGAGAAGAAATGTTTGGGAGGAAGGGCATGACATTATGCCTGTAAAAGCATAAGGAATCGGTTAGATCTTGGCTCGACACAAAAGTTCACACTAAAAAGAATCCAAAGTGCCCCAAGCCATGTGAGTGAGTCATCTGGTAGGACGTGATCCCCATCCAGACTTAGACAGCCCTGCTACAGCACTGTGTTCACAACACTGACGCTAGCCAACATGGCTCAATAAGAAAGGCTACCCTGAGGAATGCGGGCACTGACATACGTTCATGCCAATCGGCCCTAAATATATTGAAGTACTCTGGATGGCAGCCAGCGTGTTTAAAAGAAATTGCATCATGAAATGCCTTTCCATTATCTCAGAGAAAGCCTTGAGAAATGAATGTATTGTGTACAGTGTCGATTCACTTGATATAATGTTATGTAATCTATGCTGAATTGACTTTGACCAATGGCATGCCTTTGCTGCTCTGATGTTGGTGAATTTACCCCTGGTTGTTTTTCAGTGACTCATCTCTGGCCCATATCTCCATCCACACACCCTCAGGGCAACATTACCTACAGTAACTGGAGAAGACAAACAAGTGGACATCCAGTTAGCAGTGCCTGAAGCTAAAAGGCTGCTTGCTGTCTGTGAGCTGAGAGTGGGGAACTCTCCTGCTCCGGAGCAGAGCTCAGACAGACAGACAGACTGGCAGGGAGAAACCACTAACCCAGCTACAGTGGATTCACATGAATCAATTGTGGTTTTCCCTCAGCTAGAACAGCTTATCTCAAAAGCCGAAAAAACCAGCCACTGAATTTTAAACATCATCGCAGAGACACACTCTGACCCACATCTATCGTCCTGGTAACCGGTAGATGGAGAGAGAATGTCTCTGTCTCTATCTTCTATCAACACAATGCCTTTCATCCTGGTTAAATAATTGGTACCCTCTTCCATGTGCATTGAGTGCCCCACAGTGGTTAGTAAGTTGTGAGTTAAAAAGGTAAAAATACTATAAACAAAGAATAGCAGAATATTTATTTTGTTTGTTGTAGTAGTAATGGTGTACTACTGGTAGACTGGTAATAATGATATCTCTAACTAGTCATTCTACTGAAGTGAACGGGAGGTGGGAGGAGGGTTGCATTCCTGGTCAATTCTTAATAACCTATATGGAATACCACACCTGGGCCATATGAATCAGATGCCCACATCTTTATGGTTATTAACGTTAACGATTATTGCGTGCCTCATTTACCCGCACTATCAATACCAGTTCAGCACCATGAAATTACCTAGGTCCAGTGGGAGCACTGTGACAAATCTGATTAAGAAATTAGGCTAGAGATTAGAGAGTTTAATAGTCACATGTACAGGGTTGCAGATGTAATTACAAGGTACATTGAAATTCTTGTCTGCAATGCTCAAGTGTAAAATGGTCAATGTCCAGGAGTGAGCTGGCTTCAAAACGCCCTTATCCCTAGATCCAATGGGGTGGGGGATAGTTGCTAGGGGTTGTTGATGTCCCTAATAGCTTCTATGTATACAGTCGTGGCCAAAGGTTTTGAGAATGACACAAATACACATTTTTTAATTTTTCTGTCATCCATGGTTACCTGCAAGGAAACATGTGCCGTCATCATTGCATTGCACAAAAAAGGCTTCACAGGCAAGGATATTGCTGCCAGTAAGATTGCACATAAATCAACCATTTATCGGATCATCAAGAACTTCAAGGAGAGCGGTTCAATTGTTGTGAAGAAGGCTTCAGGGTGCCCAAGAAAGTCCAGCAAGCACCAGGACCATCTCCTAAAGTTGATTCAGCTGCGGGATCGGGGCACCACCAGTGCAGAGCTTGCTCAGGAAGGTACAGGGACTGGACTGCTTAGGACTGGGGTACAGTCATTTTTTCTTATGAATCCCCTTTCCGATTGTTTGGGGCATCTGGAAAAAACCTTGTCCGGAGAAGACAAGGTGAGCGCTACCATCAGTCCTGTGTTATGCCAACAGTAAAGCATCCTGAGACCATTCATGTGTGGGGTTGCTTCTCAGCCAAGGGAGTGGGCTCACTCACAATTTTGCCTAAGAACACAGCCATGAATAAAGAATGGTATTAACACATCCTCCGAGAGCAACTTCTCCCAACCATCCAGGAACAGTTTGGTGACGAACAATGCCTTTTCCAGCATGATGGAGCACCTTGCCATAAGGTAAAAGTGATAACTAAGTGGCTCGGGGAACAAAACATTGATTTTGTGGGGTCCATGGCCAGGAAACTCCCCAGACCTTAATCCCATTGAGAACTTGTGGTCAATCCTCAAGAGTCGGGTGGACAAACAAAAACCCACAAATTCTGACAAACTCCAAGCATTGATTATGCAAGAATGGGCTGCCATCAGTCAGGATGTGGCCCAGAAGTTAATTGACAGTATGCAAGGGCGGATTGCAGGGGTCTTGAAAAAGAAGGGTCAACACTGCAAATATTGACTCTTTGCATCAACTTCATGTAATTGTCAATAAAAGCCTTTGACACTAATGAAATGCTTATAATTATACTTCAGTATTCCATAGTAACATCTGACAAAAATATCTAAAGACACTGAAGCAGTAAACTTTGTGGAAATTAATATTTGTGTCATTCTCGAAACATTTGGCCATGACTGTACAGAAAACATATAGCAAGTGTATGAAAACACATGTCGCAGCAACTATACGAATATGCCAGGGGCCTCATTTATTAATATTGCGTAAAAACTATTCTGAAATACTTACGAACGGAATTTAGAATATTCATAGGCAAATGTGTGACTTATCAAACATTCCTACGTCCATCATACAGACACCGTTAGGATATAACCACTGATATACCAATTGTTTTCAGCCTCAGTGCTAATGCACAGAATTGGCTATTTGCATTTCGAAATGCCCCTAATTAACCTGATATGGTCAAAATCATCTGTTAATAGCGTGTGGGGAATATACAATGTAGTACCATGAAATACAGCTGCACAACCAAAAAATGCTACGAAATAGAATGAAATAGAGGTGCTAGGGCCAGAGACTGATTACAAACAAAAGGTTTTATTTGGCTCGTTCAGTTGTGGCTTGACCAGTAAAAATTAAAACATAGCTACAAAGAGAGAACCATTAAGACAATTCAAGTTGCTTTTTGTGTTTTTGTTTTTAAAGGTGCAACTATTCACCGACATTACTTTGTTGGATATCATGTCAAAGAAGTGGCAGGTATTTTCTCATGTTGGGCTGAGAGACTTAAAAGTCTGTTCCTAAAATGAAAGAGGAAGAGAAAGCTCTTGTCTTTCCTCTTAAATATCCCAAATGTCCCGTTTCCTTCACAGTATGTGTGGCTGTGTGATGCACAAACACATTGGCCAACGTCTGACCTCGGTGAATGTCCGTATGATGCATGTCACTGAGCACATTACATGAGAACAGGCAGCTGAAACTAGCAGCTGAATTGTCCATTCAAAATCATAAAATAGCTTTTTCTGAAGCAATCACAGGACAGCCTTGCTGAAATGGTATTCCTTCGAAGAAAAATGTTGATTGAGCCAGGAACAATGGGCTGATCAGAGGATGATGGATGTACACAAACAACAAAAATATAAATGCAACATGCAACAGTTTCAAAGATTTTACTGAGTTACAGTTTATATAAAGAAATCAGTCAATTTAAATCAATTCATTAGGCCCTAATCTATGGATTTCTGCAACGGCCGTCGTCGGTGGAAGAAGGTGAGGACCAAGGTGCAGCGTGGTAAGTGTTCATGATTTTAATATAATCAAAACTGAACACTAATGATTCTCAATCAGAGACAACTAACGACACCTGCCGCTGATTGAGAACCATACCAGTCCAAACTCAAAAACCAACATAGAAAAACAAACAGACTGCCCACCCCAACTCACGCCCTGACAATACTCAAACAAAGACAAAACCAAGGAAATAAGGTCAGAACGTGACAATTTCACATGATTGAGAATACAGAAATGCATCTGCTGGACATACCTTAATAAAAGGTAATGGTGTGGATCAGAAAACCAGACAGTATCTGGTGTGACCACCATTTGCCTCATGCAGCATGACATATCTCCTTCTCATAGAGTTGATCAGCTGTTGATTTTGCCCTGTGGAAAGTTGTTCCACTCCTCTTCAAAGGCAGTAGGACATGGCTGGATATTGGCAAGAACTGGAACACGCCGTCTTACATGTCGATCCAGAGCAACCCAAACCTGATCAATCGGTGACATGTCTGGTGAGTATGCAGGCCCTGAAAGAACTGGGACATTTTCAGCTTCCAGGAATTGTGTACAGATCCTTGCGAAATGGAGCAGTGCATAATCTTGCTGAAATATGAAGTGGTGGCAGTGGATGAACGACACGACAATGGGCCTCAGGATCTCGTCACGATATCTCTGTCTCTTCAAATTGCCATCGATAAAATGCTATTGTGTTCATTGTCCGTAGCATATGGCTGCCCATACCATAACCCCACTGCTACAGTACCATAAGGCACTCTGTTCGCAACTTTGACATCAGAAAACCACTCACCACACACCGCTATGCATGCTATTGTCCATCTGCTTGGTAAAGTTGAAAACGGGATTCATTCGTGAATAACACTTCTCCAGCGTACCAGCGACCATCGAAGTCTGTTGCAACTCCGAACTGCAGGCAAGACCCAGTTGAAGACGACGAGCACGCAGAGGAGCTTCCCTGAGACGTTTTTTTTCCGGATTTGCACACCCACAGTTTCATCAGCTGTCTGGGTTACTGGTCTCAGATGATCCCTCAGGTGAAGAAGCTGGATGTAGTGGTCCTGGGCTGGAGCGGTTACATGTGGTCTGTGGTTGTGAGGCCGGTTTGACGTACTACCAAAAGAGAAATGCTCACTAACAGGGATGTAAACAAATTTGTAAACAACATTTTAGAGAAATAAGCTTTTTGTATGTATGGAACATTTCTGGGATCTTCTGTTTCAGCTCATGAAATATGGGACCAACACTTCACATGTTGCGTTTATTTTTGTAATGAGGTGGTGAGTCAGAAGCAGGTGCAACGTTTTAAATAAACAACAAACCCAAGAACACAACACTAACATAAGGCAGAACGCTGATACACAAGAACAATACCAACTGGTGAGTGAACATGGGAGAGTAACATAAAGGGGAGGAGATGAAGGTAATGGAGTCCAGGTGTGAATCATAATGATTAACAGGTGCGCAAAATTATGAGTGCCAGGTGTGCGTAATGATGAATCCCAGGATCGCTGGTTAGTACTCTTGCAGCGTCGTACACCGGAAGGAAGGAGCAGACGACGCCGACCAGGGGGATGATCCTGAGGACGAGGAGCAGGTCGGTCGGCGAAGGTGGAAATCACGGATGATGTCTCTGTCCAGTATTTCCTCCACCGGAATCGAACACCAACTGGTAGATGCGTCTGCGCAGAGGTGTAGCACCTGGAAAACAGGTCAATGGCACAGTCCCAGGGGCGATGAGGAGGGAGACAGGTAGCGCTGGTCTTGGAGAATACCTCCTTAGATCCTGGTATTCCTCCGGGATGTTGAGCTGGAGGGAAACCACAGGACTCTCAACCAACATGGAACCACAGGAGACAGGGAAGCAGGTCCTCCGGCATTCAGGTGACCAGTCGGTGATTCTCACCCTCGACCATGAGATGGTATGGTTATGGCGCTGAAGCCAAGGTAGGCCGAGGATGATCTTGTGAACTGGTGCACTAGTGATGAAGGGGATGTTTCCTGGTGATTGGGCTCCACGGTGAGGGTGAGTGGTTGGGTGATGTGTGTGATGGTTCCGGATCCAAGAGGCCGACAGTCGAGACCTTGAACAGGAAAAGGAGAGGAGAGCGGGAATGGAGTAATATTGAAAGAGGTGGCAAGGGTCTGATTCATAAAGTTCTCCGCAGCGGCGGAATCCACTAAAGCTGTAGACACAGGGCATTTGGGACAGTCAGCCAGAGTGATGGGCTCTAAAAAGAGTCTAACAGGCAGTAGATGGAATACTCACTCCTAGTCCAGGGGATGTAACATCCCGTGACCGTCCTTCTGCTTGCAGTGGATGCCGGATTCTTAAGTAAAGACACCGCTGGCTCATGTGCCCTCCCTGGCCACAGTACAGACAGAGCCCCAGCTGTATCCATCTGTGTCATTCCACCGCGGGAAGGCGTGTGACCCCTACCGCCATGGGTTCAGGCTCTGATCCCGAACACTCGACGAAGGAGGGAGAGAAGAGATGAAGATGCTGACGCTCCCGCAGGAGGTTATCCAGATGAATGGCCATTGCAATGAGTGCATCCAGGGTGAGGTTGTCATCTCGGCAGGCCAGTTCCGTCTGGACCTCCTCACGCAGACTTCTTCTAAATAACGTGCTGAGCACTGGCTCGTTCCATCCACTGGAAGCTGATACTGTCCGGAAGGTAAACGCATTCTCAGCAGCTGTCATTCCCCTGCTGGAGCTGAAGCAGACGCTCACCTCCCTCTCTGCCCTCCATGGGATGATCGAAAATACATTTAAACAGAGCCATGAATCCCTCATAAGACTCAAGCTCCTCCTCTCCTCTCTCCCAGATGGCTGTAGCCCATTCCAATGCCCGCCCAGTCAGCAGAGAAATAACCGTGGCAACCTTAGACCTCTCATAGGTGGAGGCTCCCATCTGATGTGCGATATAGAGGGAGCACTGAAGGAGGAAGCCACAGCATTTGGATGGTGTCAGGTCATATTTCTCCGGGAGGGATAGACATCCATCGCGGACTTGCTGGATAGGCTGGTGTGCTGACTCGTTGAGTAGACGGGCTCTAAAATATCCTCTGCTGTTGAGACGTTGTAGACTGCGGAGAACATCTTCCATGGCCGTCCCCAGTTGAGTCAACTAATCATGGTGTTGACGAAAAAGGTAACCTTGTTCATCAATCGTCTGGGAGATGTCCTGCTGCTTCCATATTTTGAGTTGGTTTTCTGTATGGTGAGTGAACATGGGAGAGTGACATATAAAGGGGAGGAAATGATGAATCTCGGGACCGGTGGTTAGTACTCTGGCGATGTCGTACGCCGGGGGGGAGGAGCAGGAGCAGACGTGACAATATTTTTGTTCAGTATAGTATTGGGTCGTTCCATGAAAAGAGTGCCTTTTGATATTTTAAGAAGAAATAATTATATTTTAAAAAGTCTGTTATATTAAATGAAGTATCCTTTAAGTTAGACCACATTCAATAAATCTGATGTGCAAACACGTTCAGCAATTTGTCCCTCCGTGTACCCTCTGTCGCTAGGAAGATTTTAACCCACTTAACTCAAAAAGGTCTCCAAGTTCTCAACATTCTTGTAAAGCCCTAGTCATTCTGTTGCTTTGACAAAGTCATTTCTAAAGATTGTCATTAGTGATTCATTTATGTTGGTGCATAATTTTAAGGTCAACCCTGTTATATGAACTAAACTTGTTTATTATGGTGAAACTATTTATTTAAAAAAAATGTCAAAAGAAACATTGACCGTCTAATATTCAAATCATAGTAAAAAAGCAGGTGAAGTGGTTACTCTTTTTGGCAATTTTCTGGTTATATGGTGGAAAATGGAGGGGGTCGAGCATAACGCGTCAACTCTGTTACCCATACTGCAGATAGACAAGCTAGAAATGTTTTTAACAATTTCAATTTCTTTGTGAAGCTGGCATTCAATTGCCCCTCTCTGTTGCACACATCAAGCTTCCTTTCGCCCGGTCATAAAGGGATTTCGGCTTGATTTAAGATGATTACTTTATTTTGGCACTTAATTGTCACTTACTATAGTAATTTTGAGTTTATGTTTTCATGTTCTCTTTATGACAGAATGTAACAATTAAGTTAAATCCCCCAACATTGAGCACGTTATACTTCTCAAAAGGCACCAAATTGGTGGAATGACCCTATTGCACTGCTGTTTTGATAAAGAGAAATACACTGAACCTTGATTGCAGTATGTAAATGCAGTAACTAAAACATAGGTGAGAAAAGCGTAATGTCTGCACTTAATTTTTTTCAATTATTTAAACTAATTATTAAATAACTGGTTCCACGGCCAGTATTACCTGAACAACAACCAAAATGGTTGGCCCAAACTTGGCTCCAACTTGAGATAACCCTTAAACTTAAAACAAACACCCACAATGTAATCATGTATGTCAATGTGTGTCAAATATGTAAGTTGCAAACATTGTACGTTAAAAGCAGCATGTGTGTTACTAGTATCAAGTTGAATGAACATATGAGACAAGTTGAGCAAACACATCATTTTAAGTTGACAGAATTTTTGCCTTGTTTGTCACGGCCGTTAAAAGAAGAGGACCAAGGTGCAGGGTGGTGAGCGTACATGTTATTTTATTCATTAAAATGCCCCGAACAACACAATAAACACTTCAAAAACAAACCGTGAAGCTAAAGGCTATGTGCCCTAAACAAAGTCAACTTCCCACAAAGACAGGTGGCTACCTAAGTATGGTTCTCAATCAGAGACAACGATAGACAGCTGTCCCTGATTGATAAACCTACCCGGCCAAAACATAGAAATACAAAAAATAGAGTTTAGAATACCCACCCCAACTCACACCCTGACCAAACCAAAATAGAGACATAAACAGGATCTCTAAGGTCAGGGCGTGACATTGTTGGAGCTAAGTTTGGGCTACCTTTTTTTCAGGGAACACTTGGACTGAAAAATGCTGTGGAAACTGTTAATTAATAATAATGAATTGAAACAACTAGACTTTTTTTACAGTGTGAGTTAGTAATCGAACCAGGGTGAGGAATGCATCACTGCCACTCAGACACATTGCTGTACATGGGTTAATCTAAAACCACCTTCCTGTATAGGTGAGTCATATATCATATATGAATGTGTTGATGAAAAGACATGACGTGTTTGAGGTGTTAGGTGGAAACATTCAGAGGTGGCTCTTCCACCATGCAGCGGTCAGTCTGTCTCCTCTCTAAATGACCTGTTCCAGTCAGTTCAATGTGCCCAGATTACATACAATACATTAGCTAATATGCATTATGCATCACAAGCCACTTATCCGCTTCCAATTATAAGTGCATGCAAAAAAATCCCAGTGTTACATATGGAAAAAGGCTCACTCACTCTGCAGCGTGAATAATCTAGCCACTTTCTATTAAACCAGAACATCAGGGACTGGAATGATTTTCCATAACAGGGCCTCATTTGCAATGAAAGTTAATCAGCTCCCCCTCTCTGCCTGCCACACATTTCCATGTTTGAATGTTTTCTTAAAGCATTAAATGCAGCTGGCTATATCCCAGTGTCTGTCTGCTAATTCAGCGCTGCTATTCTGTGCTCTCTCCTCCCTTCTCCGCACAAATACCCCCCAGGGCACCGAGGCCATCGCAGTAACACAGTTGTGAAAAGGGACTCTGCTTTGTCATGCATTGTGTGTAATTGGTAGGGACAGTTACGCTTGTAAACCATTTGTGCTAAGGTGGTCTGGTCTGGCAAGACTGACTGTCGCGTTTCATAACACTGAAGGCCACTGTGCTGTGTGGCTCCCACACTATACACCCACACTACAATATCTATTCAACACTTTCCCTTTAAAAAAGCACAGTTTGTTCATTAACGCACATTGGTCATGTTAAATGACCAATGCAGAGATCAAGGCTGTTTTCTCTACTTACGTTGAATGTCGTTTCTTGATTATTTTCAACAGTACTTTCCTGGAAGCTGCTTTTTCAAATAATAATTGGCTTATGAGATCCCATTGTATAAGTCTTTGCTAAATGACAATTGTAAGGAACAACATTGATCCTTCTCTCAGCCAGAGACGTTCAAATGATGATCAGTCTGGGTAACATGAAAAGGGGAGAAAATCAATGTCTTAAGCAGCCAGTTTCAAGGTGACAATGCAGAGCAATAGAGTCAGATGGATTATTTAGTGCCTGGCCTTGCTCTCCCTGCAAGCCAGAGGTGCCATGTATTATGTTGCAAGAAAAGGTTGGTATGGGAAACTGGGGCCGCAATGTGTGACTGGTGTGTTTTCCGTTTGCTCTCACAGTTTTCTTAAAATGTACGTGAATTTTGCATTAAAACCATATTTATTTTCAAATATTATTTCTGAAGTACCGAAGACTACATTACTTTCAAATGTCAGCATGTCGATGATACCAAAGGCCAAAAACAAGACTTTGAGAAAACCTGGCCTACAAGAGCCAGTTTCATCACCTCTCCTGACCGAGGCCAACTCTGTGCACGGGGATGCAGCTCTACCTGGGGGGGTCTCTGAAATTAACTCTAGAGGGCATCAAATTACTACACTCTGAGATTAAATGAAAAGGAGGTAGTTGCTACGATTGAGGCCCAAATCCAAGCAGATTTAATTCATCTGCGAAATCCAGCCTGTTATCACATCACTCAAAACAACGACAGAGTTGCACAACACAACGATTTCAGCACTGGAGACCTCTGCTACCAGTGCCTCCGACCTGACTATCTCTCTGGAGGCCGGCGTGAAAAGCGTGACAATCTCTCTGGAGGCCGGCGTGAAAAGCGTGACAATCTCTCTGGAGGCCGGCATGAAAAGCCTGACTATCTCTCTGGAGGCCGGCATGAAAAGCCTGACTATCTCTCTGGAGGCCGGCATGAAAAGCCTGACTATCTCTCTGGAGGCCGGCGTGAAAAGCCTGACTACGGATCTGAAAAAGGTGTAGGATAGCTTTGTGAGCTTAGAGGGATTTTCTTGCCGCAATAACCTCAAACTGGTATCGATCCCAGAGTCAGCGGAAATGCCTCGAGCCACAGATTTCGTCTCCTGCTAAAGAATGTTCTCGCCATGGATGAGAAGCCCTGATCAATCTTGCCCACCGGTCACTGCGCCCGAAGCCCTGAGACTGGAAGAATCAAATACCACTCTGAGCTTTCAAGGACAGAGCTTCTCTGTCTACCAGGACTACTCCCCCACTGTGTCCAAGCAGCAAGCAGCTTATGGGCAGGCCAAAAACCTGCAACAAGACCATCCAGGTGTGAAGTATTTGACTTGTTCATAGATCAGCAACTGTGACTTGCTGACTTTGGATTGTAAGTAAGTAGCCTACTTGGGTGAAAGTAAGCCAGTCCGGTACAGCTTCCCAGCAAAATAAATAGTGGTGGTATGCTGTACTGGTAAAACATGAACACACCACAATACTTAACACAAAATTATAAGAAAACTATAGGCTATTACACCATTATTTAACATGGCCACATGTCAGCTGCATGAAAAATGTACGAATTGACTTGAAACCGGGTGGTATATGATCCTAGTTGCATTGTAGTTTGACAACAACACTTCTATTTTACCAAGGCGGAGATAAGTGGCCGAGACCAAGACGCGTGGACAGCAGTGGATGAATCAATGTATGCTGCAATTGCAGGTCTAATGAAAATTGCATCATGTCATAACAATACATGTTTAGGTGTTTTGGAACAGATGTCTCTTTCCATTCATGAAATTGTGGGTGCACAGTGCACTGTTTGGATGCTGGAATTATCTTGTGAGTGGTAAAATGTGTGCAGCTGGCCTACAGTAGTGATTTCCCCAACTTGCCCCCCCCCCACATCTCATCGTCAAGCTCGGATTATTTGAATCAAATACAAACCTTGTACCCAGGGGGACTTTTTGAAGTGAATGGTTGACAGCTTGAAAACAGGTTGTGTTTATACCACTTGACAAGCTAATCCATCTTAAAGGTGATATGACAAATCTTTACTAGGCCTAGGCTACTAGGCCCACAGAGATCATATAAAATGAATAGGGACTCTATATGTATTTCTATGATTACATCTAGGCTATAAAAAAAGTTGTGCGTGCTTGGGTGTCCCGTACCGGTAAGAATTTAAATCTAGTTTCACCCCTGGGTATAACTATGTTAACTTGTTAACAGTACACTTTCTGCATAGTTTGGAAGTAGATTAACCAATTCAGGCTTATTTTATGTAATCAAATGTTTTGATTATCGAGTTTGCTTGCCTTATAAACATTCGGTCAATATTATTTCCTTTTATTAATAACCTCTTCGTGATCAGTGTTCCTCCACTGCGACGGTTGAGCTAACGTGCGCTAATGTGATTAGCGTGACATTGTAAGTAACACAAAAAAAATCCCTGGACATACACATGTCTTATATGGGCAGAAAGCTTAAATTCTTGTTAATCTAAATGCACTGTCCAATTTACAGAAGCTATTAAGGTGAAAAAATACTATGCTGTTGTTTGAGGACAGTGCACAACAAGAAAACACTTTTATCATGGCAACTGGTTTGATACATTCACCAAGGTAAATAATGTACTTACATTCAGTAATCTTGCTCTGATTTGTCATCCTGAGGGTCCCAGAGATAAAATGTATTATATTTTTATTTGATAAAATCCATTTTTATATCCAAATGTAGGAACTGGGTTCTACAGTTTGAATGTCTGGCTCTACACCCACCCCGCCCGGCCATCTAGATGTGTGAAAGTTAGTGTATAAGCTAATGATGTATGACATTCCTGGGAGTGTGTAAACTTACATTTTTTATTACCATATCATTTTCTGTATGTTCTCTATAGTTATGTACTTGAGAATGTATGAATTGACCAATTCGGCACATTTGGGCAGACTATACAAAATATTGTCCCGTATGAAATGCTTCACAGGATCAATACTTCTGCCATCTAGTGGCCAAAATCTAATTTTCTCTTGCATTTCAAAGATGATAATTATTTTATTTTTTGAACTCATGTTTTTTGGTTTGTATTATCTTTCACCAGATCAAATGTGTTATATTCTCCTACATTAAATTAACATTTAAACAAACTTCAAAGTGTTGCTTTTGAAATGGTATCAATGAGATGCATATTCATGCTTCAGGTCCAGAGCTACAGCCAGTTCGATTTGGGTATGTCATTTTAGGTGAAAATTGAAAAAAGGGTTTGATTATTAAGAAGTTTATGGTAGAGTCTCCAGATGGAAGCAACTCCTCAGTAAAGGCATATGACAGCCGGCTTGAAGTTTGCTTAAAGGCACTTAAAGGACTCTCAGACCATGAGCAAAAAGATTTGCTGGTCTGATGAAACCAACTCTTTGGCCTGAATGCCAAGTGTCAAATCTGGAAGAAACCTGGCACCATCCCTACGGTGAAGCATGGTGGTGACAGCATCATGCTTTGTGTATGTTTTTCAGAAGCATGGACTGGGGAGAATACAGAAAGATCTATGATAAAAAGCCTGCTCCAGAGCGCTCAGGACCTAAGACTGGGTCGAAGGTCCATGTTCCAACAGGGCAACGACTCTAAGCATACAGCCAAGACAATGCAGGAGTGGCTTAAAGACAAGTCTCTGAATGTCCTTGAGTGTCCCAGCCAGAGCCCGGACTTGAACCCAATTGAATATCTCTGGAGAGACCTGAAAATAGCTGTGAAGCGATGCTCCTCATCCAACCTGACAGAGTTTGAGAGGATCTGCAGAGAAGAATGGGAGAAACTCCCCAAATACAGGTGTGCCAAGCTTGTAGCGTCATATCCAAGAAGATTTGAGGCTGTAATTGCTGCCAAAGTACTGAGTAAAGGTTCCATGAGATCTCAATTTGGTCCCATGATGACATAATCCTCCTGTGGGAGGGGGTGGGGGAAGAGAGAGAGAGAGATACATAAAATATACAGACCAAACATTTCAATTGGCTATACTTAAACTCTTGAACATCATGCTCAGCTCTGCATATTCCCACAATGGAGACAAATTTGACCCCAATAACTACCGTGGAATTGGCGTTAACAGCAACCGTGGGAAATTCCTCTGCATTATAATTTAAAGCAGACTCGTATTTCCTCAGCGGAAACAAACAGATCATGTATTCATCCTGCATACACTAACTGACAAACAAACAAACCAAAACAAAGGCAAAGTCTTCTCATGCTTTGTTGATAAAAAAAATGTGGCACCAGGGCCTGCTATACAAATTGATGGAAAGTGGTGTTGGGGGAAAAACATACGACATTATAAAATCCATTTACACAAACAACAAGTTTGCAGTTAAAATTGGAATAAAACACAGACATTTCTTTCCACAGGGCCGTTGGTGAGACAGGGAAGCAGCTTAAGCCCCCCTTCAACATACACTACCGTTCAAAAGATTGGGGTCACTTTGAATTTTCCTTGTTTATAATAAAGAAAGAAAAAGCAACACATTTTTGTCCATTAAAATAACATCAAATTGATCAAATGATACACTTGGATTAGCTAACACAACGTGCCATTGCAACACAGGAGTGATGGTTGCTGATAATGGGCCTCTGTAGATATTCCATTAAAAATCATCTGTTTCCAGCTATAATAGTCATTTACAACACTGTATTTCTGATCAATTTGATGTTATTTTAATGGACACATTTTTTTTATTTTTAAAACAAGGACATTTCTCAGTTACCCCAAACTTTTGAATGATGGTGTATAGATCAACGAATTGGCGAGGGCACCAGAACAGTCTGCAGCACCCGGCCTCACCCTACTAGAATCTGATGTCAAATGTTTACTGCGCCACAGGTAACTATACATACCTAAGCCTAAACATCAGCACCACAGGTAACTATACATACCTAAGCCAATTAAGCAATTAGGATCTTGCTAAAAAATACTTGAATCAGTTATAGAACCCATTGCTCCTTATGGTTGTGAGGTCTGGGGTCCGCTCACCAACCAAGAATTCACAAAATGGGACAAACACCAAATTGAGACCGCATGCAGAACTCTGCAAAGATATCCTCAATGTACAAAGTAAAACACCAAATAATGCACGCAGAGCAGAATTAGGCCGATACCCACTAATGATCAAAATCCAGAAAAGAGCCGTTAAATTCTACAACCACCTAAAAGGAAGCCATTCCCAAAACCTTCCATGACAAAGCCATCACCTACAGAGAAATATACCTGGAGAAGAGCCCCCTAAGCAAGCTGGTCCTGGGGCTCTGTTCACAAACACAGACCCCACAGAGCTCCAGGACTGCGACACAATAGACCAAACCAAATCATGAGAATACAAAAAGATAATTACTTATAAATAATTTACAAAAAAACCTGAGAAAACTAGAATGCTTTTTGACCCTGAACAGAGAGTACACAGTGGCAGAATACCTGACCACTGTGACTGACACAAAATTAAGGAAATCTTTGACTATGTACAGATTCAGTTAGCATAGCTTTTCCATTGAAAAAGGCTGCTGAAGGCAGACATGGCTCTCAAGAGAAGACACACTGCCCTCAAAATGAGGTGGAATCTGTGCAGTACTTCCTAACCTCCTGCCAAATGTATGACCATATTAGAGAGACATATTTCCCTCCGATTACACAGACACACAAAGAATTCGAAAACATATCCAATTTTGATCAACTCTCATAGCTATTGGGTGAAATACCACACTGTGCAATCACAGCAGCAATATTTGTGACCTGTTGCCACAAGAAAAGGGCAACCTGTGAAGAAGAAACACCATTGTAAATACAACCTATATTTATGTTTATTTATTTTCCCTTTTATATTTAAACTATTTGCACATCATTACAACACTGTATGTAGACTTAATATGACATTTTAAATGTCTTTGTTCTTTTGGAACTTTTGGAAGTGAAATGTTCACTGTTCATTTTTTTATTGTCTATTTAACAAAGTGTTTATTATCTATTTCACTTGCTTTGGCAATGTAAACATTTGTTTCCCATGCCAATAAAGCCCTTAAATTGAATTGAATATGAGAGAGAGAGTGTGTGAGAGAGAGAGAGAGAGAGAGAGAGAGAGAGAGAGAGAGAGTGAGAGAGAGAGAGAGAGAGAGAGAGAGAGAGAGAGAGAGAGAGAAAATGTGGATGATTTATTCAAAGCCTTACTCAGATGGAAATGGGACTATATAAAACTGAAGCACAATTTAGTGTCAGATTACTGTGAATGATATCAATCAAAAATACAAGCCAGTCACTATGTCCTAATAAACTGATTGGTAGTATTAAACGACAGATAACATCTTCATATGATCACACAAGGAGAAAACGAGTTAGTTTGAAGCTGCAGTATCCTACAATATCTTGCTCTGTAGAGTTCTAGAATTAGAATTGTTACGAATGGTTGAGCAGAAACTTGACTCTGACTAGTCATCATTTGTTCAGGTCCTGCACTCTGTAAGGTTAATGTGAATTTGATGGGTTTTTTTTTTGCTAGACATACTGAGAGGGGAATTCCGTCGTTATGGTGTTAAGAATTTTGTGCACTCCCTTCCAAGTGCAGTACCTCACCTGGTGTGCAGATAGCCTCTTCAGAGACGAATGTCTCATTTATAGTTCAATCTCTGAATGTTTCAACCATTCAAAGTTGAATGACACAATCTAATCTTCAAGTGGAAAGATTAGAGTCATCTTTGGGTGACAAGAGAGACCCGGTGTCAATTTCTTAAATGGATGAGGATCACTTTTGATTTGATTTCATTCCCCTGCTGCTATTGAAGGTTATGGACTCATACAGAAGAGCAGGAGAGAGAAAGGACGAATTGCAAAACGCGTAATCGTTTGTGAGATAGATTCAAGTCGGAGGGTGCATTGCAAGGAAGAAGGCACATCTGAATGTTGCCGCTGGATTTCTTAGCATGCTACTAACGGGAGATTTCACGGAGCTCAGAGCTACAATGACCGTGGTTGCAACAAAAAACAACAGTGGAATTCATTAGCAGACCAGCTGATTTGACATTGCTACTAGACAGCGGAAATGGCACGGGAAATGCTAACTGTCTGCGTTCCTTACTCCAACCCCAATGAGGTAACATCCTGTCAGGAACAACTAAATCAAAATAGGAAGAAGATACAGAAAAGAATATGACATTCCAACTGAAATGTAAAAAATGTAACTGGAAATGTAGTCTATTGCAAGGATTTAGTTAATTAAGACGGTTAATTGCAGACAGTTACTTAGCCAAATTATGCTTACATGGAGGCTACTCTTCTGCCAAAATAAAGTTGTTGTAGACCAACTTTTTTATGAATTATCACATTGTGAATGAAAGTAATGTGGTTTGCAGCAACATGTGTGATTATTGCATCTGTTCCTTTGGTTAAGATAACAACTTCCAAATAATAAAACACATTTCTTTCCAATTCAGACATTGTTTCTTCAATACAGTACAATCTGCCACAGTAGGACTACTGGCCTAATTACTGTAATACTGTAAGGAAATATAAAGGAGCACTATTGAGTGTTAAATAAGGGTGAGCATATCCTGCCAATGATATACAAATAGTAGACAACATGGCCAGAACATTCATAAAAAGTGCCATTGTTTATGTTGTAACCTAGCAACGCACTGCTACTACTACTACTACTACTACTATTACTTTTACAGATCCACTGCCCAGCCATGCAATTTATAAGCTTGATCTCCACGGTAAAAAGCATCTAGACATAATCTCCAACATTTACAACATTGTTGCAATATTGAAATTTGATCGCCCCTGTGTTCCATAGTAATGAAATCTGTTGGCTTCTACTCATGGTTATGACCACACGGCCCACATGTATTATTTGTTGATCATCACGTTGTTCTACAAATAAAGAAATAATCTCTGCTATCCACACAACATTGCAAATGATACTCTTCACTACCAGCCTAACCACAAACAGCTCATCACGCACAGACAATCACGCCAAGCTGTATACTGTTTCTATGTTGTTTTGTTTTTGAAAGTGATTATTTTTTTAAAAACACATCATTATAATAGCATGAAAAATAACTACATTTGTGCAACTTTTAAATGATTTCATTAGAATACAATATAATTTGACGAAGAACACAAGACTATCATGGTTTAGTGTAGCCCGTCAAATGTGTAGCCCGCAGTTCAGGAACATTTTATTTTCCCCTCTTGATAAGAAATGTCCATAGGCCAAGTAAAAATAATCAATGGATTACATAAATTGGAAATGAAGAATTCATCCTAAACTATGATTTTTCCATTCATAATGTGTAGGATAGGCTAGATTTGCTGTTGGTGAACAGATTAAATACTTTATTTCAGTTGTCCGGAATGATTGTCAAAAAGATGAATTGCTCTTAGTCTCCTCAAATAGCAGGATTAAATTGTTACGATTATAATACCCACCAGACCGCAAAATATTATTGAAAATGGTTGGCAGCGATCAAGACTAAGAGTAAACCACAACATCTGCTTTAGGGAGAGGTAAATCAGTGGCCTATTTGGTTGCAATTGAGATCAACTGTGTGGGTGATTTTTGCACGTATTGATGGTTTACCAAGAGAACAGATGGCGATAATCTAGCAGCCATCAATGGTTGCAATTGGCCCACAGTGCTCAATCCTTCTGGAAAAAAACGACTTTAAATGACAAATTTAAGATTTCTTAATTAACACTTATTTTACCACACAACACATGTTTGCAACAAATTATTATGAGAGAGAAAATCCATAGAAAAACAAATGCATATAGCAGCTTTATAACATAAACTACACTGCTCTCAGTTGTCTACTGTATGTAGGTGTCTCACCAGAGGCTCTCAGCTGTCAACTGTATGTAGGTGTCTCACCAGAGGCTCTCAGCTGTCTACTGTATGTAGGTGTCTCACCAGATGCTCTCAGCTGTCTACTGTATGTAGGTGTCTCACCAGAGGCTCTCAGCTGTCTACTGTATGTAGGTGTCTCACCAGAGGCTCTCAGTTGTCTACTGTATGTAGGTGTCTCACCAGAGGCTCTCAGCTGTCTACTATATGTAGGTGTCTCACCAGAGGCTCTCAGTTGTCTCAGCTGTCTACTGTATGTAGGCGTCTCACCAGAGGCACACTGCTTCTTGAGAATAGATTAAATCTGAACCAGTCTTCTCATCAGTCTCAACCGCAGACACCTATAAATGTGATCTTTGTCATCAGGGTGGACTGTGAAATCATGTGGCTGCACATCAAAGTGTGACTGGGTTCGATGTTGCATACTAATGTAGAAACCATGCCTGAGCCTGTGGGGAGACAGAGTTAGAGAGAGAGAGAGTGAAGCCTCCAGTATATCTATCGCTCTTCAAAGAAAATCTCTCAAAACAACACATTGACTTGATCTGATCTACTGTTGGCATTCTCAGAATGTGCAATTGGAGAGAAATATACCCAGGCTAGTGTCCCCATCTTTTGAGACTTTGACTATGTTTTACTACTGTTTATATCACTACTAGTGCTTCCACGGCTACTAATACAATATAACATATACTACTACAACAACTATGTAATAGCTATGTTGGAGCAATAAAGACAATACTAATACATATTTCCTACCATAACTAGTACCACCTCTACTACAATACTACAGCTGACAAAACCACTGTCACTGTCCCCATCATCAACCGACCGCCCTCTCTTGATCATCATTTCCACTGCTATGAACTCTGTATGGTGTCATTATGCGCTCAGTCTGGGATGGGAGCTGGCAGGTTAGTTATTGTTTCTCTGCAAGCGAGCCGATCAGAGATAGAGCAGAGGAGCAGTAGAGGAGGCTGCCTCTGCAGACAACATCAATAGCTCTCCTCTCTTCTGCCATCCATCCTAGGTAGGTCAAAAGAGAGATCCTTTATGGCAGCTCATCCCTCACCCTGATGAAGCCGCTTGTTAGTGGGACTCGTCTCTACACCTCTAAACGTCTCTCCTGTTCCCTCTCTTTCTCCCTATTTCTCTGTTTCTCTTGTTCCTGCCATCTCTCTCTCCTTCCTCTCTCTCTCGCTCTCTCTCCATCTCCCACATGTTTTTAACTCTCTATATATTTCCCCTCTCTCACTCTCTATTCCTCCCATTTATCTAATTAAAATCCTCTCCTGCTGCAGGACGCATGCAGGAGCAAACTGACCGACCTGAACTCTGTCTTGTATGAAGGAGCCAGACCATACCATGGACGGCTCTCATTACTTAGAGGTCACCCGTATGCAGTGTGAGGGCAGTGTGAGGGCAGTGGATGCACAGTGGACAGGATCAGCAGGGCCACAGGTGCTTCTGATAATGCATCAACATGTAACTGAGACAGCAGCCAAGGAGCAGATGTGAGATGTGGACCAATAAAAAGCTGCAGTAGCTAGATCTCCATTCTATTGGCGATAGATTTTCATGCAAACATTCTAAAATCTGCATAGACATTTGAGCATTTTCCCACCAGTGGAGTGTTTCCAACAAACTGACTTGTTGCAGAGAAAAATCAGTGAGTGACAATGTCAAATCTACAGTTGAATGTGTTTCCATGGCATTTTCAAGTCTTCCGATGGTTTTGTCACAAAAACTGTTGTGTTAAATAGCAAATGTGCCTATAATGGTTTTGGCACGTGCACTCTAGCCAACAGCTGGCAGATACAGTGCAAGAAGGCTGTGCGAGTAGGCTAGTCTACATAATGAGATTATTATGGATAAGAGCGAGAATATTTTTAATTTGTCAAACGGCAGCCAAGCATCGATCATCATGTCACCAGAATCATTGGAAAGGAGCATCAAGATCATCACGCACTTTCACCACCCTGTGAAGTTCATCATAAGCTTTTATCTGTAGCCTAATAAACTGCCTGATTTCCCGAGTCGTAGTGGGAGGACCACACACCATATCATTGCCTGACTCTAAGTTACCTTCAACATGATGGTTTTTATATCAATATTTGCGCATAAAGGTGTTTTCACCTCCATTTATCGCATAATACATTTTACAGACATTAAAAGATCCCATCATGTCGAACGAACAAATTATATAGGCATTTGTGCAATTGTACTAAAACTTTGTCTTTCCATCACAGCTGTTGTGATGTTTTTTATTTTCTTCAGTATAACTTTACTTCCATAAAAACTGTGGATGGAAACGTGGTTAGTGTGTCAGACCTGGGTTCAAATACATGTGTATTTGTGTATCTGGCGCTTATATTTTTTTGTTCTGTGTATTTGAGTATTTTCAAATAGATAGCTCAAAACAAGTACTTTCATTTGAGTATTTGAATGGTTATTTGTAAAAAAAAAAAAACTTACAAAAAAACAAATTGCATTAGAGAGTATTTTCAAATACTTATTTCAAATACTACTTCCAAAATAACTGGATAAAATGCATGGGAGTGTATTTGAGTCAGTGTTTTTCCTATATTCAAATCATTTCCATGTACACTAAAATATTAAATGAGTTGTTTAAAAAATACATATATGAATACATGAACATATTGAGATATTTGAAACAGTATTTGAACCCAGGTCTGCAGTGTGTAGTAGGGCTGCATCAGTGCTGGTTACTTCAGCATGTCCTGTAGTGCTGATAGACAGTGTAACTACAATTTACTGATTTTTGTGAAGCAACACAACAGGAAGCCCCATATTGAATACAGTTCAAGTAAAATGAGCATAAGTGAAAACTAATGGAATTGTATTGGTTCACTTTTTGCTTCGAGTTGAGCAGCAGCATTGCCTGATTAATTTAATCATCTGATAATTTGTACATTAATTTCAACATTATTGCTTTTGGTTTGTCAACACCTATGTGAACTAAATGGAAGAAAATACAATAACTATATTAATTTGCCAGCTGTGTGTGGAACACAAATGAATTTAGAGCGCTCAAGGCTCAGCAACAGATGGCTGTCTGAACTGTATCAGAGTAAATCCCTAGCAGTAACCGTAACACATGCAGCTGAAAAACCAGCATATTATCCCTATTTTGAGAGACAATTCAGCTTGCTGACAGTAACATCTGCTGTAAAATAAATAGTGTCTTGGGGTAAAACGTCATTCATAGAAACCACTTTATGTAAACAATGATTTTTTCCAACACTTTCCCTGGTTGCTACTACTCTTGCTCAACTAAACATTTAATCTGTCTCATCTCAACTTTTTATGTCACTCCAACAAAATGATTTTGAGGTAAATTGATCTAAGATTTTGCCATTTTGAAAAAGTGACATAATCTAATGAAGTTATATCCCTTTTAAAAATATAATATACAGTATATCAGTAGGGGTGCCTAAAGATAAATAATGAACTTGTTTAAAGAGAAAAATCTGTTTTGAATAAAATAGTCAAACTTAAGGTGAGCATGTTTGGGGCAACCACTCCCCCCCAACTTCATTAAGTTACACAATCAATATTAAGATATACTTTAGGATGATATGGACAGGAAGAGTAAAATGAAAAGAGGGACTACATCAAAACCAAAAACCAGTATGCACATATCTAAATCTTACCAAACGCTTTTTTTTGTGTCAGGGGGCATTTCCCCCATCATAACCTACTCTAATTTATACAGCCTGTACAATGACTATTATTGGAATGAATAACGTTTTCCTATCTGTTTTACTCAGATTATTTTCAACCATGTTGTCGTCATCACAACAACAGACACCTTACTCTTTTCAAACCAACATGCCTCAAGTCCAGCCTGGTTTCTTTGAAATTGAATTAATCAAATTCCTGTTTTTGGCTGACAGCGTTGAGTATTCTCCAGGGGGTGGCCTAGCTTTTGTTTCTCCCTAATGCTCAGCGCCCCCTCCCCTAAAACCCACCTACTGTGCCTGATGTCTGGGGGCTGTGGTGAGTGAAGGAGGATGAGAAGGAGAGGAAGATGAAGGACCCGCTCATCAGGTTCCATTATCATCCAGAAAACAGACAGGTTGCCTACGCAGCACTGCCTGTTGGGGTCTACACCCTCCAACCCACCACCAACCCCCATCATCCTCCCTCCACCCCACTGTCAACCCTCCGCCAAACACCAGAGCAGACAAAGCACTTCAGAGCATGACAAAAACAGCTTGGAGGACATAATGTTGAGAAACAACATTGACACTAATATTCTAGGAGAGAGATGTGGGAAGAAGGAAGGAGAGAGAGAGAGAGAGAGAGAGAGAGAGAGAGAGAGAGAGAGAGAGAAAGTTGACTACCACAGTGTACCAGCTTTTTCAGCTTAAGTTTGTTTCATTACAGCAACTTTTGTCAGCGAGTAATTAACCAATGTAAAATCAACTTTCTCTCCATGAACTGTAAAGAACAGGAAGGTTAACACGACTCCACTTCGTAACAAATGTTCACTCTTTTTTAGAAAATACAAAAGCACTGACACAGGTCAACCATGTTCAAATACCTGAAGGTTTTTCAATCACAAAACTATTGATGTACACCCAGCCAGCCTTGCAAGGAGGCCAGGGAATGTCTTTAATTAAACGCTTGTCTGGATCCTAACATCAGGAAACCATTAAATACTTGTCTCTGATATAATCAAACAGAAGACAAAGTTTCAGACATCATCTGCTTATCTACTTCTAGAGTTGAAACTGCTACTTTGATAAAAAGTTTATGGTCAGAATAGAAGAGAGCAGACAGAGAGGAGAAATTCTTAGAATCCAATTCCATTCTTACCTTTGTCCTTGTTCCACGAACACTAACAGTATTACAATATTTAAAGTCTAGCTCCTTCTATCCTGAAAGCACAACTAAAATGAGAATAGATACAGAAATAAGCAGATAGAAAAACATACATTGTATGATATTGACCTCGGTTCCACCTCCAGACTATTGCTCTGTCCAGCACCAGAGGATTCACATGACAGTCAGATGTGTCTGTGCTGCGGCAGCCACTGTGTTGCATGTTTAACACTAGTTGAATCACACTGCTTCACTGCACTTCACTGATGTGCTTGGCTCCTCTGTGACTCCAGGCAGTCATGATGGCATCAGGTGTTGTTGCTCGGGTCCCAGTCTTCCCACCACAGTGAAATAACTCATTTGAGTGGCGTGGGCAGGCATACGTATGTACTCATTAGGATCAGCATGTTCCCTGCCACAGGGCATCAGCTCCCAGAGACTACATTGACTAGCTAATAAGCTGCAGCAGAGAGCCCTTATACGGCAGGAAGACAGGCCGAGGTTAGCCTGCCTACAGAAGCCTACGCCTTGGAAACGTACAGCAGCATCGTCTGCACCAGCAGAACGCACTGTTCACGCAGTGTTAATGAATCAATCAATTTCTCCCAGATAAATCACAATGAATGTGTTGCAATGGCCGACTGTCACAATGATGAATTCTTTCATTTCAAGTAATAAGCTCGCTGGGAAGTGATTTATCCCTCATTCGGAGGAATCTACGCCAGTGGACAGAGTCGAGAGATAGGACTAGGTGTAATATGTCACAGACATATTTATTTTAAATTAGACGGATAAAGGGAAAACCCAAACCCCAAAAATATGTGAGCGGATAAAAAAGTGCTATCAAAGGTTTTCATTCAATCAGACCATGTTTAAGAGAAAGTCCCATTACATGGGTTGTCTCTTGCATACATTTTTGCTACACGTTTCAACTCCATTTCCACGGCACGGGTGAACAAGCTAATGTATTCACACACAGTGCCAGATAGCTGGCATTTGGTTGAATTATGCAGTGTACCTTTTAAAGAGTGCTGTAGTGCTCCAATTCCTGATATCACACAGTGGCTAGAGAGAACAGAGGAGAGGAAGATGTACATTCTAACGCTATTGATTGTCTTGGCCATACTTTGTGTCCAAGATGAAGCTGTTCTGTTTCTAATGCAGACCTTCTTTCCCTAAGCAGGAGACTTTCAGTGGTTAATCAATCCTTGACACCACCTGCCTGCCCCAAATTAGCACAATAAATAATCTTGGCACAGGTTGTACCAAGGGTTTGGGGCCTGTGTTAACTTTTGTCTTAGTTTTGTGGTGATCTGATATCGAAATCAGCCTGTTATTCAACCTATAATCCTTCATAGCCATATGAGGATCGCTGTATTGTAGATCAAGGCCCAACTTCAAGTAAAATACATCTTGGTTTTACTTTAGAAGAAAACCTCTGGGCATGGCTTAGCTCCAACTGTATCTGTCGAAATCCATTGATGATAGACAAAATGAACAATTAACACTATTGAATCCATGTGACTAAAGAATTACAACACCCATAGGCATTTCATCATATTCGTGATAAGGATTCCGATTTCATCCATCCCTTCAAATGTAACCCTATCAGCCAAAAGACATGAAAGCAACAACTCAGTTCAATTGAGTTTCCAACACTATCGGCGAAATACAGTATGTTATACAGTTCACATTTCCTGCTGAAAGGTCATATTAATTGTCAGTCTGTAGTAACTAGATTCATCTTTGCCCGCTCACTTTAGAATAGTGGGCATAGTCCTCAATATTAAATACTAATTCAATCTACTTCAATTAAGCACTACTATAGAGAGTATTTGTATCCAGACAAGTTAGAAAAAAAATCCCATTTGGTTATTGTATTACAGTAAGTGAAGGGGATTTACACCTGGTAACAGAATTACGGTAACAAAGTACATCATGTGTATCTGAACTGCACTACCAGAAATGAATAATTATTGATATGAGTGTCATTCTATTCATGGTAATGTATTCTAAATAGGTACACAAAGGTAGAAATATGCAATATTATCCTTTGCATGTATGGATATTATTCTACACTCTGGCTATTATTCTATGAGCTTCGCCCTCAAACAAGACCAAATTTGGTTGGTCTGGACCGGACTAAATCTGAACCAATCATATACATTTATGTTTCACAAGTTTGGACATCACAGTACAGCAAAGTAGAGCACAGTAGAGTACAGCACAGAACAGTAGAGTACAGTACAGTAGAGCGGAGTAAAGTCAAGTTCAGTAAAGTCAAGTATAGTTCAGTAGTGTAGAGCAGAGCAGAGTAAAGTAAAGTATAGTTCAGTAGAGTAAAGTATAGTTCAGTAGAGTAGAGCAGAGTAAAGTAGAGTACAGTAGAGTACAGTACAGAACATTATACAGTACTGTACTCAACTATACTACTGTGCCTCACTGTACCCTACTGTGCAGTCCAAACTCTGCAGACGTTGAAATCAAGGCCGATCCGGACCAAAAACGGCATCTGTGGAAGTTGATATCAAGGCCAGGGAGGACTGACTAAATTTGTCCGACTTTTCAAAGTATATGGACATCTGGTGTTGGTTGGTGCTTAGTGGGTTCGGATGCTGGTTATAGTAAATATAAAGATAGGGGGCTCATGGGTAGGTGTCAGTAAGAGCCAGGAGAGGTAAAATTAACTGGAGAGAGCAAGAAGAAAGAGGAAGAGAGAAAGAGAGGGAGGGGTTGTCTAGCCTGACAACTCACACTAAATTATTCTGCTGCTATGTCGTTCGCTATATACTTTAGTCTGATCCTGCCATCAATGAAGTCGACTGTGGTGACGAGGGGCACAAGGGATGTTGTACAAGCAATTGGATCATCTCTAACCAATCAGAGTATCAAAGCCAATAACGATTTTTCAAACCACCGGTTCACCCAAGTGTTCTGATTTTGTCCCAAGCTATCGGTTTCTGGACCAACCAGACTGTCCCGAATGTGTAGGGTCATTGAGGTACTCAGATCTCGACTCATTGAGGAAAATAATCTGGTATAACTGGTAGATTTGGATAGAAAACACTCTAAAGTTTCTAAAACTGTTACATTATGTCTGTGAGTTTAACAGAACTTATTTGGCAGGCAAAATCCCGAGGACAAACCATCCAGGAATTTTGAGGTCACTCTCTTTTCAATGGGTTTCTATGTGGATCTGGATTTCTAAGGCACTTGCTTGCAGTTCCTATTGCTTCCACTAGATGTCTTTAGAAATTGGTTGATGTTTTTCCTTTGAGAAATGAAGAAGTAGTTGGGGCACGCGACCTGAAAACTCGCTCCACTTCGTTTTCGTCCGGTATTGAACACAGTTTATTCCGTCTTAAATGTTATAGTTTATTTACATTTAAAAATACCTAAAGTTGGATAAGGAAGGGTGTTTGAAATGTTTGGTTCAAGTTTACAGGTAACTTATTAGATAGTTTGTAGTCATGTTGCGCAAGTTGGAACCGGTGTACTTTCTGAATCAAACCCGCCAAATAAATTGACATTTTGGGGATATAACGACAGAATTTATCGAACAAAAGGACCATTTGTGATGTTTAATAGACATATTGGAGTGTCAACAAAAGAAGATCTTCAAAGGTAAGGCATGAATTATATCGTTATTTCTGACTTTTGTGTCGCACCTGGTGGGTTGAATTATGATTTTCATGTGTTTGTTTAATGTCCTCAGATAATAGCATGGTTTGCTTTCGTCGTAAAGCCTTTTTGAAACCTGACACTGTGGCTGGATTAACAAGTAGTTCATCTTTAAACCGATATATAACACTTGTATGATTTATGAATGATTATTATGAGTGTTTCTGTTTTTGAATTTGGCGTGCTGCTATTTCACTGGGTGTTGTCAAATCAATCCCGTTAACTTCTTGGATATAGGGGGCGCTCTTTTAATTTATGGATAAAAAAACGTTCCCATTTTAAACAAGATATTTTGTCACGAAAAGATGCTCGACTATGCATATAATTGACAGCTTTGGAAAGAAAACACGCTGACGTTTCCAAAACTGCAAAGATATTGTCTGTGAGTGCCACAGAACTAATGCTACAGGCGAAACCAAGATGAAACTTCAAACAGGAAGTGAGCCAGATTTTTGAGGCGCTGTGTTCCAATGTCTCCTTATATGGCTGTGAATGCGCCAGGAATGAGCCTACACTTTCTGTCGTTTCCCCAAGGTGTCTGCAGCATTGTAACGTATTTGTAGGCATATCATTGGAAGAGAGACTACATTTACCAGGTGTCCGCCTGGTGTCCTCCGTCGAAATTGGTGCGTAATCTCCAGCTGCATGTATTTTCCCATGTGATTCAGAGGAGAAACAAAACTGCCACGAATGACTTATCATCGAATAGATATGTGAAAAACACCTTGAGGATTGATTCTAAACAACGTTTGCCATGTTTCTGTCGATATTATGGAGTTCATTTGGAAAAAAGTTCTGTGTTTTGATGACTGAATTTTCGGGTTTTTTTCTCACCCAAACGTGATGAAAAAAAACAGAGCGATTTCTCCTACACAAATAATATTTTTGGAAAAACTGAACATTTGCTATCTAACTGAGAGTCTCCTCATTGAAAACATCCGAAGTGCTTTTCTTGTTTTTGTGAAAATGTTGCCTGCTGAATGCTAGGCTTAATGCTATGCTAGCTATCAATACTCTTACACAAATGCTTGTTTTGCTATGGTTGAAAAGCATATTTTGAAAATCTGAGATGACAGTGTTGTTAACAAAAGGCTAAGCTTGAGAGCAAATATATTTATTTAATTTAATTTGCGATTTTCATGAATAGTTAACGTTGCGTTATGGTAATGAGCTTGAGGCTATAAATAGGATCCCGGATACGGGATTGCTCGTCGCAACAGGTTAAAGTAAAGATGGACTGTCGTTTCTCTTTGCTTATTTGAGCTTTTCTTGCCATAATTTGGACTTGGTCTTTTACCAAATAGGGCTATCTTCTGTATACCCACCCCTACCTTGTCACAAGACAACTGATTGGCTCAAACACATTGAGAAGGAAAGAAATTCAATAAATGTACAATTAGCAAGGCACACCTGTTAATTGAAATGCATCCAGGTGATTACCTCATGAAGCTGGTTGAGAGAATGCCAAGTGTGCTAAGCTGTGAACAAAGCAAAGGGTGGCTACTTTGAAGAATCTCAAGTATAAACTATATTTTTATTTGTGTAACATTTCTTTGGTTAGTAAATTATTCCATATGTGTTATTTCATAGTTTTGATGTTTTCACTATTGTTCTAGAATGTAGAAAATAGTAAAAAATAAAGAAAATGTAATGGGTTTCGTCGTCAGATGAAGAGGAATCGGACCAAAGCGCAGCGTGGTAAGTGTTCATGACTTTTTATTTAAACTGAACACTAAACAAAAATAACAAAGTGAATGACCGAAACCAAAATAGTCCTGTCAGGTGCAAAACACTAAACAGAAAACAACTACCCACAAAAACCATGTGGGAAAAAGCTACCTAAGTATGGTTCCCAATCAGAGACAACGATAGACAGCTGTCCCTGATTGAGAACCATACCCGGCCAAAACAAAGAAATACAAAAACATAGAAAAAAGAATATTGAATGCCCACCCTAATCACACCCTGACCAAACCAAAATACAGACATAAAAAAACTCTAAGGTCAGGGCGTGACAGAAAAACCCTTGAATGAGTAGGTGTGTCCAAACTTCTGACTGGTACTGTATATTGTGGCAGACCAGGGGGTTTGGTCAAGACGTTAAACAGATCAGACACGGAGAGAGTATGATTAGCTCGGTTTCAAGTGTGTTTATTAAATAATAAATTAAAAGAAAAAGTGAGGTCTCCCCCATGAGACCCTCTCCGGGATACCGTCTTCTGGGCTCCAGGTCTTGCTGTATCCTGTCGGGCACACAAACGTACCAGTGTTAACTCGGTCACCGTCTCCAACTACACGGAAGTCACCTTACTTCCCCCAGTCCTCTCCTGTGTGCTGCCCTTCTGGCAGCTTTATGGGGCTTGTACAGCTGGTGAGCAATCAGCCCTTGATTGCAACTCCCCAATCAGCCCCAATTAGTCCTGAGCGGAGAGCGCGTCGAGACCTGGCACGTCCAGCAGATGGAGCCATAGCCACCGTGCTTCTACACCTGCATTGCTTGCTGTTTGGGGTTTTAGGCTGGGTTTCTGTACAGCACTTTGAGATATCAGCTGATGTACGAAGAGCTATATAAATACATTTGATTTGATTTGATTTTGATGTACACTCCGTCTGTCACCAGGCCTCGACGAGTCTCCCCCTGGTGGCTGACATGCTGTACGCCACAATATATATATATATGTCTTTTTGTTTGTGCCTGTTTTGCATGTTATTTTGGCATTACTACGTTTGCAAACAATGTAAAAACAATGTAAAATAACAATAATTTAGTTAATAATGCAGCAGACAAACATGGTCTCTTTTTTTGCTTTCTTGAGTAAGGCAGCTCCAAAACATAGGTTTTTAAGTTTAGCTCAGAGCTTTTTGTGGTGATGGGGCAGCCAGCAGAAAATACGGAGCGTAGGGTTTGCTAATGTTCTCTAGTTGCGCTGTGATTGGCTCAGTGTTTTGTCAAACATGGGAACACTACGTCCCTGCAAAATCTAAAATCCACTTGAATCTAAATTCAGTGCTGCCTGTAGATTTACATTAAAAGTGCCCATCCAAGAAGGCTCAAGGTCATTGGCCACAGATAAAATGATGTCAATACACATTATGTCTACCGTAGCTTTGATTGGACTGATCATGTCAACATCATACTTTCAAAATCTTAGCTAGCAAGCTAGACAAGCAGTCATCTTCATGGTTCAAGTGGACAATCTATTAGGAAATCCTTTTCAATCCTTGTCATATAAAGAT
Organism: Oncorhynchus nerka; assembly: GCF_034236695.1. Taxonomy (NCBI): domain Eukaryota; kingdom Metazoa; phylum Chordata; class Actinopteri; order Salmoniformes; family Salmonidae; genus Oncorhynchus; species Oncorhynchus nerka. The sequence continues at coordinate 54,375,483 of NC_088397.1, forward strand.
AAATTATAGATACAACGTATCAGTGCTTATTGGCCATTGGACATAAACATTACACACCAAGTTGGAAATCACAAATTCAACAATGAGTGATTTGGAAGGAATCAGTGGCTAACTGCAAGATTTGCAAAGCAATCACTAGCCTGCTATTCAGTGGAGAGGGTGTGTGGTCCAAGTCTAAACAGTCACTCGCAACACACCATGGTCCAGAAAAGGTTGAATACATTGGCCATGCTGTCAATCCAGCGCGACTTCTGCTGCACTCAAAACAACTGGAAATTCGGAACTGGGAAATCTCAGACTTCAGTGAGTTCAAGACAACTGGGAACTCTGATAAAAACAAGCTCTGTCTGGGAAAATACGTTTTGAACGGTCATCCAACTGGCATCTTTCTAGAGCTCCGACATGAAGATCACTGACGTCATGATTCAACCATAAATCCAGAGAATGCCAGACTTTAATGACAAAGTTGGATGACAAAATTCGCCCACAAGAAGGACCGCCGCACCACCTTCCTGTTTAAGTGAGGACAGCACAACAAGGTGAGACCATAAATCTATTGTATGCTGCTGCATAAATGATGTAATAAGCCAGGGAGATATGTATACTGTAGCTAAGAAAGAAATACTAAGTGGATGTTGTGTAGTAATCTGTTAGTAGCCCATGTGCCTCATCCTAATAATTTAGTCTCTTTCCCCCCTCATAACATAGCCTACTGTTTGGAATTGGTCATACACATGTAGCCTATAGCCTGTTTTAGAGGAATGTGATCCTAGAATATTGTACATTTTCATTGCCTGCTCGTACAGTATGCCCCCTTTATTTATCCTACGTTTCTGACTTGGTGTACAGGGAGACTACTGTAATAATGGCCCATGTTCTGAATTCTGTCGCTGTACATTTCAAAAGTGCTAAAGAAATAGTTATTTCGACTACATCCATCCTAGCTCACTCATTAATAAATGAATGTCTGAATGGAAATTACAGATCGCCTCTTATCTGCTCATCGTTCCCTTATGTACATAATTTGTACATCTCAATTGTCAGTAGAAACCACGTTCGTTTAAGCAAGTCAGCCATATCAGCTATGTTTTTTTAAAGGCAGTAAATGAGACTGAATGAACTGTTTTGCTGATAGCCAGGCGTGGTTGTAAGAATTCACTCCATGGTGCTGAAAAGAAAGCTCTGCTGTTGGCACACCTTTATTTGGGGGAGTTGCCCCACCAAGATTTACATGCTAAATTCACCACTGGTTTTTGGTAACGGAATTACAAGGCACTAGGCAATGTTTCTTATTTGAACTTACAGAAGGCAAATAATTTCTCTAAAACTAAATATAAGTGTTGATATTAGTTGTCAGGGTCTTTATTTCAACAGTAGTGAGTTTTGATGTATTTCTAATACCTTAAGACTTTTTCTGCAAGATGTTTTCTTAGACCCCTTTTCCATCTGTTTGACCAGAAATCAAAGCCATTACTTATGCCTAATGGAACGATGGAACATGATGGAACATGGTTGAAACATTTATCTATGCTTTAATTTCCCCAAACCATAGACTCCGAGTGTTCATTTGACACCCAATTTGATGTGCTCCTATGCATTTCCCATTGGGTCCTGTTTCGTGGAAATGACCTTCCATGACTACTAAATGTATGGACTGAGAAACATTCAAGGTAATTGTTTGTCTACATGTACCCAGGATAGTCTGCTTTAATTGGACCCCCCCCATTAGGCACAGAGCAATAACTTGCCTAATAATTTTTTACACAGAGCTCAAAGTTCAATAAGCATTAAAATGAGCTGATGATGGGCTTGGCCCCTCTCTTTATGGCACTTTCAGATAATTAATTAAAAACAAATTAGATATTCCTCCAACTTATGCACAGTGGAAATATGGTGATATGGGAGCCATGCTTTAATGACTTGGGCAGGGCGATTATGAAGGAGATGTCACTGTGTGTTATTAAATTCTCCCACTGAGGTGTGTGAGCTCCTGGTCCTGCCTCACTGTCTCACAGTATCTGCCCGCTCCCCAGACCCTCCCAGCTCTTAATATGCTACTTTAATCTCTGCAGGGTTCAAAGGGCACCATTTAATTATACCGCAGCAAATTCTTAATTTTCAATTATGATGGCACAGGGGAGCTCACCTTGAGGAAGGACAGACGGGCCCAGAGACAGGTTTCCCCTTGAAGAGGAAATGGTTGTTTCTAACCTTTTACTGTCTTTGTTTTATGGCCATACTGCTGCTTCATAGTCATTTGCATCAGGCTGCTGTGGTATAATAAGGGTGGCGTTCAGGTGACCCTTGTTAGTAGTGAGCCAGCTGGCTGCATCAGTCAGGGGTCAGGTCTATCAACCTGTCTATGGGGCAATTAGTACATACAGTACACCCTGCCTGGGTGGGATGCTGCTGTTTCATACAGAGTCTCTTACACTCAATTTTAAGAAGGCCATATAAGAACTTGTAATCAAGAGACTGGTACTGTAATAAATGTAAAGTGTTATTGATATAAGATAGAAATTGTGAATGAGATTTCTTATGTCTTTTAGGATAATGTAACCCAATACAGTAATGGAAAGCTTAGTCATTAAGCCACACAAGCAGGAATTTTGCATAGAAATAGGGGTAGGGTTGCTTTGACCTTGATGGAGACCAGAAGTTCAGAACTCATCTGGTAGAAATTGAATTATGCTAATGTATTTTTTATGTCTCTTAAATCCTCTCAGAATGGTGGCGAACGGTCTGTGTTCAGCATGCCTCTTTCTCCATTGGCACTGCTGTGTGGGAGCAGCAGGACAGTCTCACACACACAATAAAATGGCTCCAGACCGTGCCTCACTCTCAGGTGAAGGAATGGGCACAGAGCATTCCACTTAAAGCCAACAACTTCCTCCTCTCCTCCGGATCCAGGTTAAGCTCCGTCGTGTCTTTGGCTATGCCGGATTAAGTGATAGGACCTGCTATTCTATAAAATCCTTTCTCTGTAATTAATATTACCTGATTGAGCTAATCATATAAATGTAATTAACTAGAAAGTCGGGGCACGACAAAATAATATTTATAGAGCAGTTATCTTCCGATTAACCTTTTAAAGACCTAGTAATATTTTACATCAATAGCAGTCAATATTAATCGTCACCTTATTTCAGTCTCATCTGAAAGTTGGACAACACCCTGTCGTTCTCAAATAACATCAAGGCGGTGGCCCGTTCCTGTAGGTTCATGCTCTACAACATCCGCAGAGTACGACCCTGCCTCACACAGGAAGCGGCGCAGGTCCTAATCCAGGCACTTGTCATCTCCCGTCTGGATTACTGCAACTCGCTGTTGGCTGGGCTCCCTGCCTGTGCCATTAAACCCCTACAACTCATCCAGAACGCCGCAGCCCGTCTGGTGTTCAACCTTCCCAAGTTCTCTCACGTCACCCCGCTCCTCCGCTCTCTCCACTGGCTTCCAGTTGAAGCTCGCATCCGCTACAAGACCATGGTGCTTGCCTACGGAGCTGTGAGGGGAACGGCACCTCACTACCTCCAGGCTCTGATCAGGCCCTACACCCAAACAAGGGCACTGCGTTCATCCACCTCTGGCCTGCTCGCCTCCATACCACTGAGGAAGTACAGTTCCCGCTCAGCCCAGTCAAAACTGTTCGCTGCTCTGGCCCCCCAATGGTGGAACAAACTCCCTCACGACGCCAGGACAGCGGAGTCAATCACCACCTTCCGGAGACACCTGAAACCCCACCTCTTTAAGGAATACCTAGGATAGGATAAAGTAATCCTTCTCCCCTCCCCCCTTAAAAGACCTAGATGCACTATTGTAAAGTGGCTGTTCCACTGGATGTCATAAGGTGAAAGCACCAATTTGTAAGTCGCTCTGGATAAGAGCGTCTGCTAAATGACTTAAATGTAAATGTAAATGTAAATGTAAATTCTTGGTTATCATCACGAACCCTGGCTAACAAGTTGAATCAGCAATACAAAATTGGGTTTAATTATTTATTTACTAAATACCTAACTAATCACACAGAATTACATATACACAGAATGAATCATACCTTGATTACAAATGACGTCATAAAGGAAAACGTCCCTAGCGGACAGAACAGATATAACAGCTGGTTACACAAAGAAAAGGGGGCTGGGTTAGTGAAAGAGCGGGAAGACTGAAGAACAAAGGGAGAAGCTGTGCTATCGGGCCATAGGCAGCTACTCTATTGTAAATATAGAATCTTATGCATTCTAAATTACTGCCCATTTGGAAAATGAAAATGCAATAAATATTTACTCTGAGCTGCGCTTCAATAGGTTGGTGGTAGATGGAAGGCCGTGTTGCCCAACAGAGTCCTTTGAAGAGTGTCTCTGGTGGTGAATGGGAAACGTTGTAGTGTCGTCGTTGTGTGGTACACGGTATACTCTGTCCATCCTTTCCTAGCCCACGTTTACAGCGGCCCCTGCTAACTCAACGGCTAGGAGGTATCACTTCTGTAGCAAATAAGAGTTCATACCATTCGCAACCAAAGCTCATGCTGAGGTTGGCTTCGTTCTGTATTTATTATCAGAATCCTTCTGACTGTCACGCCCTGGCCTTAGTTATCTTTGTTTTCTTTATTATTTTGGTTAGGTCAGGGTGTGACATGGGAGATTTATGTGTTTTTCCTGGTCTAGGGGTTTTGTATGTTTATGGGGTGTTTTCTAGTCTAGGTGTTTATGTAAGTCTATGGTTGCCTAGATTGGTTCTCAATTAGAGGCAGGTGTTTATCGTTGTCTCTGATTGGGAGCCATGTTCTTTGGGTATTTTGTGGGTGATTGTCTTCTGTCTTTGTGTCATTGCACCAGATAGGACTGTTTTCGGTTTTCACATTTGTTGTTTTGTATTTTGTAGTGTTCTCGTTATTCGTCTATATTAAAGATGTTGAACACTAACCACGCTGCATTTTGGTCCTCCTCTCCTTCAGCGGAAGAAAACCGTTACACTGACATCGGACCGTCATCCTAATGTACCCAGAACAGAAGGTTACATTTTCGTCAAGGGCTCATATAGTGGAGGGAGAAGAGTGTGTTTCATAGTTTATAACCCATGTCTCTTCACAGGGGCGGGCCACTGATTGAGCAGAGCTCTAACTTTATGAAAACCCAAATCTCTAATTTGGAAGCTAAAATGTAATTTCATCTTTTCACAAATAATTTTATATTTAAACAATTGTATATTTAAACATTTGAATTGCACAACAATTCCATGTGAATCTGAACTATAATGTGTAGACTTTCCCAGATACAGTTTAGGTTGTCCTGTCATCAGTCATAATGTCTCAGATGACAATCGAACTGACATATTCAGTAAGTACCAATGCATATTTTCAACTGGTTGTATTACCAAAATATGGTTCCTTTCCCCCCACTTGTTTGATGTTCCCAGACTCTCTATGTTTAAGAAAGGCTATTCAAGGCTATTCCCTCTGTAGAGTCAAGAGAGAGGGAAGGGAGAAAGGTATTTATGGGGAGGGTCATAAACCTTACCCACAGGCCAACTCATGACAGCTCTTTGGAACATTTCTCTTTCTTAAAAAGTTTGTAATGTACAGTACAAGCTATGTTCCTTGAAGGAGTGAGCATCAGTACCAACTCCTCACCTTCCCTTTCATGACATAAGGAAATGGTTAGCCCACCCTCTGTTCAACGACAACTCTATCCTGTTAAACTGTCACTGCCAAAAGAGGAGAGAAGATAGTGGAAGCGGATTGGGGGTGTGACAGACAGAGAGGTAAGGAAGCTGACTAACGTTGCACTGCTGACTCCAATTTCCTCTGCTCTGTTTTCTCAACTCAAACACTGTTCATTTATCAACCTAACTACCTGCCAAACCATAGAAAAAAACACAACTAAATCCCAGAGAGAGAGAGAGAGAGAGAGAGAGAGAGAGAGAGAGAGAGAGAGAGAGAGAGAGAGAGAGAGAGATGTATATTCGGGTCATTCAACGTTTTGTCATTTGATGCATCAAATAATACTATTTAACACTTCAAATAAGGTTATTGACCAATCAGGACTTGAATATGACTGCATGTCTCTTAAAGGAGTCAAAAATGTGACTTCCATGTGTTTTATATACATTCATTGGCCAGTTTATTAGTTACACCACCCTGTCCATGAAAATGGATTGCTCCTACAGACAGTGTGTGAGTATCTCAGAAATGGGCAACCTCCTGGGCTTTTCCCGCATGACATTGTCTAGGATTTACTGAGAATGTTGCAGCAAAAAAAAACATCCAGACGCGCCAGTCCTGTGTAACAGGCGGGCCACAAGCAAGCAAATAGTGGTGCAGTACAACAGTGGTGTGTAGAACGGCATCTCGGAACGCACAACTTTGTCGGTCCTGGTCATGGATGCGCTATTGCAGCAGACGACCGCACCGGGGTCTACTCCTATGAGCTAAGCACAAGATGAAGTGGCCACCCGATGACCAACACTGGACAAATGAGGAGTGGAAAAACGTTGTCTGGTCTGACGAATCCTGGTTCCTGTTGCTTCATGCTGATGGCTGAGTCAGGATTTGGCGTAAGCTGCATGAGTACATGGCCCCATCCTGCCTGGTGTCAACAGTACAGGCAGGTCGTGGTGGTGTAATGGTGTGGGGAAAGTTTTCCTGGCACTTGTTAGCTCCCTTGATACCAATTGAGCAACAACTTCTTCCCTACCCTATGAGGTAGGACTACTACTGTTAAATTATGATATTGCCCTTTTAGCCTGTTTAGGTGGGAGGGAGTTTTGGCCTTCCATGTTGCTGTCACCATGCTGTAAATTATGTAGTTAAGAACCAGTGTATCTTTAATTATGTGTAAAACATGTATCTTTCGTCAAAGTTTATGATGAGTATTTCTGTTATATGATGTGGCTCTCTGTAATTACTCCGGATATTTTGGAGGCATTTCTGAACATGGCGCCAATGTAAACTGAGATTTGTGGATATAAATATGCATATTATCAAACAAAATATAAATATATTGTGTAACATGATGTCCTATGAGTGTCATCTGATGAAGATTATCAAAGGAAATGTTGGGGGGGAACATGTGTCCTAGACAGGTTAATAGACCAATAAGAAATAAAGATCCATACATCTCTGACAATAACAGCTAGTTTTTCGTTTTCCTCTCCGTACTCAAACCACTCCCAGACAGTCCTAGTTAAATTCTTGCTTGAGAAATTGCTCTTTGCTAAAAAGCTTATTTTTTTACAGTTTTAATTGAAAACAATCACAGTTAGGTCATTCATTGATACAAATAAATTATTTTATATTGAGGAAAAAAACGGCGGCATTGGACCTTTAATAATCGAACACTTACAGTACATACATTTTTCCTTTGTGATTGCACTATCACTCATATTTCACATGTCACAGCGATTCCCTGGTAGGGGAGAGTGGGGTATGTTCAGCCATTTATTTTCATTCAGCATCACTACGTCAAGGGAAATATAGTATTCTTTCTAACAAAGATATCTACATGTATTTCAGGATGTTGTGTATCCCTGGAAATAAGCAGAATTAATTTAAACATAACAGTTTTGAAAACATAGCTTTCTGTCAAGGTGGTAAAATCTGCCATTCAGCAAGGCAGTTAACCCCCAGCAACAACTGCACCCCAGGTATGGGGTAAGTTGAACCACGGGACAGGGTTGAGACACCTTTGGGTAAGTAAGAGGCAATAACTAGTGAGTTGCACAACTGAATGCATTCAACTGAAACATGTCTTCTGCATTTAACCCAAACCCTCTGAATCATAAAGGTGTTGGGGACTGCCTTAGTCGATGTTGTCAGCACCCAGGGTGCAGTTGTTTTGGGGGGTTTAACTACCTTGCTCAAGGGCAGAATGGAAGATTTTACCACCTTGCCAGCTCGGGGATTTGAACCAGCGACATTTTGATTCCTGGTTTAACGCTCTTAACCATTAGACCACCTGCTGTTTCTTGACCATTTGTCTGGAACAGGGATGTTGTTTTGATGTGCCAAATCATAGTCAAGTTCTCTGAATAAGTCTACTATGCCCATGAGACTGTTCCACGAGATTCTTGATACGTTTAGCAAGCTCATGTCATCAGATAAGACTGTGTGTCTTCCTGCTACTCTACCACAGCCTTTCATTATCAAGCTCAGACTCCATCTCATCAGATAAGACCTTGTGTCTTCCTGCTAGTCTACCACAGCCTTTCATTATCAAGCTCAGACTCCATCTCATCAGATAAGACCTTGTGTCTTCCTGCTAGTCTACCACAGCCTTTCATTATCAAGCTCAGACTCCATCTCATCAGATAAGACCTTGTGTCTTCCTGCTACTCTACCACAGCCTTTCATTATCAAGCTCAGACTCCATGTCATCAGATAAGACCTTGTGTCTTCCTGCTACTCTACCACAGCCTTTCATTATCAAGCTCAGACTCCATCTCATCAGATAAGACCTTGTGTCTTCCTGCTACTCTACCACAGCCTTTCATTATCAAGCTCAGACTCCATCTCATCAGATAAGACCTTGTGTCTTCCTGCTACTCTACCACAGCCTTTCATTATCAAGCTCAGACTCCATGTCATCAGATAAGACCTTGTGTCTTCCTGCTACTCTACCACAGCCTTTCATTATCAAGCTCAGACTCCATGTCATCAGATAAGACCTTGTGTCTTCCTGCTACTCTACCACAGCCTTTCATTATCAAGCTCAAGCTCAGACCTTGTGTCTTCCTGTCATCAGATAAGACCTTGTGTCTTCCTGCTACTCTACCACAGCCTTTCATTATCAAGCTCAGACTCCATGTCATCAGATAAGACCTTGTGTCTTCCTGCTAGTCTACCACAGCATTTCATTATCAAGCTCAGACTCCATGTCATCAGATAAGACCTTGTGTCTTCCTGCTACTCTACCACAGCCTTTCATTATCAAGCTCAGACTCCATCTCATCAGATAAGACCTTGTGTCTTCCTGCTACTCTACCACAGCCTTTCATTATCAAGCTCAGACTCCATGTCATCAGATAAGACCTTGTGTCTTCCTGCTACTCTACCACAGCCTTTCATTATCAAGCTCAGACTCCATGTCATCAGATAAGACCTTGTGTCTTCCTCATTATCAAGCTATGTCATCTACCACAGCCTTTCATTATCAAGCTCAGGCTCCATGTCATCAGATAAGACCTTGTGTCTTCCTGCTAGTCTACCACAGCCTTTCATTATCAAGCTCAGACTCCATGTCATCAGATAAGACCTTGTGTCTTCCTACCACAGCCTATTATCAAGCTCAGACTCTACCACAGCCTTTCATTATCAAGCTCAGACTCCATGTCATCAGATAAGACCTTGTGTCTTCCTGCTAGTCTACCACAGCCTCTCATTATCAAGCTCAGACTCCATGTCATCAGATAAGACCTTGTGTCTTCCTGCTAGTCTACCACAGCCTCTCATTATCAAGCCTTTCAGAGACTCCATGTCATCAGATAAGACCTTGTGTCTTCCTGCTAGTCTACCACAGCCTTTCATTATCAAGCTCAGACTCCATGTCATCAGATAAGACCTTGTGTCTTCCTGCTAGTCTACCACAGCCTTTCATTATCATTATCAATAAGACCTCAGACTCCCATGTCAGACTCAGATAAGACCTTGTGTCTTCCTGCTACTCTACCACAGCCTTTCATTATCAAGCTCAGACTCCATGTCATCAGATAAGACCTTGTGTCTTCCTGCTACTCTACCACAGCCTTTCATTATCAAGCTCAGACTCCATGTCATCAGATAAGACCTTGTGTCTTCCTGCTCTACCACAGCCTTTCATTATCAAGCTAGACTCCATGTCAGATAAGACCTTGTGTCTTCCTGCTACTCTACCACAGCCATTATCAAGCTCAGACTCCATGTCATCAGATAAGACCTTGTGTCTTCCTGCTAGTCTACCACAGCCTTTCATTATCAAGCTCAGACTCCATGTCATCAGATAAGACCTTGTGTCTTCCTGCTACTCTACCACAGCCTTTCATTATCAAGCTCAGACTCCATGTCATCAGATAAGACCTTGTGTCTTCCTGCTACTCTACCACAGCCTTTCATTATCAAGCTCAGACTCCATGTCATCAGATAAGACCTTGTGTCTTCCTGCTACTCTACCACAGCCTTTCATTATCAAGCTCAGACTCCATGTCATCAGATAAGACCTTGTGTCTTCCTGCTACTCTACCACAGCCTTTCATTATCAAGCTCAGACTCCATGTCATCAGATAAGACCTTGTGTCTTCCTGCTACTCTACCACAGCCTTTCATTATCAAGCTCAGACTCCATGTCATCAGATAAGACCTTGTGTCTTCCTGCTAGTCTACCACAGCCTTTCATTATCAAGCTTGTGTCAGACTCATGTCAAGCTCAGATAAGACCTTGTGTCTTCCTGCTAGTCTACCACAGCCTTTCATTATCAAGCTCAGACTCCATGTCATCAGATAAGACCTTGTGTCTTCCTGCTACTCTACCACAGCCTTTCATTATCAAGCTCAGACTCCATGTCATCAGATAAGACCTTGTGTCTTCCTGCTAGTCTACCACAGCCTCTACCAGACAGTCCAGATTTCATTATCAAGCTCAGACTCCATGTCATCAGATAAGACCTTGTGTCTTCCTGCTAGTCTACCACAGCCTTTCATTATCAAGCTCAGACTCCATGTCATCAGATAAGACCTTGTGTCTTCCTGCTACTCTACCACAGCCTTTCATTATCAAGCTCAGACTCCATGTCATCAGATAAGACCTTGTGTCTTCCTGCTACATCTACCACAGCCTTTCATTATCAAGCCTTTCATTATCAAGACTCCATGTCATCAGATAAGACCTTGTGTCTTCCTGCTACTCTACCACAGCCTTTCATTATCAAGCTCAGACTCCATGTCATCAGATAAGACCTTGTGTCTTCCTGCTAGTCTACCACAGCCTTTCATTATCAAGCTCAGACTCCATGTCATCAGATAAGACCTTGTCTTCCTCTTCCTTTCATTATCAAGCTCAGACTCCATGTCATCAGATAAGACCTCTTCCTGCTACTCTACCACAGCCTTCATTATCAAGCTCAGACTCCATGTCATCAGATAAGACCTTGTGTCTTCCTGCTAGTCTACCACAGCCTTTCATTATCAAGCTCAGACTCCATGTCATCAGATAAGACCTTGTGTCTTCCTGCTAGTCTACCACAGCCTTTCATTATCAAGCTCAGACTCCATGTCATCAGATAAGACCTTGTGTCTTCCTGCTAGTCTACCACAGCCTTTCATTATCAAGCTCAGACTCCATGTCATCAGATAAGACCTTGTGTCTTCCTGCTAGTCTACCACAGCCTTTCATTATCAAGCTCAGACTCCATGTCATCAGATAAGACCTTGTGTCTTCCTGCTACTCTACCACAGCCTTTCATTATCAAGCTCAGACTCCATGTCATCAGATAAGACCTTGTGTCTTCCTGCTAGTCTACCACAGCATCTTCCTCCATGCATCAGATCTACCTACAGCCTTTCATTATCATTCCATCATCAGATAAGACTCAGACTCCTCCATGTCATCAGATAAGACCTTGTGTCTTCCTGCTACTCTACCACAGCCTTTCATTATCAAGCTCAGACTCCATCTCATCAGATAAGACCTTGTGTCTTCCTGCTACTCTACCACAGCCTTTCATTATCAAGCTCAGACTCCATGTCATCAGATAAGACCTTGTGTCTTCCTGCTACTCTACCACAGCCTTTCATTATCAAGCTCAGACTCCATGTCATCAGATAAGACCTTGTAAGTCTTCCTGCTAGTCTACCACAGCCTTTCATTATCAAGCTCAGACTCCATGTCATCAGATAAGACCTTGTGTCTTCCTGCTACTCTACCACAGCCTTTCATTATCAAGCTCAGACTCCATGTCATCAGATAAGACCTTGTGTCTTCCTGCTAGTCTACCACAGCCTTTCATTATCAAGCTCAGACTCCATGTCATCAGATAAGACCTTGTGTCTTCCTGCTACTCTACCACAGCCTTTCATTATCAAGACTCAGACTCCATGTCATCAGATAAGACCTTGTGTCTTCTCTTCCTGCTACTCTACCACAGCCTTTCATTATCAAGCTCTACCACAGCCTTTCATTATCAAGCTCAGACTCCATGTCATCAGATAAGACCTTGTGTCTTCCTGCTAGTCTACCACAGCCTTTCATTATCAAGCTCAGACTCCATGTCATCAGATAAGACCTTGTGTCTTCCTGCCTATTATCAAGCTCTATGTCACAGCCTTTCTTCCTGCTATTATCAAGCTCAGACTCCATGTCATCAGATAAGACCTTGTTCCTGCTAGTCTACCACAGCCTCTTCCTGCTAGTCTACCACAGCCTTTCATTATCAAGCTCAGACTCCATGTCATCAGATAAGACCTTGTGTCTTCCTGCTACTCTACCACAGCCTTTCATTATCAAGCTCAGACTCCATGTCATCAGATAAGACCTTGTGTCTTCCTGACTACCACAGCCTTTCATTATCAAGCTCAGACTCCATGTCATCAGATAAGACCTTGTGTCTTCCTGCTACTCTACCACAGCCTTTCATTATCAAGCTCAGACTCCATGTCATCAGATAAGACCTTGTGTCTTCCTGCTACTCTACCACAGCCTTTCATTATCAAGCTCAGACTCCATGTCATCAGATAAGACCTTGTGTCTTCCTGCTACTCTACCACAGCCTTTCATTATCAAGCTCAGACTCCATGTCATCAGATAAGACCTTGTGTCTTCCTGCTAGTCTACCACAGCCTTTCATTATCAAGCTCAGACTCCATGTCATCAGATAAGACCTTGTGTCTTCCTGCTACTCTACCACAGCCTTTCATTATCAAGCTCAGACTCCATGTCATCAGATAAGACCTTGTGTCTTCCTGCTATCTACCACAGCCTTTCATTATCAAGCTCAGACTCCATGTCAGATAAGACCTTGTGTCTTCCTGCTAGTCTACCACAGCCTTTCATTATCAAGCTCAGACTCCATGTCATCAGATAAGACCTTGTGTCTTCCTGCTACTCTACCACAGCCTTTCATTATCAAGCTCAGACTCCATGTCATCAGATAAGACCTTGTGTCTTCCTGCTACTCTACCACAGCCTTTCATTATCAAGCTCAGACTCCATGTCATCAGATAAGACCTTGTGTCTTCCTGCTACTCTACCACAGCCTTTCATTATCAAGCTCAGACTCCATGTCATCAGATAAGACCTTGTGTCTTCCTGCTACTCTACCACAGCCTTTCATTATCAAGCTCAGACTCCATGTCATCAGATAAGACCTTGTGTCTTCCTGCTAATTATCAAGCTCAGACTCCATGTCATCAGATAAGACCTTGTGTCTTCCTGCTAGTCTACCACAGCCTTTCATTATCAAGCTCCAGACTCCATGTCATCAGATAAGACCTTGTGTCTTCCTGCTAGTCTACCACAGCCTTTCATTATCAAGCTCAGACTCCATGTCATCAGATAAGACCTTGTGTCTTCCTGCTAGTCTACCACAGCCTTTCATTATCAAGCTCAGACTCCATGTCATCAGATAAGACCTTGTGTCTTCCTGCTACTCTACCACAGCCTTTCATTATCAAGCTCAGACTCCATGTCATCAGATAAGACCTTGTGTCTTCCTGCTAGTCTACCACAGCCTTTCATTATCAAGCTCAGACTCCATGTCATCAGATAAGACCTTGTGTCTTCCTGCTACTCTACCACAGCCTTTCATTATCAAGCTCAGACTCCATGTCATCAGATAAGACCTTGTGTCTTCCTGCTCCATGTCATCAGATAAGACCTTGTGTCTTCCTCTACCACAGCCTTTCATTATCAAGCTCAGATAAGACCTTGTGTCTTCCTGCTACTCTCCATGTCATCAGATAAGACCTTGTGTCTTCCTGCTAGTCTACCACAGCCTTTCATTATCAAGCTCAGACTCCATGTCATCAGATAAGACCTTGTGTCTTCCTGCTACTCTACCACAGCCTTTCATTATCAAGCTCAGACTCCATGTCATCAGATAAGACCTTGTGTCTTCCTGCTACTCTACCACAGCCTACCACAGCCTTTCATTATCAAGCTCAGACTCCATGTCATCAGATAAGACCTTGTGTCTTCCTGCTACTCTACCACAGCCTTTCATTATCAAGCTCAGACTCCATGTCATCAGATAAGACCTTGTGTCTTCCTGCTAGCCTTTCATACCACTCCATGCATCAGATAAGACCTTCATTATTTCAAGCTCAGACTCCATGTCATCAGATAAGACCTTGTGTCTTCCTGCTACTCTACCACAGCCTTTCATTATCAAGCTCAGACTCCATGTCATCAGATAAGACCTTGTGTCTTCCTGTCATCAGATAAGACCTCTACCTGCAGCCTTTCATTATCAAGCTCAGACTCCATGTCATCAGATATGTCTTCCTGCTATCAGATTATCAAGCTCAGACCTTGATAAGACCTCTTCCTGCTACTCTACCACAGCCTTTCATTATCAAGCTCAGACTCCATGTCATCAGATAAGACCTTGTGTCTTCCTGCTAGTCTACCACAGCCTTTCATTATCAAGCTCAGACTCCATGTCATCAGATAAGACCTTGTGTCTTCCTGCTAGTCTACCACAGCCTTTCATTATCAAGCTCCAGACTCCATGTCATCAGATAAGACCTTGTGTCTTCCTGCTACTCTACCACAGCCTTTCATTATCACCACAGCCTCATTATCAAGCTCAGACTCCATGTCATCAGATAAGACCTTGTGTCTTCCTGCTAGTCTACCACAGCCTTTCATTATCAAGCTCAGACTCCATGTCATCAGATAAGACCTTGTGTCTTCCTGCTAGTCTACCACAGCCTTTCATTATCAAGCTCAGACTCCATGTCATCAGATAAGACCTTGTGTCTTCCTGCTACTCTACCACAGCCTTTCATTATCAAGCTCAGACTCCATGTCATCAGATAAGACCTTGTGTCTTCCTGCTAGTCTACCACAGCCTTTCATTATCAAGCTCAGACTCCATGTCATCAGATAAGACCTTGTGTCTTCCTGCTACTCTACCACAGCCTTTCATTATCAAGCTCAGACTCCATGTCATCAGATAAGACCTTGTGTCTTCCTGCTACTCTACCACAGCCTTTCATTATCAAGCTCAGACTCCATGTCATCAGATAAGACCTTGTGTCTTCCTGCTACTCTACCACAGCCTTTCATTATCAAGCTCAGACTCCATGTCATCAGATAAGACCTTGTGTCTTCCTGCTACTCTACCACAGCCTTTCATTATCAAGCTCAGACTCCATGTCATCAGATAAGACCTTGTGTCTTCCTGCTACTCTACCACAGCCTTTCATTATCAAGCTTCCATGTCATCAGATAAGACCTTGTGTCTTCCTGCTAGTCTACCACAGCCTCCATTATCAAGCTCAGACTCCATGTCATCAGATAAGACCTTGTGTCTTCCTGCTACTCTACCACAGCCTTTCATTATCAAGCTCAGACTCCATGTCATCAGATAAGACCTTGTGTCTTCCTGCTAGTCTACCACAGCCTTTCATTATCAAGCTCAGACTCCATGTCATCAGATAAGACCTTGTGTCTTCCTGCTACTCTACCACAGCCTTTCATTATCAAGCTCAGACTCCATGTCATCAGATAAGACCTTGTGTCTTCCTGCTACTCTACCACAGCCTTTCATTATCAAGCTCAGACTCCATGTCATCAGATAAGACCTTGTGTCTTCCTGCTACTACCACAGCCTATTATCACAGACTCCATGTCATCAGATAAGACCTTGTGTCTTCCTGCTATCTACCACAGCCTTTCATTATCAAGCTCAGACTCCATGTCATCAGATAAGACCTTGTGTCTTCCTGCTACTCTACCACAGCCTTTCATTATCAAGCTCAGACTCCATGTCATCAGATAAGACCTTGTGTCTTCCTGCTACTCTACCACAGCCTTTCATTATCAAGCTCAGACTCCATGTCATCAGATAAGACCTTGTGTCTTCCTGCTACTCTACCACAGCCTTTCATTATCAAGCTCAGACTCCATGTCATCAGATAAGACCTTGTGTCTTCCTGCTAGTCTACCACAGCCTTTCATTATCAAGCTCAGACTCCATGTCATCAGATAAGACCTTGTGTCTTCCTGCTACTCTACCACAGCCTTTCATTATCAAGCTCAGACTCCATGTCATCAGATAAGACCTTGTGTCTTCCTGCTACTCTACCACAGCCTTTCATTATCAAGCTCAGACTCCATGTCATCAGATAAGACCTTGTGTCTTCCTGCTACTCTACCACAGCCTTTCATTATCAAGCTCAGACTCCATGTCATCAGATAAGACCTTGTGTCTTCCTGCTACTCTACCACAGCCTTTCATTATCAAGCTCAGACTCCATGTCATCAGATAAGACCTTGTGTCTTCCTGCTAGCTCTACCACAGCCTTTCATTATCAAGCTCAGACTCCATGTCATCAGATAAGACCTTGTGTCTTCCTGCTACTCTACCACAGCCTTTCATTATCAAGCTCAGACTCCATGTCATCAGATAAGACCTTGTGTCTTCCTACTCTACCACAGCCTCTCATTATCAAGCTCAGACTCCATGTCATCAGATAAGACAGCTTGTGTCTTCCTCAGCTCAGACTCCATGTCATCAGATAAGACCTTGTGTCTTCCTGCTAGTCTACCACAGCCATTTCATTCCATCAAGCTCAGACTCCATGTCATCAGATAAGACCTTGTGTCTTCCTGCTAGTCTACCACAGCCTTCATTATCAAGCTCAGACTCCATGT
This sequence comes from Oncorhynchus nerka, assembly GCF_034236695.1. Lineage (NCBI taxonomy): Eukaryota > Metazoa > Chordata > Actinopteri > Salmoniformes > Salmonidae > Oncorhynchus > Oncorhynchus nerka. The sequence continues at coordinate 54,392,324 of NC_088397.1, forward strand.
CATCAGATAAGACCTTGTGTCTTCCTGCTACTCTACCACAGCCTTTCATTATCAAGCTCAGACTCCATGTCATCAGATAAGACCTTGTGTCTTCCTGCTACTCTACCACAGCCTTTCATTATCAAGCTCAGACTCCATGTCATCAGATAAGACCTTGTGTCTTCCTGCTAGTCTACCACAGCCTTTCATTATCAAGCTCAGACTCCATGTCATCAGATAAGACCTTGCTAGTCTACCACAGCCTTCATGTCATCAGATACCTCAAGCTAGTCTACCACAGCCTCATTATCAAGCTCAGACTCCATGTCATCAGATAAGACCTTGTGTCTTCCTGCTAGTCTACCACAGCCTTTCATTATCAAGCTCAGACTCCATGTCATCAGATAAGACCTTGTGTCTTCCTGCTAGTCTACCACAGCCTTTCATTATCAAGCTCAGACTCCATGTCATCAGATAAGACCTTGTGTCTTCCTGTCTACCACAGCCTCTATTATCAAGCAGACTCCATGTCACAGATAAGACCTTGTGTCTTCCTGCTAGCCTTTCATTATCAAGCTCAGACTCCATGTCATCAGATAAGACCTTGTGTCTTCCTGCTGCTACCACAGCTATTATCCACAGCCTTTCATTATCAAGCTCAGACTCCATGTCATCAGATAAGACCTTGTGTCTTCCTGCTAGTCTACCACAGCCTTTCATTATCAAGCTCAGACTCCATGTCATCAGATAAGACCTTGTGTCTTCCTGCTAGTCTACCACAGCCTTTCATTATCAAGCTCAGACTCCATGTCATCAGATAAGACCTTGTGTCTTCCTGCTAGTCTACCACAGCCTTTCATTATCAAGCTCAGACTCCATGTCATCAGATAAGACCTTGTGTCTTCCTGCTAGACCTTGTGTCTTCCATGCATCAGATAAGACCTTGTGTCTTCCTGCTACCACAGCCTTTCATTATCAAGCTCAGACTCCATGTCATCAGATAAGACCTTGTGTCTTCCTGCTACTCTACCACAGCCTTTCATTATCAAGCTCAGACTCCATGTCATCAGATAAGACCTTGTGTCTTCCTGCTACTCTACCACAGCCTTTCATTATCAAGCTCAGACTCCATGTCATCAGATAAGACCTTGTGTCTTCCTGCTACTCTACCACAGCCTTTCATTATCAAGCTCAGACTCCATGTCATCAGATAAGACCTTGTGTCTTCCTGCTACTCTACCACAGCCTTTCATTATCAAGCTCAGACTCCATGTCATCAGATAAGACCTTGTGTCTTCCTGCTAGTCTACCACAGCCTCTCATTATCAAGCAGACTCCATGTCATCAGATAAGACCTTGTGTCTTCCTGCTATCTACCACAGCCTTTCATTATCAAGCTCAGACTCCATGTCATCAGATAAGACCTTGTGTCTTCCTGCTACAGCCTTTCATATCAAGCAGACAGCCTTTCATTATCAAGCTCAGACTCCATGTCATCAGATAAGACCTTGTGTCTTCCTGCTACTCTACCACAGCCTTTCATTATCAAGCTCAGACTCCATGTCATCAGATAAGACCTTGTGTCTTCCTGCTACTCTACCACAGCCTTTCATTATCAAGCTCAGACTCCATGTCATCAGATAAGACCTTGTGTCTTCCTGCTACTCTACCACAGCCTTTCATTATCAAGCTCAGACTCCATGTCATCAGATAAGACCTTGTGTCTTCCTGCTAGTCTACCACAGCCTTTCATTATCAAGCTCAGACTCCATGTCATCAGATAAGACCTTGTGTCTTCCTGCTACTCTACCACAGCCTTTCATTATCAAGCTCAGACTCCATGTCATCAGATAAGACCTTGTGTCTTCCTGCTACTCTACCACAGCCTTTCAAGCTCAGACTCCATGTCATCAGATAAGACCTCTTCCTGCTACTCTACCACAGCCTTTCATTATCAAGCTCCATGTCATCAGATAAGACCTTGTGTCTTCCTGCTACTTTCTACCACAGCCTTTCATTATCAAGCTACCAGACTCAAGCTCAGACATGTCATCAGATAAGACCTTGTGTCTTCCTGCTACTCTACCACAGCCTTTCATTATCAAGCTCAGACTCCATGTCATCAGATAAGACCTTGTGTCTTCCTGCTACTCTACCACAGCCTTTCATTATCAAGCTCAGACTCCATGTCATCAGATAAGACCTTGTGTCTTCCTGCTAGTCTACCACAGCCTTTCATTATCAAGCTCAGACTCCATGTCATCAGATAAGACCTTGTGTCTTCCTGCTACTCTACCACAGCCTTTCATTATCAAGCTCAGACTCCATGTCATCAGATAAGACCTTGTGTCTTCCTGCTAGTCTACCACAGCCTTTCATTATCAAGCTCAGACTCCATGTCATCAGATAAGACCTTGTGTCTTCCTGCTAGTCTACCACAGCCTTTCATTATCAAGCTCAGACTCCATGTCATCAGATAAGACCTTGTGTCTTCCTGCTACTCTACCACAGCCTTTCATTATCAAGCTCAGACTCCATGTCATCAGATAAGACCTTGTGTCTTCCTGCTACTACTACAAGCACAGTCCAGATAAGACCTTCATTATCAAGCTCAGACTCCATGTCATCAGATAAGACCTTGTGTCTTCCTGCTAGTCTACCACAGCCTTTCATTATCAATAAGACCTCAGACTCCATGCTCATCAGATAAGACCTTGTGTCTTCCTGCTAGTCTACCACAGCCTTTCATCAAGCTCAGACTCCATGTCATCAGATAAGACCTTGTGTCTTCCTGCTAGTCTACCACAGCCTTCATTATCAAGCTCAGACTCCATGTCATCAGATAAGACCTTGTGTCTTCCTGCTAGTCTACCACAGCCTTTCATTATCAAGCTCAGACTCCATGTCATCAGATAAGACCTTCCTGTGTCTTCCTGCTAAGACCTTGTGTCTTCCTGCTACACCACAGCCTTTCATTATCAAGCTCAGACTCCATGTCATCAGATAAGACCTTGTGTCTTCCTGCTAGCCTTTCATTATCAAGCTCAGACTCCATGTCATCAGATAAGACCTTGTGTCTTCCTGCTAGTCTACCACAGCCTTTCATTATCAAGCTCAGACTCCATGTCATCAGATAAGACCTTGTGTCTTCCTGCTAGTCTACCACAGCCTTTCATTATCAAGCTCAGACTCCATGTCATCAGATAAGACCTTGTGTCTTCCTGCTAGTCTACCACAGCCTTTCATTATCAAGCTCAGACTCCATGTCATCAGATAAGACCTTGTGTCTTCCTGCTAGTCTACCACAGCCTTTCATTATCAAGCTCAGACTCCATGTCATCAGATAAGACCTTGTGTCTTCCTGCTACTCTACCACAGCCTTTCATTATCAAGCTCAGACTCCATGTCATCAGATAAGACCTTGTGTCTTCCTGCTACTCTACCACAGCCTTTCATTATCAAGCTCAGACTCCATGTCATCAGATAAGACCTTGTGTCTTCCTGCTAGTCTACCACAGCCTCCTGCATCAGATAAGACCTTGTGTCTTCCTGCTACCTACAGCCTTTCATTATCAAGCTCAGACTCCATGTCATCAGATAAGACCTTGTGTCTTCCTGCTAGTCTACCACAGCCTTTCATTATCAAGCTCAGACTCCATGTCATCAGATAAGACCTTGTGTCTTCCTGCTAGTCTACCACAGCCTTTCATTATCAAGCTCAGACTCCATGTCATCAGATAAGACCTTGTGTCTTCCTGCTACTCTACCACAGCCTTTCATTATCAAGCTCAGACTCCATGTCATCAGATAAGACCTTGTGTCTTCCTGCTACTCTACCACAGCCTTTCATTATCAAGCTCAGACTCCATGTCATCAGATAAGACCTTGTGTCTTCCTGCTCAAGTCTACCACAGCCTTTCATTATCAAGCTCAGACTCCATGTCATCAGATAAGACCTTGTGTCTTCCTGCTAGTCTACCACAGCCTTTCATTATCAAGCTCAGACTCCATGTCATCAGATAAGACCTTGTGTCTTCCTGCTAGTCTACCACAGCCTTTCATTATCAAGCTCAGACTCCATGTCATCAGATAAGACCTTGTGTCTTCCTGCTAGCTACTTTCATTATCAAGCTCAGACTCCATGTCATCAGATAAGACCTTGTGTCTTCCTGCTAGTCTACCACAGCCTTTCATTATCAAGCTCAGACTCCATGTCATCAGATAAGACCTTGTGTCTTCCTGCTACTCTACCACAGCCTTTCATTATCAAGCTCAGACTCCATGTCATCAGATAAGACCTTGTGTCTTCCTGCTAGTCTACCACAGCCTCTCATTATCAAGCTCAGACTCCATGTCATCAGATAAGACCTTGTGTCTTCCTGCTAGTCTACCACAGCCTTTCATTATCAAGCTCAGACTCCATGTCATCAGATAAGACCTTGTGTCTTCCTGCTAGCCTCATATCAAGCTCAGACATGTCATCAGATAAGACCTTGTGTCTTCCTGCTATACCACAGCCTTTCATTATCAAGCTCAGACTCCATGTCATCAGATAAGACCTTGTGTCTTCCTGCTGCCTATTATCAAGCTCCATGTCATCAGATAAGACAGCCTACCACAGCCTTTCATTATCAAGCTCAGACTCCATGTCATCAGATAAGACCTTGTGTCTTCCTGCTAGTCTACCACAGCCTCATATCAAGCAGACATGTCATCAGATAAGACCTTGTGTCTTCCTGCTAGCCTTTGTGGCCTGCTAGTCTTTCATTATCAAGCTCAGACTCCATGTCATCAGATAAGACCTTGTGTCTTCCTGCTAGTCTACCACAGCCTTTCATTATCAAGCTCAGACTCCATGTCATCAGATAAGACCTTGTGTCTTCCTGCTCAGACTCTACCACAGCCTTTCATTATCAAGCTCAGACTCCATGTCATCAGATAAGACCTTGTGTCTTCCTGCTACTCTACCACAGCCTTTCATTATCAAGCTCAGACTCCATGTCATCAGATAAGACCTTGTGTCTTCCTGCTAGTCTACCACAGCCTTTCATTATCAAGCTCAGACTCCATGTCATCAGATAAGACCTTGTGTCTTCCTGCTAGTCTACCACAGCCTTTCATTATCAAGCTCAGACTCCATGTCATCAGATAAGACCTTGTGTCTTCCTGCTAGTCTACCACAGCCTTTCATTATCAAGCTCAGACTCCATGTCATCAGATAAGACCTTGTGTCTTCCTGCTAGTCTACCACAGCCTTTCATTATCAAGCTCAGACTCCATGTCATCAGATAAGACCTTGTGTCTTCCTGCTAGTCTACCACAGCCTCTCATTATCAAGCTCAGACTCCATGTCATCAGATAAGACCTTGTGTCTTCCTGCTAGTCTACCACAGCCTTTCATTATCAAGCTCAGACTCCATGTCATCAGATAAGACCTTGTGTCTTCCTGCTAGTCTACCACAGCCTTTCATTATCAAGCTCAGACTCCATGTCATCAGATAAGACCTTGTGTCTTCCTGCTAGTCTACCACAGCCTTTCATTATCAAGCTCAGACTCCATGTCATCAGATAAGACCTTGTGTCTTCCTGCTAGTCTACCACAGCCTTTCATTATCAAGCTCAGACTCCATGTCATCAGATAAGACCTTGTGTCTTCCTGCTAGTCTACCACAGCCTCATTCAAGCTGACTCCATGTCATCAGATAAGACCTTGTGTCTTCCTGCTAGTCTACCACAGCCTTTCATTATCAAGCTCAGACTCCATGTCATCAGATAAGACCTTGTGTCTTCTTCCTGCTACTCTACCACAGCCTTTCATTATCAAGCTCAGACTCCATGTCATCAGATAAGACCTTGTGTCTTCCTGCTAGCCTCTCATTATCAAGCTCAGACTCCATGTCATCAGATAAGACCTTGTGTCTTCCTGCTATCTACCACAGCCTCAAGCTCAGACTCCATGTCATCAGATAAGACCTTGTGTCTTCCTGCTAGTCTACCACAGCCTTTCATTATCAAGCTCAGACTCCATGTCATCAGATAAGACCTTGTGTCTTCCTGCTAGTACCACAGCCTCTCATTATCAAGCTCAGACTCCATGTCATCAGATAAGACCTTGTGTCTTCCTGCTAGTCTACCACAGCCTCAATCAAGCTCAGACTCCATGTCATCAGATAAGACCTTGTGTCTTCCTGCTAGTCTACCACAGCCTTTCATTATCAAGCTCAGACTCCATGTCATCAGATAAGACCTTGTGTCTTCCTGCTAGTCTACCACAGCCTTTCATTATCAAGCTCAGACTCCATGTCATCAGATAAGACCTTGTGTCTTCCTGCTAGTCTACCACAGCCTTTCATTATCAAGCTCAGACTCCATGTCATCAGATAAGACCTTGTGTCTTCCTGCTAGTCTACCACAGCCTTTCATTATCAAGCTCAGACTCCATGTCATCAGATAAGACCTTGTGTCTTCCTGCTACTACCACAGCCTTTCATTATCAAGCTCAGACTCCATGTCATCAGATAAGACCTTGTGTCTTCCTGCTAGTCTACCACAGCCTAAGACCTCATTATCAAGCTCAGACTCCATGTCATCAGATAAGACCTTGTGTCTTCCTGCTACCACAGCCTCATTATCAAGCTCAGACTCCATGTCATCAGATAAGACCTTGTCTTCCTGCTATCTACCACAGCCTCATTAGCTCAGACTCCATGTCATCAGATAAGACCTTGTGTCTTCCTGCTAGTCTACCACAGCCTTTCATTATCAAGCTCAGACTCCATGTCATCAGATAAGACCTTGTGTCTTCCTGCTAGTCTACCACAGCCTTTCATTATCAAGCTCAGACTCCATGTCATCAGATAAGACCTTGTGTCTTCCTGCTAGTCTACCACAGCCTTTCATTATCAAGCTCAGACTCCATGTCATCAGATAAGACCTTGTGTCTTCCTGCTAGTCTACCACAGCCTTTCATTATCAAGCTCAGACTCCATGTCATCAGATAAGACCTTGTGTCTTCCTGCTAGCCTCTACCACTCCATGTCATCAGATAAGACCTTGTCATTATCAAGCTCAGACTCCATGTCATCAGATAAGACCTTGTGTCTTCCTGCTAGTCTACCACAGTCTACCACAGCTCCATGTCATCAGATAAGACCTCAAGCCTTTCATTATCAAGACTCCATGTCATCAGATAAGACCTTGTGTCTTCCTGCTAGTCTACCACAGCCTTCACCAAGCTCAGACTCCATGTCATCAGATAAGACCTTGTGTCTTCCTGCTATCTAAGCCTTTCATTATCAAGCTCAGACTCCATGTCATCAGATAAGACCTTGTGTCTTCCTGCTAGTCTACCACAGCCTTTCATTATCAAGCTCAGACTCCATGTCATCAGATAAGACCTTGTGTCTTCCTGCTAGTCTACCACAGCCTTTCATTATCAAGCTCAGACTCCATGTCATCAGATAAGACCTTGTGTCTTCCTGCTAGTCTACCACAGCCTTCATTATCAAGCTCAGACTCCATGTCATCAGATAAGACCTTGTGTCTTCCTGCTACCACAGCCTTTCATTATCAAGCTCACAGTCATCAGATAAGACCTTCATTATCAAGCTCAGACTCCATGTCATCAGATAAGACCTTGTGTCTTCCTGCTACTCTACCACAGCCTTTCATTATCAAGCTCAGACTCCATGTCATCAGATAAGACCTTGTGTCTTCCTGCTAGTCTACCACAGCCTTTCATTATCAAGCTTCCATGTCAAGCTTCCTGCTAGACTCCATGTCATCAGATAAGACCTTGTGTCTTCCTGCTAGTCTACCACAGCCTTTCATTATCAAGCTCAGACTCCATGTCATCAGATAAGACCTTGTGTCTTCCTGCTAGTCTACCACAGCCTTTCATTATCAAGCTCAGACTCCATGTCATCAGATAAGACCTTGTGTCTTCCTGCTAGTCTACCACAGCCTTTCATTATCAAGCTCAGACTCCATGTCATCAGATAAGACCTTGTGTCTTCCTGCTAGTCTACCACAGCCTCTTATCAAGCTCAGACATGTCATCAGATAAGACCTTGTGTCTTCCTGCTATCTACCACAGCCTTTCATTATCAAGCTCAGACTCCATGTCATCAGATAAGACCTTGTGTCTTCCTGCTAGTCTACCACAGCCTTTCATTATCAAGCTCAGACTCCATGTCATCAGATAAGACCTTGTGTCTTCCTGCTAGTCTACCACAGCCTTTCATTATCAAGCTCAGACTCCATGTCATCAGATAAGACCTTGTGTCTTCCCTGACTCCATGTCTACTCTACCACAGCCTTTCATACCACAGCCTTTCATTATCAAGCTCAGACTCCATGTCATCAGATAAGACCTTGTGTCTTCCTGCTAGTCTACCACAGCCTCTCATTATCAAGCTCAGACTCCATGTCATCAGATAAGACCTTGTGTCTTCCTGCTAGTCTACCACAGCCTTTCATTATCAAGCTCAGACTCCATGTCATCAGATAAGACCTTGTGTCTTCCTGCTAGTCTACCACAGCCTTTCATTATCAAGCTCAGACTCCATGTCATCAGATAAGACCTTGTGTCTTCCTGCTAGTCTACCACAGCCTTTCATTATCAAGCTCAGACTCCATGTCATCAGATAAGACCTTGTGTCTTCCTGCTAGTCTACCACAGCCTCTCTTTCACACAGGTACATGTTTATGTTATGTTAATGTTCCTCTTCAGTGTCATACGGTCTATTTTTGAATCCCTTGCTGCTACTCGAATGGACTTCTTCCCTTCTCTGACGTCCTTGGCTGATCTCTCATGAACATCAAGGGGGGGTGAGACCCCCACTTGTTTTATGTTTGTATACATGGGGCATGATGATGTCTGCTCTGGAAAAATGTCAAAATTTAAATATATATTGAGTTCTTTTGCATGACACATTTCAAAAATACTATGCATATTATGCTTTTAACTAACAAAACGTAATTATCATTTGCATGGGGCATAGTGGCACTGGCTCAATTTACCTCAAGGCAAACATTTTGATTATATTAGCCCACACAGCTACAAGAATGTACTTTCATTCTTGGTTTAGGACCTCATAATATTGTAGCTGAGACCGACCTGATGTACAAAACAATCTTAAAAATAACTACTTCGGTTTAGAAACAAGCATCATAGGGGTGCGCACAATTGTCCCAGCGTTGTCCGGGTTAGGCGAGAGTTATGGGAGGGTTTGGCCGGTGGAGGCTGTCATTGTAAAATAAGAATTTGTTCTTTAACTGACTTGCCACGTTAAATAAAGGTAAAAAAGTATATATACAGTTGATGTCAGAAGTTTAAAGACACCTTAGCCAAATACATTTAAACTCAGTTTTTCACAGTTCCTGACATTTAATCCAAGTAAAAATTCCCTGTCTTAGGTTAGTTAGGATCACCACTTTATTTTAAGAATGTGAAATGTCAGAATAATAGAAGAGCGAATTATGTATTTCAGCTTTTACTTCTATCATCACATTCCCAGTGGGTCAGAAGTTTACATACACTCAATTAGTATTTGGTAGATTTGCCTTTAAATTGTTTAACTTGGGTCAAATGTTTCAGCTAGCCTTCCACAAGCTTCCCACAATAAGTTGGGTGAATTTTGGCCCATTCCTCCTGACAGAGCTGGAGTAACTAAGTCAGGTTTGTAGGCCTCCTTGCTTGCACACGTTTTTTTTCAGTTCTGTCCACAAATTTCCTATGGGATTGAGGTCAGGGCTTTGTCATGGCCACTTAAATACCTTGACTTTGTTGTCCTTAAGCCATTTTGCCACAACTTTGGAAGTATGCTTAGGGTCATTGTTTATTCGGAAGACCAGTTCGTGACCAAGCTTTAACTTCCTGACTGATGTCTTGAGATGTTGCTTCAATATATCCACATAATTTTCCTCCCTCATCATCTATTTTGTGAACTGCACCAGTCCCTCCTGCAGCAAAGCACCCCCACAACATGATCTTGCAACCCCCGTGCTTCACAGTTGGGATGGTATTCTCCGGCTTGCAAGCCTCCCCCTTTTCCCTCCAAACACAACAATGGTCATTATGGCCAAACAGTTCCATTTTTGTTTCATCAGACCAGAGGACGTTTCTAGGAGATCTAGGAGATGAATGTACTTTTGTAGCATTTGGTAGCAATGTACTTTGGCTGCATGAGTGAAGGAGGCTTTATTGAGGAAACCGATTCTAGATTTAATTTTGGATTGGAGATGCTTAATATGAGTCTGGAAGGAGAGTTTACAGTTTAGCCAGATACCTAGGTATTTATAGTTGTCCACATATTCTAAGTCAGAACTGTCCAGATTAGTGATGATAGTCGGGCGGACGTTTGCGGGCAGCGATTGGTTGAAGAGCATTCGTTTAGTTTTACTTGCATTTAAGAGCAGTTGGAGGCCACGGAAGGAGTGTTGTATGGCATTGAAGCTTGTTTGGAGGTTTGTTAACACAGTGTCCAAAGAAGTGTCAGATGTATACAGAATGGTGTCATCTGTGTAGAGGTGGATCAAAGAATCAACTGCAGCAAGAGCGAAATAATTGATATACACAGAGAAAAGAGTCGGCCTGGGAATTTAACCCTGTGGCACCCCATAGAGACTGCCAGAGGTCCGGACAACAGGCCCTCCAATTTGACACACTGAACTCTATCTGAGAAATAGTTAGTGAACCAGGCGAGGCAGTCATTAGAGAAACCAAGGCTGTTGAGTCTGCCGATTAGAATACGGTGATTGACTTAGTCGAAAGCCTTGGCCAGGTTGATGAAGACAGCTGCACAGTACTGTCTTTTATCGATGGCGGTTATGATATCGTTTAGGACCTTGAGCATGGCTGAGGTGCACCCGTGACCAGCTCGGAAACCGGATTGCATAGCGCCCCCCTCCCCCCTCTCAATAAGGACCTGGTGACAGTGGAATACACACCTATGCAGCAAGCAACCTGCAGAGATGTCAATAATGTGGTCAAATAACATAGGTCAATACAAGAGTGTTGAGGCAAGAAAACCTTCATCAACATGTGTTCATCTGTAGTCAAGTAGTTGAAGCTCAGTTACATTGAGTATAGTTATAACAATGTTACACGTGTAATACCAGTATATTGGAATGAGTATGCCTTACTCTTCCAATCACTATAACTGAGACCCTAGGCTTGTCCGCAGGCTTTCTCACTAAATGTGGTGTAAACTGGACAAGATTTGGAGATGATGTTCAGATGTGAGACAGCGAATGTTAATAATGTGTGTGACTGGGCAGACTGTGGCTTAGTTTGGTGGTATCTCCTGTTTGTTTTCTCCCAGGGAGGAGACCTTGAGGATTCTGCCTTGGCTCATACACAGGGGAGCCCTGCCGAACCAAACCGCACCTGAGCAGAATGTTAAAACGTCTAGCAGGTGTCTTTAATATTTCACCATCCTTCCTCCTGGAGGGGAAATAGACTCTGAAGGCAGGGATGATCTGATGGAGGCCTAATTGGAAGGTGAATCAAATGTGCAGTTTAATATAATTAAGGCTAATGAGAGAGAGAGAGAGAGAGAGAGAGAGAGAGAGAGAGAGAGAGAGAGAGAGAGAGAGAGAGAGAGAGAGAGAGAGATGACAGAGATGACAGAGATGACAGACAGGAGAAGGAGGCTCCCCACAGTAATGTATTCCATGGCGGGGAAATGTACCAGGGTGTCTTCACTGTGCCCAGCTAGGGCTTTAATTAAAGAGAGCATGGGGGAATGTGTGTGCGCGTGTGTGTAGAATAACTCCCTGAACCAATCCACTGAGCTGATTGTGACAAGGGGATATTTGCACTGTGCTAATCCAGAATTGTTCACAACAGAACAAAAAAAAATCATATTCATTTTGCTGACAAGCTCCATGATAACAGCAATAACAACAGCCAATCCACATGGGAGCCTGTTTTCAGCGGGCATTCCTTCAGTAATTACAAGATGCATACCCTATAATTCTGCTTTAATGTGTTTAGATAAATAGAGGATGAAAATATGTTGGGTAACAGAGAAGGCTGGAGTCTGAACATAAACCAGGGGCAAGGCGGACGCTTTAGCGTGTCTTTAGCGTGTCTTGATGTATTAAACAGATAAAGCAGGAAAGGCAAACATTAATCCCACAGCGATATATTTCTGTGAACATGAAAATCATGTCTGTATTTCCCATGGTTCCATGCTCTCCCCTCATTCTCTGCCTGAGGTGAGTCCAAATCGCTTCGAGTAGGGCACTCGTTTTATCGCACGCTTGGCTTCTCTTCGCCCTGTGATTGATGCAGGATGCTCGAAGTCAGCCGCTCATTGTTTTAAGACCACATACCTGACTTATGTATCTTTCATTCAGGGGATTAAATATGAACTGGCAGAGTAAGCCCCTCCCTCAGCGCATACAGGCTGGACCAACCCAACACATGCTAATAACAGCCATACATGCGAGAGCGAGAGAGAGAGAGAGAGAGAGAGAGAGAGAGAGAGAGAGAGAGAGAGAGAGAGAGAGAGAGAGAGAGAGACTGCGAAGACAACAACATCAGTAGGCAGGGCCCGATTTTTCTATTCTTCCATCTTTCAGCACCATTGTTACTCAAATCTTCTCTCTCTCTATTTCTTTCTGTCTTTCCCCTTCCTCGTTCCCTCACCATCTCTATCACCATGTACGCCTACGGTATACAGTATGTATATACTGCAACAGTTCACCAAAAAATCGCAAAGAACATTTTGACTAAAGGGATGAAAAGAAATCCATCTTGATGACGTGTGAGACATGGGGAATAGCTTTGCTGCAATGACATGCTGGCCTGTTTTCTCTGTCTCCAAGAGAGACTTGTCAATATATCGTGCTGCAGCGTTGGCTGACAAGCTCTTGGAATCCCATTGCTATGCCCGCGGTGGTGGGTGCTACAGGGAGAGCATGGCGGTGTCACTGTGATGCACCCGCCAAACCAGTGATCCAGCCCCTCTCTGCACCGGTTGGAAAGCAGGATGGACCCACCAGGTTTACTCTACACCCATCATGTCACCACCAGATCAGAACAACAAGCTGATTTTAAGATAGAAGCATGACATACTTTACCTGTGGCACTACCTCAAATTCACGGCAATCGGGTATGATAAGTGACACAAGATTTGCAGTTGAACCAATACTTTTGAAATTGAGAGAATTTTGAAGAAGGTCGAAATCAAACCATGCAGGTATCTAGCATTAGTCAAGACACATACAGCACACACACACACGCCCACACAAACACACGCCCACACACACATACGCCCACACACACACACACACACACACACACACACACACACACACACACACACACACACACACAGACAAAGGAGATGAAAGGCACCGCCACAGGGGATCCCCACTAGTACTTAAAAGGGCAGATTAGACAACCAAGACTTGACTGATTCATGCAACATTTGACACATCACAGACACTCTCTGTTCCTTTGCCTCTGTAATGGCACAAGGAGAATGGGATTTGGCTCATGTTCTATCCCATTAAGTAGTATCCAACTGGGACAAAACGGGTTGAATCAACTTTGTTTCCACCTAATTTAAATACAGAAAATCTATGTGTATGTGATGTTGAATCAACATGGAAAACTTGCAAAAAGTCATTAACGTAAGGGCATTTCATTTTTTTTGGGCCCAACTTTTAACCTAAATCCAAAGACATTATATTGTTTTGTTGATTGTACATTGAATTCACCAATGTAAATCAAAATGAGCCGTTTAACTGACGTCTGTGGTCAGTGCGTAGTGTGGGCTTCAATTCCACACCATACATAATCCTCACAGTACTTCACTCTTAGCACACACCAAGAAAGACCATTCAACACCACAATGGGTTCCTAGAGATGAGACCTTTGATGCTGGGGACTGGAGCACATCCTGAATCTGAGCTGTTTGTGTGTACTGTGTGTGTGTGTGTGTGTGTGTGTGTGTGTGTGTGTGTGTGTGTGTGTGTGTGTGTGTGTGTGTGTGTGTGTGTATACTGACAAAACTGTTTGTGTGTGCGTGTGAGAGAGCTTTGTGCAGGTGCGTAGCTCAAATCCCCTACCCAATGTGATGTGGATCAAGGAATTGTTAGCCTGCATACCATGTGGAGTAAAGCTACTGTCTGCCCTACTAAGACTCATGCACTTGTAACCGTATGCCTGAGCTCACGGCTGTAACGCTAGAGATCTGAGTTATGCTTTTGTTACAGTAGACCGAGAGGCAGGCTGCGGTGATACAAACACAGAACTAAACCTCAAGTCCACCAATCTAGTATGGGGGATTCTAAAAACCCTCTGGTTAAGTTTTGACTAGAACCTTTGTGTGCACCAGTGGAGGCTGTTGAGGGGAGGGCGGCTCATAATAACGGCCAGAATGGATTGAATGGTGTTGGTATCAAACACGTTGTTTTCATGTGTTTGATAAGATTTTATTCCAGCCATTGCTATGAGCCATTCTCCCCTCAACAGTGTCCACTGGTGTGCACAATGTTTCTATGAGTGAGAAGAGAGACACACATTGAGAAGAGAGACGCACATTGGAGCAGGAGAATGGTTTCAGGTTTGCATCATCATTTCACCATATAAGGGCATTTACAATGATGATACATTCATCTACTGTTAAAGTAAAGGGACCAGAGTGGAGGTGACCACAGCACACAATGGGGCATAAAGTTATGGATTATTTTCACTGATTCTAACACAAACAAACAGCTTCGTTCATACTTTATGAGTCATGTTCGGATACATGCACTCACAGCACCCGTTATGCCAAACTGAATTGAACAACATCATTACAGATACAGTACAAGCTGAACTGTAATTAGCTAGAGCTCATACAAATTAAATATTCACGTCATGTTTTCATAACAACAGTCGCAATACATATCAGAAATGACAGTGTATGATTTGTCACCCCATATGAATGAAGCATGTGTTGGGTTTTACAGCTAACGAATACCACGTAACATATGGCTTGTGTTGTAGAATAGCCCATACAAGCAAGCTACTGTGTGTGTGTGTGTGTGTGTGTGTGTGTGTGTGTGTGTGTGTGTGTGTGTGTGTGTGTGTGTGTGTGTGTGTGTGTGTAATAGGCTACGTGTGTATGTCTGTACGTACATGTGTGTGCACCTGTTTGCATGGAGTTGGAGTACTCTGCAATACTATGTAAATGCTCAGTAGAGGGTGAGAGTGCTAGTTAGTGCTGAACCCTCTCCTCTCCTCTCCTCTCCTCTCCTCTCCTCTCCTCTCCTCTCCTCTCCTCTCCTCTCCTCTCCTCTCCTCGTGTGTCTGGGGGCTA
Organism: Oncorhynchus nerka; assembly: GCF_034236695.1. Taxonomy (NCBI): domain Eukaryota; kingdom Metazoa; phylum Chordata; class Actinopteri; order Salmoniformes; family Salmonidae; genus Oncorhynchus; species Oncorhynchus nerka. The sequence continues at coordinate 54,407,620 of NC_088397.1, forward strand.
CACAGGTCACCACGGTTACATAGGCACGATGATGCACGATACAAATGAGCCTGGACACACTCTGACGAACATATGTGCTGTTCCACATACTGGATATGCCTGTAACACACTCTCTCTGTAGCATATGGACTACAACACACTAGAATGTGGGTATTTGTAAGGGAGACATCCCTAGAGGTGGAGGTTTTAGTGAGGAGGCAGACAAATGGACCCAGTGCAGTGACATGGTGAGGACTTTAATGGTGAAATCACGGTGCTGAGCTATGTAGAATCTGTCCAGATATGTATGGACAAAATAACAAACATGGTGCTAACAAACAGAAAACATAAACTGGGGGTAAACTGAATTAATCAAATCATCGTAGAGCTCTGGGGCGGCAGGTACCCTGGTGGTTAGAACATTGGGCCAGTAACCGAAAGGTTGCTGGATCAAATCCCTGAGCTAACAAGGTCAAAATCGGCCATTCTGTCCCAGAGCAAGGCAATTAACCCACTGATCCCTGGGTGCCTGAAGACGTAGATGTTGATTATGGCAGCCCCCCGCACCTCTTCGATTCACAGGGGTTGGGTTAAATGCGGAAGACACTTTTCAGTTGAATGCATTCAGTTGTACAACTGACTAGGTTTCCCCCTTTCCCTCTCAAATGAAACCAGGCCTCAATAAATGTTTGTGAAGTCCGGCAGCATGCCGTTCTTACCCGGTCTTTATTCAACAAACTTCTTATTCGCTGGGGTTTTACGGCAGACTACGTCCAAAAAGTTGTATTGCTGCCACCTACCGTGAGGGATGAAAATAAAATATCACAAAAGATAAAAATGATGTGTATAAAAATACTCACATGGGCCTCTATTGTTAAGATCAATAATCCATGTCTGATCCCTACACAGGCTCAGGAGCCTGGGAGAGCGGGCCATCTTCCATCGCCAATAACCTTTGCAATCCTTTCACCTGTGAATTCCTGAAGCTTCGAATACTTTCCTGCCACAGCCACAATTATGTCAAAATTCTTTGACTTCCTTGCTACTTGAGCTGTGCAGTTTATCGCAGTTGCAATGGGCGCCACAAAATCCACTTTCTTTATAAGCAGCATGTCTGGTTCTCCTGGTTGACAAACGTTAACCATGGGCTGTGGTGCATCCACAACCATCTTTTCCACACTAGTGTCACTTTTGCTCTCAATTATTTTGATTGCTGTGCATAGGAGATCCGATGGACCGCCATTATCTAAGACACCTCAACCTCCTTCACCCTTACAGGGCACTCCATGAACTCTGGGTCATGACCCCACCACAATTACAACATGACCATTCTTCAATCTTTCATATACTCCTTCGGTCTGCACACATTTGAAACAGGACCAGATCCTTTACAGTTTTTGCATTGTAGTGGTTTTTGGACAGAGGTTCTAACTCCATACAGTACCTCATATACTATATTCACTGTCAGAAAACAACAACACTGACAAACCTGCTTTCTTTCCTCCATTCACCATGCGGTCAGGCAACGGTCCCGAACCACACATGGGATTCTCGTCGCAAGGATTTCCTCCCTTATTCCCACCGACACCCCAGAAATGACTCTATTAACAGGTGCCCCACTCCGGAGTTCAAAGCACAACACATCAGATGTCCAAACTCTTGTGATGCCCAATGCCTTCTTCCTCTGTTCCTCAGACAAACAATTAATCAGGACAAGCCCACTCCTGGTCACTCTGATTGATCCCACAAGATTCACCTTCTTCGAGACCCCAAACGGATCTCCTAGATACACATCCTTATAAAATCATACACTTATCATGCCCTTCAGTTTTCAATACTTTCAATTTTTTCTTTCCCTTCTTTGATACTACTGTTCTCCATTATTCTTCTCCAACTCCACTTCACTCCACTCACTTCTCGTTTCACATCCACTTCCGCCATTGATCCTTCTTAGCTTGTTGCTAGCAGCTGTGAGCGGCCGCCGTCCTCGACTCCTGTCCAACAAAGAATGAAAGGACAGGCTTCTTACAGGACTACCCACAATGCATGAACCAGTAGGAAAAAGCCATTGCACATAATAACAATTAACATGAACAGGTTCAAATAAAGGCATTAAAAGCACAACAACATATTCAGGTAATCAATCAAACATCACCATAAATATACACACTTTCAATAACAGTGCAGACCATACCAAAAGCATATAGTCCTAATAGACCAGGATAATTCAACCACATTACAGAACCAAGTAGCACAGGATAAGTAGCGCTCCTGAACACAGCTCTGTTTGACAGCCCTCGCCACCCAACATGACAGAGAGGAACAAACCATTCACTTCTTCAACTACGATTCCTAACTTTAACATAGTGACAACATTACAAAAACATGTGCACTCGAATGGTAACATTAATAACGAAAGGCATGATAAGACAAATGGATGCTGCGCCCAAAACCAAATGAATGTCGGCGTTTGACTACAAACTCTAACATGCTTTTCTCTCTTATTACAGGCAAACATCAGCAACACCAAAGTGGCCCGATTGGAGGACATGGCTAAACACACATTATACTCAATAAATAATGTGCATTCTCATAAACTCATAAAGCGGTTCAAATGTCAGGTTATTCAATATGTTGGTAGCATATGCACTGAACATGTTTCATGAGCTGAAATAAAAGATCCTAGAAGTGTTCCATACGCACAAACAGCTTATTTCTCTCAAATTGTGTGGACAAATTTGTCTACATCCCTGTTAGTGAGCATTTTATCCTTTGTCAAGATGATCCATCCACCTGACAGGTGTGGCATATCAAGAAGCTGATTAAACAGCATGATCATTACACAGGTGCACCTTGTGCTGGGGACAAAAAAAGGCCACTCCAAAATGTGCAGTTTTGTCACACAACACAATGCCACAGATGTCTCAAGTTTTGAGGGGGCGTGCAATTGGTATGCTGATTGCAGGAGTGTCCACAAAAGCTGTTGCCAGAGATTTTAATGTTCATCTCTCTACCATAAGCCGCCTCCAATGTCATTTTAGAGAATTTGGCAGTACGTCCAACCGGCCTCAAGGTTGCAGACCACGTGTGACCACGTAAGCCTAGGACCTCCACATCTGGTTTCTTCGCCTGCGTGAATTTCAGAGAGGGGAGGGGGGTTGCGGAAGAGTCATTCTGTTTGTAATAAAGCCGTTTTGTAGGGGAAAACTAATTCTGATTGGCTGGGCTCCCCAGTGGGTCGGCCTGGCTCCCAAGTGGATGGGCCTACAGTATGCGCTCCCTGGCCCACCCATGGCTACACCCCTGCCTAGTCATGTGGAATCCATAGATTAGGGCCTAATTCATTTATTTCAAACTGATTTCCTTATATGAACTGTAACTCAGATAAATGTTTTAAATTGTTGCGTGTTGTGTTTATATTTTGTTCAGTCTTAAAGGCACAGACTCCGTGACAGTATTATAACACTGAAAAGCATGAATAAGATCTTAAGAATACAACCTAATCTAAAAGAATGACAGTGCAACCTACATTAAGGGACATAATATGGGTGTGGAGCACATAATAACACAACATTATATGTAATCAAATCAAATAAAAACGTTACGATGACTTCCTTTTCATCTCAGAGGTTCGCAGTTATTAATGCACAATGGGAAATAATCAACCTGCAATTTTAGCCTGTCCACCTCTCCAATTCTGTCCACCTCTCCTGTTACCCTCTCTCCCACTGAATCATGTTGCTCTCTATCCCAGTGAACCATATAACTCTCTGTCCCACTGAACCCTGTCACACTCTCTCCCAGTGAATCATGTTGCTCTCTATCCCAGTGAACCATATAACTCTCTGTCCCACTGAACCCTGTTACCCTCTCTCCCACTGAATCATGTTGCTCTCTATCCCAGTGAACCATATAACTCTCTGTCCCACTGAACCCTGTCACACTCTCTCCCACTGAATCATGTCACTCTCTCTCCCAGTGAACCATGTCACTCTCCCTCCCAGTGAACCATGTCACTCTCTCTCCCACTGAATCATGTCACTCTCTCTCCCAGTGAACCATGTCACTCTCTCTCCCACTGAATCATGTCACTCTCTCTCCCACTGAATCATGTCATTCTCCCTCCCAGTGAACCATGTCACTCTCTCTCCCACTGAATCATGTCACTGTCTCTCCCAGTAAACCATGTCACTCTCTCTCCCACTGAATCATGTCATTCTCCCTCCCAGTGAACCATGTCACTCTCTCTCCCAGTGAACCATGTCACTCTCTCTCCCACTGAATCATGTCATTCTCCCTCCCAGTGAACCATGTCACTCTCTCTCCCACTGAATCATGTCACTGTCTCTCCCAGTGAACCATGTCACTCTCTCTGCCACTGAATCATGTCACTCTCTCTCCCAGTGAGCCATGTCACTCTCCCTCCCACTGAACCATGTCACTCTCTCTCCCACTGAACCATGTCACTCTCTCTCCCAGTGAACCATGTCACTCTCTCTCCCAGTGAACCATGTCACGCTCCCTCCCAGTGAACCATGTCACTCTCTCTCCCACTGAATCATGTCATTCTCCCTCCCAGTGAACCATGTCACTCTCTCTCCCACTGAATCATGTCACTCTCTCTCCCAGTGAACCATGTCACTCTCCCTCCCAGTGAACCATGTCACTCTCTCTCCCACTGAATCATGTCACTCTCTCTCCCAGTGACCCATGTCACTCTCTCTCCCACTGAATCATGTCACTCTCTCTCCCACTGAATCATGTCACGCTCCCTCCCAGTGAGCCATGTCATTCTCTCTCCCACTGAATCATGTCACTCTCCCTCCCAGTGAGCCATGTCACTCTCTCTCCCAGTGAACCATGCCACTCTCTCTCCCACTGAATCATGTGATTCTCCCTCCCAGTGAACCATGTCACTCTCTCTGCCACTGAATCATGTCACTGTCTCTCCCAGTGAACCATGTCACTCTCTCTGCCACTGAATCATGTCACTCTCTCACCCAGTGAACCATGTCACTCTCTCTCCCAGTGAACCATGTCACTCTCTCTGCCACTGAATCATGTCACTCTCTCTCCCAGTGAACCATGTCACTCTCTCTCCCAGTGAACCATGTCACTCTCTCTCCCACTGAATCATGTCACTCTCTCTCCCACTGAATCATGTCACGCTCCCTCCCAGTGAGCCATGTCATTCTCTCTCCCACTGAATCATGTCACTCTCTCTCCCACTGAATCATGTCATTCTCCCTCCCAGTGAACCATGTCACTCTCTCTCCCACTGAATCATGTCACTGTCTCTCCCAGTGAACCATGTCACTCTCTCTCCCACTGAATCATGTCATTCTCCCTCCCAGTGAACCATGTCACTCTCTCTCCCAGTGAACCATGTCACTCTCTCTCCCACTGAATCATGTCATTCTCCCTCCCAGTGAACCATGTCACTCTCTCTCCCACTGAATCATGTCACTGTCTCTCCCAGTGAACCATGTCACTCTCTCTGCCACTGAATCATGTCACTCTCTCTCCCAGTGAGCCATGTCACTCTCCCTCCCACTGAACCATGTCACTCTCTCTCCCACTGAACCATGTCACTCTCTCTCCCAGTGAACCATGTCACTCTCTCTCCCAGTGAACCATGTCACGCTCCCTCCCAGTGAACCATGTCACTCTCTCTCCCACTGAATCATGTCATTCTCCCTCCCAGTGAACCATGTCACTCTCTCTCCCACTGAATCATGTCACTCTCTCTCCCAGTGAACCATGTCACTCTCCCTCCCAGTGAACCATGTCACTCTCTCTCCCACTGAATCATGTCACTCTCTCTCCCAGTGAACCATGTCACTCTCTCTCCCACTGAATCATGTCACTCTCTCTCCCACTGAATCATGTCACGCTCCCTCCCAGTGAGCCATGTCATTCTCTCTCCCACTGAATCATGTCACTCTCCCTCCCAGTGAGCCATGTCACTCTCTCTCCCAGTGAACCATGTCACTCTCTCTCCCACTGAATCATGTGATTCTCCCTCCCAGTGAACCATGTCACTCTCTCTGCCACTGAATCATGTCACTGTCTCTCCCAGTGAACCATGTCACTCTCTCTGCCACTGAATCATGTCACTCTCTCTCCCAGTGAACCATGTCACTCTCTCTCCCAGTGAACCATGTCACTCTCTCTGCCACTGAATCATGTCACTCTCTCTCCCAGTGAACCATGTCACTCTCTCTCCCAGTGAACCATGTCACTCTCTCTCCCACTGAATCATGTCATTCTCTCTCCCAGTGAACCATGTCACTCTCTCTCCCAGTGAACCATGTCACTCTCTCCCCCACTGAATCATGTCACTCTCTCCCAGTGAACCATGTCACTCTCTCTCCCACTGAAAGGTTCTCAGAGACTAAAAGTCGGAGATATGCACCCAATGCACTCATTTTTAATCTTTGCCCCTATGCCCCAATGCACAGACACAATGGAGCTATATCTGTCCAGTGTCCATTAGGTTTGAGGAGACTCAGACTGAGTAAGGTTTGTTATTTCATTTCCTTCCCCATGTTTGTGGAGCTGACAAGGTTCCCGTGTTAAGTACAGTTTGTCCTAACTATTCACTCTTGAAAAAGGTATCTGCTAAATTATTATATTATTATCACTATAAGTAAGTTGCATGTGTTGTGTGTTGGAGTTGAATACTAAGCTAATGTCAGAGTCCCAGATTCATCTGTATATTTCTGCACCCTTCAAGCTCCAGGCCGAAGCACAGAGAAGCCCATGGGAATAACTTGACCAGGTTAAGGCCTCCTGGGACTGCTTGAGTGCACAGATAACCCAGTGATTGACAGGCTACATGGGACATATGCTGCCACTCACTCCTTCACATGCATGCCCCATACACTCGCTTTTATCTCTCTCTCCTCATCTCCTCTCTTTCTCTTTCTCCTCTATTGGGTTATGACCATGGGTTTTTCACCAACTCCTTGAGGATGCAGAAAATTAACCGTGTGGAGGGTTTACTCCAACCACTCTGCCTGTGTGAGCTAAAACCATGAGGCTGTGACCACCAGAGAGTGGTGTGTTTCCCAACATACAGCCTTAGTCAGAGCCTCAGTCCCCACACAGCCTCAGTCAGAACCTCAGTCTCCACACAGACTCAGTCAGAGCCTCAGTCTCTGCACAGCCTCAGTCTCCACACAGCCTCAGTCAGAGCCTCAGACTCCACACAGCCTGTCAGAGCCTCAGTCTCCACACAGCCTCAGCCTCCCCTCTTTAAGCTAGGTGTCTGGCCTGCAGAGATACATACCGCAGTGCTGTAGCTGTCTCTCTGGATCTCCCAGTATCCTTCCAACCCTCCTCCCAAACCTTCCCCAAAACAGAGCAGATGAAACTAACAGGAGAGGAGTATGAGCACCACCAAACCAACTACATACTTTCCCCTGCCCCTAACCACCACCCCCTTTAACTTTTGTTGACTCGTTTTACAAACTCCAGTCCGGTGCCCTAGGGCAATAAAACTCCTGATTACTAGAACGCGGTCATTAAAAAATAACACACAGCAAACATCAATACCTGCCTAGAAGCCTTTTGGTTTAGGTCAATCATCCCAGTCAGTTAATGGTCTCTAAAAAACAGGGCAAATTCATCACCAGCCCTAATCACATTCTCCAAGTCCACATCTCACACAGAACAATAACAGTAATGATATTAGGGAAGGGCTGGTAATGTGATGTGATTCCCTACAGTCAGACAGTGCTGATTGATTGAGGAAATTCAAGGCAGCCCAATGCTGTCATAATGCTGTCAGGGTATCCCATCTCCACACTGTGCTGTGAGCAGCTCCTGCTGTTTGCTGCGGAAGGGAAAGATTGAGATGGCAGATTGGACACATTAGATGCTACTTCATTGGAACAAAGAGAGATTAGTATTTTGTTCTGGAAGTGAGACAAACATGTTTTCCCAAACAGAGAAATGCTGTGACTGCTGGGTCAACAGACTCAATTAACCTTTGTGGAGAGTAATATAAGATTTTGAAGGAAGAATACACACAAGAGCACACATACACACACACGACAAAGGAATGCAACATCCCTGTTGACGTTTTCCCCACTGAAAAGATTCCCTCTCAGGTTCTAAGATGGAGGTGTGAGGCGCTATGACAATATTTGATGGGATTCAGAGGAGCTCAGATCAGCTTTAGAGAGACAAACCCTCAATTTGCTCTACATGGAATAATGCTTTAATAATGGCACCTAAGATTTCCCAGTCTGCAATGCTCACCATATCTGAAGCAATAGTGGCCCGATTGGAGTCCTCATTAAACTGTCAATATGAATTTATCAAATTGAAGGTTGTTCCTAAAATTTCCAATGTATATTTACAGCTGTTTTTGGATTAATATTAATGCACTATGGTTCATTTCTGGTTTGGTATGTATAACAATGTACTGTACAATGTACTGTAACCTCCAACATACTGGACAATGCACAGTCCAGAGTGTGGTGTGAGATTGTGTGGGGTGAGTTGTCACTAAACAATCACTCACACACTCTCTCACTCAATTATCCTTCCATGCACCAACTTTAGAGGTATCGTCTCACATGAGTAGGGTTGCATCAAGTTGCTATTCAACAGTAAAACTGTAGAATGTTTCTCTCCGCTCTATTGTGCTGGAGCTCTGCAGGGCCTGGGCCAGCCAGAACCTCTGAATGGGGAGACCACAGCATAACGTCAGGCTTTCTGCACCACTGTCTCTCTGACAGCCAAGCACTGCCTCCTGGATCCTCCACTCTCCATCTCCCCTCCACATCCTACATTCATATTCAGAGCCTCCACTGGTCCCTGTCATTCTCGCCCTACTGAGCCCAGGCACAGTGGCAGTGGGCTGGGCTGTGAAAGCAGGCGAGCAGGGCGAGGCCAGGGCCTGTTTTATCCCCACCCAGAGGAACTGGTGGAAGGTTTACAGACACTCACTTTGAAGATGAGGAGAGAGATAATCCCAGAAGACACACACAAATCCTATGTGTGTGAATGAGACAGGGAACAAGAGAAAGTGAAAAAAGCGAAAACATAAATGACAATGAAAACATAAGAAAATATGTTTACTTATTTATGCCATTCACAGTCCATCTTCACAATTCACAGCCCTAAACAGTTATCAGATCACATGATTACAGTATACTTATCGCTAACAAGCAACGCTCTCTTTCTATCTTGTCTTGTTAATAACCATCTGAAAATATCCCTACTACATGTACTGACAACGCTGACAAGCCCTTGAAATAAAACATAAAAACAGTGTGTGTGTTTTTCAATCAACAGCGTCATGTCGGGGGTCTGATGTTGGGAACAGCAGGACACACACCCTCCCTGCGTACTCCCTACATCCAGTTCCCGGGTTAGACAGCCCTCCATTTGCAACGCCACGCCGGCCTGAGCACGGCACTGGCCTGCCTCCAGCTGAAAGCCATTTGACAGTGTCTGATCAATCATGCCATCTCATTACCCTCAACTCCCTGCTCTGTCATAGCAGGGCCATAGAAGAGAGGACAGGACTGACTGCAGGGAACAGGTAACCGCCTCCCGGTCACCTTGAGCAGAAATATGACCAAAAAGAGGAAGAAACAAACCTAGACTCAACCTAACTGTGGAGGAGCCTGCTGCTTGGGATGCAGACTTGGCTGGTGGGCCATCTTTGGATGTGCCTGTGTCTGGGTTCTGTGGGAAGTGAATTATTACGCGGGCAACGCTTCACAGGTGGAAGTCTGCTCCTGGATTGACTCAGAGCTGACCTGTGGAGTAATGGTCCTGGCTGGTTCTGGCAGCTGGAGTAGAGAGGCGTGTAGAGTGGAGGGCTGGCAGAGCTCTCCCTCCTAATCTAGACCTGTCTCTGGGCCAAGCAGCTGTCAGAGTTACCCTGTCCTAGCCTGTCCTAGACCTGCACCATGACAGAGGGTGGCAGAGGGTGCCAGGCTGCTTCACCTGACCACCACGACCCACAGTCATCCATCTCAGCGCTGAGTTCACGTCTGACCCAGAGCCTGTAATGTCTTTAGGGGAGGGGATGTTGATGAAGAATGCCCTGCAGTAGATCACATAGAGCTGCTAGAGAAGCCAAGTCCTGGCATAATGCACTGCTGTCATTGTGTCTTGTTGCAATTCCATTTGTAACAAGTGGGCATACTGAAAACTACAGAAATGTATTAGAAGTGCCAGTTCACTTTCAGTTAGATTGTTGGCAGACCTCCTGACACTTGTGTATTGAGTGAGTGTGTCCTAGGGTGAGTATGAGATGTGTGTGTGTGTGTGTGATAAGTGTGGGTGTATTATGTAAGTGGCCACTACAGGGTGATTGAGTGTGTTTGCAGGTTAAGGGGTGGTGTTATGTTTTCACAAGGCCCCTTGTCTGTCTGTTAAATGTATGTTTCCCTGACTGCTCGGCCATTTACTAACATGTTACTTTACTGCTGTTTCTGCAGCTAAGAGGAGGTGCAACAGAGAGAGCGAGAGAGAGGGAGAGAGGGGGAGAGGGGGAGAGGTAGAGAGAGAGATAGGGCAGGGGAGCCGGCCAGCCGGTACTCTCCTGGCCTCCCTTAATAAAGGTCATGCTGCAAGTCAAATTTGCCAATATAAATATATATATGCGTTAGTCACCCACGCCTCCTACATGCGCTAGTAACCCACGCCCCCCTCAAGTGCATGACTCAGCCTGGGATTTTGCCTTTGACGTTCGTTCAGGTGAAGACTCCGGAGCTGACAGCGGACAGCACCTGGTGAAGACACCGGTTCTACAAAGAAGTAGCTATTAATACTCTGCCTTTTAAATGTGTACATGATTTTTGTTGGTAAAAGGAATGAACTTAGCATTGCTAGCTGGCTTCTGACTTATTCATCCTACTTTACTAGCAACAACTGGCAAGCTGTATGATTGATAAAGTTGATAGCAATGACATTAGATCGCCAGCTAGCTAGATTGAAACTGCTGGGTTCACCACCGTAGCCAGCTAAGTGGACTCTAGCTAGGTTTCTAGAATTAACAACTATATACTGTATTTGCTTGCTATAATACTGAGTATTGTTTACACTTTTTGTCAAATTACTTCATTCCCCTGCCTGTTTATTGATGCATTGGTGACTGAAAAGTTGGCAAGAAAAATGCCCCTGCAAATAGGCTGTTCTTTTGGTATAATTTGGATGAATAGGCTTGTGCACATTTACATTAGTGTTTCATTAGTTAGCTAAGTGCACGTTCACATATCCCCTTATATCTGGATCCACTTATACCCTGATCTGCGCTATAAAGCATGTGTGAAGTGCAAACAATCCCTGGCTGAAACAAATCCTGAACCTGCATGAGTAGCGGCTCCAAGATCGAGGACCACAGTACCAGGTATTGTGACATGGCAGCGCAAGTGGGCCCTAGCAATAGTACAGGCAATGCTTCTGAACTTCAATATTTGTATGTTAATTTCCATATCAATAACACTAACAAAAGGGTTGAATTGTTCAGGAACTTGTGCAGTGAACATGGCTTTGGTGATGAAAGGTACACGGCATTCGGTAAGTATTCAGACCCCTTCCCTTTTTCCATATTTTGTTACGTAACAGCCTTATTCTAAAATTGATTGAACTAAATGTTTTCCTCATCAATCTACACACAATACACCATAATGACAAAGCGAAAGCTCAGGCACATCCTGTTTCTATTGATCATCCTTGATATGTTTCTACAACTTGATTGGAGTCCATCTGTGGTAAATTAAATTGACTGGCCATGATTTGGAAAGGCACAAACATGTATATATAAGGTCCCACAGTTAACAGTGCATGTCAGAGCAAAAAAAAACAAGTCAGGATTCTTGGATTGCTCGGTTTGGTCAGGCGGCCAGCTCTATGAAGAGGCTTTGTGGTTCCAATCTTCTTCTTGATTGAGATTTTCCATCTTAAATGGAAGAAGACCCGATGGTCACTCTGACAGAGCTCCAGAGTTCCTTTATAGTAGAGTGGCCAGATGGAAGCTACTCCTCAGTAAAAGACACATGACAGCCTGCTTAGAGTTTGCCGAAAGGCACCTAAAGACTCTCAGACCATGAGAAACAGGATTCTCTGGTCTGATGAAACCAAGATTGAACTCTTTGGCCTGAATGCCAAGCATCATGTCTGGAGAAAACCTGGCAGCATCCCTACGGGGAAGCATTGTGGTGGCAGCATGCTTTGGGGAAGTTTTTCAGTGGCAGGGACTGGGAGACTAGTATGGATCGAGGGAAAGATGAACGGAGCAAAGTACAGAGAGATCCTTGATTAAAAAAAACACCTCCAGAGCTCTCAGGACCTCAGACTGGGGCGAAGGTTCACCTTCCAACAGGACAATGACCCTAAGGACACAGCCAAGTCAACGCAGGAGGGGCTTCGGGACATGTCTCTGAATGTCCTTGAGTGGCCCAGCCAGAACCCGGACTCCCCATCCAAACTGACAGAGCTTGAGAAGATCTGCAGAGAAGAATGCGAGAAACTCTCCAAATACAGGTGTACCAAACTTTTAGTATCATACCCAATAAGACTTGTAGATGTAATCGCTGCCAACGGTACTGGATAAAGGGTCTGAATACTTATGTAGATTTGATATTTCCGGTTTTCATTTTTAATACATTTGCAAACATTTCTAAAAACCTGTTTTTGCATTGTCGTTATACGGTATTGTGTGTAGATTGATGAGGGATTTTTTTTTTAAAATTTGATTTTAGAGTAAGGCTGTAACATAACAAAAATGTGGAAAAAGTCTAGGGGTCTGAATATTTTCTGAATACACTGCACATGATGCATTTATTGTCATCTCCCTATCAGATCACTGCATGCTGTGACATGGGCTTGGATTGTGACACACATCTTCAAGCTTCCTGACTGAATACTGGGGTCTTCTGTGGTTCCGGAAGCAAGGGCCTTACCTGGGAGTACAGCAACAGTCTCTCTGTCTCACAACCATTCTGTCAACTTGTACTATATCTACCCATTGCACACCATTTTGTGATATCGGTTACTACAAATTAAATGGCATCCATGTGAATTTATAGCTAAGATATTATTTACATTATGGCACCATGTATAATTTCTAACGTGAGCTAGCTAGCCAACATGCATTATTTCTGACATGCCACGATCCAGCTTACTTTACATCTGACAGATATTTAGCTACTGTAGATATCTAGATAATGTTTATGATAATTGCAGCTAGTTCATTATCTAGCTAGCTAACTTGATAAGTGTAAAATGCAGCTAGCTAGCTAACTAGATAAGTGTAAAATGCAGCTAGCTAGCTAACTAGATAACTGTAAAATGCAGCTAGCTAGCTAACTAGATAAGTGTAAAATGTAGCTAGCTAGCTAACTAGAGAAGTGTAAAATGCAGCTAGCTAGCTAACTAGATAAGTGTAAAATGTAGCTAGCTAGCTAACTAGAGAAGTGTAAAATGCAGCTAGCTAGCTAACTAGATAAGTGTCAAATGTAGCTAGCTAACTAGAGAAGTGTAAAATGCAGCTAGCTAGTTAACCAACTATGCAGTTAAAAAAGACAATCAACTTACCATACTTTTCTGACCAATTAGGAAATTACTTCTCACTCCTAGGTTGAAAACAATATGCCAGTGTTCTCTTGTCCAAAGAAACCCACTCTTACACTGCCATCTGATGTAGCCAGGCAGTCAATGGCTCAGCGTTCCAAAAGTATCCACCTTCAGCCCATAAGTACTGTATATAATCGATTATATCTTTAATTTACAATGTCGGATTGAAAAAAAAGTGACATATCAAATTCATACATATATGCACTTCTCATTATTGAAACATGGCCTTTAACAGGTGTGCATTGTTATAAGTTAATTTGTGGAATTTCTTTCCTTATTAATTCATTTGAGCAGCTGTGTTGTGACAAGGTAGGGGTGGTATACAGAAGATAACCCTATTTGGTAAAAGACTAAGTCCATATTATGGCAAGAACAGCTCAAATTAGCAAAGAGAAATGACAGTTCATCCTTACTTTAACACATTAAGGTCAGTCAAGAACTTTGAAAGTTTCTTCAACTGCAAATACTATGATGAAACTGTCTCTCATGAGGACCGCCACAGGAAAGCAAGACCCATAGTTACCTTTGCTGCAGAGGACAAATTCATTAGAGTTACCAGCCTCAGAAATTGCAGCCCAAATAAATGCTTTACAGAGTTCAAGTAACAGACACATCTCAACATCAACTCTTCAGAGGAGACTGTGTGGTCAAATTGCTGCAAAGAAATCATTACTAAAGGACACCAATAAGAAGAATGGACTTGCTTGGGCCAAGAATCATGAACTATGGACATTAGACCGGTGGAAATCCCAAATTTTAGATTTTTGGTTCCAACCACCGTGTCTTTCTGAGATGCAGAGTAGTTGAACGGATGATTTCTGCATGTGTGGTTCCCACTGTGAACCATGGAGGCGGAGGTGTGATGGTGTGAGTATGCTTTGCTGATGACACTGCCAGTGATTTATTTAGAATTCAAGGCACACTTAACCAGCGTGGCTACCACAGCATTCTGTAGCGATACGCCATTCCATCTGGTTTGTGCTGTGTAAGGGCTATTTGACCAAGAAGGAGAAAGACAGAGTTCTGCATCATCAGATGACCTGGACTCCACAATTGAGATGGTTTGGGATGAGTTGGACCGCAGAGTTGCGGAAAAGCAGCCAACAAGTGCTCAGCATACGTGGGAACTTCTTCAAGACCGTTGGAAAAGCATTCCAGGTGAAGCAGGTTGAGAGAATGCCAAGAGTGTGCAAAGCTGTCATCAAGGCAAAGGGTGGCTACTTTTAAGAAAATATATTTTGATTGTTTAACACTTTTTTGGTTACTACATGATTTCATATGTATTATTTCATCTTTTTGATCTCTTCACTGTTATTCTACAATGTAGAAAATAGTTTTAAAAAATAAAGAAAAACTGTTGAATGAGTGTGTCCAAACTTTTGACTGTTACTGTAGAAAAACACATATGCAATTGACAATTGATACGGTTTTAAGGCCCTCTGATCATGATGACATCATTTTGAAGGATCTATTTATGTTCTGTTTATGTGTTCATTTGTTTTGTTTGTTTATCTATCTGCCAGGGTACAGAGAAGGTTTTACAGTGTACAGTATGTGTCACTCTCACTCCCTCATACATCCTCAGGCTGTATTGGATGAGTGCAATAACCTCACCAGACGTGCTCGGGGGAAAGAAAAATGCCACATAAATGTTTGCCACTCAGACATTCTGTCCTGAAAAACCTCAGAGGCTGGTATTTTCTTGTTATAGGTCTATCCAGTATGTTCATACCTGGGAAAATTAACAGAGTAAATGGAATGAAAGAGATATGGAATGGATGGCCAATGTGAATTCTCTTTTCACTTTACATTCTTCTCCATAATTTTTTTTCTCAGAGAAAAGATACAAAATTCCATTGATTGCAGCATGCACCATTGAGACACACAGGCTGGCTGTAGAAATATAATTGTGTTTACACACTGTAGTCCCAATTCACCCAGAAGGACATCATTGAAGAAGCTACAAAATGTCTACGCTCCTAGCCTAAGGCTTCTACGGCACGGTAGTGTTTCACACAGAATAGAATGCTCTCATCGGAAATCCAGTCTCCCGTATATAACACTCCATTAGTGAAATACACTTGGTCAGCTACACATTTTTCTATGGCTGAATCAAACTCTCAGATAATTTATAAATGAGCATGCTAGGTGCTAGGTGTCTGTCTGTATGGTGAGACGTGCCTAACCCACAAGGGCGTACAGTTATATTCTCTTTCTGCCTCTGCTCGAGCTGGCTCGCTCTGCATGAGTAGGATATTATTCCTCAACAAGAGATATTGTGATTATGTAGTGCTCCACTACCACTGATATATTTCCTACCAAGTCCATTTTAATTGTCTGTGCGAGATAAAATGTCAGCAGCACAAAAGGAGTGCTTATGTACACACTCCTTATGCACACGCTGCTCCTCCAGCTGAGAGGTAGAACACATCTTGGTAATCCTGAGAGAAGTTGGGGGAAAAAGAGGAAGTCAAAAACACGGCTGCAAGAGTAGGTCAATATAATGACTCTGTGGCTCAATGGAGTCTGGGATTAAGGGAATGTCATTCGGGTGTATGTGCGTAAGGGAGTAAGAGTGTGGGTGGGGGGGAGGCTAAGTGTATGGCATATATGTGGGAAATTACATACAGTGTGGATGGTATGTGTGTAGGTGGTGACAGGTCAAACCCATGGACTGAAGGGCATCTGTAGGGAGCTGTGGTCTGCTGTTACCCATGCTGCATCCTCTAGGGCTCTCTCTACCCGATGCAATGGCATCTGCTCTGCTCAAACCTACACAAGGACAGCCCTGCTGCAGGAGGGGAGGCTCAGAATATATTGCATGTCCCTGAGAACCACAGGAAATCTGCAAAGGTTTACAGAAAAGCTGCTCATCAGCAATGGTCCAGACGTAGGAAGGGTCAGTGCATGTGAACATGCTGCTCACAGGGGAGAGGCTGGCAGACAGACAGACAGCTGAGGGTGCCAGTGTGAAGGGCACAGATCATTAGAGTGCACCAAGGACCTGCATCTATACATAGGTCAAAAACACTGTTGGATTGCAAACACTCCACTGTTAGGCCTTCAGTAACATTTTTCCCATATTAGGCCTGGAGGCTTTCACTCAGCATCCAGACAGCCTTGTTCAAGATTCCACGGATTTATGTCTACAGCCTCCATGAGAAGAGTTTATGGTGCATCCAATAATTTCATAGACCACTTACAGATTGGCACAGTCCGTGCTTTCTTTTGTATTGGCTTTAGGAGACCAAGAAAGCCTTTCAGTCCCGTTATAAAACCATAAGTTTGAGAGTGTCTTGTAACAGTTCATTGGACCTTCACTATAGCCCAGACACCTCCATACATTAGTAATGAGTTCCCTGCAGGCTGTAGAGCTGAGTGGTTCTGTGAGGTCCTTGGGCCTCTGCTGTTCTCAGTCTGACATGGCCTGCAGGCTGCCCATGGCCACTGTACAGAATTCACCAGCACCAGCCAACCTAACCCTCATCTCAACCACATACAGTGGCTTGCGAAAGTATTCACCCCTTTGGCATTTTTCCTATTTTGTTGCCTTACAACCTGGAATTAAAATAGATTTTTTGGGGGGGGTTTGCATCATTTGATTTACACAACATGCCTACCACTTTGAAGATGCAAAATATTTTTTATTGTGAAACAAATAAGACAAAAAACACTGAAAACTTAGCTCTACCTTTTGCAGCAATTACAGAAGCAAGTATTTGGGGGTAGGTCTCTATAAGCTTGGCACATCTAGCCACTGGGATTTTTGCCCATTCTTCAAGGCAAAACTGCTCCAGCTCCTTCAAGTTGGATGGGTTCCGCTGGTGTAATCTTTAAGTCATACCACAGATTCTCAATTTGATTGAGGTCTGGGCTTTGACGAGGCCATTCCAAGACATTTAAATGTTTTCCCTTAAACCACTTGAGTGTTGCTTTAGCAATATTGTAACGGCTTTCTAATGGTGAAGGAGAGTCGGACCAAACTGCAGCGTGTCTATTGCGATTCATCTTTAATAAACAAACGTAACACACGACAAAACAATAAACGAAACGAAAACAGCCTATACAAGTGTCTACTAACCTCTAACAAGGACATCAAGACACACAGGACAATCACCCACAATACAACCAAAGAATATGGCTGCCTAAATATGGTTCCCAATCAGAGACAACGGTAAACACCTGCCTCTGATTGAGAACCACTTCAGACAGCCATAGACTCTCCTAGAACACCCCACTAAGCTACAATCCCACTATACACACATACCAAAATCCCAAGACAAAACACACCACAATACAAAAACTCTATGCCACACCCTGGCCTGACCCAATACATGAAGAAAACACAAAATACTTAGACCAGGGCGTGACAAATATGCTTAGGGTCATTGTCCCCGTCTCAAATCTCTGGAAGACTGAAACAGGTTTCCCTTAATAATTTCTCTGTATTTAGCGCCATCCATCATTCCTTCAATTCTGACCAGTTTCCCAGTCCCTGCTGATGAAAAACATCCCCACAGCATGATGCTTCCACCACCATGCTTCACTGTGGGGATAGTGTTCTCGGGGTAATGATAGGTGTTGGGTTTGCGCCAGACGTAGGGTTTTCCTTGATGGCCAAGTAGCTCAATTTTAGTCTCATTTGATCAGATTACCTTTTTCCATATGTTTGGGGAGTCTCCCACATGCCTTTTGGCAAACACCAAACGTGTTTGCTTATTTTTTTATTTTAGCAATGGCTTTTTTTCTGGACACTCTTCCTTAAAGCCTAGCTTTGTGGACTGTATGGCTTAAAGTGGTCCTATGGACAGATGCTCCACAGCGGAGATTAGAGTTTTGCAGCTCCTTCAGGGTTATCTTTGGTCTCTTTGTTGCCTCTCTGATTAATGCCCTCCTTGCCTGGTCTGTGAGTTTTGGTGAGCAGCCCTCTCTTGGCGGTTTGTTGTGGTGCCATATTCTTTCAATATTTTAATAATGGATTTAATGGTGCTCCGTGGGATGTTTACAGATCTTTTTTATAACCCAACCCTGATCTGTACTTCTCCACAACTTTGTCCCTGAACTGTTTGGATAGCTCCTTATTCTTCTTGGTACCACTTGCTTGGTGGTGCCCCTTGCTTAGTCGTGTTGCAGACTCTATGGCCTTTCAGAACAGGTGTATATATACTGAGATCATGTGACAGATCATTTCACACTTAGATTGCACACTGGTGGACTTTATTTAACTAATTATGTTACTTTTGAAGGTAATTGGTTGCACCAGATCTTATTTAGGGGCTTCATAGCAAAGGGGGTGAATACATATACACACACCACTTTTCCGTTGTTGTTTTATTTGGTTTAAATTTGGTTTAATGTCCATTACATGAAATCCAAATAAAAATCTATTTAATTACAGGTTATAATGCAACAAAAAAGGAAAAACACCAAGGGGGATGAATACTTTTGTAAGGCACTGTATCCATGAGATACTTACTAAGATTATGCAGAGAGAGGCTTGTCTCTCTAGGGAGGCTGATGACCTTACATCTCAGAGACAAAGACAGCTATTTACACAGACATCCTGGGTTAAGCAATGCCCCACAGGGATACTACCTAAGGTGGACATCCATATACACATGCTTTAAATGCTGTGTGTGTCATCAGAAAGAGGTAATGAATATGCTGCTAATGTGTTGTATCGCTGGTAATATCTGCATAGATATGACGTATTAGGTTATATCTAATACTGTACGCCTTTCATACTAGCTAATGTTCCTCAGCCCATCCATCTCATCTAATATTGATTTATTGCTCTGGTTCTCATCCAGTGTGCTGTATGGTAACCATGTCAGGCGAGTCAGAAAATGTAGTTAATGGTTGTATTTCCAAGAGGTGGGCAAGTGAATTCACATGTAAAGGAATAATAAAGGATGGTTGATTCAAGGTGGAAAATGTCCTTTTGACTTCTCAGACAATGTCGGGGACTCTAATTGTCTCCCTACAAATTTTCTGAAACCCATTTTTAAATGTCTGTACATGAAATGAATTGGGAATAGTCCATTTCTTCAGTTTGCATGAATGGAACAATGTCTGGGGGGTACATATAGTCAGCTAGTATTATATGAAACCCTGTCGGAGCACACTGTTCCATGGTACATCTGATATCACCTCATCCTCGCTCACTCCTGTGGAGAGGAGAGATGAGGAGCATGGCAGCGACACTGCTGAGAGCAAAGTCATCAAACTTACTTATCAAGGCCACATCTTAAACAGCTATGTAATCCTGCTATCTCCGGCACCCCATCGCCTCCCCTCCTATCTCCCCACACTGCTTCTGTACTCCGGTATTCTAGTAAGTCACCATGCACGGTATCGGCAGTCACTCCCTTCAGATTGGGTTCAGTCGTTCAGAGGCTCCCACAAACATCAAGTCTTGACAAATGGAAGAGAGAGGGATTGGAAAAACAGCCAGGGGGGATGTGGCACCTGTTACAAAGGAGAGGCTGCATGTGTTTGTGGAAAGAGTGGAGGGGTGTTGTAAACATTGATGGCTCAGGGAAAAGGGCAGGTTGGATAGGAGGACAATATTAAGATGAGGGAATCTGCACAAGGCATCTCTAAAGAGATGGGCGGTCTGCGAGATTTGAGGGGGATGGGAATGAATTGGATGCAGGGAGAGAGATAGCAATAGAGAGACATTCTATTAGAGAGAGAGAGAGAGAGAGAGAGAGAGAGATATGAGAGGATTTGAGATTCTATTTGCATGTACTGTATATTGTGCATCATCGTCATAGTCTGCCCCCACACTCTCTTCTGCAGCAGACTGAGCAGGGCAGCAGCAGCCCAGGCTGAGATGAGAGGATCCTGACCCTCCTGTGTTTAATATGATCCGGGCAGATAGCTAGCTTTGTGGGGCAGTGGGGAGCCCCGGCAGCCCCCTCAGGGTAATACATCTGACGTCTAGCCATCACTCACCAGGCCTGGACCACAATCTAAATTATACGAGGGTCATAACTGCATGGAAATCTACTACAGTATCCTACTGAGCAAACCCGCTCTCTGTAATTCTAATAATCAGATAAAATATGTGTGTGTGGAAGGGGGGTTCAGCCCAGACATGTTAAACTATGCATAAATGTAATTATATCCCTAGAATGGAACACTGTAAAAACTTGAGGATGCAATTAGGCTCCC
Source organism: Oncorhynchus nerka (assembly GCF_034236695.1). NCBI lineage: Eukaryota > Metazoa > Chordata > Actinopteri > Salmoniformes > Salmonidae > Oncorhynchus > Oncorhynchus nerka. The sequence goes on from NC_088397.1 coordinate 54,428,377, forward strand.
ATTGAATAACTCATCTTCTCTGGCAACAACAAATTGCATTAAAATGGACTGTGTATAGTTCTCTACCATGCGGCATTAAGATTAACGCTGGGGAAGTTAATAGTGTGTCATCTCTTGAGTCTACCCCCATCTCTAATATAAGATTAGAGAGGGAGAGAGAGAGAGGGAGCAAAGGATGGAGGATAAAAAACATGTTGGTTTTCTCCTCTCAGCATCTGCTCTTCCAGCTGGGACAGGACCTCAGCTATTCATCAGGCTCCAAAGTGCTGCCTGCACATATTCATCTCACTCAAAGGTCACCCCAATAAAACACCAATCTGCAATGCTCTCGCTGTTTTTAAAACCTCCTCATTTCCAAATATGTGCAACTTCTAAAGCCAACCTCATTTACATAAAGCCTGGCCCAGAAATAGGGACCACATGCTATTTGCATCATTCATCCTGTTCTGTATTTCTACTCTTTTGTTGTTCGCCAGACCTCTCTGCGATGTATTTTACCTCAACAAATTAAAACCTCCATTCTACTGGCTTTATGCTATTCAATTGAAGCAACTGATTTCAACTAAGCCACCTCTCATTCCAGACTGCTCCCCTAGCTGGCTGGCTAATGGGTTGTGGAGAAACCACTTACTCATCTCTTCATACGGGCCTCATTGGGCTAAGCTATAAACGGTAGCCTGAGACACTTCTTCACACTCAACCTTACACTGACTCATTCATCAGGGCTCTGTGCAGTATGTGAGCGTGAGTGTGAGGCACGTCTAGTTCACAGAGATGACCCTGGAAAGCATGAGTTGACGTTCCAGTGTAACACTCCTTATCTGTGGGCTAGTAGAGAGTGAGTTGCGCTGCTCTGTGTCGTAGGGCCCTGTCAGCTCCTCGCTGCTCCACAAGGCAGCTAATGCATCGGAGAAACGTTCGCAAGCTCTGCATTATCCCCACAGTCCTTCCTTCCTGTAGGGGATTTAATGTGACACGTAACCACACACCATAATTATTTGCGATTCAGTGGATCGTACTGCTGATAATGAAGTGGTGTTGTCGTAGTAGGAACCCGACAAGTACGGTAATTCCTCACTAATGTCGCAGAGATGTTGTAAAAGAAACACAATTTCTCAGTGAAACGATGTGGAAAATGACCCGCAGTGAATGTAGCCTCTCTTTTTATTCCTCAAAACAAGGCGTCCTGCCAAATCTGTGAACTGAATCAGTCCACGGAGAATGTCTGTCATCAGACGCCAGACACATAACTGATGCAGAATAAAGAGTCATACCACCTTCTTAGGGACAGCAGCAAGAGCATTATGCTGCCATTACAGCTAGGCTATGCTTTATAAATATACTGCAGATGTAACAATTCAGCCAGTCTATGTAGTATTCACCTCTGTCACTCGGTCACGTCACTCCATTGTTAGGAATTTTTGCAAGACTCTCTCTGGCATATTGTCGCCCAAGAGTTTACTGGTGCCCAGTCATTCTTAAAGGGGGCTAATGATTGTTGAATCTGAACTACAACTTAAAGTCTTGGAACACGACGACACTGTCAGATTAAGAAAATAACGGTGTCGTTCCACGAAATGGGTGCCATTTGTGTCCCTTTGATATTTTAAGTAGAAGTTATGCATCAATAGTGCCTTTTTTGTAACAGCCTGTTATATTAAATGATGTGCACTTCAATATAGACCACATGGAGAATTCAATTAATCAAATTTTTGTATATGAGTAAAGGCTTGCTAAAGTGCCAACATTCTGCATTTTGACATGTTCCTCTATCAACCCAGTGTCACTTCTAGGAAGATTTCAACCCAAAAATGTCTCCAAGTTTCACCATCATTGCAAAGGCCTAGTTATTTTTGCTGCTTTGACAAACTGAAGATTATTATGTATATATATATATATATATATATATATATATATATATATATATATGTCTGTCCCTCATTTTAAGGAAAACCCTCTTAAGCTCTGACAAATCAACTGTAAATTTCGGTGTTCCTCAAGGTGCCGTTTTAGGACCACTATTGTTTTCACTATATATTTGACCTCTTGGGGATGTCATTCGAAAACATAATGTTTACTTTCACTGCTATGCGGATGACACACATCTGTACATTTCAATGAATGAAACATGGTGAAGCCCCAAAATTGCCCTCGCTAGAAGCATGTGTTTCAGACATAAGGAAGTGGATGGCTGCAAACTTTCTACTTTTAAACACGAACAAAACAGAGATGCTTGTTCTAGGTCCCAAGAAACAAAAAGATCTTCTGTTGAATCTGACAATTAATCTTAATGGTTGTACAGTCGTCTCAAATAAAACTGATCTCTCTTTTGAAGAACATATCAAGACTGTTTCAAGGACAGCTTTTTTCCATCTACGTAACATTGCAGAAATCAGAAACTTTCTGTCCAAAAATGATGCAGAAGAATTTGTCCATGCTTTTGTCGCTTCTAGGTTGGACTACTGCAGTGCTCTACTTTCCGGCCACCCGGATAAAGCACTAAATAAACTTCAGTTAGTGCTAAATACGGCTGCTAGAATCCTGACTAGAACCAAAACATTTGATCATATTACTCCAGTGCTAGCCTCCCTACACTGGCTTCCTGTCAAGGCAAGGGCTGATTTCAAGGTTTTACTGCTAACCTACAAAGCATTACATGGGCTTGCTCCTACCTATCTCTCTGATTTTGTCCTGCCGTACATACCTACACGTATGCTACGGTCACAAGACGCAGGCATCCTAATTGTCCCTAGAATTTCTAAGCAAACAGCTGGAGGCAGGGCTTCCTCCTATAGAGCTCCATTTTTATGGAATGGTCTGCCTACCCATGTGAGAGACGCAAACTCGGTCGCAACCTTTAAGTCTTTACTGAAGACCCATCTCTTCAGTGGGTCATATGATTGAGTGTAGTCTGGCCCAGGAGTGTGAAGGTGAACGGAAAGGCTCTGGAGCAACGAACCGCCCTTACTGTCTCTGCCTGGCCGGTTCCCCTCTTTCCACTGGGATTCTCTGCCTCTAACCCTATTACAGGGGCTGAGTCACTGGCTTACTAGGGCTCTTTCATACCATCCCTAGGAGGGGTGCGTCACTTTAGTGGGTTGAGTCACTGATGTGATCTTCCTGTCTGGGTTTGAGCCCCCCTTTGGGTTGTGCCGTGGCGGAGATCTTTGTGGGCTATACTCGGCCTTTTTTATTTTATTTCACCTTTATTTAACCAGGTAGGCTAGTTGAGAACAAGTTCTCATTTGCAACTGCGACCTGGCCAAGATAAAGCATAGCAGTGTGAACAGACAACACAGAGTTACACATGGAGTAAACAATTAACAAGTCAATAACACAGTAGAAAAAAAAATGGGCAGTCTATATACAATGTGTGCAAAAGGCATGAGGAGGTAGGCGAATAATACAATTTTGCAGATTAACACTGGGGTGATAAATGATCAGATGGTCATGTACAGGTAGAGATATTGGTGTGCAAAAGAGCAGAAAAGTAAATAAATACATTTAAAAAACAGTATAAAAACAGTATGGGAATGAGGTAGGTGAAAATGGGTGGGCTATTTACCAATAGACTATGTACAGCTGCAGCGATCGGTTAGCTGCTCGGATAGCTGATGTTTGAAGTTGGTGAGGGAGATAAAAGTCTCCAACTTCAGCGATTTTTGCAGTTCGTTCCAGTCACAGGCAGCAGAGTACTGGAAATGAGGTGTTGGCTTTAGGGATGATCAGTGAGATACACCTGCTGGAGCGTGTGCTACGGATGGGTGTTGCCATCGTGACCAGTGAACTGAGATAAGGTGGAGCTTTACCTAGCATGGACTTGTAGATGACCTGGAGCCAGTGGGTCTGGCGACGAATATGTAGCGAGGGCCAACCGACTAGAGCATACAAGTCGCAGTGGTGGGTGGTATAAGGTGCTTTGGTGACAAAACGGATGGCACTATGATAGACTGCATCCAGTTTGCTGAGTAGAGTGTTGGAAGCCATTTTGTAGATGACATCGCCGAAATCGAGGATTGGTAGGATAGTCAGTTTTACTAGGGTAAGCTTGGCGGCGTGAGTGAAGGAGGCTTTGTTGCGGAATAGAAAGCCGACTCTTGATTTGATTTTCGATTGGAGATGTTTGATGTGAGTCTGGAAGGAGAGTTTGCAGTCTAGCCAGACACCTAGGTACTTATAGATGTCCACATATTCAAGGTCGGAACCATCCAGGGTGGTGATGCTAGTCGGGCATGCGGGTGCAGGCAGCGATCTGTTGAAAAGCATGCATTTGGTTTTACTCGCGTTTAAGAGCAGTTGGAGGCCACGGAAGGAGTGCTGTATGGCATTGAAGCTCGTTTGGAGGTTAGATAGCACAGTGTCCAATGACGGGCCGAAAGTATATAGAATGGTGTCGTCTGCGTAGAGGTGGATCAGGGAATCGCCCGCAGCAAGAGCAACATCATTGATATATACAGAGAAAAGAGTCGGCCCGAGAATTGAACCCTGTGGCACCCCCATAGAGACTGCCAGAGGACCGGACAGCATGCCCTCCGATTTGACACACTGAACTCTGTCTGCAAAGTAATTGGTGAACCAGGCAAAGCAGTCATCCGAGAAACCGAGGCTATTGAGTCTGCCGATAAGAATATGGTGATTGACAGAGTCGAAAGCCTTGGCGAGGTCGATGAAGACGGCTGCACAGTACTGTCTTTTATCGATGGCGGTTATGATATCGTTTAGTACCTTGAGCGTGGCTGAGGTGCACCCGTGACCGGCTCGGAAACCAGATTGCACAGCGGCCTTGTCTCAGGATGGTAAGTTGGTGGTTGAAGATATCCCTCTACTGGTGTGGGGGCTGTGCTTTGGCAAAGTGGGTGGGGTTATATCCTGCCTGTTTGGCCCTGTCCGGGGGTGTCATCGGATGTGGCAACAGTGTCTCCTGACCCCTCCTGTCTCAGCCTCCAGTATTTATGCTGCAGTATAAATATGTGCCGGGGGGCTAGGGTCAGTTTGTTATATCTGGAGTACTTCTCCTGTCCTATCCAGTGTCCTGTGTGAATTTAAGTATGCTCTCTCTAATTCTCTCTTTCTTTCTCTCTCTCGGAGGACCTGAGCCCTAGGACCATGCCTCAGGACTACCTGGCATGATGACTCCTTGCTGTCCCCAGTCCACCTGGCCGTGCTGCTGCTCCAGTTTCAACTGTTCTGCCTGTGATTATTATCATTTGACCATGCTGGTCATTTATGAACATTTGAACATGTTGGCCATGTTCTGTTATAATCTCCACCCGGCACAGCCAGAAGAGGACTGGCCACCCCACATAGCCTGGTTCCTCTCTAGGTTTCTTCCTAGGTTTTGGCCTTTCTAGGGAGTTTTACTGAAGACCCATCTCTTCAGTGGGTCATATGATTGAGTGTAGTCTGGCCCAGGAGTGTGTGCTTCTACGCCTGCATTGCTTGCTGTTTGGGGTTTTAGGATGGGTTTCTGTACAGCACTTTGAGATATCAGCTGATGTAAGAATGGCTATATAAATACATTTGATTTGATTTGATTTGATTTAAGCAAACAATTTACCCCTATAAAATGACGGACCATTCCACCAAGATAAGTTATTCACTGCAGGTGATATCATTTGGGTCCTCTGAACAGCATGTTTTTAGGTCTATTCATAATTGTTTCATTATCCTTGACTGAGGTGGTCGAGCTCGACATGTAAACCCTGTTCGCTCAATTGATGTTAGGAAAACTTTCATTTGATGTCACTTTCATCATGTGTGGAACGTATGTATAATTCCTAATTTCATGAACACCAGGTAGTCCCAATGCTCTTCACCACATAAGGAGTCATGTTTTAGCTGATCTATAGCTAAAACCTCAACCTTGTTATCATTAACCCTTTCAAATGGCCTAACGGTGACACATGGTGTTCATGAAATTAGGAAATGTACACATGTTTCACACATAATGAAAGTTTTCCTAAAATAAATTGAGCAAACAGGGTTGATTTGTCACTTCACATCCTATAGACATGTACAAATTGCCCAAAATAACCTGTAACCCCGCACACCCACTCGGTACCGGTACCCCCTGTAAATAGCCTCGTTATTGTTAAATGTTTTACTTTAGTTTATTTGAAAAATATTTTTATTTATATTTTTCTTAACTCTTCTTGAACTGCACTGTTGGTTAAAGGCTTGTAAGTAACCATTTCACGGTAAGGTCTACACTTGTTCTATTCGACGCGTGTGACAAATAAAGTTTGACTTATACAGTGCCTTTGGAAAGTATTGAGTATTTTTTCTACATTTTGTTAATTTACAGCTTTATTCTAAAATGGATTATATAAATAAAACATCTCATTAATCTACACACAATACCCCATAATGACAATGCAAAAACAGTTTTTTAGACATTTTTGCAAATTTATTTCACTTCACAAAAAATGTAACATAAGTATTCAGACTTGAAATTGTGCTCAAGCCATGAGGTCAAAGGAATTGTCCTTAGAGCTTTGAGACAGGATTGAGTCGAGGCATAGATCTGGGGAAGGGTACCAAAAAAAACGTCTGCAGCATTGAAGGTCCCCAAGAACACAGTGCCTCCATCATTCTTCAATGGAAGAAGTTTGGAACCACCAAGACTCTTCATAGAGCTGGCCGCCCGGCCAAACTGAGCAATCAGGGGAGAAGGGGCTTGGTCAGGGAGGTGACCAAGACCCCGATAGTCACTCTGACATCTCCTCTGTGGAGATGGGAGAGCCTTCCAGAAGGACAACCATCTCTGCAGCACTCCACCAGTGGCCAGAAGGAAACAAAAAACAGATGACAGCCCACTTGAAGTTTGCCAAAAGGCACCTAAAAACTCACAGACCATGAGAAACAAGATTCTCTGGTCTGAAGAAACCAAGATTGAGTTCTGTTGCCTGAATGCCAAGCGTCACGTCTGGAGGAAACCTGGCACCATCCCCACGGTGAAGCTGTGGGGATATTTTTCAGTGGCAGGGACTGGGAGACTAGTCAGGATTGAGGCAAAGATGAATGGGGCAAAGTACAGAGAGATCCTTGATGAAAACCTGTTCCAGAGCACTCAGGACCTCACACTGGGGCAAAGGTTCACCTTCCAAGAGGACAACGACCATAAGCACACAGCCAAGAATGGCTTCGGGACAAGTGTCTGAATGTCCTTGAGTGGCCCAGCCAGAGCCCGGACTTGAACCCAATCGAACATCTCTGGAGAGACCTGAAAAAAAGCTGTACAGCAACGCTCCCCGTCTAACCTGACAGAGCTTGAGAGGATCTGCAGAGAAGAATGGGAGAAACTCCCCAAATACAGGTGTGCCAATCTTGTAGCGTCATACCCAAGAAGACTTGATGCTGTCATCGCTGCCAAAGGTGCTTCAATAAAGTACTGAGTAAAAGGTCTGAATAGTTGTGTGAACGTGTTATTTAAGTTTTTTATTTTTAATAAATTAGCAAAAATTCCTAAAACCATGTTTTGCTTTGTCATTGTGGGGTATTGTGTGTAGATTGATGAGGAAAAATATGCTTTATACATTTTAGAATAAGGCTGTAACGTAACAAAATGTGGACAAAGTCATGGCGTCTGAACTTTTTCTGAATGCACTGTATGTGGGTTTATTTACCCTTGGGATATTTGTACAAGGGATATATATCTAAAAATATATTTTAAATAATAATTAGGCAGTTTAATAAGTGTCTGTAACAGGTTTGACAGACAGTGTGGTACAACTTGAAATAAAATGTTCTTAGTTCATAGGATTTTAAGGCCTGAGATGGAAAATATATTTTTCCAGTAGGCTGAACATATCCTCTATACAAATGTTGAAAGAAGATATTTTGCATGTCAAAAACGCACCCATTTTGTGCAACAAACCAACTAGGAAGACACAACCCTGTCATCACTATTATGTCAACACATTTGGACCAGACTAGGGTTGCAAAGGGATGGTACATTACTGGTAAACTACCCGATTTTTGGGAACTTTCAAGGATTTTATGTAATTTATCACAAAACATCTAGTAGCCCTTTTGGGTACTAAAGATTATCACAGGTGTCTGTAATTATCTCTGGCCCTCTGTGTGGTCTTATTACAAGTTAAAATATATAAAATAATCAAATAAACTCTGTATTTTTTTTAATGACAAGCTGTAAAACATTACCCTAAATTTAAACCATCAACTTTGTGAATTCTATTCATGTTTAATATGAGGGTTTCAGCATGAAATGTCCTTTATATATTTTTTTAGACTTTTATTTATTGAATTATGTCTGTCTTTGTTGTAAATGTTTTAGCGACAAACTGTTGGCAGTTGTGAAAAAAGTAAATGGTTGTGCCCCTGCGGAAATCTGTCATGGATCCCCCCGGTACTGCATCTCATTCTGTTCACCAGCTCCGGAGATCTACATCACCGGCCTTCTAGGTGTCACTGAACTGGGTCATCACCAGCAACCCCGGACTGTCTTGTCTGATTACGCACACCTGGTTCCCATTCCCCCTGATTGTTCCCAATTGTCCTTGTCGGTTATTGTTACCAGGTCCGTTGGTCCTGTTGGCACCTGTGCTGTTGTATGTTTGTTTGGGTGGAGTAAATAAACCCCCTATTACATATTCCTGCACCTGTCTCCAATCATTAGACAAGGTGACAAAATCTAATTAACATAATACATGGGCTGCGTCTCAATCCACCACTTTCACCGTTGTTGCCCTTCCACACCTGCGGTGAAAGGTGGCAGAGCTAGAGCGGTGTTCGTCAGACCTTGAGACGTCCTGAAAATCGGTCTTTTCACAAAATCGTATGTAGCATCCAAACGGTATGGCCTACAAACTACTGAAAGATCCATTGCTCTATTGAAAAAAAAAGAGGGCCATTGTTGATTAGATGCTTTTTTCATTAATTTGTCTATTTTCTCTTGAACCATATTGTCTATCCACTAAACTCACAAACAATATGGTTACTGATGTAAAATATGAAGACTATATATATAAAAATTATTTAAGTATAAATTATCAAAGATACCATAGATTGCCTGTCAATTACCAAAGATTCTGCATCCCTACTCAAGACAGATGGCAATGTTGTAATTAGCTAGCAAAGTTCATCAAAAATACCCAACGTTAAAATCTGTCCTCTCCCCTCACTCTTAGAAAGCTAGCTGACGTTATACTACATCTAAATTAAATCAGGCGATATCACAAAAATAACAAGGTTTCCCCACCAATTATCTGCCCCCTCCAGAAATGTAATTGCGTTTCCAAGTCACCATAACCCACTTTAGACTTCAAGAGAACGCTCAGAACAATATTGTGACAAAATGTGCAAACCATGAGTAGTTTGTACTGTAGATCTAGACATGACAAGCTGGATAAAATGCACAGTGAGGTTGACGTTGCAACGTCCAGTCTGAGCAGTGTACAGAATGCCCTAGGATGAGATTGACTTCTGGCTCTGAGGTGGGAGGACTGAGGAAGCACCCCTCAGAGACAAACACTTTTTTTAATCCTTTTTATTTAACTAGGCAAGTCAGTTAAGAACAAATTCTTATTTTCAATGATGGCCTAGAAACAGTGGGTTAACTGCCTGATCAGGGGCAGAATGACAGATTTGTACCTTGTCAACTCGGGGATTCGAACTTGCAACCTTTCGGTTACTAATCCAACGCTATAACCACTGTGAGTCTATAGCACATCACTGGAATCCAGGCTACTCTTCCATATCTGGTTAACATCCCCCTCTCCTCTTATTGTTGCTGACAACACAGAGCTCTTTGAAGCGTCAAGGTGTGTTCATCTGTATTTATGAACGTGTGTGTACTGGGGATTAGAGATCAAGCAATATAATAACATTATCGCTACAGTATACACAGTACAGTGCAGCTCTATCAACACCAACTCACATGTGTATCCTACAGACAATAAAAGGGAGAGACAAAATTAAATCTTTATATATTTTTTTTAATCAAAGTCTAAAACAAAAGCTTACTGCCTACCTGCTGCAGGTTGGTCAATACTTATGCAAAGGTGTACAGTAATGGACTTTTTGTTGAGTTGAATGGATTTAATATAAAGCTTTTGACAAAAAAATGACTATTCAAAGTAAATAAACTAAATATAGGCTTACAGAGATATGATCAATTTAAATAACATATATATGGTACAGTAACTAAAGCATTCTCAATTCCCATTGTAATACCACCAACAAAGTGGTATCTTAGTATTTCAATTGCTTGAAGCTGAGATGTGGTTAGTGCTGGTGGAAATGTTCATGTCAGCACAGTTTAACTAAGGCCAATGTTTAGGAGAGATGGAACGAGCATGGCTGATTGCATCGTATCAAGGACATGTACATTTGTATCACTGTATGGACTTTACATGTGATAATGTGCCGTGGTGGACCAAAAGCTGACTGTCATATTTTTATCTAAAATAGTATTGTCACTAAATTCAAATCCATTCAGGCCTAAATAGAATGAATGGCTGTTCAAACATACAAACATGTATGATTTTTAAGTAATTCATTTGCATTTTATTGCATGACATAAGTATTTGATCACCTACCAACCAGTAAGAATTCTGGCTCTCACAGACCTGTTTTTCTTTAAGAAGCCCTCCTGTTCTCCACTCATTACCTGTATTAACTGCACCTGTTTGAACTCGTTACCTGTATAAAAGACACCTGTCCACACATCCAATCAAACAGACTCCAACCTCTCCACAATGGCCAAGACCAGAAATCTGTGTAAGGACATCAGGATTACAATTGTAGACCTGCACAAGGCTGGGATGGGCTACAGGACAATAGGCAAGCAGCTTGGTGAGAAGGCAACAACTGTTGGCGCAATTATTAGAAAATGGAAGAAGTTCAAGATGACGGTCAATCACCCTCGGTCTGGGGCTCCATGCAAGATCTCACCTCGTGGGGCATAAATGATCATGAGGAAGGCGAGGGAGCAGCCCAGAACTACACGGCAGGACCTGGTCAATGACCTGAAGAGAGCTGGGACCACAGTCTCAAAGAAAACCATTAGTAACACACTACGCCGCCATGGATTAAAATCCTGCAGCGCACACAAGGTCCCCCTGCTCAAGCCAGCGCTAGTCCGGGCCCGTCTGAAGTTTGCCAATGACCATCTGGATGATCCAGAGGAGGAATGGGAGAAGATCCAAGATGGCGTAGCAGTAAGTCGTCCTGTCGTCCTGTCCCTTGTATATATCGTTTCTTTTTCGTTTTTTACATATTTTTCTTCACATATCTCTTTAAAAACATTTAGCTAAACCTAAGCTTCCAAATACTCTCCTGCAACCCGCCTCACCCAATGTAGCTATTTTTCCTAAAGTATTTATATTTACTTCGGAACCGGAACCCCTCAACTGAAGCTAGCCAGCTAACCACCAGCTATGCTAGCGGTCTTCAGCTAACCGGTCATCAGCTAACCTTTAGCCCGGAAAGCTCTCGCCAGTTCGAAAAACGCGACTCTAACCAGAGCATAACGGACCTATTTATTTTTCATCCCCGGATTCCCACCGCAAACGGAACATTTTTTTCAGCTGAATCTTCACAACTAGCTATCTAGCTAAATCGCTACCCCGGATGATTACTCCTGGCTAGCGTTTCCACCCACTTAGCTTGAAGCTAGCCCGGCCAGAGCACCTGTAGCATACTCCTGGGCTACAATACCCGGGCCCACGACCGGTCTATCGATGTCACTGCATGAAGAGGAATAAACAGACTCACCCCATCGCGACGTCCCCCAAAGGCTAACTCTCTAGCCCTCGCTATCTCCCTGCTTGCTAATTCGGCCTGCTAACTGCTAGCTTGTCTAGCTCCGGTCCGCTAACTGCTACCTTGCCTAGCCCGGGCCTACGAACTGTTAGCTTGTTAGCACAGGCCTGCTAACCGTCTGAATCGCCGCGTTCCAAACACTCACTGGACCCATATTTACTTTCTATCTCTATTTAACTTTTAATTTGTTTATACCTTCCGGAAACCTGCCTCACCCAATGTGATACGGAATCGCTATTATTTTAAATTTTTTAGAACACACTCAAGAACCTCCAGAAGTAACCAGCTAACTAGCTACAAGCTATTTAGTCATTGTTAGTTTTTTTTTTACCTGGATAACACTCGCCAGTCCAGCTTCCCTGCCCATCCACCGCTGCCCCCTGGACACTGATCTCTTGGCTACATAGCTGATGCACGCTGGACTGTCCATTAATCACGGTACTCCATTCTGCTTGTTTGTTTTATCTGTCGGCCCCGTTGCCTAGTCAACGCCATTTTACCTGCTGTTGTTGTGCTAGCTGATTAGCTGTTGCTGTCTCACCTACTGTTTTAGCTAGCTTTCCCAATTCAACACCTGTGATTACTGTATGCCTCGCTGTATGTCTCTCTCAAATGTCAATATGCCTTGTATACTGTTGTTCAGGTTAGTTATCATTGTTTTAGTTCACAATGGAGCCCCTAGTTCCACTCTTCATACCCCTGTTACCTCCTTTGTCCCACCTCCCACACATGCGGTGACCTCACCCATTACAACCAGCATGTCCAGAGATACAACCTCTCTCATCATCACCCAGTGCCTGGGCTTACCTCCGCTGTACCCGCACCCCACCATACCCCTGTCTGCGCATTATGCCCTGAATATATTCTACCATGCCCAGAAACCTGCTCCTCTTATTCTCTGTCCCCAACGCTCTAGGCGACCAGTTTTGATAGCCTTTAGCCGCACCCTCATACTACTCCTTCTCTGTTCCGCGGGTGATGTGGAGGTAAACCCAGGCCCTGCATGTCCCCAGGCACCCTCATTTGTTGACTTCTGTGATCGAAAAAGCCTTCATTTCATGCATGTCAACATCAGAAGCCTCCTCCCTAAGTTTGTCTTACTCACTGCTTTAGCACACTCTGCTAACCCTGATGTCCTTGCCGTGTCTGAATCCTGGCTCAGGAAGGCCACCAAAAATTCAGAGATTTCCATACCCAACTATAACATCTTCCGTCAAGATAGAACTGCCAAAGGGGGAGGAGTTAGCCTGCAAAGTAATGTCATACTTTCCAGGTCCATACCCAAACAGTTCGAACTACTAATTTTGAAAATTACTCTCTCCAGAAATAAGTCTCTCACTGTTGCCGCCTGCTACCGACCCCCCTCAGCTCCCAGCTGTGCCCTGGACACCATTTGTGAATTGATCGACCCCCATCTAGCTTCAGAGTTTGTTCTGTTAGGTGACCTAAACTGGGATATGCTTTACACCCCGGCAGTCCTACAATCTAAGCTAGATGCCCTCAATCTCACACAAATCATCAAGGAACCCACCAGGTACAACCCTAACTCTGTAAACAAGGGCACCCTCATAGACGTCATCCTGACCAACTGGCCCTCGAAATACACCTCCGCTGTCTTCAACCAGGATCTCAGCGATCACTGCCTCATTGCCTGTATCCGCTACGGAGCCGCAGTCAAACGACCACCCCTCATCACTGTCAAACGCTCCCTAAAACACTTCTGTGAGCAGGCCTTTCTAATCGACCTGGCCCGGGTATCCTGGAAGGATATTGACCTCATCCCGTCAGTTGAGGATGCCTGGTCATTCTTTAAAAGTAACTTCCTCACCATTTTAGATAAGCATGCTCCGTTAAAAAAATGCAGAACTAAGAACAGATACAGCCCTTGGTTCACTCCAGACCTGACTGCCCTCGACCAGCACAAAAACATCCTGTGGCGGACTGCAATAGCATCGAATAGTCCCCGTGATATGCAACTGTTCAGGGAAGTCAGGAACCAATACACGCAGTCAGTCAGGAAAGCTAAGGCCAGCTTCTTCAGGCAGAAGTTTGCATCCTGTAGCTCCAACTCCAAAAAGTTCTGGGACACTGTGAAGTCCATGGAGAACAAGAGCACCTCCTCCCAGCTGCCCACTGCACTGAGGCTAGGTAACACGGTCACCACCGATAAATCCATGATTATCGAAAACTTCAATAAGCATTTCTCAACGGCTGGCCATGCCTTCCGCCTGGCTACTCCAACCTCGGCCAACAGCTCCACCCCCCCGCAGCTCCTCGCCCAAGCCTCTCCAGGTTCTCCTTTACCCAAATCCAGATAGCAGATGTTCTGAAAGAGCTGCAAAACCTGGACCCGTACAAATCAGCTGGGCTTGACAATCTGGACCCTCTATTTCTGAAACTATCCGTCGCCATTGTCGCAACCCCTATTACCAGCCTGTTCAACCTCTCTTTCATATCATCTGAGATCCCCAAGGATTGGAAAGCTGCCGCAGTCATCCCCCTCTTCAAAGGGGGAGACACCCTGGACCCAAACTGTTACAGACCTATATCCATCCTGCCCTGCCTATCTAAGGTCTTCGAAAGCCAAGTCAACAAACAGGTCACTGACCATCTCGAATCTCACCGTACCTTCTCCGCTGTGCAATCTGGTTTCCGAGCCGGTCACGTGTGCACCTCAGCCACACTCAAGGTACTAAACGATATCATAACCGCCATCGATAAAAGACATTACTGTGCAGCCATCTTCATCGACCTTGCCAAGGCTTTCGACTCTGTCAATCACCATATTCTTATCGGCAGACTCAGTAGCCTCGGTTTTTCGGATGACTGCCTTGCCTGGTTCACCAATTACTTTGCAGACAGAGTTCAGTGTGTCAAATCGGAGGGCATGCTGTCCGGTCCTCTGGCAGTCTCTATGGGGGTGCCACAGGGTTCAATTCTCGGGCCGACTCTTTTCTCTGTATATATCAATGATGTTGCTCTTGCTGCGGGCGATTCCCTGATCCAACTCTATGCAGACGACACCATTCTATATACTTTCGGCCCGTCATTGGACACTGTGCTATCTAACCTCCAAACGAGCTTCATTGCCATACAACACTCCTTCCGTGGCCTCCAACTGCTCTTAAACGCTAGTAAAACCAAATGCATGCTTTTCAACCGATCGCTGCCTGCACCCGCACGCCCGACTAGCATCACCACCCTGGATGGTTCCGACCTTGAATATGTGGACATCTATAAGTACCTAGGTGTCTGGCTAGACTGCAAACTCTCCTTCCAGACTCATATCAAACATCTCCAATCGACAATCAAATCAAGAGTCTGCTTTCTATTCCGCAACAAAGCCTCGTTCACTCACGCCGCCAAGCTTACCCTAGTAAAACGGACTATCCTACCGATCCTCGACTTTGGCGATGTCATCTACAAAATGGCTTCCAACACTCTACTCAGCAAACTTGATGCAGTCTATCACAGTGCCATCCGTTTTGTCACTAAAGCACCTTCTACCACCCACCACTGCGACTTGTATGCTCTAGTCGGCTGGCCCTCGCTACATATTCGTCGCCAGACCCACTGGCTCCAGGTCATCTACAAGTCCATGCTAGGTAAAGCTCCGCCTTATCTCAGTTCACTGGTCACGATGGCAACACCCATCCGTAGCACGCGCTCCAGCAAGTGTATCTTACTGATCATCCCTAAAGCCAACACCTCATTTGGCCGCCTTTCATTCCAGTACTCTGCTGCCTGTGACTGGAATGAACTGCAAAAATCGCTGAAGTTGGAGACTTTTATCTCCCTCACCAACTTCAAACATCAGCTATCTGAGCAGCTAACCGATCGCTGCAGCTGTACATAGTCTATTGGTAAATAGCCCACCCATTTTCACCTACCTCATCCCCATACTGTTTTTATTTATTTACTTTTCTGCTCTTTTGCACACCAATATCTCTACCTGTACATGACCATCTGATCATTTATCACTCCAGTGTTATTCTGCAAAATTGTAATTATTCGCCTACCTCCTCATGCCTTTTGCACACATTGTATATAGACTCCCCCTTTTTTTCTACTGTGTTATTGAGGCGGCAGCGTAGCCTAGTGGTTAGAGCGTTGGACTAGTAACCGGAAGGTTGCAAATTCAAACCCCCAAGCTGACAAGGTACAAATCTGTCGTTCTGCCCCTGAACAGGCAGTTAACCCACTGTTCCCAGGCCGTCATTGAAAATAAGAATCTTAACTGACTTGCCTGGTTAAATAAAGGTAAAATAAAAAAATAAAAAAAATTGACTTGTTAATTGTTTACTCCTTGTGTAACTCTGTGTTGTCTGTTCACACTGCTATGCTTTATCTTGGCCAGGTCGCAGTTGCAAATGAGAACTTGTTCTCAACTAGCCTACCTGGTTAAATAAAAGTGAAAAAAATTAAAAATGTTGTCTGATGAGACAAAAATAGAGCTTTTTGGTCTAAACTCTACTCGCTGTGTTTGGAGGAAGAAGGATGAGTACAACCCCAAGAACACCATCCCAACCATGAAGCATGGAGGTGGGATGGGGATGCGTTTCTGCAAAGGGGACAGGACGACTGTCGTATTGAGGTGAGGATGGATGGGGCCATGTATCGTGATATCTTGGCCAACAACCTCCTTCCCTCAGTAAGAGCATTGGAGTTGGGTCACGGCTGGGTCTTCCAGCATGACAATGACCCCAAACACAAAGCCAGGGCAACTAAGGAGTGGCTTCGTAAGAAGTATCTCAAGGTCCTGGAGTGGCCTAGCCAGTCTCCAGACCTGAACCCAATAGAAAATATTTGGAGGTAGCTGAAAGTCCGTATTGCCCAGCGACAGCCCCGAAACCTGAAGGATCTAGAGAAGGTCTGTATGGAGGAGTGGGCCAAAATCCCTGCTGCAGTGTGTGCAAACCTGGTCAAGAACTACAGGAAATGTATGATCTCTGTAATTGCAAACAAAGGTTTCTGTACCAAATATTAAGTTCTGCTTTTCTGATGTATCAAATACTTATGTCATGCAATAAAATGCAAATTAATTACATAAAAATCATACAATGTGATTTTCTGGATTTTTGTTTTAGATTCCGTCTCTCACAGTTGAAGTGTACCTATGATAAAAATTACAGACCTCTACATGCTTTGTAAGTAGGAAAACCTGCAAAATCAGCAGTGTATCAACTACTTGTTCTCCCCACTGTAACACATTCAATGCTATTCCTTGCTGAAAAATATGGATTTACATTTACCACACACTATATTCCAGCGTGACTTACTGGGGCAATTAAGGTTAAGTGCCTTGCTCAAGGACACATCGACAGACTGTTTACCTAGTTGGCTTGGGAATTCAAACCAGCGACCTTTCGGTTAATGTCGCAACACTCTTAACCGCTAGGCTACCAGGCACCCTACAACTTGACATTTGCCTTCTACAAGTCATTTTTCAAAAACATTGAAAAGTACCTGACAAATATCCAGGGGTCACAGCCTAAGATCAACAGCCGATAGAAAATGTCCAGCCATCACGCCTATGCAGACAGTCGGAGACAATGCGTGCACTTTGTGGCAACCTCCAGAATGAAGTCAGCATCTAAGAGAAGACGTTCCCCAGCCCACAGCGTGTCACTTTAATGTTGCTGCCTACTGGGAGCAAACGTCTATTCTACATTGGTTCAACGTTATTTCATTGAAATGACTCTGTGAGCTCTTACTGCAGCCGTTGTAAGGGGGCAATGAAATTGTCTGTGATTAAAATATCCTGTACCCTTACAGGAGAGGACATGGCATGGATATTGATTTGTTCCTCAGAAGTTGAGACGTTCCTGTTCATTTCTCCTTCTCTACGTTAAGGACACCTTGCTGGCTGAGGAGGATCAGAGCTGCATGGCTTCCTCTCCAAATGACAGCACAGGGGCTATCCGTTTAACCACACAGGTAATCAAAGCAGAGATGAACATGCCTGCAGAAGGACAAAATGGTGTGTGCGTGTTTGTGTGTACCTGTGTGTGCTTATGTCCAACATACTCATCTCTCTCTCTGGGGAGGCTTTGACAAGCCCTGTCAGGTGCTGTGTCCGTATTGACTGATCAGCAGGATGTGTCTGTATTCAGTGTGCGTGCGTGCATGAGCAAGCACCTGTGTGTGTGTGTGTGTGTGTGTGTGTGTGTGTGTGTGTGTGTGTGTGTAGAGCCTGCATCCGTATCGAGCGATAACAGCATGATGCGAGGTAAATCTGACCTGCCCCAGGAATCAGGGATTAATGGAGTGACCTGGCAGACAGTTTCCTCCTGTGCTTCAGTCAACACCCGCAGCCCTAGATTCTTCCTCCGTATTGTCAATATAGTCCTATTAATATGTCTGTGTTGGGGGCATTGTCTAAAGGTGTCAGACTTTATCCAGGGCAGACACAGCCAAGAAGAAGTTTAAAATAAATGATGCAGCAAAAATATGTCTGTTAAAGTCAGCTAAGGATGATTCTAAGAGACGCTGGGTAATTTAAGCATAGTATTTTTAAACATACATTTGGGAGTTGGGAGTGTGACGGCCATCCTTGAACTCAGAAATAATTGAAGATTTCTTTTTCTTTTCCTCCTTGGCTTTTAATTGGGGATTGGGGAAATGGATCATCTGAGAGGGAGGAGTCAATAATTCAGAAGCCAATGTTTCCTTTGATCTGCACTCATTGAACTCTGATCCCTGTTGTTAATCTGCAACTTGATGGATACCTCCATTCTGAATGCTTACTCTCAGTAACCACACATATAGGTAGTTATGCAAACACACACACACACACACACACACACACACACACACACACACACACACACACACACACACACACACACTCCCCATACTACAGTAGATAAATCTCATAAATCAACACTTCAATCAGTGTAGATGAAGGGGAGGAGACAGTATAAGTAAGGATTTTTAAGCCTTGAGATATTTGAGACATGGATTGTGTATGTGTGCTATTCAGAGGGTGAATGGTAGACAAAATATTTACAGTTTTTTACAATCACTTTGGCACGAATTTCGGAAACCTTGATGTAATTTTTCAAAACTCTAGACACAAAACTCACAACCAATGATCAAAATGTAAATTTTTCAAAACTCAAACACTTTTTCCAATTGCTTGGATACAATACACATAAAGCTAAGATCATTTGTTCATTGAACTAAAATCACCTGTTCAAAATAACACAACTTAACATCAACTTAACATCAAAGTATTACCATTTCAAAATTAAATTCACACATTACATCTGAGATGACTGAGTATTAATTTCATTACAATGATCTAAGTATCCATTGATACAACTGCTCAAAATGATAAGTAACTGTTGCATTACTCTTACGTAATGCATAGTTTTTTGGAAACTGACAAACAATATTCCATGTTAATATCATGAAAGTTTCAGAATAACGAGATCCATTGACACCAATTACCGTGGAACATGAACCAATTGGACTACATTATCTATGGATGTAATATTTCATCATCATTCTTTATGAGACACTGTTTCTATGGTCCCATGTACCACTTTTCCAGACCATGTTTTCAGATTTGCCATTACTGTACACTCACCAGCCACTTTATTAGGTTCACCTATCTAGTACTGGGTAGGACCAGCATTTGTGGCCTTTCTGTTAGCTTGAATGAGTCTGGACATTGTCCTCGGACCTCTCTCATTAACAAGGTGTTTTTGCCCACAGAAATGCCGCTCACTGAATGTGTTTTGTTTATCGCACCATTCTCTGTAAACTCTAGAGACTGTAGTGCGTAAAAATCCCAGGAAGGCAGCTGTTTCTGAGATGCTGGAATCACCATGTGTAGCATCAACAATCATACCAAGGTCAAAGTTGCTTAGATTACGCATCTTGTCCGTTCTAATGTTAGGTCGAACAACAACTAAAGCTCTCTACTCTATATACTCTATGTATTGAGTTGCAGGCAGCCACATGATTCGCTGTTCGAATGCAACCTTCCTTGATGGGCTAAATCAGGTCTGTAGAGCTGTCAGGTTCCACCTTGCTCAAATGGTGCAAGCATGGTTTCAGGCCCATCCACAATTTACCACCCTGTACTTACCCCCGTACTCTCCTTACTTAAAACCCGATTGAGGAATTTTTCTCCACATGGAGGTGGAAGGTATATGATAGGCACCCTCACGAACAAGCCACCCTTCTCCAGGCCATGGATGACGCATGCAATGACATCACTGCAGACCAGCGTCAGGCCTGGATTCGCCCTGCCGAAGATTCTTCCCAAGATGTTTGGCTAACGAAAACATTAATTGTGATGTGGATGAGAACCTATGGCCAAATCCACAAGACAGGGTTGAGGGAAATATAGAAGTACAGTAGTTTTTTTCTTTTTTTGGAGCTAAATATTTTTGCTTTGATTCGAAGAAACCTATGAATGATTTTATTGTATTTCATCAATAAATATCAGATTTTGTTCAATGATTCCACTGTGTCTGTAGTACTCTCTTTACTAGTCCTTTTACAGTGATGTGTTTACTTGTAGTAGCATAATGAAACATGTATCACATATTTTGTACTACCATATTTAATGATTGTATGAACAACTACACAGTGAAACTATCGGTGTCTTGTGTGTGGGTGATCTAAATGAATGTTCCTATGGTATTTCATGATAAATTAGTTGCAGCCGTTGTAACCAATGAACCAATGATTCTGCAAGTGCAAGGTTTCTTTAAAGATACAAATGCACAATGCAATGTTTTGAACATTGGACAGCCTGTGTTACAAGTGAAGACCGTTTTTAGTTTTGTGTCTAGAGTTTTGAAAAATGCCAACAAGGTTCTGAAATTAGTGCCAAAGGGATTGTAAAAAAAAACTGTAAGTGCGTTCGAATGGGATATGGTAGTAGGTGCCAAGTGCTGCTGGGTTTTTCATGCTCAACAGTTTCCTGTTTCTATCAAGAATGGTCCACCACCCAAAGGACATCCAGCCAACCTGACACAACTGTGGGAAGCATTGGAGTCAACATGGGCCAGTATCCCTGTGGAAAGCATTCAAAACGTTTTAGAGTTATATGCCCCGACAAATGTAGGCTGTCTTCAGTCCTTTTTGGAGTCACTTTTATTGTATTAATGTGGATGCTACCATGATTATGGATAATCCTGAATGGATTGTGAATAATGATGAGTGATACAGAGGGGATCAGAGATCATATTCCCAGGACATGTTAACCTCCCCTGTTATTGGTAATGGTGAGAGTTCAGCATGTCTTGGGGTTATATTTGTTATATAATTTTGGAGAAAAAAAAAATATTTAACAGGGGGTTGCCACACCTCCAGCCCCCCAACTTCCTGTGGCTATGGTAAGCACTACACGAACAAAGAGTATTACACTGTGTAGTATAGTATGCTACAGTATACTACACAATTCTATAGTAAGCACTTCACGATCATTAATACATATGTTGAAATATAGGTCAAATTTGATAGTCTGCATATACCTCCATTCCTATTCTATTCAGAGAAATTCATCAAATTTGAAATGAGCTTGTTAATGCGATGCATGGCTGTTGAATTTGGTCAAATCCACGCGCACTTGGCCCACCCCACCAGTCAGAATCCACTACTGTGTTGCGGCTGTGGCATACTGCATACGTTTTACTAAACAATAATTGCTAAATACTAAGTATGCGACAATGAGTACATGGCATGCAGTTGAAATCAAATCAAATGACATTCTATTGGTCACATACAGATGGTTAGCAGATGTTATTGCGAGTGTAGAAAAATGCTTGTGCTTCTAGTTCCGACAGTGCAGCAATATCTAACATGTAATCTAACAATTCCACAACAACTACCTAATACACACAAATCTAAGTAAAGAAATGGAATAAGAATATATACATATAAATATAGTGATGAGCAATGACGGAGCGACATAGGCAAGATAAGTATGTAGTGCGCTAGTATAGATATAGGTCCCCAAAGCACACTCATCCTTGGGTCGCTCCTCTTTTCAGTTCGCTGCAGCTAGTGACTGGAACCAGCTGCAACAAACACTTAAACTGGACAGTTTTATCTCAATCGCTTCATTCAAAGACTCAATTATGGACACTCTTACTGACAGTTGTGGCTGCTTATGGGGTTCACCTTGGGGTCATGATAGGGGCTGCACCAAATGATTGATGTATTATAATAATTGATTATGCTTATGTTGTATTAATAGAAGGGGAAGGGCTATAAGACCCCTCCCTCACTACATCTATAGGGTCCTGGACTACAGATTAGCAATACATTTATTATAAGGTTTAAGACTGTTCCACAGTTCTTTTCTAGTCTCTGCCTCTTATAAGAAATGGTCTGAGCAGATGTGTGAGCCATAGCAGTCAAAACAGGGTGTCTGTGAGAAAGCGCCTTAAGGCGAAAAGAGATACATAGACACAGACCCCTACAGGGGAGTAAATAGATAAGAAACAAGTCAGACACACCACTGTAAGCCACACGGTAATGGGAAATTACTGCTGAGCCCTTAGAAAACACTGGACTATTGTTTTCCCCTGCAAGTTTGTATAACTGTATATGCATGGACTTGGTCTCATGAGTAGAAGGTGTTGACGTAGGCAGTTACATCACTAGGGAACGCAAGTATATTAAAACAACTTTGACCTTTTTTATTTTGCAGAATTTACTCTGAAACATGCGTGCTGTGTTTCCATTGTCACCTTCTGTCTGTAATTGCATTAATAAAGGTTTAATTTATTTAGTTAAAGAAGATATTGTCTGATTGCTGATTTCACCAATAAGCCAATGATTGACATGGAACAAGGAACCTACCCCAACACTGCATTGTGTGATGTACTGTTGCCTCTACATTCTTGAACTTTGTGCTGTTGACTTTGTCCAATAATGTTTGTACCATGTTTTTGTGCTGCTACCCCATGTTGTGTTGCTACCATGTTGTTGTCATGTTGTGTTGCTACCATGCTGTGTTGTCATGTGTTGCTGCCTTGTTATGTTGTTGTTTTAGGTCTCTCTTTATGTAGTGTTGTGTCTCTCTTGTTGTGATGTGTATTTTGTCCTTAATTTGTATTGTATTTATTTTTTTAATCCCAGGCCCCGTCCCTGAAGGAGGCCTTTTGCCTTCTGGTAGGCCGTCATTGTCAATAAGAATTTGTTCTTAACTGACTTGCCTAGTTAAATAAAGGTTAAATAAAAAATCAAACAAATTAAAGGTATTCGGACACGGCCAGTGTGAAGTATAGTATCCTACAGTATACTACAAAATGATATAGTAAGTACTACACATGATCGAGGGATACTACAGAGTGTTGTATAGTATTATACAGTTTACTAAATAATACTATATAATTCTATAGTAAACTGTAGTACTTTTTTGTGTGTTGGCTATCTGGTGAGATTCCCGCCGAACTGTCACTCAAATGATAAATTAATTAGCCCACGGCGGCCTCAGCACTCCTTGTCTTTCCATTAGAGCTATTTCCCCCTACTCAGCTCTGCAAAAGCTTAGGAATATCTCAAACACACACACACAGAGGCCCAAACCACCAGACACACCGCCTGTTGAAATGTGTGTCTACTAAGTGTCTACTAATCAAATCACTTAGTCTTACATTAATGGGCTTATTAAACTGCTGCATCTGCTGGCGTCCTCTGGACCTGAGTACCCGGATGGATTAAAATCAACAACAACAACATAACAAAGTGTGTGTGTGTCTGTGTGTATATGTGTGTGTGTGTGTGTCTGCCTAAACAGCACAGTGAGTTGACCATTAATATGCGTGGCAGAGGAGCTTCTCACCAGAGAGCGACAGTATAATAGATTATGATGATGTGGCGAGACGTGGGATAATGTTTTTGATCACGTGGACTGGAAGATATTCCGGGTCGCCTCTGGAGATAACATGAATGAATATGCCGACTCAGTCACCAGATTCATAAAAAAATGCATAGATAACGTGACAGCATTTTAGTCTTTCAAAACGTTCCCGAATCAAAAAATGTGGATTGATAGCAGCCTTGTAGGAAAACTGAAAGAGAGATGCTGTTTATAAACAGAGCAAGGTGACCGGGAACAGTAGTTAGGTTAAGCAGTACAAATAAGACCTATACAGTTCGATCAAGATGGTAAAACACAAGTTTAGGGACAAAGTGGAGGAGGAATTCAGCGGGTCGGACACAAGGCGTATGTGGCAGGGGCTCCTAACATCACAGGTTATAAAAAGAAAGCCAGCCACATCGCGGTCACCAATGCCACCCTACCAAAGGAACTAAATACCTTTTCTCACGATTCGAACACAATGAACCTGAGCTGCCGAGGAGAGCCCCCGATGAAAACATGGGCTACACACTCAGTCTCCACTGAGGACATATGTTAATCTGTGCTACAGACCCGTTCTGGCTCTGTGTGGGGTTAGAAGGGACAAGGATACACAGGTGGGCCTGAAGCAGAGCGGCAGAGGGTGGGCAGGAACCAGAAAGCCAAGCCTCACTGAGAGAACGTGGAGGAAGCACTGCTCTAGAAGGTTGATTGTATCCCTAAGAAAGCATGTATAGTACAATGTATAGGAACATGTGTTAGCCATGGTACTATATTAGCTTTATCGGCTGCTGACTATGAGGCAAGTTAGCGTTTTTCATCATGAATCTTGTCCTGGAGGCAAACTCTGCATGGTGGCTGGCTGGCATAGCTGCAAAGTCATAAAATCAGATTTTCAACCTAACCCTAACTTTTTTATTTTATTTTACCCTCTTTTTCGTGATATCCAATTGGAACCTTGTATCATCTCTGATTTGGGAACATTTTGAAAGACTATATTGCTATCACCTTATCTATGCATTTTTTTGATGAATCCGGTGACTGAGTCGGCGTATTCATTCATGTTATCTCCAGAGGCGACCCGGAACATATTCCAGTCCACATGATCGAAAACATTATCCAGCGTCTCACCACTCATGACAATAAACGTCAACCTGCAACTGTGGAAGAAGTAGAGCACCTATTTTTCTCATGTGTCTGATGATGTCGCTAAACCAAATAAGTTTTGTTCTCTACTTGTTCTTCATGTGCGTAATCCACAACAGGGTTTTAACGTGAGATGTTATGTATTGACTTTTGTAAATAAAGCTCTTTGTAATTATTTCTCGTCCATGAGCAAACCCCCTAAACCATCATATTGATTTGATTGCTTTGGGAATATTCACAGTCACAAACTCTGCAGACTCACACATGGGAATAGTGGCAATAGGGATATTGTGTTCTGTTACATAGAGCTAGTGGACATAGATCAGAAGTTCACCACACATCACAGTTCATTGCAATAGTGCATAGGGAAATCGACCCCCTCCCTTCCCTGATAAGCCCAGAGTTACATGTTTAACCTCATGTTAGATTTGGGGCACACTGTATAATACTCTTTGAGAAGCATCCAAGGATAATCCATGCCTTTAATAAAGAGAGGCTATCATGGCCAAGATGAAAGAATTTTCCAACCCAAAAGTAATTGAAGTTCAACAGAATTGGGAGCACTATAGATAGTGTTAAGGCAAGTTCCCGCTTCTGTCTAGCCGTGGCCAATTGGATTAGTTGAAGAAATGATGAACTAGGAAAGGGAAGGTCTTTCTTCATGGATTATATCCAGCTGGTGGAGATGAAGGCAAAAGGCAAGAAGAGTGAAAAAAACTACAGTGTGCTACTTTAGCTGTTCCTTGGGTGGGCAATAAGCCGACACAAACCCACTCAAATCACAATACAAAAGGCCAAGCACACCTTTCCTTAATCATATTGCTATCACTAACACTGAACATACTGTATTAAATACACATCCATACCATTTGAAATCTACAGTGGAAGGGTGAAGTTGAGAGAGAAGAGATGTGTTTATCAGTGTAATACTAAATTCTCCCTCAACAGGCCACACCATCTTGACCAAGGATAAACCTGGCCTGATATTGAATGGAAAATGATTAAGAATGAGGCTTTCAGAGCACAATGTGAGGTCCATTGAAATGAAGTCCATTCATAAATGAATCTTCAGACATTGCTCTGCTATCTCGTTTACAATAGAAGACAGTAAATGCATTTGAATGACATTGTCACAATAATCAGCATCCCTGATTCAATTTAGACCAAAAACGTATTCATACACACACAGAGAGAACACTTCAACGAGCTTTATAGCAATGGCCCTATATCTCAACTCTATAGTGTAATTGTTTGCTGAGTGCAATTGTTTGATCAACAAGCTTCATGAAGCATTAAATATAGGGTAAGAGACAACATTCAAGGCTTGAGTTGATTCAGTCTCCCATAAAAGTCTGGCACACACACACGCACATACACACACACGCACACTCGATCAAAACACTGTTTATTCAGTTTTCTCCTCTACTGTAATTGCCCCAGCAGACAGAGAAAACCATTCCAGCTCACACTGCCTCAGCACACTTAGAGGCATCCGACTGGACGAAATCTGAAAATTTCATCCAAGTTTTGCCGTGCCAGTTTTGAAAGTGTCACACTCAGAGGGGACAGCCATCTTCTCGCGTAGCCCTCGGGTGTCTTGCATGTCTCTCCCGGACGGCCGTCTTGAGGGCATGTTAAAGTTTAACGCTGATAAAAATCTGACTAACATCACGAGAAACGAATGTTACACATCAGCTGGATTGCTCCTGTGTGCGTTAGGAGGAAACTTACTGTGCCTTCGGAAAGTATTCACACCTTGACTTTGTCCACATTTTATTAGCTTACAGCCTTATTCTAAAATGTATTAAATCGTTTTTTCTCTCATAAATCTACACATACTACCCCATAATTACAAAGCAAAGACAGTTGTTTTTACAAATTTTAGCTCATAAAAGATATAAATAAAACTGTAATATCACATTTACATAAGCATCAGACAGTTTACTCAATACTTTGTTGAAGCACCTTTGGCAGTGATTACAGCATTGAGTTTTCTTCGGTATGACACTACAAGCCTGGCGCACCTGTATTTTGTTAGTTTCTCCCATTCTTCTCTGCAGATCCTCTCAAGCACTGTCGGGTTGGATGGGGAGCATCGCTGCACAGCTATTTTTAGGTCTCTCCAGAGATGCTCGATCGGGTTCAAGTCCAGGCTCTGGCTGGGCCACTCAAGGACATTCAGAAACTTGTCCCGAAGCCACTCCTGTGTTGTCTTGGCTGTGTTCTTATGGTTGTTGTCCTGTTGGAAGGTGAACCTTCACCCCAGTCTTAGGTCCAGCACGCTCTGGAGCAGGTTTTCATCACATATCTCTCTGTACTTTGCTCCATTCATCTTTGCCTCGATCCTGACTAGTTTCCCAGTCCATGACGGTGAAAAACATCACCACAGCATGATGTTGCCACCACCATGCTTCACCATAGGCATGGTGCCAGTTTTCCTCCAGACGTGAAGCTTGGCATTCAGGCCAAATAACTCAACCTTGGTTTCATCAGACCAGAGAATCTTGTTTCTCATGGTCTGCGAGTCTTTAGGTGACTTTTGGCAAACTTCAAATGGGCTGTTGTGTGTTTTTTATTGAGGAGTGGCTTCTGTCTGGCCACTCTACCATAAATGCCCGATTGGTGGAGTGCTGGAGAGAAGTCTGTCCTTCTGGAAATTTCTCCACAGAGGAACTCTGGAGCTCTGTCAGAGTGACCATCGGGTTCTTGGTCACCTCCCTGACCAAGTCCCTTCTCACCGGATTGCTCAGTTTGGCCGGACGGCCAGCTCTAGGAATAGTCTTGGTGGTTCCAAACTTCTTCCATTGAAGAATGATGGAGGCCACTCTGTTCTTGGGGACCTTCAGTGCTGAAGACATTTTTTTGTTACCCTTCCCCAGATCTGTGCCTCGACACAATCCTGCCTCTGAGCACTACAGACAATTCCTTTGACCTCATGGCTTGGTTTTTGCTTATATAGACAGGTGTTTGCCAATTCTGTCTCGGAGCTCTACGGACAATCCCTTCGCACCCATGGCTTGGTTTTTGCTCTGACATGGACTGTCAACAGTGGGGCCTTATATAGACAGGTGTGAGCCTTTCCAAATCATGTCCAATCACTTGAATTTACCACAGGTGGACTCCAATCAAGTTGTAAAAACACATCAAGGATGTTCAATGAATACTTTTCGAAAGCACTTTCTATTCTTTACTTTTGGGGACCACCAAAAGCATGAAGCAGACTGACGTTTTGCACTGGGATGTGGAGCCACTGGTGCACTAGTGTGTGGTGCAGCTCTGAGGTGGAGCTCTGAGCTGAGGCTGTGAAGTTCTACGCTAGGGCTGTGAGGCTCTCTGCATCCTTGAGGAGCTCAGCAGGCCTTGGCTGCAGTGAGAAACCCTGAATATAGATGACATACAGTATCATGGGGCTCTGGAGATCTTCAGGAAAACCAATAGAAATGTAAAAACAGCACTCATCCTTACAGTGCCTTCGGAAAGTATTCATACCCCTTGACTTATTCCACATTTTGTTGTGTTAGACCCTGAATTCAAAATCTATTAAATCTATTTTTTCCCCCCATCTATACACAATATGCCATAATGTTTTTAGATTTTTTTTAAAACATGAACTACAGAAATATCTCATTTAAAGACGTTTTCACAACCCTGAGTCAATACTTAGAAGTAGAAGTACATTCGGCAGTGATTTCGGCAGTAATTACAGCTGTGAGTATTTCTTAGTAAGTATCTAGGAGCTTTCCACACCTGGATTGTGCAACATTTGCACATTTATTCTTAAAAAAAAAAATTCAATCTCTGTCAAGTTGGTTGTTGATAATTGCTCAACAGGCAATTGGATTTTGAAGCCGATTTAAGTAAAAATTGTAACTCGGTAACATAGGAACATTAATGTCGTCTTGGTAAGCAACTCCAGTGTGTTTTTGGCCTTGTGTTTTAGGTTATTGTCCTGCTGAAAGGTGTAACTACAATGTTGTTGATCTATCCTCAGTTTTCTCCTATCACAGCCATTAAAGTCTGTAACTGTCTCAAAGTCACCATTGGGCTCATGGTGAAATCTCTGAGCGGTTTCCTTCCTCTTTGGCAACTGAGATAGGAAGGATGCCTGTATCTTTGTAGTGACTGGGTGTATTGATACACCATCCAAAGGGTAAGTAATAACTTCACCATGCTCTAAAGGATATTCAATGTCTGCATTTTTTTTTTATACCCATTTACTAAAAACCTCCCTCGTGTTTGTGCTTTGTGAAATGCACTGCTCGACTGATGGGACCTTACAGATAATGGTATCATTCAGAGGTATTCATTCAAAAATCATGCTAAACACTAGTATTGCACTAGGAGTGAGTCCATGCAACTTATTATATGACATTATAAGTACATTTTAAGACATTTTAAGTACATTTCCAGAATTTATTTAGGCTTGCCTTAACAAAGGGGATGAATATTTATTGACGCAAGACATTTCATCTTTTCATTTGAAATACATTTGTAAAAAGTTTGAAAAACATAATTCCACTTTGACGTTATGGGGCATTGTGTGTAGGCTGTAACACGACAACATGGGGAAAAAGTCAAGGGGGTGTGAATACTTTTTCAAGGTATAAGCCAACTGTCTATATTCTGGCCATTTGATGTATTGTGTGCATTTCTCATGTACAGTATATAAATAAGAGTGGTGCATTAGTGAAGAGGTAATTGTTGCCATGACAACCCTCTGATGATTTTTGTATATACTGTACAGAGGTGCAGTTTCTCCACCTCCACAGTTAACAGTTTACTTTGTTATTAATACAGTATGTGCTACTTCTTTAATTCGTTGCTGGTTCTTTGTTCTTTGTTATTTTCATGCCAGTATTTTCCCCCTTCTACTCACTGTCAATTACCTTTTGTTCTGTATATGTCTGCTCTCACTGAATCTGCACCCAGGTCACTCAATGTACTGCACCAAAGCATGGTACCATCATCCACAATCAGGCAAAAAAAAAACACCTCACATGGTTTATTCGTAGCTTTGCAGCTAAGATGCTGAGCTCAATTTCAAACATGCATGTAAGAGGTTATTCTGAGGTGATTTAGATGCTGCAGTTAATTACTGTTATACTAAAGCCCATTGCAGTCAGCAGTCTTTAGGAAGGATCAAAAAGTAGACTTCTTTGTTCCCAGGGCTAATTAGCATGAATACAGTGGAAAATGGGAAGCTGTAAAATGCCTGATTAGCAAGAGCATGAACTGTGGGATGCATGATTACCTTGATGGAGTTATACCACTTCCACTGTCTAGTCGGAAATCACACATGGTCACCCATGACTCGAGCACATCTTTATCCCCCCGACTCTCTCATATCTATCTATCACTGTCTATATCTCTTCTTTCTATCTCTCTAAAATCGTCTCTGAGAAGAGAGTATTGCCATCATCTCACTAATTAATGCACTGTTTTTCCTGTGGCAGCAGGATAAAAGAGAAAGAGTCACTCTATCACTCCTGTTCTGCTTGTATCTGTCTGTGTATTACTACATAATCTGCTGTTTTATGTGTTATCTCCAGCAGGGGGGGTGTTGAAAGCTGGTGGGACAATTTATCATTCTGTTTCTTTATCTGTCAAGTAAAAGCCCAAGACACTTCCTCGTCTTATCCAAAGAGCAGTGATAACAATAGGAAAATAGCAGAGCCATCACAAACATCTGTGTTTCAGAGACAATCCATGGAACAAACCCCTCAGCCCCCAACGCAGCACAACGCAGCTTTCCTTTGAGTGGTTCCTGGTGCTAGCGTCCATGCATCATGCATACTCAATTTAAATGCAGATAAATAGATGAATAGATAAGGAGATTAAAAGTGGAGAAGACTTGTAGATGAGACACCCCCTCTCTCCCCTGCAAAGGCAGAAGGCGCACCTGGTTGGTGTTGTCTCTGTCAGGCCGTGTTGTTGTGAAGACGAGCAGTTCGAAATGTGACGAGCGATCAGATGTGATCAAGCCGGAGGACATGGAGGAGAGTGTGTGTTATCCCTGGTGGGACTACAAATAACATGCAGTCAAACGAACAGAGCCTTCCAGTCAAACGAACAGAGTCTCTGTTAGCCATCTTCCAAGTGTGGTTGACAGGGAATGGGATGAAAAGCACACAACACCACAATGGATTTAGTGCTGTTAAACAAAGTTCCATAAACTTGAAGACTTACAAAGTTGCCTGTAACTTGAAGACCTCCCCTACTTGTATCTGTCTGCCTAAGATGTTGTTATGTATGTTCTGTCCTTATTGTAATACTTGTGTATATCCCTCTTGCTCGGTGAGCGTATGCGCCTTTGGTTTCATTGTGTAAACCAGACAATGTTACAGGAATCTTTTCTAGTAGTGCCTTGTATCGCCAGGTACCTCACGAAACAATATTACCGTGACATTAACAGTGCATTCAGAAAGTATTCAGACCCCTTGACTTTTTCCACATTCTGTTACATTACACCCTTATTCTAAAATGTATCAAATGAATTACTTTCCTCATTAATCTACACACGATACCCCATAATGACAAAGTAAAAACAGATTTTTTGAAATATTTGCACATTTACACATAAAAAAACTAAAAAAACAGAAATAACTTATTGACATAAGTATTCAGACCCTTTGCTCTGAGACTCGAAATTGAACTCAGGTGCATACTGTTTCCATTGATCATCCTTGAGATGTTTCTACACTTGATTGGAGTCCACCTGTGGTAAATTCAATTAAGTGGACATCATTTGGAAAGGCACACACCTGTCCATATAAGGTCCCACAGAGCAAAAACCAAGCCATGAGGTCAAAGGAATTTGTCCGTTGAGTTTTGAGACAGGAATGTGTCATGGAACAGATCTTGGTAAGGGTGACACATTTTTTTTGCAGCATTGAAGGTCTCCAAGAACACAATGGCCTCAATCATTCTTAAATGGAAGATGTTTGCAACCACCAAGACTCTTCATAGAGCTGGCTGTCTGGCCAAACTGAGCAATTGGGGAAGAAGGGCCTTGGTCAGGAAAGGTGACCAAGAACCCGCTTGGAGTTTGCCAAAAGACACCTAAAGGACTCTCAGACCATGACAAACAACATTTCCTGGTCTAATGAAACCAAGATTGAACTTTTTGGCCTGAATGCCAAGCATCACGTCGGGAGGAAACCCTGCACCATACCAACGGTGAAGCATGGTGGTGGCAGCATCATGCTGTGGGGATGTTTTTCAGTGGCAGGGACTGGGAGACTAGTTAGGATCAAGGGAAAGATGAATGGAGCAAAGTACAAAAAGATTCTTGATAAAAACCTGCTCCAGAGCACTCAGGACCTCAGACTCACCTTAAGCACACAGCCAAGACAATGCAGGACTGACTTCAGGACAAGTCTCTGAATGTCCTTGAGTGGCCTGCCAGAGCCCGGACTTCAACCGGATCGAACATCTCTGGAGAGACCTGAAAATAGCTGTGCAGTGACACTCCCATACAACCTGAAAGAGCTTGAGAGGATCTGCAGAGAAGAATGGGAGAAACTCCCCAAATACAGGTGTGCCAAGCTTGTAGCGTCATACCCAAGAAGACTCAATGCTGTAATCACTGCCAAAGGTGCTTCAACAAAGTACTGAGTAAAAGGTCTGAATACTTATGTAAATGTCATATTTCAGTTTTTTATTTTTAATACATTTTTCCTTCGTCATTATTGAGTATTGTGTATATATTTAATCCATTTTAGATTACGGCTGTAACATAACAAAATGTGGAAAAAGTCAAGGGGTCTGAATACTTTCCGAATGCACCGTGGGTGCAGATACTATTGCAATTCCCACCATTCAATATTTATCGTTACTCAATACTGCGATTTTATTGCGATGCAATATTCTAAACATATTGCTGCAGAGGGACAAGAGACATGAGAAGACAAGTTTTGATCAGTCATGGAAATGAAAGTGCTGAAAACATGTTGGCTCACCATTTAAAAAGAAGAGAAATACCAGAGTTTTTGCTAACCCTAAATACCAAACAAAAATGTAATAAAATAATTGATACTTGGAGTCATAGAATCTATAATATTGTCCATAATAATATTTTGATACTCTACTATATACATTTTTGTCCACCATCACAAGCTCGTATTACTTGTCCTACCTCTGAATTTTAAGTACTTGAAAATTCTGGTTGTCTATGGCAACCTTACCTATGTCAGAATTGCATTTCACTGGCAAAAGTCTCACTTAAGATTTTGATCCAGCTTCTGTCAAACTACAGAATTCTTAGGGGGTAAGTTCAGCAGAAGGAATCGAAATGTAACCCAGTATGTGCCTTCGTGGAATAATACACCATATTCAGTTGCAGGGTGACCTAACAAAATAAACCTTCAAAGCTGTCAGTATAAAACTGGCTTAATACTGGGTGTTTCTAGAATCGTTAAAAAATGTGAAGGTGAAAGCTATGATCCCTTATTGATGAAGGGGACAATTGAGACATGGATTGTGTATGTGTGCCACTCAGGGTGAATGGGCAAGACACAACATTTAAGTGCCTTTGAACAGGGTATGGTAGTAGGTGGAAGGCACAGCCTGCAAAGAGTTTTTCACACTCAACAGTTTCCTGTTTGTACCAAGAGTGGTCCACCATCCAAAGGACATCCAGCCAACTTGACACAACTGTGGGAAGCATTGGAGTCAGCATGGGCCAGCATCCCTGTGGAACACTTTTGAAACCTTGTAGTCCATGCCCTGACGAATCGAGGTTGTTCTAAGGGCAAAAGGAGGTGCAACTCAATATTAGGAAGGTGTTTCTAAAGTTTTGTACACTCAGTTTATACACTGAACCAAACATTCAAGCAACATGCCACAATTTCAAAGATTTTACTGAGTTACAGTTCATATAAGGATATCTGTCAATTGAAATAAACTCATTAGGCCCTATTCTATGAATTTCACATGCCTGGGAATACAGATACCATATGTTGGTCACAGATACCTTAAAAAAAGTAAGGGCCTGGATCAGAAAACCAGTCAGTATCTGGTGTGACTACTATTTGCCTCATGCAGAGCAAGATGTCTTCTTCACATAGAGTTTTTCAGGCTATTGATTGTGGGATGTAGAATGTTGTCCCACTCTTTTTCAATGGCTGTGCGAAGATGCTGGATATTGGAGGGAACTCCAGTGTACACGTCACTCCAGAGCATCCCAAACATGCTCAATGGGTGACGTGTCTGGTGACAATTTGCAGACCATGGAAGATCTGGGACATGGGGCCGTGCATTATCACGCTGAAACATGAGGTAATGGCGGCAGATGAATGACATGGACCTCAGGATCTTGTCAAGCTATCACTGTGCATTCAAATTGGCATTGATAAAATGCAATTGTGTTCTTTGTCAGTAGCCTATGCCTGCCCATACCATAACCTCACCGCCACCATGGGGCACTCTGTTCACAACGTTGACATCAGCAAACCACTCGACCACACAACACCATACATGTGGTCTGCGTTTGTGAGGCTAGTTCTAAAATGACATTATGGTAGAGAAATTAACAATGAATTCTCCGGCAACAGCTCAGGTGGACATTCCTGCAGTTAGCATGCGAATTGCACACTCCCTCAAAACTTAAGACATCTGTGATATTGTGTTGTGTGACAAAACTGTACATTGTCCCCAGCATAAGGTGCACCTGTGTAGTGATCATGCTATTTTAATCAGCTTCTTGATATGCCATAAGTGTCAGGTGGATGGATTATTTTGGGAAAGGAGAAATGCTCACTAATGGGGATGTAAACAGAGAAATTGAATATTTCTGGAACCTTTCATTTCAGCTCATGAAACATGGGACCAACACTTTATATGTTGCATTCATATTTTTGTTCAATGTATATGCAGCACCAGTCAAAGGCTTTGAACACTCTTGGCACTCTCTCAACCAGCTTCAACTGGAATGCTCAGCATACTTATTGACTGCTATTCCTTCACTCTGCAGTCCAACTCATCCTAAATCATCTCAATTGGGTTGAGGTCGGTTGATTGTGAAGGCCAGATCATCTAATGCAAGCACTCCATCACTCTCCTTCTTGGTCAAATAGCCCTTACACAGCCTGGATGTGTGTTGGGTCTTTGTCCTGTTGAAAAACAAATAATAGTCCCACTAAACGCAAACCAGAGGGGGTGGCGTATCGCTGCAGAATGCTTTGGTAACCATGCTGGTTAAGTGTGCCTTGAATTCTAAATAAATCACTGACACTGTCACCAGCAACGCCCCCCCACACCATCTCCTCCATGCTTCACGGTGGGAACCACACATGCAGAGATCATCCGTTCACCTACTCTGCGTCTCACAAAGACACGGTGGTTGGAACCAAAAATCTCAAATTTGATTATCAGACCAAAGGAAAGATTTCCACCGGCTAATGTCCATTGCTCGTGTTTCTTGGCCCAACAAGTCTCTTCTTTTTCTTGGTGTCCTTTAGTAGTGCTTTTTTTGCAGCAATTTAACAATGAAGGCCTCTGAACAGTTGATGTTGAGATGTGTCTGCTACTTGAACTCTGTGAAGCATTTATTTCGGCTGCAATTTCTGAGACTGGTAACTCTAATAAACTTATCCTCTGCAGCAGAGGTAACTCTGGGTCTTCCATTCCTGTGGTGGTCCTCATGAGAGACAGTTACATCATACAGGAGCGCTTGATGGTTTTGCGACTGTACTTGAAGAAACTTTCAAAGTTCTAGAAATGTTCCATATTGACTGACCTTCATGTCTTAAAGTAATGACGGACTGTCGTTTCTATTTGCTTATTTGAGCAGTTTTTGCCATAATTTGGACTTGGTCTTTTAAATAGGGCTATCTTCTGTATACCACCACTACCTTGTCACAACACAAATGATTGGCTCCAACGCATTAAGAAAGAAAGACACAAATGAACTTTTAACAAGGCACACCTGTTAATTGAAATGCATTCCAGGTGACTACCTCATGAAGCTGGTTGAGAGGATGGCAAGAGTGTGCAAAGCTGTCATCAAGGCAAAGGGTGGCTATTTGGTTTGTTTAACACTTTTGGTTACTACATGATTCCATATATGTTATTTCATAGCTTTGATTCCTTCACTATTATTCCAAATGTTGAAAATAGTAAAAATAAATAAAAACCCTTGAATGGTTGAGAGAAGCAGGACATGGATACTAAGATGATAACATATGTCATATGATACGGGTACATGATGTAAGATGCGCGCTTATATTGTCAGCATGAGTTATCGTATAAACATATCCCAAATGGAAATATAGCCTAGCTCTTTTCCCTTTCAGTGTGTTATTCCCTCTCTTCTATCATTAGAGATAACAGAGTCGATTCCGATTGGACTGTAGAGAAGGAGAACAGAGACGCATTTTGGCAATGCCCTAGATAATGTCCTCGCATTAAAAGCTTCTGCCTTAGAGGGCTGTTTCTAAAGTGGCTGTCATTGGCAGTAATGTTATTCTTTCCAAATTATTCAATATGAATTACTTTCATATTGAATATGCCAACCAGAAAAGGCTAAAAGAAAGAAAATAATTCCCCAAGTACTCAAGATGTTAACTGACTACAAATTGTGTCAGCAATACATAGTGTGTGTGTGTGTATGTGCATTCATTCTAGGTGGGATATCCCTAGCCTGCGTTACTGCTGCGTGCTTCTTTCTTATTGTTCTAAGCTGCAGTGACAGTCCAGGTGCAGTTAGTCACCTAAGTCTTAATCTAGTCCCCAGGCCCCTGCTTTCTCTATCTCTAAATCTGTACAGAGGACAACAACTTCCCCTTTCCGGCTCCATCTCTGCCTGCCTTTACGTCTATCACTTTTATTTTCCCAGGCTCCTGTCTTTCGTTAGCTTTTTTAAAAACATTTCTTCTTTACAGAATCTGCGTAAACACCAAATCATTACTGCAGGCAACTCGGCTGGATAGAGTCTGCCTCTCTCTCATTTTGACAAAAAAATGATATTACAACAGCAGAGCCATGAATTATTTAAACATTAATAAGTAAGTGTATCCCCCTCAAGAAACCGTGAGCACCACAGTTAGTTTATTTTGTCCCAAAAAACAAATTGATTAGTTCAGGGCATTCGACTCATATACTTTATATAATTGTTAAAGTTGCACGTTGTTGCTATATTATTCATACTTTCACTATGAATACATTAAGTCATATGTGCTTTATTTCAGGGAAAACATCTACAATGATTTACCCTGTGTATACAGTACCATCCAGGAACACACTAATCAGCATATCAAGGAACCCAACCAACTTCCAAACTTCCTGCTAAAACTCTTGTTCCCTCGCCAACATCTCTGGCTGTAGTTTTGTTGTACAGTTTCCAGTACAGTATGCTGTTTAAGACAAACAAACAGGCGAAAACCTCTACTCAGCTTGGTGGCAGATGTCCCGTCGAGCAAGGCTACCCTCTCCCTGCCAGCAGACAATCACAGCGTGATCAAATGATGAAGTCCAAACTTTCTGCCAAATTGGATGATGGGAAAATTACATGCTTGGCACAGGCCCCTGTGTTGATGAAAAGAAACTCTAAAAACGGACTTCTATTTTTAGCGGCGGCAAGCGGCGGCTTCTGTTAAACAGAGTAATTTGATTTATTTGGTCTTATCGTTTCCAAACCAGTGAGCAGCACTCGATAAAACAGAGATGTCTAGGGAAATAATGCATAGAACACGCATCCATTGCAGAGACCATACTGGAGACATTTAAATATTACGTAACTTCATGGTGCCATTGTTCTTGGGAGGAGAGGAATGGTATAATATATGTCCCTGTCATGCAGCACTGAACTGGGGTAGCAGAGGGAGAGAGAGAAAGTCCTGTGGTACAATGGACCCACGATTACTGCTCCAACTAGCATCACTGCATTAATTTCCCGTTCCTCATCTCAGCCCTACACAGCACAGTCTCCCAAACTCTCACCAGGGGAGAAGGCCAGGCAGAGTTGAGAGGCAGACCACTGTGGGTTTGGTGCATGTGTGCATGCATGGGTGTGTATAGAGGTAGACTGCAGCCAGCACTTCTGATTATCACAGTGACTGTGAGGACTGGGTCCTGGATGATGAGGGCAGGTAATGAGAGGTGTGTATCTGGGAAGAAGTGGTACCACAATAGGGGTCTGTGATGTATGGACATGTTTAACTACATTTGTGCGCACTGTAAGTTAGGAACTAGGGTTAGGGTTAAGAGTAATGGCTAGGTTTAGGGTTGAGGTTAGGTTTTGTGGTTAGGGTTAAGTTTTAGGGAAAATAGGATTTTCACTAGGACTGAATTGTGTGTCCCCACAGTATGCACGCATTGTGTGTGTGTGTATGTGTGTGTGTGTGCGCGTGCGTGTGCGTGATATGGAACATAGCCATTGGCGCCCTGACCCTGTGTATCCAGGTAAATAGGAAACAGTACTATTCCTACACCACTACCATTGTTTAATTAACACTCAAAAGCAGCAGCCAACAAGCTTTGAGTTAACTAATCATATTCAATGCAAGACACTACTTTATGTCTGTATTTTTACAGGTACCTTTTCACAATGCATTTGTATGGTAATTTGAACACATATTAACACACACATACCTAGTTAAAGTCTACTTTTTTAAATACCTTTTTTTAACAACACTCTACCTCTGTTTATAGATTTTCAGAGGAGGAGAGATGATGGAGTGGGTCAAACTTCTAAAAATGTGGTCTCTGTTATGGCTGTGGAAAAGCCATCATCACACAGCTTGGCATTTTCCATTATAGCTTGACAGCTCTTTTATGAAGTTTGAAAATGTCGTCACGCACTTTTCTTTCTGGTCCTTTTACAATTTCACATGGCCAAAGATAATGTCTGAATAGGCAATTAACTTTGTATTATTTCTCTGTGAATAAGTACATTGCACAATTAGTCATAAAAATGGTCATGCAGGTCTATGACCAGTAAAACGTAATCCACAATTGCAGATCAGTGATACAAGTTGATTAAGTACTGCTATTCTTGAGTTCCAATCAACTACAGCAAAAAACATTACTGGGCGACTAAAGATAGCACAACTGCAATGTTTCCTTCCTTTTGGATGTGGAACGGCAGAAGAAATACTGTATTTCATCATGATGAAAATGTGCTCTTGGGTTATGGGTTTGGAATAGGGATCACTTCACACATGTTCTATGTTTTCCTGACATGAAACATACTGACATGCCACTTCCCATTCCATTTTGGAACACTTCACAGAGTAAGCCACTGTATCTGTATGACCTTGTTCTCTCCTTGGCCTTCTCCTCTCCCAGTTTCACAGCATCAGCTCTGTCTACGTGTGAGATGGAGCCCCAGTCGCTCACTACCACCAGCCTGAACCAGGGGATCGATGAGCGACTGGGCCTCTTACTGTAATCACTGACCCATTCCCCAGCCACCATTTGTCCCCTGACCCCTACTCCCCAGCCCTGTGCGGAGAGCTCGATTTCTGCAGAGCCGGGTCCAAGAGATCGTAATGATTTCAGTTCACTCAGGCTCTGGTCCATGAGCCCTCTCAAGCTCACATACGACAGTTTCGAAGACTACACATTTAGTCTATAGAAACAGCAGTTATGTGAGCCATGAAGACATTTTCATCAAGAGAATAATGTAGGTTATTATGTACTGTAACAGTTATACTGGTGGGCAGCGCTGTGCATTCTCTACCTTAATGAGTCCATGGAGGCAGGAAGGCAGACCAAGTGTCAAACTGTCTTTATGTGCTAAATGTTTTCCTAATCCATCTCTATCTGAACAGATGTTATGCTGTCTGTCTGATGATACAGGCACTTAGTTGGCGAGACTCAAGTATCTAAGCTACATACCTGAGGGTTTTTTAAAGTTCCTAACTTATGCAGTCCAGATTGGCGTCTCCATGGCAACCCTCAAACTGCATCACGTGGCCCTGCATGAAGTCTCCACCAGTGTTCTTTGTCTAAGGGCAACAACGTGTTCAACACTTGGCTTAGACATCTGCTGTCTGTTTGACAGGATTGTGATTGATGACCAGGGTGAGCAATCAAACAATGACCGGGATGAACAGATTTTTATCGGTACGTCCATTCTCTTCCTATCCCACCTTCTCCTTAACTGGTGTTACCGGAACCGGTAGCCATGGAGGCGTCTCTGCCCTGGGCCCATGGTGGATGCCGTTGCAATGTGAGACGTACAGCAGCTGGAGAGCTGGTGGGGCTGTGGGGAAATGTTTTCTTAGGCCCAAGGATCCTCCCATGGAACAAGTCATCTGTGAACAGCTGCCGGAGTCAGATGGAGAGGATGCACACAGCATTCTAATTAATGAAGCTGTTGGCAATGGGGGTGCTCATCGCTCTCGTAGCTTTACTTATGGTGGAGCGGTGGGAGACTGTGTAACAACATAATCCACACATGCACACACTGGAGGAACATGCTGTTTGTGTGTAAAAGAGGTGGTATGTATTGTGTGACAGTAAAGTATTGTGAAATAAAGACCTGAAGTATTGTAACTATTGCCTCAGAAACACAGAAGCTGGGATACAATATCATGAGAGCATTCTATAGAACCCCAGCAGGTTTGGTACATGTTACATATGGAAGAGGTTGTTCATCATTCTGACAGTAACACCCACGTTATTTTCATATTACATGCATTGAATCATTGATGCGAGTCAACTTGAGATCACTGGTGAGGGAGACTTATCTCCCTCACCAACTTGAAACATCTGCTATCTGAGCAGCTAACTGATCGCTGCAGCTGTACATAGTCCATTGGGAAATAGCCCACCCAATTTACCTACCTCATCCCCATACTGTTTTTATTTATTTACTTTTCTGCTCTTTTGCACACCAGTATCTCTACCTGCACATGACCATCTGATCATTTATCACTCCAGTGTTAATCTGCTAAATTGTAATTATTCGCCTACCTCCTCATGCCTTTTGCACACAATGTATATAGACTCTTTTTTTATTCATTTTTTTTCCCTTGTGACTTGTTAATTGTTTACTCCATGTGTAACTCTGTGTTGCTGTCTGTTCACACTGCTATGCTTTATCTTGGCCAGGTCACATTTGTAAATGAGAACTTGTTCTCAACTAGCCTACCTGGTTAAATAAAGGTGAAATAAAAAATCAATAAAATACAATAATAACACGCATATCTCCTGTGTCTTCTCTCGACTCTTTTTGAATGTGGAGTGTTCACTAATGTCTGGGTCTGACGCAGTGTGAAGATGTGTGAGGCGAGTGTCTGATCCTTTAATCTGTAAAACAGCTGCTCTTTGGAAGTTGCAAATAACTTAATTCATGTATCAGGCTCTTCAAACAGAATCCACGATGAGCCATTGGGGAGAATGCTGATTGAGTTTAAAAGACCTTACTTAACTCTAAGTCAAAAGCCAAACTTGTCTTTACCTTGGCTAGCAATGTATTGCAAAAGCTGCTCCAGTGATGTATAATGTGTCACCATGTCTCAGAGAAGCTCTTGTGCCTCCTAAGAAGAAGTGATGGGTAGGGTCCTTAGTATGAGGTGTGATATGACAGTGTATTCACTGTAATCCAGCATTAGACAGAGGGCTTACAGAAAGAGCTCACACCGCTTGACATATTCCACATTTAGTTTTGTTACAGCTTGTTTAAAAAAAAAAATGTACGCATCTTTGGCAGCGATTAGAGTCTTTCTGGGTAAGTCTATAAGAGCTTTCCACACCTGGATTGTGCAACATTTGCCCATTATTCTCTTCAAAATTCTTCATGCTCTGTCAAATTGGTTGATAATCATTGCTTGACAACCGTTTTCAGGTCTTGTCATTGATTTTCATGTAGATTTAAGTAAAAACTGTAACTTGGCAACTCAGGAATATTGGTAAGAAACTTCAGTGTAGATTTCGCCTTGTGCTTTAGGTTGTTGTCCTGCTGAAAGCAGTGCTTAATTTGTAAATCGGGAGGTCCCGGAAAACATAGTGAGCGCGAGATGGGGGGGGTTCGGGGGGCTCTGATGTACACATTGAGAAAAAAAGTGACAAACACAACGTAGCAGCGCAGCAGACAGAACAAACATCCAAGTAGCCTAATATCTATGGTGGTGAAACGGACAGTACTCTCCAAGGAGCTGATTAATTCAAAAGCATTTTAGATGTCACTGCAGTATGCCCACATACTTGAGTATACTGTAGCTGTGGGTCTTACACATATCAGAATTTCTTATAGCCTAATTTTCTAGACATCAATGTATAGCAATGTATAGCAACATATGCACACATACTCAGCTGACAAGACCCGAATTTCATACCATTTTCGAGACTTCAATGAAACAGTAAAACACATATCACAAATAGAACTTCAAAGAAAATAAATCAATGTAGGCTACAGCAGAACACATATGATAATATATAGGCCTTCTGCCTATGTGATAATATGAGGCACATATTCAGATTAACTTCACAGTACAGAACAAGTTTGTAAAGGAAAACCATGTTTCTAGCTTAGTTTTCAAAACCTCCCACAGTGGCTTTCTCCATGTCAAGTCCATTTAACTCCTGACAGTTCATTTCTTGCTCAAAGCCATAAGCGGGCATGTGGCTGTGACGTTTAGCCTCCTTCTAAGGCTGTTCTGAAGAGTCAAGCTCTAGTGTCTATTTTTTCATTTTGAGAGTTAACTATAACCTGGGTGTCCATTTTAGCCTTGTCTGTCATGCTTTCTGCCACCAAAACGTGCCTTGGTTCGGGCATGTTCAAAAACCTTTTTCTGAGTGCTCTTTGTTGTGTTGTTACTAATTGTGCTTGACTAGCCAGGGGTTATACATTTGCTTGTTCTTGAACTGCAAATTGCACCTGCCACTTCGTCGGTGGATGCACTGCCATATTCTTTCTGGATTTTTGGACTTGAAAAATGTCATCAAACTCGATTGCCTTTTCTTATCCATTTTGTATTTGGCTTTAACACGTTTCAAATTGAGTAGGGAGACTTCTAGCCTAGGTTATGTGACATGATTACGTTGGGACCTCTTCACCAACTGACCACCACTACAAAGACCTGTGTCAAGATCAGTAACTTAGCCCACCGGCCCTCCCCATAACATCTACAGTATGCACAAATAAGAGAGCAGGTCTGGAATCAGTGTGGCAGGATAGGATGATTACGCAGAAGGATCTCCTCACTTTTACATGGTCTTTTTGCGGTGCGGGATAAATAACAAGGATTTAACACAGATCGCTTTTATTAAAATGTCTATAGTGCGAACAGGGAAACAATTAATAAATCATGCCGCGAGAGGTGGATCTGGCTCAAATGAAGCACTGGCTGAAAGGTGAATTCATCTCCCAGTGTCTGGTGGAAAGCAGACAACCAAATGTTCCTCTAGGATTTTGACTGGGCTGAATTCCATTAAAAAAATTGTATCCTGAAAAACTCCCCTGTCCTTAACGATTACAAGCATACCCAAAACATTATGCAGCCACCACTATGCTTGAACATATGGAAAGTGGTACTCAGTGTCACGTTGGCATGAATGATTCGGAAGACAGGTGCAGGAATGCGTAATCGTTTTTTAAATTAAGCCCATATTACGGCATGCTGTGTAAAAGTACGGGGACGAACACCAAAAAAAATTAACAAAAACACAGGGTTGAAACCCAAAACACACAGCACAGGTACTCACACGCACCAACGGACATTGTAACAATAATCAACCCCCCAATGGAAACCAAAGGGCACATATATACAAATACTAATCAGTGGGAATAGGGGACAGGTGTGCGTGATGAAAGTTCCGGAGGGATCCGTGACACTCAGGACATAAAGTTAATTGCATTGCCACAATTTTTGCAGTATTACTTTATTGCCTTGTGCAAACAGGATGCATGTTTTATGCATGTTTATGCATGTTTTAATATTTTATATGTGCAGGCTACCTTCTTTTCACTCTGTCAATTAGGTTCGTTTTGTGGAGTAACTAGATCCATCCTCAGTTTTCTCCTATCACAGCCATTATACTGTTATAAAGTCCCCATTGACTTCATGATAAAATCCCTGAGCGGTTTCATTTCTCTCTGGCAACTGAGTTAGGAAGGAAGCCTGTAACTTTGTAGAGACTGGGTGTATTGATACACCATCCAAAGTGTAATTAACAACTGCACCATTCTCAAAGGGATATTCAATGTCTGTTTTGTTTATTTTTACCAATCTACTAATAGGTGCTCTTCTTTGCGAGGCATTGGAAAACCTCGCTGGTCTTTTTGGTTGAACCTGTGTTTGAAATTCACGTCTCGACTGAGGGAACTTACAGACAATTGTATGTGTGGGATAGAGATGAGGCAGTCATTCAAAAATCATGTGAAACACTATTATTGCACCCAGAGTGAGTTAATGCAACTCCTTATCTTGTTAAGCACATTTTTACTCCTGAACTTATTTAGGCTTCCTTTAACAAAGGTGTTGAATACTTATTGACTCAATACATTTCAGCTTTACATTTTTAATTAATTCGTACAAATTAAAAACAGAATTCCACTTTGATATTATGGGGTATTGTGCGTAGGCCAGTTACAAAAACATCTCGATTTAATCCATTTTAAATTCAGGCTGTAACACAACAAAATGTGGAAAAAGGGGTGTGAATTATTTCTGAAGGCACAACAGCTCTAGAGATCTGATTTCGTTATTTAATCCAATTAATGCAACATTTGAAAGAGAAGTAAGATATTCTCCAACAGAGACCTGGCCACAAATAACTAGTGTAGCTTTTGAGCTGTATTATCATGCTGTTTAAGCTTCTGCACATGCCAGATTTGAGCTAAGTACATTGTACAAACCTCCTCTCTCTCTCTCTGTGTGTGTGTGTGTGTGTGTGTGTGTGTGTGTGTGTGTGTGTGTGTGTGTGTGTGTGTGTGTGAGAGAGAAAGAGAGAAAGAGAAAGAGAAAGAGAGAAAGAGAGAGAGAGAGAGAGAGAGGGGTCCTCTGTGACTGTTCACAAGCCCTGCTGGAGGGATGTCCTGCTTAGTCCCCATGAGCAGGCTGACTGGGATGTCACCAGACATTAGCATCAAGCCCAGGGCCGTTAGGTGAGTGAGAGCTGCTGTTTGTTACCATGGCGCCAAAGAGCCATCACTTCATCTTTTCACCAGTCTTTTTATGTTACATCTGTATCCCTCTCTTTCTGT
Organism: Oncorhynchus nerka; assembly: GCF_034236695.1. Classification (NCBI taxonomy): domain Eukaryota; kingdom Metazoa; phylum Chordata; class Actinopteri; order Salmoniformes; family Salmonidae; genus Oncorhynchus; species Oncorhynchus nerka. The sequence continues at coordinate 54,473,283 of NC_088397.1, forward strand.
CTCTCTCTGTCTCTCCATTGCTCTCTCTCTCTGTCACTCTGTTCCTCCCTCTTTCTGGTTGTTATGAATAAGTCATATAATTGTGAGCGGCAGACAATGTTCTTTGCCATGTAGCGCGTGTGTTTTTAACATTTGGAGCTCTATGAGCTGGAAGAGTGGTAGGCACAATAGAAGGTGAAGAGAATGGATGTGGAGATGGACAGCTAAAATCCACATTGTTTACTCCCTGAGAAGCTATGCTTAGAGGCCGGTTAAGGTGTATATAGAAGAGGTACCACATTCGGCTAAAATCCACAGTGTTTACTCCCTGAGAAGCTATGCTTAGAGGCCGGTTAAGGTGTATATAGAAGAGGTACCACATTCAGCTAAAATCCACATTGTTTACTCCCTGAGAAGCTATGCTTAGAGGCCGGTTAAGGTGTATATAGAAGAGGTACCACATTCGGCTAAAATCCACATTGTTTACTCCCTGAGAAGCTATGCTTAGAGGCCGGTTAAGGTGTATATAGAAGAGGTACCACATTCGGCTAACATCCACAGTGTTTACTCCCTGAGAAGCTATGCTTAGAGGCCGGTTAAGGTGTATATAGAAGAGGTACCACATTCAGCTAAAATCCACAGTGTTTACTCCCTGAGAAGCTATGCTTAGAGGCCGGTTAAGGTGTATATAGAAGAGGTACCACATTCAGCTAAAATCCACATTGTTTACTCCCTGAGAAGCTATGCTTAGAGGCCGGTTAAGGTGTATATAGAAGAGATACCACATTCAGCTAAAATCCACATCGTTTACTCCCTGAGGAACTAAGCTTAGAGGCCGGTTAAGGTGTATATAGAAGAGGTACCACATTCGGCTAAAATCCACATTGTTTACTCCCTGAGGAACTAAGCTTAGAGGCCGGTTAAGGTGTATATGGAAGAGGTACCACATTCGGAATCCACATTGTTTACTCCCTGAGGAGCTAAGCTTAGAGGCCGGTTAAGGTGTATATAGAAGAGGTACCACATTCGGCTAAAATCCACATTGTTTACTCCCTGAGGAACTAAGCTTAGAGGCCGGTTAAGGTGTATATAGAAGAGGTACCACATTCGGCTAAAATCCACATTGTTTACTCCCTGAGGAACTAAGCTTAGAGGCCGGTTAAGGTGTATATAGAAGAGGTACCACATTCGGCTAAAATCCACATTGTTTACTCCCTGAGGAACTAAGCTTAGAGGCCGGTTAAGGTGTATATAGAAGAGGTACCACATTCGGCTAAAATCCACATTGTTTACTCCCTGAGGAACTAAGCTTAGAGGCCGGTTAAGGTGTATATAGAAGAGGTACCACATTCGGCTAAAATCCACATTGTTTACTCCCTGAGGAACTAAGCTTAGAGGCCGGTTAAGGTGTATATAGAAGAGGTACCACATTCAGCTAAAATCCACATTGTTTACTCCCTGAGGAACTAAGCTTAGAGGCCGGTTAAGGTGTATATAGAAGAGGTACCACATTGTTTACGGTTGCTGAGTTGGTAAATAATAAACAGAGAATTAATTGATTTATATCTTGAAGGAGCTTCTGCTTGAACCAAGAGAAGCTTTGAAAACCTATGCCTCGGAGGATTCTGCAGACAGTAGAAAGCTAGCTAATGACCTTTTCAAGGCCTGGCTTTTAGTGAGGTTTTAGTTTCAGACTCTCTAAAGTATTCAAAGGTATCACCTACCTGACATAGTGATCCTAGTCTTTAAGACCACCATTGTGGGGATTAAACCAATGTCTTTTGTCAGCTATGACGTAAACCACTAAATCAATCACATTTAAAGACAAGCACACACAGGAAGCCTTTCTTCTTCCCAAAGGCAATCAGGAAGGTGACATTGTCAATTTACCCAATCATGGGATAGGGAAAGGGTGCATTCCTAATATGGACACGGTTTAATACAATGAAAACAAGGTAATTTATTCAGATTCATCAACAAAAAGCAGAAAACACTGATTTGCACAGCACAAACTCTTATTCTATGACTGTCCTTTCTCATTTTGGTAGAACCACTGAAAGCTTTTCTTTCACATGCTGAACTGACCTTCACTCTCTACCTTTCTCCAGCTCTCTCTTCTCTCTCTTTTTACCCTTCCATCCCTCCTCTCCCTCCCTCTCACTAGACAATATTACAAAAGACAAGGTATAGCTTAATTATCTTCAACATGACTTCTCTTACCATCTGAAAAACAAGATTAACAGTGTGATCTCTTCTTAATCAGTAGCATGGTGGAGTGGCCTTGCCACAGCCACACTGACTCTAATAAAGTGAAGCATTCAGATCCAGTGTACCGTGTCTGGCAGAGAGGTACAGTAGGGTCCGCAACTATTGACACCCTTGATATAAATGTGCAATAATGACTGTAATAAAATAAAATAATTCAAATACTATATGGTATAACATAATGGAAATTATAATACAATTGCTCAAAGAAAGAGACTTTGTTTAACAACTAATATACATTTTTCTCAAAAAGGAAAGGGTCAAAATTAATGACACCTCTAAATATTCTTATAAATAAAGTTTAGTATTTGGTCCCATACAGTGTTGCGTGCCCAAGGGCTGGCCCAGGGTGGCCCTGGGTGCCCCCCACCCCCCTTAAATATGAGATCTGATAGATCATTAGTGAAGTTCATCAACCTAATGACCAGCGGCATGTTGTGCAAGTGAGAGCTGATCTGTCAGTATTACACTTTCCTCATGTAGCATTTGTGGCAGGGAAACTGATTCCAGCAGCACTCAGTGGCATCTTCACCCGGACTGGACCACCCCACCCTTGGATATGCCCCTGTCCCAGACTCAGAAAAAGTAGGGAGTGGCATCAAGTTCGAAAAACAACACACAAAACACTACGAGGAATGGTCGTACTCGGAACAAGAACACAAAACATGAACAGGTTAGTCGTCATTGTTGGATAGATTGAGAAAATCAGAGTCAATGGGAAATAAATAAATAAATACTACATACTATATACTATTAGTTAATTGTAGTATACTGTAAACAAACGGTATCCTTTCAGTTGAATGTACTAGCGCTTCACCTGTCTACCGGAAGTTGATGCTGTTACTATGCAACCTCTTGCTAGCTTATTAGCATTACACATTACTAGCTAGACATCCTACGATTTCGGGTGTGTTTGTAAATTCAATCTGTAGTGCCATAGTGCGCTCTGGGCGTTCATAAATTCGGAGCGTTGTCAGATTGTCTGTTCATAAATTCAGAGCGTTTCGTTCTCGGAGCGTTCAGCGCGCACATGTCACTGGGAGCTCTGGCTGAGGAGTAGGGTTGATCCACGCGTTCTGACCTCACAATGGCAGTCAAGCACCCTAGCTAACTAGCTAACGTTGCCTAGCATCGCTAGCTACTCCCAGACACAAATGAGAGAACACCTCACTCTGACCATTTTACTCTCCCTAGTAGATAGAGCTGGTTAGGCTGTTTTCATGTTATCCAGACCGTTGGTGACTGTAACTGTGCTGCAGGCAACCAATTTAATTATGTTTTTTTTACTGACACAGGTTATACTCAATGGGTGTTGAGCGTTCGTAAATTCATCAGTCCTTCTGCACTCTAAGAAGGACTGATAGCCAGAGCGATGAACAATGTCCATTGAGAACACACAACGACTATACCACTTAGCTAAGCTAAGAATGACATGAATAATCAAGCCACTTTGTAGGCTTACTCAACTGAGCTGCTAGATAGCCAGCAAACTTTACACACTGTTTAGTTAGCAGAGTGAAATAAATATAAGCAGCTAGCTAATGTCCTATTAGCTAGCTATCTTGATGTAATCATTGTAAATGATTAGATAGCAGCCATGGAATAGGGTGAAATTGCAATTCCAGCTGTCAATAAAGGGAGTGTGTGGGCTACTGGATAGGGCAGGACATTTTGTGGGAGGGAAATATGAAAAGATTTTCAATTTCTAGTCCTTAGAGGGGAAATCTTTGAGGACACAGTGATAATTAGGGTGACCACATGTCCTGGATTCTGCAGGACAGTACAGTATTTTGTCCCTCAACCAAACAATCATACTCCACATTTTAAACACCAATTATTTAGAAAAAAAGGTTGATTGGTCCCGTATGTCAGTCAAACAGTCCAACCTGTCTATTGCAGTCATGTTGCGCTTATGAAAATATATATAATGAGTGCTCTTTCCATGACATAGACTGACCAGGTGAATCCAGGTGAAAGCTATGATCCCTTATTGATAAATCCACTTCAATCAGTGTAGATGAAGGGGAGGAGACAGGTTAACATCTTCTTATGGCTGCAATCCCATTAACAGGATCGATATGACAACAGCCAGTGAAAGTGCAGGGCGCCAAATTCAAAACAACAGAAATATCATCATTCAAATTCCTCAAACATACATGTATCTTATACCGTTTTAAAGGTTATCTTGTTGTTAATAGCACCACAGTGTCCGATTTCAAATAGGCTTTACAGCGAAAGCACCACAAACAATTATGTTAGGTCACCACCAACTCACAGAAAAATTCAGCCATTTTCCCAGCCAAAGAGAGGAGTCACAAAAAGCACAAATAGAGATAAAATGAATCACTAACCTTTGATGATCTTCATCAGATGACACTCATAGGAATTCATGTTACACAATACATGTATGTTTTGTTCAATAAAGTGCATATTGTAGTGCATTGGCTTCTCACTTCTCACAATGGTGCTTGTTTAGTAAAGTTAGATTAAAGCTGAATCAATGTCTTGCAAGATTGCATAATGACTTCAACGTAATTGAATTAAAAGGATGTGGAAGCAACATTGATTTAACCAGTGTGTGCTCAGTGGGTTAGTATTTTACATAACATAACCAAATATGAATGCATAGTATAATTTTACTATTACACCACACACATCATCTAATTTCTTTAGATGGTTGAGATTTTAGGATGGTTATGTAATGTAGATGTTTTAAATTTAGAGATGTGCTGCCAAATTATTCACGTAGAAGTCACAGTCCGGCTAATGCCCCACAAAATCATCCTGTTGTCTGCCTTTGGGTATTTTAAATGTGGACACCCTAGAGTTAATACCAACACAATATTCAGTGCTATCTAATTTAAATATAATGAAGCCTGATTGTTAGATGTTTTCTGGCCTTAGATATGGAAAACTGTGAAAGGTTGTTTGCAGATGAAGAGAGAGGTCCCAATGAATGTCCCAACACTGAGACTAACATGCTGACCAGACCGCACGCGCACATGCGTCTGCGTGCACCATTGTGCACATGTTGATTTTGTGCCCCCACATCAGACGCGATCAGGACACACAGGAAATATCAAAACTAACTCTGAACCGATTACATTAATTTGGGTACAGGTCGATAAGCAAACTCTTATGGTAATTTAGCTAGCTAGCTTGCTGTTGCTAGCTAATTTGTCCTGGGATTTAAACATTGGTTTGTTAATTTTACCTGAAATGAACAAGTTTCTCTACTCCAACGATTAATCCACAGATAAAATGGTAAACTGAGTTTATATGGCGGTTGGCAACCAACTTTAAAGGGCGTTACCACTACCAACTAGCCTGGAGGGTAGACCTCAGTTTATCTTTCAATCCCCCACGTGGGTACAGTTGAAGTCAGAGTTTACATACACTTATGTTGGAGTAATTAAAACTAGTTTTTCAACCCCTCCACAAATTTCTTGTTAAAAAAACTATAGTTTTGGCAAGTCGGTTAGGACATCTACTTTGAGCATGACACAAGTCATTTTTACAACAATTATATATAGACTGACTATTTCACTTTTAATTCACTGTATCACAAATCTAGTGGGTCTGAAGTTTACATACACTTAGTTGACTGTGCCTTTAAACAGCTTGGACAATTCCAGAAAAGTATGTAATGGCATTAGAAGCTTCTGATAGGCTATTGACATCATTTGAGTCAATTGGATGTGTACATGTGGATGTATTTCAAGGCCTACCTTCAAACTCAGTGCCTCTTTGCTTTACCTCATAGGAAAATCAAAGGAAATCCGCCAAGACCTCAGAAAACCGATTGTAGACCTCCACAAGTCTGGTTCGTCCTTGGGAGCAATTTCCAAATACCTGAGGGTAGCAAGTTCATCTGTACAAACAATAGTACGCAAGTATAAACACCATGGGACCACGCAGCTGTCATACAGCTCAGGGAGGAGATGTGTTCTGTCTCTTAGAGATGACCATACTTTGGTGCGAAAAGTGCAAATCAATCCCAGAACAACAGCGAAGGACCTTGTGACGATGCTGGAGGAAAAGGTACAAAAGTATCTATATCCACAATAAAACGAGTCCTATATTGACATAACCTGAAAGGCCTCTCAACAAGGAAGAAGCCACTGCTCCAAAACCACCATAAAATAGACAGACTATGGTTTGGACCTGTACATGGGACAAAGATTGTCTTTTGGGAGAAATGTCCTCTGGTCTGATGAAACAAAAATAGATCTGTTTCGCCATAATTACCATTGTTATGTTTGGAGGAAAAAGAGGGAGGCTTGCAAGCTGAAGAACACCATCCCAACTGTGAAGCATGGGGGTGGCAGCATCATGTTGTGGGGGTACATTGCTGCAGGAAGTATTGGTGCACTTCACAAAATAGATGACTTCATGACGAAGGAAAATTATGTAGATATATTGAGGCAACATCTCAAGACATCAGTTAGGATGTTTAAGCTTGGTCTCAAATGGGTCTTCTAAATGGATAATGACCCCAAGCATACTTTCAAAGTTGTGGCAAAATGGCTAAATTATGGCTTAGATCCCGCTAACGGGATCAATATGACAACAGCCAGTGAAAGTGCAGTGCGCCAAATTCAAAACAACAGAAATCTCATAATTGAAATTCCTCAAACATACAAGTATTTTACACCATTTCAAAGATTAACCTGTTGTTAATACCACCACAGTGTCCGATTTCAAAAAGGCTTTACGACGAAAGCACACCAAACGATTATGTTAGGTCTGCACCTAGTCACAGAAAAACACAGCCATTTTTCCAGCCAAAGTGAGGAGTCACAAAAAGCAGAAATAGAGAATAAATTAATCACTAACCTTTGTTGATCTTCATCAGATGACACTCATAGGTCTTCATGTTACACAATACATGTATGTTTCATGGATAAAGTTCATATTTATATCCAAACATCTCAGTTAACATTGGCGCGTTACGTTCAGTAATGTGCTGCTTCCAAAACATCTGGTGCTTTTGCAGAGAGCCACATCAATTTACAGAAATACTCAACATAAATGTTGATGAAAATACAAGTGCTATGCATAGATAAACTTCTCCTTAACGCAACCGCTGTGTTAGATTTCAAAAAAGCTTTACCGAAAAAGCACGCCATGCAATAATCTGAGTACAGCGCTCAGACAACAAAACAAGCCATACAGATATCCGCCATGTTGTGGAATCAACAGAAGTCATAAATTGCATTATAAATATTCACTTACCTTTGATGATCTTCATCAGAATTCACTCCCAGGAATCTCAGTTCCACAATAAATGTTTGATTTGTCCAAATACCTAATTTTTGTTAGCGCGTTTAGTACACAATGCAAAATGACGAGGCGCGGGCATGTCCAGGCGAAAGTTCAGACGAAAAGGTCATATTACAGTTCGTAGAAACATGTCAAACGAAGTATAGAATCAATCTTTAGGAATGTTTTAGCATAAATCTTCAATAATGTTTCAACCGGAGAATTCCTTTGTCTATAGAAATGCGATAGAACGCAGCTAACTTAGGAAGTGCAATAGGACCCCATAGACACTGTATATTGGCAATGACTTGAAAAACTACAAACCTCAGATTTCCCACTTCCTGGTTGGATTTTTCTCAGGTTTTTGCCTGCCATATGAGTTATATTATACTCACAGACATCATTCAAACAGTTTTAGAAACTTCAGAGTGTTTTCTACCCAAATCTCCTAATAATATGCATATATTAGCAACTGGGCCTGAGTAGCAGGCAGTTTACTCTGGGCACCTTATTCATCCAAGCTACTCAATACTGCCCCCAGCCATAAGAAGTTAAGGACAACAAAGTCAAGGTATTTGAGTGGTCATCACAACGCCCTGACCTCAATCCCATAGCTTGTGGAAGGCTGCCCAAAACGATTGACCCAAGTTAAACAATTTGAAGGCAATGCTACCAAATACTAATTGTGTGTATGTAAACTTCTGACCCACTGGGAATGTGATTAAAGAAAAAAAAGCTGAAATAAATAATTCTCTCTACTATTATTCTGACATTTCACATTCTTAAAATAAAGTTGATCCTAACTGCCCCAAGACAACAATCAAATAAAATATTAAACAAAAACGCCATCAATACATGGCAAATAAAATAGAAATATAGTACATAACACAACATTTCTGAAAAACTATTACTTCAGTTTCTTCAGCTACTAGGTGCTTAATTAAAACTTTAAATTGACAGAGTGGCACCAGAACATCCAATTGTAATGAGTTTTGTAAATTGTTCCAGCAGTGAGGTGCATTTAACCTGAAAGCAGATTTACCTAATTTGGTGGAGACTCGAGGGATCTCAAGAGTTAACCAGCCCTGTGAACAGGTTTGGTAACTCATGTTTTTATACAACAACGTTAGGTAAGTCGGAAGCTTGTGTAGTAGAGCTTTGTAAACAAAAAGTGAATAGTGAAGTGATAGTGAAGTGACTTTAATGAAGACATTTTGGTAAAGAATGTTACAACTGTCACCTGTGATAAAGCGAAGGGCGCTATGATAGACAGCATCCAAAGGTTTAAGAGTAGTAGCTGCTGCATTCTTGTAAATGATGTCACGTTAGTCAAGAACAGGCAGGACATTTGACTATGCAATCTGCTTCCTGCTGTTTAGGGAGAGGCAAGATATATTTCTAAAAAAGAAGGACACTTCAAATCTTAGCTTTTTAACCAGCTCATCAGTATGTTTTTTAAAACCTCTTAGAGTTTCTGCGTTCCAGCAGAAATCTAATAAGCATAATGAAAAAATACAAATGGATACTTCAAGGGGCCTTAAAATTCAAAATCAAATGATCCTTGGTATGACCTTCTTAAAAGGATACATTTTTGCCTAAAATGACATACCCAAATCTATCTGCCTGTAACTCAGGACCTGAAGCAAGGATATAAATATTATTGATACCATTTGAAAGGAAACACTATGAAGTTTTTGGGAATGTTAAATGAATGTAGAAGAATATAAAAAAATAGGTAAAAGATAATCCAAAGAAAAAAACATGTGCTTTTAAAAAAGAAATCATATTTGAAATGCAAGCTAAAACCATAAAGTATTTTTCCAGTTTAGTCACAATTTAGATTTTGCCCACTAAATGGCAGCAGTGTATGTGCAAAGTTTTAGACTGATCCAATGAACCATTGCAATTCTGTTCAAAATATTATATACATTTGCCCAAATGTGCCTAATTGGTTTATTGATACATATTCAAGTCCATAACTGTGCACTCTCCTTAAACAATAGCATGGTATTCTTTCACTGTAATAGCTACTGTGAATTGGACAGTGAAGTTAGATTAACAAGAATTTAAGCCTTCTGCCCATACATACATCTCATGCTAATCACATTAGCCCACATTAGCTCAACCATCCCTCCAGGGGGGAGGGACACCAATCCCGTAGAGGTTATTAAGCAGATAGACAAAGTTATTTTTGTAAATGGTAAAAGGAACAGGTCCCAACACTGACCCCTTACGGTACACCTTTCAGGAATATCCGGCAAACTAGACCTAACACTATCAGAAATCACACATTGTGTCCTGTCTGACAGATAATTCTCCAAACACTTGCCTGATTCAGTCCTTTTTAAAACAATGTTTAACAATCAAAACAATCTAAGCTGTCTAGCAATGAAAAACAACCAACTTGACAGAGCTTGAAGAATGTTGAAAAGCATAATTGTCCAATCCAGGTGGGCAAAGCTCTTAGAGACTTTGCCATTGATTTATTTACCACGAATTAATTCAATTAAGCTAACAAGCATTCTTTGACTTTCTCTTGACATTGTAGAACAAGTTTTTTTCTCTGCCACGCTGGTAGGAGCCATTGTGAGTAACAGGGTTTTAATGCACAGGCAGCAAGAGTAGTGTACAACCACCAGATGTTCAACTAGTCTATTTTATGCATCAGGTTTAAATATGTGTATTTAAAGACCACAGCACCATTCCCTTCCCTCATAATGATATCTCTCCTGAGGCCTATCTGAAACCACAATTTAAAAAAACAACAATCATGAAAGGCTGACACCATCCGATACAACTCTGCCTGCATGGCCGTCTCACTCAAAGACCTAGCCTAATTGCTCAGCAAAAGTACCATTATGTGATGGTACTCAGGCTATTGTAACGAGGGATTAATTTGTGCTTCTATGCCTTAAACCTCATGTTAATGAAGAGATGTGCGATTTTAATTCCAGTGTGTTTAATTGCGAGGCCCTGGGTTGAGGAGAGAGAGTCAGTCGTTCAGTTTGTCTCGTGCGCGTTATGTGGGACTTAAAGGCCAGCAGACCATGTCTTATTCACTACCCCTGTCTGGGGCTGGACTGCCTCTGAGCTGAAAGAGACTCCTCTCCTCTTCTCTTCCTTCTGATTACTCTCAAGCGTGGGATCACCAAACTACCCTTTGTACCGTGGAGAGCCCTTGTTTAATCTATCATTTAAAAGCATTAGCTAGAGAAGGGCCTATTAAAAAAAAGGAAACATGACCCGCCATATCTACTTCCTCTTTATTTTTTATTAAACAGTTAATAACAAATTCTTATTTACAATGACAGCCTAGGAACAGTGGGTTAGCTGCCTTGTTCAAGGGCAGAACAACAGATTTTTACCTTGTCAGCTCAGGGATTCGATTTAGCAACCTTTCGGGTACTGGCCCAACACTCAGATCAGATTCCTTTTACTAAATGTGCTTACTAAATGTGCTAGCTACATGGCTAGCTAGCTGTCAGTGTGTTGTATAGCCCATCCGACTGCTTCTTCATGGGCTCTGTGTTTGTTTTCTCCTGTGAAGAGCTGGGCTCATATGTCTCTGGCATGATGGACAGGAACCAAGTGGTTTTCCCAGCGTCCCGTCAGATCAGGGTGAAATGTTGATAGTGTGGCGATCGGGAAGTCGAACGCTGTTTGTTTAGCTGCACTCTTTACAGGCAGCTCTACTCATCGATTTAAACTCAAGTTTAAGGGTTTGAGTTTCCTAACGATTCCGATGCTTCCCGTCCTGATTTATCAGAAAGACCATGCCCTTGGGATGGGCTGCGGTATGTACACTATATATACAAAAGTATGTGGACACCCCTTCAAATGAATGAATTAGTCTATTTCAGCCACACCCATTGCTGACAGATATATAAAATTGAGCACAAATCCATGCAATCTCTATAGACAAACATTGACAGTAGAATGGCCTTACTGAAGGGCTCAGTGACTTTCAACGTGGCACTGTCATAGGACACCATCCAACAAGTCAGTTCATTACATTTCTGCCCTGCTGGAGCTGCCCCGGTCATCTGTAAGTGCTGTTACTGTGAAGTGGAAACATTTCAGAGGTAGGCCACACAAGCTCACAAAACGGGACTACTGAGTGCTAAACATAATCTGTCCTCATTTGCAACACTCACTACCGAGTTCCAAACTGCCTTTGGAAACAACATCAGCACAACTGTTAGTCTGGAGGTTCATGAAATGGATTTCCATGGCCAAGCAGCCGCACACCATGCGCAAAGCCAAGCGTTGGCTGGAGAGGTGTAAAGCTCGCTGTCATTGGACTCTTGAGTAGTGGAAATGCATTCCCTGGAGTGATGAACGCTTCACCATTGCAGTCCGATGGATTCATCTGGGTTTGGCAGATGCCAGGAGAACGCTACCTGCCCAAATACATGGTGGCAACTGTAAAGTGTGGTGGAGGATAAATAATGGTTCTGGAGCTGTTTTTCATGGTTCGGGCTAGGCCTCTTAGTTCCAGTGAAGGGAAATCTTAACTCTATAGCATACAATGACATTCTAGAAGATTCTGTGCTTCCAACTTTGTGGCAACAGTTTGGGAAAGGCCCTTTCCTGTTTCATCATGACAATGCCCCCATACACAAAAGGAGGTCCGTACAGAAATGTTTTGTTGGAATTTGTATGGAAGAACTTTATTGGCCTGCACAGAGCCCAGACCTCAACCCCATCGAACACCTTTTGGATGAATGGAAACACCGACTGCGAGCCAGGCCTAATCGCCCAACATCAGTGCCGACCTCACTAATGATCTTGTGGCTGAATGGAAGAAAGTCTCTGCAGCAATGTTCCAACATCTAGTGGAAAGCCTTCCCAGAAGAGTGGAGGCTGTTATAGCAGCAAAGGGGGGACTAACTCCATATTAATGCCCATGAATTTGGAATGAGATGTTCAACGTGTCCACATACTTTTCGTATCTGGCTTGCTCATCTCTGACTAACACAGTGACACTCCCAGTCAGAGACTCCCAGTCATTCTCAGTCAAGAGATTCCAGGAACCAGAGTTTTAACTAACAGAGGTACTGTCAGTCAGCTGTGACACTATAGTCTCCCATAGCTACCAAGCAAAGAAAGTTAAGCATTTTCCTATACTGTACATGTACCACTGCCATCTAATGAACAGCTGGGTCAGTTCTGAATAGTGCCGGCTCCAAGAATACGCGACATAAGAAACTTTTTTTTTATTCAGTCAGGGTCTCAACTTGCTGTTGAGTGTTCGAATCATAGAATACACAAGGCGCAAGTTCGAAATTGGGTTGTGCATCAGAACCTTTAATCTTGTTTTGTCAGTCAATGACATTCACTCAATTAACCATGTCAGTTAACAATTTTTCTAGTCATTTATCTAAACTTGTAGTAATCATGGCCGAATACCAATCAGGCACACAGGGCACTTGCCCAAGGGTTCCCCAATTATTATTTTTAAAGGTCCCGAACAGTCGTTCTGATTCCTGTGTAAAATAGCCTTTTGAGTGACTAAAATGTGAGAAGGATTACTTTATCCTATCCTAGGTATTCCTGAAAGAGGTGGGGTTTCAGGTGTCTCCGGAAGGTGGTGATTGACTCCGCTGTCCTGGCGTCGTGAGGGAGTTTGTTCCACCATTGGGGGGCCAGAGCAGCGAACAGTTTTACTGGGCTGCGCGGGAACTGTACTTCCTCAGTGGTAGGGAGGCGAGCAGGCCAGAGGTGGATGAACGCAGTGCCCTTGTTTGGGTGTAGGGCCTGATCAGAGCCTGGAGGTACTGAGGTGCCGTTCCCCTCACAGCTCCGTAGGCAAGCACCATGGTCTTGTAGCGGATGCGAGCTTCAACTGGAAGCCAGTGGAGAGAGCGGAGGAGCGGGGTGACGTGAGAGAACTTGGGAAGGTTGAACACCAGACGGGCTGCGGCGTTCTGGATGAGTTGTAGGGGTTTAATGGCACAGGCAGGGAGCCCAGCCAACAGCGAGTTGCAGTAATCCAGACGGGAGATGACAAGTGCCTGGATTAGGACCTGCGCTGCTTCCTGTGTGAGGCAGGGTCGTACTCTGCGGATGTTGTAGAGCATGAACCTACAAGAACGGGCCACCGCCTTGATGTTAGTTGAGAACGACAGGGTGTTGTCCAGGATCACGCCAAGGTTCTTAGCGCTCTGGGAGGAGGACACAATGGAGTTGTCAACCGTGATGGCGAGATCATGGAATGGGCAGTCCTTCCCCGGGAGGAAGAGCAGCTCCGTCTTGCCGAGGTTCAGCTTGAGGTGGTGATCCGTCATCCACACTGATATGTCTGCCAGACATGCAGAGATGCGATTCGCCACCTGGTCATCAGAAGGGGGAAAGAAATGCTCACAATTTCAGAAAAAGTAATTTTTCTTTAACCTGTAGTGACACCCCATCCCGTGAATGGGACCGTTGTCATCATCTGACATAATTAGCATAACGCAACGGACATAAATCTTCATAGAAAATATTCCTATTCATGAAAATGACAAGTGAAATATATTGGAACACAGCTTAGCCTTTTGTTAATCACCCTGTCATATCAGATTGTCAAAATATGCTTTACAGCCAATTATGCCTTGCTAGCAGCAGGCAACCTTGTCACTGAAATCAGAAAAGCAATCAAATTAAATTGTTTACCTTCGATGAACTTCGGATGTTTTTATTCACGAGACTCGCAGGTAGACAGCCAAAGTAAATTTTTTCCCAAAAGATTATTTTTGTGGGCGAAATAGCGCCGAAAAATATTCCAAATTAGCTCCATAATATCGACAGAAACATTGTTGTCTAAACGTTGTTTAGAATCCATCCTCAAGGTGTTTTTCTAATAGTAAGCTCGTTGATGGTACATTCACAGCTGAATAGGGAGTCATTGGAACACAGCGCTTCCAAAACCTGGGGCACATTTCCTGATTTTGGATTTTTCTCAGGCTTTCGCCTGCAACATCAGTTCTGTTATACTCACAGACAATATCTTTACAGTTTTGGAAACGTTAGAGTGTTTTCTATCCAAAGCTGTCCATTATATGCATATTCTAGCTTATTTTCCTGACAAACGGGAACGTTTTCTTTATTTTTTTAAAATGAAAATACTGCCCCCTAACACCAATGGCTACCTACCAGGAAGTTGGAAAAGACATAACGAGTGGGTGGGTAGCTTATATTCATGAGCTCACCTTGACTGACAGTTCTTTTGATTTTATTTTTGATTTTATTTTTGATTTCACCTTTATTTAACCAGGTAGGCTAGTTGAGAACAATTTGCAACTGCGACCTGGCCAAGATAAAGCATAGCAGTGTGAACAGACAACACAGAGTTACACATGGAGTAAACAATTAACAAGTCAATAACACAGTAGAAAAAAAAGAGAGTCTATATACATTGTGTGCAAAAGGCATGAGGAGGTAGGCGAATAATTACAATTTTGCAGATTAACACTGGAGTGATAAATGATCAGATGGTCATGTACAGGTAGAGATATTGGTGTGCAAAAGAGCAGAAAAGTAAATAAATATAAACAGTATGGGGAAGAGGTAGGTAAAATTGGGTGGGCTATTTACCGATAGACTATGTACAGCGGCAGCGATCGGTTAGCTGCTCAGATAGCAGATGTTTGAAGTTGGTGAGGGAGATAAAAGTCTCCAACTTCAGCGATTTTTGCAATTCGTTCCAGTCACAGGCTGGAACGAAAGGCGGCCAAATGAGGTGTTGGCTTTAGGGATGATCAGTGAGATACACCCGCTGGAGCGCGTGCTACGGGTGGGTGTTGCCATCGTGACCTTTGAACTGAGATAAGGCGGAGCTTTACCTAGCATGGACTTGTAGATGACCTGGAGCCAGTGGGTCTGGCGACGAATATGTAGCGAGGGCCAGCCGACTAGAGCATACAGGTCGCAGTGGTGGGTGGTATAAGGTCCTTTAGTAACAAAACGGATGGCACTGTGATAAACTGCATCCAGTTTGCTGAGTAGAGTGTTGGAAGCTATTTTGTAGATGACATCGCCGAAGCCGAGGATCGGTAGGATAGTCAGTTTTACTAGGGTAAGTTTGGCGGCGTGAGTGAAGGAGGCTTTATTGCGGAATAGAAAGCCGACTCTAGATTTGATTTTAGATTGGAGATGTTTGATATGAGTCTGGAAGGAGAGTTTACAGTCTAGCCAGACACCTAGGTACTTATAGATGTCCACATATTCTAGGTCGGAACCATCAAGGGTGGTGATGCTAGTCGGGCGTGCGGGTGCAGGCAGCGAACGGTTGAAAAGCATGAATTTGGTTTTACTAGCGTTTAAGAGCAGTTGGAGGCCAGGGAAGGAGTGTTGTATGGCATTGAAGCTCGTTTGGAGGTTAGATAGCACAGTGTCCAAGGACGGGCCGGAAGTATACAGAATGGTGTCGTCTGCGTAGAGGTGGATCAGGGAATCGCCCGCAGCAAGAGAAACATCATTGATATATACAGAGAAAAGAGTCGGCCCGAGAATTGAACTCTGTGGCACCCACATAGAGACTGCCAGAGGACCAGACAGCATGCCCTCCGATTTGACACACTGAACTCTGTCTGCAAAGTAGTTGGTCAACCGAAAAACCGAGGCTACTGAGTCTGCCGATAAGAATATGGTGATTGACAGAATCAAAAGCCTTGGCAAGGTCGATGAAGACGGCTGCACAGTACTGTCTTTTATTGATGGCGGTTATGATATCGTTTAGTACCTTGAGCGTGGCTGAGGTGCACCCGTGACCGGCTCGGAAACCAGATTGCACAGCGGAGAAGGTACGGTGGGATTTGAGATCGTCAGTGACCTGTTTTTTGACTTGGCTTTCGAAGACCTTAGATAGGCAGGGCAGGATGGATATAGGTCTGTAACAGTTTGGGTCCAGGGTGTCTCCCCCTTTGAAGAGGGGGATGACTGCGGCAGCTTTCCAATCCTTGGGGATCTCAGATGATATGAAAGAGAGGTTGAACAGGCTGGTAATAGGGGTTGTGACAATGGCAGCGGATAGTTTCAGAAATAGAGGGTCCAGATTGTCAAGCCCAGCTGATTTGTACGGGTCCAGGTTTTGCAGCTCTTTCAGAACATCTGCTATCTGGTTTTGGGTAAAGGAGAACCGGGAGAGGCTTGGGCGAGTAGCTGCGGGGGGGGGGGGGGAGCTGTTGGCCGAGGTTGGAGTAGCCAGGAGGAAGGGGGGGTTCCTTGATGATTTGTGTGAGATTGAGGGCATCTAGCTTAGATTGTAGGACTGCCGGGGTGTTAAGCATATCCCAGTTTAGGTCACCTAACAGAACAAACTCTGAAGCTAGATGGGGGGCAATCAATTCACAAATGGTGTCCAGGGCACAGCTGGGAGCTGAGGGGGGTCGGTAGCAGGCGGCAACAGTGAGAGACTTATTTCTGGAGAGAGTAATTTTTCAAATTAGTAGTTCAAACTGTTTGGGTATGGACCTGGAAAGTATGACATTCCTTTGCAGGCTATCTCTGCAGTAGACTGCATCTCCTCCCCTTTGGCAGTTCTATCTTGACGGAAAATGTTATAGTTGGGTATGGAAATCTCAGAATTTTTGGTGGCCTTCCTGAGCCAGGATTCAGACACGGCAAGGACATCAGTGTTAGCAGGGTGTGCTAAAGCAGTGAGTAAAACAAACTTAGGGAGGAGGCTTCTGATGTTGACATGCATGAAACCAAGGTTTTTCGATCACAGAAGTCAACAAATGAGGGTGCCTGGGGACCTGCAGGGCCTGGGTTTACCTCCACATCAACCGCGGAACAGAGGAGGAGTAGTATGAGGGTGCGGCTAAAGGCTATCAAAACTGGTTGCCTAGAGCATTGGGGACAAAGAATAAAAGGAGCAGATTTCTGGGCATGGTAGAATATATTCAGGGCATAATGCGCAGACAGGGGTATGGTGGGGTGCGGGTACAACGGAGGTAAGCCCAGGCACTGGGTGATGATAAGAGAGGTTGTATCTCTGGACATGCTGGTTGTAATGGGTGAGGTCACCGCATGTGTGGGAGGTGGGACAAAGGACAAAGGCAAGTTTCTTGCTTATGTCAAGAAACTTGGATGCAGTAAGCAGTGTTGCAGTAAAATGTTCTCAAGCTAATTTGGTGAAACACAAAGCAACTCAAACATCATTGAAATTTCATCAGTGATATCAATTTCTCTGATATGTCTCCCATTTAGCATGTATATTATGTTGCGATTCAAAACAGCACTGATTGCATTTTAACATGACAACTGCGTCAGAGTTTTGAACAACCATTCCCTGCCTTTTGTTCCATGCCAGCTGAAGACCTAGTTAGCCAGTAACTAGCTAACACCAGACACAGAGAAAGTAAACTTTTTGTTATATTTACTGACACCGTACAGTCAATTTCTGGGACCAGTAGAGTAGCTATCTAGTGATATAAACCACACCCCTCTACAAACATGACTTCTCCGATGTTGGTTACAAAAAAAAATTAAGTAAGAAAACATCTATTAAATGGTCTATTAAAATGACAGAGTGATGTCACCCTATCCCCTTAATAATTCCACCTCCTGAATCCAAGTGTTTGACATGGGGTGAGGGAACCAGTAACTTTATGATCAAACTTTATCAATGTAGATGCAACAGTCATTTTTTATACTTTGGTAATCACGCTTTGATTTGGTTTCATAAAAATAAAAAAAAATCGTGAAAAACATGATTTTGACTGTTCTTGTTCAGCTGCTTCATTCAAAAACAAACCCATTGTGATTTAATTGTAATGTTGCTAGCTACACTACTTCTCCAGTTGTGACCATCTAGTTAGTATCAACAAAAGCTTACTACAAATTCTAGCTAGCTAGCAACCGCATTAGTGCAGCTTGATAGTTAGCTTATATTAGCTACAGTAGGCATAAGCCAAACAAGCTACTGCCACCTTGTTGCCTGGAGTATTAAAGGAAGCAAATCGAAGGTAAAACTGTTTTCGTGAGAAGACCGATTTTCAGGATCTCATGGTCTGACTAGGGCTGTAGTGGTCATGAACCTTTGTCAGCCAGTAACTGCCGGTCGCATGGTAATTGACCATTAATTAACGTAAACACGTTTAGCATCTCCTGGCTTCCACGCATAGCCACTGATGCAGCTCTTTGTAACATCTACACTTTAAAAAGTCTAATAAATCTATATAATATAACCTACACCATCACAATAAATCCATTCTTTATTTTAGACAGGTCTAACCACACATGACATGAAGAAAATGTAGTCTATTTTAGAAGAACAGGATAGCATACTTTGAGTTGTCCTTATGTTAGGCCCTGATATGGCTATGCCATATGGCTGTGGGCTACACTAGTACATTTAGCAGTATTTGCTTAGAATTCAGATGCATTTTTTTTATATTAGCATATAATATGAAGAATACAAGTGAACATAGCTGAATAAATTAGAAAGGATATTTTCCTCAAACAATTTCTGAGGGAGTGTGCATATGCGGCTATTCTGTGTTGAGCGTTTAACAAAGAAACAGGTCCTCTTATATGCTTAATTTAGAGAGATTTATGCAACTTTAGTTGTCATACAAAAGTCGGACTACATGTTTTGATTTTAATACATTCTAGGCTGCATGATAACTCTAAAGATGATTTGGAAAAAGTTGCATGAAAGGCAGGAGCTTTGATTTGTTTCTTGTGCATGCTGCACACACTTCATCAGTCTCTCATTCCCAATTTGACAAGCACGCGATAATATTCTCACCAGGCCTCAAATTTCCCGGGAGCATCGCCCTTGTATCGCTGTAATGCCCCCCCAAAAATGTATTCCTTTTGCGGCCAAATTGTCTGTTGTGACCTTGGGCTAAATATAGTAATTATAATTCCCTTCTCCCGGCTGCCATTCTCCAAAGTACCTCTCTCTCACATGGCTCTCTCAGATATCTCAATAATGTTTTGCCAATGCCCGTCACATGACGGGTCCTTCTCACAGTCTCCTCAGCGAAGAAGTAGGGCACAGGTGAAGACAGTCACAGCAGGGTTACAATTGTGGAACACCTAATTCCGAGGTGCATATTGAAGAACTGTCCACAGAAGAACTGTCCACATTTAGCCTACTTTCAAGATGAGTAGGCCTAACGAATAGAAAAAGCGCTAGCCAAGACAGTTGCGGGATGCGATAGATCCCAAATGAATACAATCACTTGCATGTGTGTGTGTATATATGTGTGTTTGTGGTGAGTGAGTATGTCTACACTTTCTGTAGCCGTAGGAGTGATGCTAATGATAACCGTCTTCTGGTAGAGATGGAAAGGCTTCTTACCTGGAATAATGATATCATGATTATTTGCATCAATCCAGTGGCTATTTGTTTAGCTAACTGCAGTCTTATGAGTGCTACAGAAACATTGCTAACCAAACAACAGTCTCTGGCTGGTGCCACTTGAATTAAAGGGTAACTAGACCCAAAAATAAAGATCTTAGATTTTCAGACCTCTAGAAAAACTGAATGGAAACTTTTATAGGGCCCTAATATTATGTATAGAAAGATACCACTCTGAGAGAGTCTATGCCTAGGGTGGCTGGACTCTTTGGTGGCTGGTATAGAGGTCCTGGATGGCAGGATGTACTGGGCCGTACGCACTACCCTCTGTAGTGCCTTGTGGTCGGAGGCCAAGCAGTTAACATACCAGGAGGTGATGCAACCCGTCAGGATGCTATCGATGGTGCAGCTGTAGGACTATTTGAGGATCTTAGGACCCATGTCAATTCTCCTGAGGGGGAATAGGCATTGTTATGCCCGCTTCACAAATGTCCTGGTGTGTTTGGACCATGTTAGTTTGTTGGTGATGTGGACACCAAGGAACTTGAAGCTCTCAATCTGCTCCACCACAGCCCTGTCGAGGAGAATGGGGGCATGCTCTCACCTCTTTTTCCTGTAGTCCACAATCATCTCCTTTGTCTTGGTTGTTATCCTGGCACCATACTGCCAGGTCTCTGAACCCCTTTCCATAGGCTGTCTCATCGTTGTCGGAGATCAGGTCTAATGACGACACTGTTGTGTCGTCTGCAAACTTAATGACGGTGTGCAGTCATTAATGGCCATGCAGTCAGGGGTTAACAGGAAGTACAGGAGGGGACTGAGCACGCACCCCTGAGGGGCCCCCATGTTGAGGATCAGCGTGGCTGATTTGTTGTTACCTACCCTTACCACCTGGGGGTGGCCCATCAGGAAGTCCAGGATCCAGTTGTAGAGGGAGGTGTTTAGTCCCAGTGTCCTTAGCTTAGTAATGAGATTTGAGGGCACTATGGTGTTTAACACTGAGCTGTAGTTAATGAATAGCATTCTCACGTAGGTGTTCCTTTTGTCCAGGTGGAAAAGGGCAGGGTGGAATGCAATAGAGATAACATCATTTGTGGATATGTTGGTGCGGTATGCAAATTAGAGTGGGTCTAAGGTTTCTGCGATAATGGTGTTGATGTGAGCCATGACCAGCCTTTCAAAGCACTTCATGACTACAGACGTGAGTCGGCACTTTGCCTGTTTGATGGTTCGTCAGAGGGGATAGTGGGGTTTCTTATAAGCGTCAGTGTTAGAGTCCTGCTCCTTGAAAGCGGTAGCTCTACCCTTTAGCTCAGTGCAGATGTTGCCTGTAATCCATGGCTTCTGGTTGAGGTATGTACATACGGTCACTGTGGGGACGACTTCATCGATGCACTTATTGATGAAGCCAGTGACTGATGTGATGTACTCCTCAGTGACATCGGTGCTAGCAAAACAGTCCTGTAGCTTAGCATCTGCGTCATCTGACCATTTCCGTATTGATCGAGTCACTGGTACTTCCTGCTTTAGTTTTTGCTTGCAAGCAGGAATCAGGAGCACAGAGTTATGGTCAGATTTGTCAAATGGAGGGCGCAAGAGAGCTTTGAACGTGTTTCTGTGTGTGGAGTAAAGGTGGTCTAGAGTTTTTTTCCCTCTGTTTGCACATGTAATATGCTGGTAGAAATGAGGTAAAATGGCCACTAGGAGCACCACCTCTGGATGAGCATTTTCTTGTTTGGTTATGGCCTTATAGAGTTGGTTTAGTGAGGTCTTAGTGCCAGCATTGTGGTGGTAAATAAACAGCTATGAAAAATATAGATGAAAACTATCTTGGTAAATAATATTGTCTACAGCTTATCATGAGATACTCTACCCCAGTTGAGTAAAACCTCGAGAATTCATTAATATTAGATTTCGTGCACCAGCTGTTATTGACAAATAGACATAGACCGCCTCCCCTTGTCTTACCGGAGGCAGCTGTTCTATCTTGCCGATGCATTGAAAACCCAGCCAGCTGTATGTTATCCGTGTCATCATTCAGCGACGACTCAGTGAAACATAAGCTATTTCAGTTTTTAATGTCCCGTTGATAGGATAGTGTTGATCGGAGCTCATCCAGTTTATTATCCACTGATTGCACGTTGGCTAATAGGACTGACGGTAGATGCGGTTTACATACTCGCCACAAGGCACCCAGACCTACAAACCCTATATCTTTGTCTCTTCTTCATGCGAATGACGTGGATTTGGGCCTTTGTCTGAAGTAAATCCTTCATGTCCGACTTGTTAAAGAACAATGTTTTATCCAGTACTAAGAGAGTAATCATTTTTCTGATATCCAGAAGCTATTTTTGGTCATAAGAGATGGTGACGGAAACTTTATGTACAAGTTACAAATACACAAAAAACACACATAATAGCACAATTTTCTATAAAAACGGCAGCCTTCGAAGTCATTTTCAGCATCATTGCAAAGAGAAAGAGAAAAAAAGTTCATTATATAAGGTTGGATGGTTTGGAATGGTTTGCAGGCAGACACAGAGACATGGGTTTGTTCATTGGAAATCTTAAACAAAGAGCAGGGTCTTTTGGCCCTCTCGGATTTGGGAACGGCAGAGCTGGATTGGCTATTATCTCGGGTGGCCACTGTTTTGAGTTGCGGTGGGAGACTGTTAGCAGACCCCAGGTGCTCTGTGGTACATGGAGGAAATTGAGCAAACAAGGAGGTAAGTGAGATGGAGGGCTGTCTCTCTACAGACCGCGCCACAGCAACCATTCATTCCTATTAGGTCTCCTCTCTTCTACTCCTCTCTCCTCTACAACAAAATAAAACATCCCGCTAGTGTCTGGCATGCATACACACACACACGCACACACGCACAAACGCGCACACACACACACACACACACACACACACACACACACACACACACACACACACACACACACACACACACACACACACACACACACACACACACACACACACACGCACAGCCAGAGCTCCCGTGAGGAATGGGCAGCCCTGCTGGCAGTGTTGTAGCATGCCACCCCTGTGCTCCTAACCTGGCGAGAGGGGACAGGGGCCCTGGGGTGGTCGTCACTGCTGCTCATAGGCATGCTGGCTCAGAATGGTGGTGGCAGGCTCCAGATGCGGGGCCTAAGGGCTTGGACGCATGTCTCTACCCATCACAACATAACCCCAGAGTGGGGAAAGGAAGGGACAGCACGGGGGTGGGAGCTGGCTATCCAGATCAGATGGAGGCGGAGGGGATGGAGAGGAGCTCACTCCACCATGCATTCAAACCCCATGATATGGGTTGAGGGGAGGGGAGAGATTGGGGGCTAGTTACCCGTAACAGCAATCTCCAACTAGTGTGTGTGCGTGGGGAGATGGCATTGTCAATGATATGATTAGTGGCTACAGGGGAAAGAGTGACAGGACATGAGAGGGGGTGTGGAGGGAGGGGGGAGAGAGAGATATGCCTCACGAGGGCACACTTACATAAGGCTATTAAAGTGTCAGTGTGTTATACCATGCAAGCAGGCAAAAAACATTTGTTTTTTTCTTTCCCCTTGCCTTTGCGAGGGAAGACGCCTGCTCGTGTAAGACACATTGTGGAAGATGAAAGGGTCCGTCTTTGTCCAGAGCTCACAGAGTGTGTGTGTACGACTAACAGGAGCATGTACCGTGTGTCTATCTCACGTGAGTACACATACACTCTTAGAAAAAAAGGTGCTATCTAAAACCTAAAAGGGTTCGACCTGGAACCAAAAAGGGATCTCCTATGGGGACAGCCGAAGAACACCTTTGGATCCCTTTTTTTCTAAGAGTGTAGCGGTCTTGGAAAGATTGTTTTCTTAGTATTCCCCTCGGGTAGTACAGTTATGATGAAGGGCTATAATTGTGTGCTCTGTACTTGGTGTGCAGTATGTCATTTACCCATCCATCAGAGCTGTTAGCAGCCTCTCCTCAGAGCACAAGTGTTGATTTCTCTCTGATGTGGGTGGCTACTGCTATCTTCAGAGAACTCAACAAGGAGGTTCAACCCTGACATGTTATGTCTGTGTGATTAGTCTATACTTTGCGAGTGATTTATATGCATTGCATTTGCTAGTTTTTGCAAATTTGTTTGTGTACTTTCGTGCCTCAGTGTCTGCATTTCAAAACTCGGACTCCTGAGCCACTCAAGAACCCACAATAAACCGAAGTGACATGCACGAGTCGTCATCGGCAAAACCGACAGACGACCAGAGAGTTAAAGTACAGTATGTACTGTATGCAATGTGCAGTTTGTGTGAATATGTCTTCTCCCATGATCTCTCCATCAGTACCTCTCTGTCAGGTCTTTGTTATCCCAGTCTTACATCATGATCGTGCACCACACAGCATCAGCAGCACACCCACACATCCCCATGCCAGCCCCTGGATGACGTGTCTTGATAGTCAGTAGAATAAATGCCCCTGAGAGCTGCTCTCCTCCAACACTACAGCTCTTCATCTCTCTCCCTCTGTCTGTCCCTCTCGCTCCCTCTCTCTCCATCTCTGTCTCTCCTTCTGTCTATCCCTCTTGCTCCCGCCCCTCCTCTGTCTATCCCTCTCTCTCTCTCCCTCTCCCCCTCTGTCTAGCACTCTTGTTCCCTTTCTCTCATCTACATCTCTCCGTCTTTCTAATTCCTTTCACACTCTCTCTATCAATCTCCATGTCTCTGTATTTCTCTCCTTTTTGCACTCTCTCTCCATCTACAGCTCTCTTTCTGTCCCTTTCACTCGCTCCCGCTGTCTTCCCCTCTCCCTCCCTCCTCTCTCTACCTTTTCCCCGTCCCCGACAACATCCCTGACAGGATTTATTTCTTCCTGGAAGTTATTGTCCCCATAATATACTGAATCCATCTTCATTAGTCATTGGCCAACGTCGGCTTGGGGAGATAAAAAAGTGCCCCCTGTCACTGGGGGAGATATCTATGGCAGTGCGTGTCGATAGATTCACTAGGGTCTGACCTTTCCCGTAGAGAAGAGCGAGGGAGGGTTATTGAGGAGAAACCAGGTTATTGAGTGCCTCCTCCAAACCTTGTAGTTTATCGTTTTTGTTTTTTCTTTCCACGGTGCGACATCACCGACGAGAATTAACTTTGAAGTAAAGCTAACAATCAATAGAGTGTTGCATGGGGGTGAGTTTAAATGACATGTCTGAAATCCCATGCTATCACATGGGCGATAGGGTCCTTCTGGCATCTGCGTCGAAAAGAATTACAGTTTTTTCCAAGTAATATTCAGTATGGTAGTTAAACAGAGCATCCAGTTATATGATCTAGCACACATTTGTTAATGACACAGGGTGTCTTTGTAATTGAAATGTCTTTGCCACTGTGATAATTTTACTGTAGAGAGGAGGCTCAGGATAGGACAGTGGCTCAGGTTACTATCTATATAACCTCGTCCCTAGGCTCGAATAGCTGGCACATCGAGCCTGGTAATAGTGTGGGGCTGTTTGAGACTTATGAGGTGTGGATTTACTAAGTGGCATGATAATCAATTCAAATGCTGAGCAAATCACACGACTTTGAGGCGTGGCTCCAAATCGAGGCAGAAAAGTGTTTGCTATGGTGCACCACGGAAATCATTTCCCTAGGAAAAGATTGTGTTCATGCTAATACAGTAGCTAGCCAGATTCACTCTGTTAACCATCCTATAACGCGATTTACACTGAGGTCACTGAATGCCGTTTACACACTTCAGATATAGCAGACTCTGGAATATCCATGTTGCACGAGCTAAATGAGTTATCTTTGTTGTACATGAACACACAAATAATACTGGCCCCGGATGCAGCACACTTAGGGGAACTTTCTAAGCCTGTAAGTGTTGAGCTAGATGGTGATGTACTGAGAGATCAGCTCACCCATGTCAAAGGCTTACAGTCAAGTCCTGTTCTGAGTCTCTCAGAAGTCTGATATGCCTGATATGAGCATGATGTTTGTGTGCGCATTCACATTTGTGTGCCTACTCAATTGATTGTATCCATGTATGCACTAGCCTCTCTCTCTGCAAAAGAAGGCTCAACCCACAACCAGTGTTGGGGAGTAACTGATTACATGTAATCTAATTACAAAAAACGGCAACTGTAATCAGCTAAATTACCAGCAAAAATATAGTAACCAGATTACCAGTGGTGTTGTGGCTATAATATACTCACTTTTTTATCCCCACTAATGCGTATCAAAGTAGTGTAGTGGAGGTATAAGATTTAACAATTATGTAGTACAATAGAGAAATCCTACACAACTGCCAAGCACCTGAAATATATTCACATGAGCGCTGCACACAACCTAGTTTCAATGGAATATAATCTTTCAGGCAACAAGAGCGAGCTCTCTCAATTGGTTGTGGCAAGGAGCAGCTCACAGGAGAGGAACTACATCGGTAGCAGATAGGGTCATAGCTGCGGGCAGTATGGGTGCTGAGGGCACTGCAGCACCCCCTCTAAATGTTGAATTAAAATATATATATATATATAAAAATTTAAAAAAATTGAATTATCTCAGCACAGTAGGGTAGGTAGGAAAAGTGTTTTAACGTATGGTATGTACCAGTAAATGCTAACTAAAGCAACAATAGGTATGCAAACCAGGTATTGAAAAAGTTTGGTCCTAAGTCTTAGTTGAGTCTATGGGATGTCAATTCAGTCATCATGTGCGGTTTGAATGAGCATTTCTAAAAGCTTCCCAAGTAAAGGTTGTCTGCAAAGTAGGCCTACCTGGCAGAAGGATATCAATGATGATGATTATCAATGAGGATGGCATTTGTTTTGCAAACTCTGCCATCACATGTCAATATAGGCCAATAACCCGTATATGGGTACGAATGTAAAGGGCTACGAGGAAAGTAATACAAAAGTAACTGAAAGCAATCAGATTATGTTATTGAGTTTGGGTATTTCAAAAGTTACGTTAATGATTGCAATTCTGATACAGGTAACTACAATAGTAACTGTAACTGATTACATTTAGGAGGTAACCCTATATTACTGACACTGAGACATACTGGCAATCAACTGCCTAACCTACTGCAGGCCACGCAATTCACTTCATTACTTTCCCTTCACCCACAACCCTATTACTGTTTACCGCTGCTCCACCCAAGATGAATGGCGAGAGAGAGAGAGAGAGAGAGAGAGAGTTGAGAGCAAGACAGAGAGAGAGAGAGAGAGACAGAGAGAGAGAGAGAGAGAGAGAGAGACAGAGAGAGAGAGAGAGAGAGAGAGTTGAGAGCAAGACAGAGAGAGAGAGAGAGAGCCAGAGAGAGAGAGAGAGAGAGAGTTGAGAGCAAGACAGAGAGAGAGAGACAGAGAGAGAGAGAGAGAGAGAGAGAGAGAGAGACAGAGAGAGAGAGAGAGACAGAGACAGAGAGTGACCGAGAGAGAGAGACAGAGAGAGACAGAGAGAGAGAGAGAGAGACAGAGAGAGAGAGAGAGAGAGAGAGAGAGAGAGAGACAGAGACAGGGAGTGACCGAGAGACAGAGAGAGAGAGAGAGAGAGAGAGAGAGAGACAGAGAGAGAGAGAGAGAGACAGAGAGAGAGAGAGAGAGACAGAGAGAGACAGAGAGAGAGAGAGAGAGAGAGAGAGAGAGAGAGAGAGAGTGACCGAGAGAGAGAGAGTTGAGAGCAAGACAGAGAGAGAGAGAGAGAGAGACAGAGAGTGACCGAGAGAGAGAGACAGAGAGAGACAGAGAGAGAGAGAGACAGAGAGAGACAGAGAGACAGAGAGAGACAGAGAGAGTGACCAAGAGAGAGAGACAGAGAGAGACAGAGAGAGAGACAGAGACAGAGAGTGACCGAGAGAGAGAGACAGAGAGAGAGAGAGAGAGAGACAGAGAGAGAGAGAGAGAGAGACAGAGAGAGAGAGAGAGAGACAGAGAGAGACAGAGAGAGACAGAGAGAGAGAGAGAGAGAGAGAGAGAGAGTGACCGAGAGAGAGAGAGTTGAGAGCAAGACAGAGAGAGAGAGAGAGAGAGAGAGACAGAGAGTGACCGAGAGAGAGAGACAGAGAGAGACAGAGAGAGAGAGAGAGACAGAGAGAGACAGAGAGAGAGAGAGAGACAGAGAGAGTGACCAAGAGAGAAAGACAGAGAGAGACAGAGAGAGAGAGAGAGAGAGAGAGAGAGAGACCGAGAGAGAGAGAGTTGAGAGCAAGACAGAGAGAGAGAGAGAGAGAGACAGAGAGTGACCGAGAGAGAGAGACAGAGAGAGACAGAGAGAGAGAGAGAGACAGAGAGAGACAGAGAGAGAGAGAGACAGAGAGAGTGACCAAGAGAGAGAGACAGAGAGAGACAGAGAGAGAGAGAGAGAGACAGAGAGAGTGACCAAGAGAGAGAGACAGAGAGAGAGAGATGCTTACAGTGTGAAACGCTAACTGTGGCCTTCCAATCAATTGTAATCGGGGTATAAACCATCATAATGGAAATGTGTTTATTTTAGATCAACACATTAAACTGGCACAACATATTTCTCTGCAGATCTGAAAATCAAACCACTTTCAACTTACCCCTGATAATGAGAGCTTTAATATTGTTAATAAATCAGTACCTCTTTCCTGATTGCTAGGGCTAATTTTATGTGCGTTGTACTGGGAGTTCAGAGCTATTTTCTTCTCTAAACAGACACCGAATTCCACTGGCTCTGTGAAAGCCTTTTTCCTCCATCTTTTTTTAACAAACCAATTATGAAGAGGAGAGAGGTGAGTATCCAAATACAATGCATGAATCATTAAGAGGAGAGGGGCATTAATATTTCATGGACCTTATACCACCAACAAGTGCATGTGTAACATTTGGAAAAAACACATACGCACATGGCCACACACATATGTGTATATTCCTAGAGTCAATTGACGCATTGGTGCGTAAATCTAAGTTACATGATAAAAACATCCCCATCAAAATCTGTCAGTTTAAGCTAGAGATATTTTGCATTGGATTCGTCTCAATCCACCACATCTGCCTATGTCACACTTCCATATCTGCAGTGAAAGGTGACAGAGCTAGAGTGGTGTTTGTCAGACCGTGAGACATCCCAAAAATCGGTCTTCTCACGAACACATATGTAGCGTCTGAATGGTTATGACCACTCTGTGGAAAGGGGAGACTCTCATGAACACAATGGTGTTCTCCGTTTTCCTCTACGACCCCCACAAGTGTCAGGGGACTCGTCTGAAGGTATGAATGGAAGTATGAAGATGGGTTCAATATGTGTTAAATATTCATAATAATATTTTTAAACAATTATTATAATAATAATAATACTTATTATTATTAATAATAATTATAATATTAATATATATCTCCTGAGCATTCTTATATCTCCTAGATATCGAACAGACACTTCCAAACCTTGTTTCTTCTGATTTATTTGGTGACTATGTTTTTTGACATTTATGAATGTGTTATTCAATAGGTTTCTCTGTGCTATAGCAGTAAAGGCCACATTTAATAGCTAAATAGCACAATGATCCATAGTATGATCAATCTTAGAACAATTCCCACCCAAAGGTTTAGACCTACAGGGTTATACACACATAAATACACACGCAAAGACGCATGTACATCCTCTGTAGAGAAATTGTAATTGCCGTCTGAGGGGTGACACACTGGGGTGTAAATTGAACTCTTAGCAAAGACCCCTACGTCTCACTTCTTTCCCCCCTCACCTCTCCTCTCCTCCCATGGCTCCCCCATCCTCCACTCCTCCCCTCCTCTCCTCCCCCCATCCCCTAAGCAGAATCTTTCTTCTCCTCTCCTCTTTCTAAATAAAGAGAGCCCTGGATTCCTCTGACTAAACAGCAGCAGGTTTCTGTTTCCTCCCATTACTCTAACCTTAGCTGGGTCGCCTCTTCTAATCACCCGCTAAGAGCCTGGAACCATATCAAAGGGCTTGGAAGTGTGTGTAAGTTTGTGTGTGTGTGTGTGTGTCTGCATGTGTGTGTCTGCGTATGTGTATGTGCGTGCGTGCTCTCAAGTGTGTATTGTGCGTTAGATCAAAGCCCTGGTAAACCCCTCTGGGGCTGACACACTCTTGCAGGGTTCCTGCGTTGTGAGATGAGCTACTGGTAATTCTGCTGATACTGTATGCTGCTATTAAAAGTTGAGGTGGAGTTTGCAGGCCTGGAATTATCCCATTCTTCATTGTTCTGTGGAGGTGGGGAATAGTGGATGTGGGGATGTGATGTAAGATATACACTGAGTGTAAAAAACATTAGGAACACATTCCTAATATTGAGTTGCACTGCTTTTTGGCCTCAGAACAGCCTCAATGTTTCGGGGCATTGACTCTAGAAGGTGTCAAAAGCATTCCACAGGGATGCTGGCCCATGTTGACTACAATGCTTCCCACAGTTGTGTCAAGTTGACTGATGTCCTTGGGTGTTGGACCATTCTTAATAGACATGGGAAACTGTTGAGCGTGAAAAACCCTGCAGCTGTGCAGTTCGTTACACACTCAAACCAGTGTGCCTGGCCCCTACTACCATACCCTGTTCAAAGGCACTAACCTCTTTTGTATTGCTCATTCACCCTCTGAATGGCACACATACACCATCCATGTCTCAATTGTCTCAAGGCTTAAAACTCATTCTTTAACCCGTCTCCTCCCCTTCATCTACACTGATTGATGTGGATTTAACGGGCGACATCAATAAGGGATCATAGCTTTCACCTGGATTCACCTGGTCAGTCTACATAATTGAAAGAGCAGGCGTTCCTAATGTTTTGTACACTCAGTTTAGATTTCCCTCTTTAAGTCTCTCTGGAGATTTCCAGGGGTGATTGGACTTATAAGAAGAGATTTCTGTATGTTTCTATGGTAGCTGGCTAAAAGGGGTTGAGGGTTTACGCAGTGTGTGAAATAGGTTGCTATGGGATTTACTAAGCGTTTACATCATTGGAGAACCCTGCAATCCTTATCCAGAGGGAACAACTCATGCAAGTTAAAACAAAAAAGGTACAATAAGGGCAAGAATAAGGGCAAGAGAAGGAACATGATATTTAGGCCCATCTTAAAGGGTTCTTTGACTGTCCCCATAGGAGAACCCTTTGAAGAACCCTTTTTGGTTCCAGGTTGAACCCTTTTTAGGTTCAATGGAGACACCTTTCTACATAGTGTTCTATCTGGAACCCAAAAGGCTTACATCTTGAACCAAAAAGGTTTCTCCTATGGGGACAGCCGAGGAACCCTTTTGGAACCTTTTCTTCTAAGAGTGTAGTGTAAATAAACATAGTTTCGTGTTTTCTGTCTTCTCTTCCCATCTGAGAATGCAAAGGTGAAAAGTTTGCATTGGGGCAAAGGCTTAGTATCCTAGATCTACAGTAAGCAGAGGAGTAGTGATTGTAGGTTGAGGGTCTCTCCTTCCTGGAGAGAGGGTGTTGATAGAGCTGATAGGGAGGTGTGTTGTGGGCTAGCAGAGCTCAGGGGGGGATATCTGTAGAGATAGAGGGGTCTTTATCTCTGTTCTCCCTATCCTATCTTCATCTTCCCCAGGGGTAAGGGGTCTCTAACAAGGGCTCTGGTGGCATGGTTGAGGAGACACCTAGAGACAACTGGTAGTGGAGCTGCAGAGAAGATCCCTGAATAAAAAAGGGTTATTTGATGAGGTAGCATGGGGTTGGGGGGACACTGAGGAGAGAGAGGGGGTCCGAGTATAGTTGGCGAGAGTGAGGGGGTCTGAGTATAGGTGGGGGGAGAGAGGGGGTCTGGGTAGACGTGGGAGAGAGAGTGGGTCTGTGTATAGGTGGGGAGAGAGAGGAGTCTGTGTATAGGTGGGTTTAGCAGAGCTGGGGAGAGAGAGGAGGTTTGAGTAGAGGAGGGGAGAGAGAGGAGAGGGGTCTGAGTGTAGGTGGGGAGAAAGAGGGGTCTGAGTGTAGGTGGGGGAAAAAAAGGGTCTGAGTATAGATGGGGAGAGAGGGGAGGGGGTCTGAGTAGAGGAAGGGAGAGAGAGGAGGGGTTCTGAGTATAGGAAGGGAGAGAGGGGAGGGGGTCTGAGTAGAAGAAGGGAGAGAGGGGAGGGGGTCTGAGTAGAGGAAGGGAGAGAGAGGAGGGGGTCTGAGTATAGGAAGGGAGAGAGAGGAGGGGGTCTGAGTATAGGAAGGGAGAGAGAGGAGGGGGGGTCTGAGTATAGGAAGGAGAGGGGGGTGGTCTGAGTAGAGGAAGGGAGAGAGGGGAGGGGGTCTTAGTAGAAGAAGGGAGAGAGGAGGGGGTCTGAGTAGAAGAAGGGAGAGAGAGGAGAGGGGTCTGAGTAGAGGAAGGGAGAGAGGAGGGGGTCTGAGTAGAGGAAGATAGAGAGAAGGGGCCGGAGTATAGGAAGGGAGAGAGGGGAGGGGGTCTGAGTAGAGGAAGAGAGAGAGGAGGGGGTCTGAGTATAGGAAGGAGAGAGGGGAGGGGGTCTGAGTATAGGAAGGGAGAGAGGGGAGGGGGTCTGAGTAGAAGAAGGGAGAGAGGGGAGGGGGTCTGAGTAGAGGAAGGGAGAGAGAGGAGGGGGTCTGAGTAGAGGAAGAGAGAGAGGAGGGGGTCTGAGTATAGGAAGGGAGAGAGAGGAGGGGGTCTGAGTATAGGAAGGGAGAGAGAGGAGGGGGTCTGAGTATAGGAAGGGAGAGGGGGGTCTGAGTAGAGGAAGGGAGAGAGGGGAGGGGGTCTGAGTAGAAGAAGGGAGAGAGGAGGGGGTCTGAGTAGAAGAAGGAGAGAGAGGAGGGGGTCTGAGTAGAGGAAAAGAGAGGGGAGGGGGTCTGAGTATAGGAAGGAGAGAGGGGAGGGGGTCTGAGTAGAGGAAGAGAGAGAGGGGAGGGGGTCTGAGTAGAGGAAGAGAGAGAGGAGGGGGTCTGAGTATAGGAAGGAGAGAGGGGAGGGGGTCTGAGTATAGGAAGGAGAGAGGGGAGGGGGTCTGAGTAGAGGAAGATAGAGAGAAGGGGCCGGAGTATAGGAAGGGAGAGAGGGGAGGGGGTCTGAGTAGAGGAAGATAGAGAGGAGGGGGTCTGAGTATAGGAAGGGAGAGAGGGGAGGGGGTCTGAGTATAGGAAGGGAGAGAGGGGAGGGGGTCTGAGTAGAAGAAGGGAGAGAGGGGAGGGGGTCTGAGTAGAGGAAGGGAGAGAGAGGAGGGGGTCTGAGTAGAGGAAGAGAGAGAGGAGGGGGTCTGAGTATAGGAAGGGAGAGAGAGGAGGGGGTCTGAGTATAGGAAGGAGAGAGAGGAGGGGGTCTGAGTATAGGAAGGGAGAGGGGGGGGGTCTGAGTAGAGGAAGGGAGAGAGGGGAGGGGGTCTGAGTAGAAGAAGGGAGAGAGGAGGGGGTCTGAGTAGAAGAAGGGAGAGAGAGGAGGGGGTCTGAGTAGAGGAAAAGAGAGGGGAGGGGGTCTGAGTATAGGAAGGGAGAGAGGGGAGGGGGTCTGAGTAGAGGAAGAGAGAGAGGGGAGGGGGTCTGAGTAGAGGAAGAGAGAGAGGAGGGGGTCTGAGTATAGGAAGGGAGAGAGGGGAGAGGGGTCTGAGTATAGGAAGGGAGAGAGGGGAGGGGGTCTGAGTAGAGGAAGAGAGAGAGGATGGGGGTCTGAGTATAGGAAGGGAGAGAGGGGAGGGGGGTCTGAGTAGAGGAAGAGAGAGAGGATGGGGGTCTGAGTATAGGAAGGGAGAGAGGGGAGGGGGGTCTGAGTAGAGGAAGGGAGAGAGGAGGTTGCCGTGTCAAGTAATGGTACGGTTCACTACCGGGGCTGAGAGGGGGGATCCCTGTATGAAGAGTGATTCTCTCTCTCTCTCTCTATTTCTCTCTCTCTCTCTCTCTCTCTCTCTCTCTCTCTCTCTCTCTCTCTCTCTCTCTTCTTAAGAATCTGCAGCCATAGTACAGGCTCAATGAATAATGGAGTGAGCCGTGCCCTTCTCCTGCTGGAGTTCAGGACTGCACTAGATTCTGTGTGATTCTGTGTGATCTGCAGCCCGTTTGATCCAACCCACACCGGAGACCCCAATAGGAACAATGTGATAGGCTGCTGTAACATGATCGCAGCTCTGATCCCGTCAGACGGGCCGCCCACAGGTGGTGAGGGTAGGCAACAACATCTCCTCCCCGCTGATCCTCAACACGGGGGCCCCACAAGGGTGCGTTCTGAGCCCTCTCCTGTACTCCCTGTTCACCCACGACTGCGTGGCCATGCACGCCTCCAACTCAATCATCAAGTTTGCGGACGACACAACAGTGGTAGGCTTGATTACCAACAACGACGAGACGGCCTACAGGGAGGAGGTGAGGGCCCTCGGAGTGTGGTGTCAGGAAAATAACCTCACACTCAACGTCAACAAAACTAAGGAGATGATTGTGGACTTCAGGAAACAGCAGAGGGAACACCCCCCTATCCACATCGATGGATCAGTAGTGGAGAGGGTAGCAAGTTTTAAGTTCCTCGGCATACACATCACAGACAAACTGAATTGGTCCACTCACACTGACAGCGTCGTGAAGAAGGCGCAGCAGCGCCTCTTCAACCTCAGGAGGCTGAAGAAATTCGGCTTGTCACCAAAAGCACTCACAAACTTCTACAGATGCACAATCGAGAGCATCCTGGCGGGCTGTATCACCGCCTGGTACGGCAACTGCTCCGCCTCAACCGTAAGGCTCTCCAGAGGGTAGTGAGGTCTGCACAACGCATCACCGGGGCAAACTACCTGCCCTCCAGGACACCTACACCACCCGATGTTACAGGAAGGCCATAAAGATCATCAAGGACATCAACCACCCAAACCACTGCCTGTTCACCCCGCTATCATCCAGAAGGCGAGGTCAGTACAGGTGCATCAAAGCTGGGACCGAGAGACTGAAAAACAGCTTCTATCTCAAGGCCATCAGACTGTTAAACAGCAATCACTAACATTGAGTGGCTGCTGCCAACACACTGTCATTGACACTGACCCAACTCCAGCCACTTTAATAATGGGAATTGATGGGAAATGATGTAAATATATCACTAGCCACTTTAAACAATGCTACCTTATATAATGTTACTTACCCTACACTATTCATCTCATATGCATATGTATATACTGTACTCTAGATCATCGACTGCATTCTTATGTCACTAGCCACTTTAACTATGCCACTTTGTTTACTTTGTCTACATACTCATCTCATATGTATATACTGTACTCGATACCATCTACTGTATGCTGCTCTGTACCATCACTCATTCATATATCCTTATGTACATATTCCTTATCCCCTTACACTGTGTATAAGACAGTAGTTTTGGAATTGTTAGTTAGATTACTTGTTGGTTATCACTGCATTGTCGGAACTAGAAGCACAAGCATTTCGCTACACTCGCATTAACATCTGCTAACCATGTGTATGTGACAAATAAAATTTGATTTGATTTGATTTGATCCAGAGATGGTAATATTTACCTGAAAGTGAACATACAAATGCACACTTACTGCTGATGTTATGAGAGAAAAACTACAAGGAGCATTTTAGATGAGTTACAATGATGCTTGTCAGTGAAGCAGCTGTCTCAAAACGGTATGTCAAAGTTTGATTTCCCCCACTGCTGTAATGTTGTTCACAGAGATACCACAACATCATCACATTTTCTCTATAAGGTGTAATCTTAGCATGAGCGGTTAGAGCATTGGGCCAGTAACTGAAAGGTCGCTGTATTGAATACCTGAGCTGACAATGTGAAAAATATGTTGAGGCACTTAACCTTAATTTGCTCCAGGGTGACCCTGTAAAACAACACATTTCACTCTACTTATCCGGTGTACGTCACAATAAAACATCTATTTATATGTATTAAGTTCACATATTAACACCACCTTTTCACCTCACCTGAAATGCAGTTGCACGTGAGATTTGTAGTTTCACATGTTAAAAGTTTTCTCATGTGAAAATCTCACGTTGACATGTACAGTGGCTTGCGAAAGTATTCACCCCCCTTGGCATTTTTCTTATTTTGTTGCCTTACAACCTGGAATTAAAATATTTTTGGGGGGTGTTTGTATCATTTGATTTACACAACATGCCTACCACTTTGAAGATGCAAAATACTTTTTATTGTGAAACAAACAAGAAATAAGACAAAAAGAAACAGAAAACTTGACCATGCACAACTATTCACCCCCCAAAGTCAAAATTGTGTACCTTTTGCAGCAATTACAGCTGCAAGTCTCTTGGGGTATGTCTCTATAAGCTTGGCACATCTAGCCACTGTGATTTTTGCCCATTCTTCAAGGCAAAACTGCTCCAGCTCCTTCAAGTTGGATGGGTTTTAAGTCATACCACAGATTCTCAATTGGATTGAGGTCTGGGCTTTGACTAGGCCATTCCAAGACATTTAAATGTTTCCCCTTAAACCAAACGAGCGTTGCTTTGGCAGTATGCTTAGGGTCATTGTCCTGCTGGAAGGTGAACCTCTGTCCCAGTCTCAAATCTCTGGAAGACTGAAACAGGTTTCCCTCAAGAATTTACCTGTATTTATCGCCATCCATCATTCCTTAAATTCTGACCAGTTTCCCAGTCCCTGTTGATGAAAAACATCCCCACAGCATGATGCTGCCACCACCATGTGTCACTGGGGTGGCAGGGTAGCCTAGTGGTTAGAGCGTTGGGCTAGTGACCGTGAGGTTGCAAGTTCAAACCCCCAAACTGTTTTTGTGCTGGCTTTGCTTCCAGAGGTAGTTTGGAATTCGGAAGTGAGTGTTGCAACTGAGGACAGACGATTTTTACGTGTGACGCGTTTCAGCACTCAGCGGTCCCATTCTGTGAGCTTGTGTGGCCTTACCACTTCGCAGCTGAGCCGTTGCTCCTTTCCTACTTCACAATAATAGCACTTACAGTTGATTGGGGCAGCTCTAGCAGTGCAGAAATATGATGAACTGACGGTGCGATGTTGAAAGTCACTGAGCTTTTCAGTAAGGCCATTCTACTGGCAATGTTTGTCAATGGAAATTGCATGGTTGTGTGGTAGATGTTATAGACCTGTCAGCAACAGGTGTGGCTGAAATAGGTGAATCCACTCATTTGAAGGGGTGTCCACATACTTATTTATATATAGTGTATCTGTGCCCAACAGATGGATATCTGGGTTCCCATTCATGTGAATTGTGTAGATTAGCCTAATTTATTTATTTCAGTGGACTGATTTCCATATATGAACTGTAACTCAGTAAAATCTTTGAAATTGTTGCATATTGTGTTTCTATTTTTGTTCAGTGTAGAAAAGGGGTTATTTGGGTTTCAAGGTATAACCCTTTTTGGTTCCATGTAGAACACTTTGTGGGAAGGGCTTTGTGGAAAGGGTTCTATCTGGAACCAAAAAGGGTCCCGCAAAGGGTTTTCCTATGGGGACAGCTGAAGAACCCTTTCAGGTTCAATATAGCACCTTTTTTCTAAGAGTGTACACTTCATCTTCCCCCAGCCCATCTATCTCCCTGTACTGAGTAAGACTACGACACCAGGATAGGGAGCCTGACATGAGCTAATGCTCCAGCAGCAGCAGCAGCTCAGGGAGCAGACTACCAGGCTCAGAGCTCTCTTGCTCTCTCCGATGACAAGAGATGATACCCTGATTAAAACGAAATGTGAAGCCAGAAAACATTGATCACACAAAATGCATTTCACCTCAACCTGTGTCCTGAGATATGGCTGTGATTAAAAAATCATGAGGGGAAGTTCCCCAGAGCTACGCCTCGACAAGAGAAAGAGAGAGGAAGGGTGAGAGAGAGAAGATAGAGGGATGGAGAGGTCTTTAAGAGGCCTGGCTGGTGGAGCGTGAAGGGAGGTGAAGAAAGGAGAGGTTGAGCAGAGGAGACAGGACAGAAGGAGTCCCTCGCTTTAAGGATAAGAGGAAGTCTTGGCCAGTCAGTCAACAGGCAGAACTAGCTGACCGATTTGTGACACCCACCCAGATGAGAGTCAACACAGAATCAACATGCTCGAAAACCTGAGTCCCTTAATGCAAAATATATTTTTTAATTGAGATTACAACTAATGGCAATAGAGCAATTAACCTAAAATGAGAAGTCAAGCATGATGTCTGTGGACATGCATGGTGTATAAATAGGAGCATCTGATGGCATTGAGGTGCATTTAGGTGTGTTGGGGGCTGTAGCTACATGCCTTTGGAGCACTATGTCCTCAGAGACTGAAGATGAATCATTGTGGCGCAGATGGAGCCATTCTCTCCCACTCCTCCCTAGCTGAGCTCCAGATGAGAATAGAGAATAGGAGAGTTCATTACCTGTGCTACAGTGCTCTTGAAATAGACATCGAGAGAGCAATGTTCAGAGAGGAGCATCCCAACAAAACAAATAAGTCATAGCTGTGGAAAATTGACAGCAGTTTCATACTGATGGAAAGAGAGGTAGGGAGGGAGGGAGAGAGAGAGAGCAAAAGAGACAGGATGGCGGAAGGCGAATGTTGAAATGACCCATGATGGATATCCTAGCTTAAAAACAGTCCCCAACACCCCTACACCCCTCTATGCCTACTATCCCACACATACTCAAACAACCATGCACACACACACAGGCACACACACACACAGGAAAACACACACAGGCACACACACACAGGCAGACACACACCACCCCCTGTTCTTATGGCAGCCCAGCAGATATGAACACTGCACCCAATATCTACTGCTGTGCCTCAGAGCAAATGAGTGACAATTGACCAGTTGTTGTTGTTGTTTTTGTTGTTGAGCCACATCATGTGCAGCGTGAGTGCCATAGTTCAACCCTGGGAAATGGAGAGAGCAAACAGGCCAGGGGAAAAGGGTTG
The DNA here is from genome assembly GCF_034236695.1 of Oncorhynchus nerka. Lineage (NCBI taxonomy): Eukaryota > Metazoa > Chordata > Actinopteri > Salmoniformes > Salmonidae > Oncorhynchus > Oncorhynchus nerka. Next base: position 54,511,884 of record NC_088397.1, read on the forward strand.
GCTCTCATATCTCAATCACATCGCTCACAACTGTCTGTGGCCTGTCTGTTGCTCTTAAACACTGCAGAACAGGGCAAAAACATCATCAGTAATCTACTGGGATAACACACACGCACAAACACACAAGCAGAGTGTGATAGTTGTTCCGTGTTCAGACTGATGTCTTATTTATTCAACTGTCCATGTTGGTTACTGTTTCAGAGCAGATTCTATACTGTAGACTATGAACTGACCTGTTAGTGCCTGTGCTGTAGTCAATGAAGTGCCTTATGTTGCCCTTTCATTTCTGCTTAGTCCCTCTAGTACTCCAGTTATATTATAAGAGACAATTTCTCTAGTCTATTACTGCTGATAAATTGGATTTAGACCAGTGGACTGGCATGAATCACGGGCTAAATACTGAGCATGACACATACTGTACCCCTGGCAGAAGAGAAACTGGGTTGGCTCTCCTGACACCCTGCCTGTTGTGAGAACTCATTAGGCCTACCATACCCTGGCCAAGGCTTTATCTGACTCTCCTTCAACACAACACAACATGCCTCCAACACAACTACACACCTCCAACACAGCAAAACTCAACGCAGCACACCACACCACAATGCAATTCAATGCAACACAACACGCCTCTAACACAATGCAATGCAACACACGGCATCACAACAGAACGCGCCTCCAACACAACACGACGACAGAACACAGCAGATTCGCTCTGGCCGATCCTGTAACACTTATTCCATGTTCTCAAATCATTCTACAGTATGTCATGATCCGTGTTGTTGTTGTCTTTTTTTTGTTCTTTTAAAATATCTACAATGAAAGTGCTATCCTCTGCTATTGTCTCTCCATGGACTCGCTATAGCTTCTGGTGTATTGACCTGATCCAAGCCTTCTCTACAGAAACCATACTGTATCTCCACATACTGCAGTGATTGTACCAGAGTAATGGCAATCCTTTTGAGATGTTTATTGGGTGCGTTCTCGTGAACATGTAGTGGGGAGAGAGCGAGAGAGAGCGAGAGAGAGCCAGAGAGAGCGAGAGCGAGAGCGAGAGAGAGAGAGAGAGGGAGAGAGATGGAGAGCGAGAGAGCGAGAGCGAGAGAGCAAGAGAGAGAGAGAGAGAGAGAGAGCGAGAGCGAGAGCGAGAGCGAGAGAGAGAGAGAGAGAGAGAGAGAGAGAGAGAGGGAGAGAGAGAGAGAGAGAGCGCGAGAGCGAGAGCGAGAGCGAGAGAGAGAGAAACATGTGGCTACAGTAATAGCATAAAGATAATGCATATATCAACTAATTAAGAGATGATAGAACTGCCATGTGAACAAGTTCCTATACTTTCGAAAATTCTCCAAATTTGCTTCTTTATTTGTTTCACTCTTTTTTTCACAGCAGGGATGTGAGAGTACCCATGACTAGAACTAGGCGAAATACCATATTTTACTATATACAGGTATTGATGCACGGACAAGTTTGAGTTTTTACTATACCTTGTTTAACTGTATTTTAATGTTTAATGTTTGATGTAATGTTTGATTGCCACATGTAATAATGTACGTTTTTATAGTTTACTCTGTTTGCTACTTGAGTCATCTCTCTCTCGCTCCTTCCACACACGCCCCGCCCCCATCACTCTAGGAGAGCAGTTTTTGAGCTACCACGAGTCACAACAACCAGTTGCGCTGACAGTCTGCATGGTCAATGCTGCAGATGTTGGTGATAACGATGTCGCTTTCCACTTTGCTTCTTAATATAAATCCACAAGCGTTCTATAATCACACTATTAGTTTGCGTATTTTACTTTTTGCAAACAGCTAGTTTGTCTTTTCTTAGCAAGTTGAGGCTAAAATAAATGGTTAGCTGCTAATGCTAATCACTAGTTAGCTGGCTAGCTAAATGTACTTTGTCAGAGCAAACGTATATAGTGAGCTAATCCAGCCTGATACCAGTGCTGGTGTAAGCTTAGATAAGCATGATGTTTGTGCAACAGTATATTCCAAATAAGAGGGGAATAGGTGAAGCATGAATATTTTAGCTACATCAAATCTACAGAAAGATAAAAATATTTAATGTAACACTGACCAACACAAGGAAACACTGACCAACACTTTAGTTCCTACCCTGTCACAATAACACCTCCCTGGCTTGTTCATTCATTGTCATGTCAAACAACACTGTATTCAAAGTGCCCACTATATTCCAACTTTTGGTTGTTGTTTTACTGAACAGTATAAAACAATTAGAATGGACAAAGTGCCATTAAAAACACTTAGAATGAGCCATGTCACAAACTCTTCAGACGTTGGTGGAAGTTTGCACTGGCAAAGGAAAAACAGGATACTCTTGTTTTTCATCCGATCCATCCTCCCACAACATTTACACATATTCCTGCAGCTCAAATACGCATGCAATCACCAACCAATCAACATGCTGTGGCCAAATGACTGCCTCCTGTGTTTCTTTTATTTAAACTTCAGCATTTGATTCACATAAACCATCAAATTTGAGTGTGACTCAACAGGGAGAAATAGGGCTCTGATTTATTGATAATTTTTTAGATTTAGAGTATTATTTTCCCTCTTCAAAAGACGAATCAGTTATTAATGAGGTGTGCAAATGTATTTATAATGTTAAGTACAGTCATGGCCAAAAGTTTTGAGAATGACATAAATATTAATTTTCACAAAATTTGCCGCTTCAGTGTCTTTAGATATTTTTGTCAGATGTTACTATGGAATACTGAAGTATAATTACAAGCATTTCATAAGTGTCAAAGGCTTTTATTGACAATTACTTGAAGTTGATGCAAAGAGTCAATATTTGCAGTGTTGACCCTTTTTCAAGACCTATGCAATCCACCCTAGCATGCTGTCAATTAACTTCTGGGCCACATCCTGACTGAAGGCAGCCCATTCTTGCATAATAGATACTTGGAGTTTGTCAGAATTTGTGGGTTTTTGTTTTTCCACCCGCCTCTTGAGGATTGACCACAAGTTCTCAATGGGATTAAGGTCTGGGGAGTTTAGTGGCCTTGGACCCAAAATATCAATGTTTTGTTCCCCAAGCCTCTAGGTTATCACTTTTGCCTTATGGCAAAGTGCTCCATCATGCTGGAAAAGGCATTGTTCGTAACCAAACTGTTCCTGGATGGTTGGGAGAAGTTGCTCTCGGAGGATGTGTTGGTACCATCCTTTATTCATGGCTGTGTTCTTAGGCAAAATTGTGAGTGAGCCCACTCCCTTGGCTGAGAAGCAACCCCACACATGAATGGTCTCAGGATGCTTTACTGTTGGCATAACACAGGACTGATGGTATGACACAGGACTGATGGTAGCGCTCACCTTGTCTTCTCCGGACAAGCTTTTTTCCTGATGCCCCAAACAATCGGAAAGGGGATTCATCAGAGAAAATGACTTTAACCCAGTCCTCAGCAGTCCAATCTCTGTACCTATGGCAGAATATCAGTCTGTCCATGAAGTTTTTCCTCGAGAGAAGTGGCTTCTTTGCTGCCCTTCTTGACACCAGGCCATTCCCCAAAAGACTTCGCCTCACTGTGCGTGCAGATGCACTCACACCTGCCTGCTGCCATTCATGAGCATGCTCTGTACTGGTGGTGCCCCGATCCCGCAGCTGAATCAACTTTAGGAGACGGTCCTCGCGCTTGCTGGACTTTCTTGGGCACCCTGAAGCTTTCTTCACAACAATTGAACCGCTCTCCTTGAAGTTCTTGATGATCCGATAAATGTTTGATTTAGGTGCAATCTTACTGGCAGCAATATCCTTGCTGCGAATCCCTTTTTGTGCAAAGCAATGATGACGGCACGTGTTTCCTTGCAGGTAACCATGATTGACAGAGGAAGAACAATGATTCCAAGCACCACCCTCCTTTTTAAGCTTCCAGTCTGTTATTCGAAATCAATCAGTATGACAGAGTGATCTCCAGCCTTGTCCTCGTCAACACTCACACCTGTGTTAACGAGAAAATCACTGACATGATGTCAGCTGGTCCTTTTGTGGTAGGGCTGAAATGCAATGGAAACTTTTGGGGGGGATTCAGTTCATTTGAATGACAAAGAGGGACTTTGCAATTCATCTGATCACTCTTCATAACATTCTGGAATATATGCAAATTGCCATCATACAAATTGAGGCAGCAGACTTTGTGAAAATTAATATTTGTGTTATTCTCAAAACATTTGGCCAAGATTGTACATTTCCCACACGCTGTTGAGAGTGTACTTGTTGATCTGAGTGGGATGATAGGTGTCTCAGTGGAGTGAGAAGGTGACGTTGGCTGTTGACATCTTGCTCAGCATGAGAGTGGTGCTACATCAAATGGCAAAAAACCATTGCCTGTGTACAGTCAGGGGTAGTGTTCAATTATAGGCCTCGCTACAATATCTGTTTATATGTTTATGCATCATCTCATGTCACGCTTAACTAGACTTAATACTTAAGCTTCCAAAGCACCTGGTGTTAAAATGCCCTTGCTTTAGCTGGCAGGTTGGCTGTTGGCAACAGTTCATTAGGTAAGCTGCCGTGCAATGTTAAATAAACACAGATACAGTGACAGCAAATGTAAAAAAAAAAAATATATATATATATACTTGTTTTTGCACAGCAATAATGGACACTTCTAATCAAATTCGCACTTCATGTACTCCATACAGTAGAAATGTTGTTGACTGTTGTCGGGTAATAGTTAACCAAAAGCAAGCAAACTAGCCCATGCATTTAGCTCAATTCAAATAGATGCTATAACTGTTCTACAATAATTAATGATATTACCTAATAATAATAATAATAATAACACTGTACAACACAGCTTTTGTGGAGGAAGAATCAGAATTAGTTAGGTACAGTAACATAGATAATTAAGATTTCTTATCTGCATAATATGCTTATATGATATGCTTGTTATTAGAATGTATCCCTTCAGACTCTGGTGATGGTAGTTGCACTTCCACCCTCAGCTGGGACTCAGTCACCTGGGGCCCAGAGAGGGGAGAAGTCAGGCTTGTCTTTCACATGTCTCTGGTGCTACGCAGAATATCAGAAAGAGAAGAGGACAGGAGGGAACATTGTCTTCATATGTGAATGTGTCTTTAACTATTCTAAACCATGTGAAGGGATGGCGTGATTGATGGGGAACCACTTACTTGTCTCCACAATGTCTGTGAGCCAGTCACTCCCTCCTTGGGGGAGATAAGGTCTGAGAAAAGATATGTGAGGTAGTGTCTGGAACAATTGTATGTCATCTATGATGTTGCACCTATCCTGGGGGTGTGAATGACCTAGAGGCTCACTCCCTTCAGTGAGCTTGTCCAGGCATTTGGTCAAGAAGGGGTTTTATTTGAGATGGCAGCATCTGGAGTTGACAGCTGATTTATGCATAGAATAAATTGGTGTTTCTGTGCTATGAAGTACCAGGAACGAGATCAGAGCCTCGTCTTAGGGGCCATACTAAACAATAAGAACAGTCTTCATAGCAAATGCTATCTGACAGGATACTCCTTTCTCATATATCAAGTTTCACCTTGTGACCCATTCCATACATCTGTTGTTTGTCATGAAGACACTGGGAAGTGTTGAGCCGACCAGCCTCATCATTATAGAAGCAATTACTCCATGCTTTCCTTATAAGTACGTTTTGAATAAAGTAATATCCTGATTGGTGATTGACCTTGTCTCTCCTCATTGTTGATTAAAATTGCCACTACAATCTCCACTTGAGTTTGCACTATGATATCATATTGGAGTCTCATATAGAGCTGGGACAATAAACCTTTTATCGCCAGTGGTGGAAAAACGACTCAATTGTCATACTTAAAAGTAACAATACCTTAATAAAAAATGATTCAAGTAAAAGTGAAAATCACCCAGAAAAATACTACTTTAGTTAAAGACTAAAAGCTTTTGGTTTAAATATACTAAGTATCAAAAGTACATTTAATTGCTAAAATATACTTCAGAAACAAATGCAACATTTTACATTTCAAATTCCTTCTATCAAGCAAACCGGATGGTAACATTTTCTTATTTTTTAAATTTACGGATAGCCAGGGGCACATGCTCAGACATAATTTACAAACAACACATGTGTGATTAGTGAGTCCGCCTAATCAGAGGCAGTAGGATATACCAGGGATGTTCTCTTGATACAGTGAGGGAAAAAAGCATTCAATCCCCTGCTGATTTTGTACGTTTGTCCACTGACAAAGAAATGATCAGTCTATAATTTTAATGGTAGGTTTATTTGAACAGTGAGAGACAGAATAACAACAATAAAATCCAGAAAAACTCATGTCAAAAATGTTAGAAACTGATTTGCATTTTAATGAGGGAAATAATTATTTGACCCCCTCTCAATCAGAAAGATTTCTGGCTCCCAGGTGTCTTTTATACCGGTAACGAGCTGAGATTAGGAGCACACTCTTAAAGGGAGTGCTCCTAATCTCAGTTTGTTACCTGTATAACAGACACCTGTCCACAGAAGCAATCAATCAATCCGATTCCAAACTCTCCACCATGGCCAAGACCAAAGAGCTCTCCAAGGATGTCAGGGACAAGATTGTAGACCTACACAAGGCTGGAATGGGCTACAAGGCCATCGCCAAGCAGCTTGGTGACAACAGTTGGTGCGATTATTCGCAAATGGAAGAAACACAAAATAACTGTCAATCTCTCTCTGCCTGGGGTTCCATGCAATATCTCACCTCGTGGAGTTGCAATGATCATGAGAACGGTGAGGAATCAGCCCAGAACTACACGGGATGATCTTGTCAATGATCTCAAGGCAGCTGGGACCATAGTCACCAAGAAAACAATTGGTAACACACTACGCCGTGAAGGACTGAAATCCTGCAGCGCACGCAAGGTCCCCCTGCTCAAGAAAGCACATATACATGCCCGTCTAAAGTTTGCCAAGGAACATCTGAATGATTCAGAGGACAACTAGGTGAAAGTGTTGTGATCAGATGAGACCAAAATGGAGGTCTTTGGCATCAACTCAACTCGCTGTGTTTGGAAGAGGAGGAATGCTGCCCATGACCCCAAGAACATATCCCCACCGTCAAACATGGAGGTGGAAACATTATGCTTTGGGAGTGTTTTTCTGCTCAGGGGACAGGACAACTTCACCGCACGAAAGGGACGATGGATGGGGCCATGTACCTTCAAATCTTGGGTGAGAACCTCCTTCCCTTAGCCAGGGCATTGAAAATGGGTCGTGGATGGGTATTCCAGCATGACAATGACCAAAACACACGGCCAAGGCAACAAAGGAGTGGCTCAAGAAGAAGCACATTCAGGTCCTGGAGTGGCCTAGCCAGTCTCCAGACCTTAATCCCATAGAAAATCTGTGGAGGGAGCTGAAGGTTTGAGTTGCCAAACGTCAGCCTCGAAACCTTAATGACTTGGAGAAGATCTGCAAAGAGGAGTGGGACAAATTCCCTCCTGAGATGTGTGCAAACCTGGTGGCCAACTACAAGAAATGTCTGACATCTGTGATTACCAACAAGGGTTTTGCCACCAAGTACTAAGTCATGTTTTGCAGAGGGGTCAAGTACTTATTTCCCTCATTAAAATGCAAATCAATTTATAACATCTTTGACATGGGTTTTTCTGGATTTTTTTGTTGTTATTCTGTCTCTCACTGTTCAAATAAATCTATCTTTAAAATTATAGACTGATCATTTCTTTGTCCGTGGGCAAACGTACACAATCAGCAGGGGATCAAATATTTTTTTCCCTCACTATAAGTGAGTGAATGGAACCATTTTCCTGTGTTGCTAATCATTTAAAATGAGTGCATTTGGGTGTCAGGGAAAATGTATGAAGTAAAAATAACATAATTTTCTTTATGGATGTACTGAAGTAAAAGTAGAAGTTGTCAAAAATGTAAATATACTGAACAAAATATAAAGCAACATAAAGTAAAGTGTTTGTTGAAATAAAAGATCCCTTTAAATGCTCCATGTGCACAAAAAGCTTATTTCTCAAAAATGTTGTGCACAAATTTGTTTACATCCCTGTCAGTGAGCATTTCTCCTTTGCCAGATAGATAGTCCATCCAAATGACAAGTGTGGCATATAAAGGAGCTGATTAAACAGCATGAATATTACACAGGTGCACCTCGTGGCGGGGACAATAAAAGGCCACTCTAAAATTTACAGTTTTGATGCCACAATGCCACAGATGTCTTAAGTTTTGATGGAGCGTGCAATTCTATACCACGTCATTTTAGAGAATTTGGCAGTATGTGCAACCGGCCTCACAATCGCAGACCACGTGTAAACACGCCAACCCAGGCCTCTCGGGAGTTTCTAAAACTGTTTGAATGATGTCTGTGAGTATAACAGAACTCATATGGCAGGCAAAAACCTGAGAAAAATCCAACCAGGAAGTGGGAAATCTGAGGTTTGTAGTTTTTCAACTCAGCCCCTATTGAAGATACAATGGGATATTGGTTATGTTGCACTTCCTAATGCTTCCACTAGATGTCAACCATCTTTAGAACATTGTTTGATGCTTCTACTATGAAGGGGGGCTGAATGAGAGGGGAATGAGTTAGAGGTATGCCAGCAGTCACGAGCTCAGTCACGCGTATTCACATGAGAGGTAGCTCTCCTTCCATTGCTTTTTTTTTTTTACAGACAATGGAATCCTCCGGTTGGAACATTATTGAACATTTATGATAAAACCATCCTAAAGATTTATTTTATACATCATTTGATATGTTTCTACGACCAATCATATAACTTTTTGGAATTTTCGTCTGACCTTTCCGCTGGAAGTTGCACGCGCGTTTCGATTTGTTTACCAAACGCCCTATCAAAAGGAGATATCTGGACATAAATGATTAACTTTATCGAACAAATCAAACATTTATTGTGGAACTGGGATTCCTGGGAGTGCATTCTGATGAAAATCATCAAAGGTAAGTGAATATTTATAATGCTTTTTCTGACTAATGTTGACTGCGCAACATGGCGGATATTTCTTTTGGCTGGTTTGGGCTCTGAGCTCCGTACTCAGATTATTGCATGGTATGCTTTTCCCGTAAAGTTCTTTTGAAATCTGACACAGCGGATGCATTAAGGAGCAGTTTATCTAAAGTTCCATGCATAACAGTTGTATTTTCATCAACATTTATAATGAGTATTTCTGTAAATTGACGTGGCTCTCTGCAAAATCACCGCATGTTTTGTAATTACTGAACATAACACGCCAATGTAAAATGAGATTTTGGGATATAAATATGCACTTTATTGAACGAAACATACATGTATTGTGTAACATTAAGTCCTATGAATGTCATCTGATGAAGATCATCAAAGGTTAGTGATTAATTGTATCTCTATTTGTGCTTTTTGTGAGTCCTCTCTTTGGCTGGAAAAATGGCTGGGTTTTTCTGTGACTTGGTGGTGACCTAACATAATCGTTTGTGGAGCTTTCGCTGTAAAGCATTTTTCAAATCAGACACTGTGGCTGGCTTAACGAGAATTGTATCTTTAAAATGGTGCCTAATACTTGTATGTTTGAGAAATTTGATTTATGAGATTGCTGTTGATTTGTATTTGGCGCCCTGCAATTTCATTGGCTGTTGGCGGGGTTTCGCTAGCGGAACCCCATTTCCAGACAGGATAAGCTGCAGACAACGAACACAATTGCATTTTATCGATATCAATTTGAATGTACCTCTGTACATGTCAAGCTGCCAAAGTCTGACTGCCCACGTGGCAGAAAACTGCATCGGCTATGAGAGAGAAATTACCCTGACGAGATCCTGAGGCCCATTGTCATGCCATTCATCCAAAGCCACCACCTCATGTTTAAGTATGATAATGCTCCAGATTGACTTGTACGACAGCATGTTCCAGTTCCAGTCAATATCCAGCAAATTCGCACAGCCTTTGAAGAGGAGCGGGAAACATTCCATTGGCCACAATCAACCGCCTGGTCAACTCTGTATTGACTGTTTTTCTGATCCACTCCCCTAACTTTTTTTTAAAGGTATACTGTACAGTATGTGACCAACAGATCTGTATTCCTAGTCATGTGAAAGCCATAGATTAGGGCCTAATGCATTTCTTAATTTGACTGATTTCCTTGTATGAACTGTAACTCAGTGAATGTACAGATCCCCCAAAAAGTACTTAAGTAGTACTTTAAAGTATTTTCACTTCAGTACATTACACCACTGCTTATCACAGCTGATTATGATAAGTAGCCTATACTAGAGAAATGTGAAGTTTGAAAATTAAATGAGTTTGATTATATGGGTGATTGTTATTGGGACAATTGATTGCTATAGTGGTAGTAGTAGTATTTGTAGTAGTAGTAGTTTAAATAATAATTTAAAACAAACTGTGGTGCATATTAATGATAGTAACGTATCATTCTATTTAATGTTATTGTAACTGCGTTCTTCGTTTGTAGAAAGAGAGTCGGACCGAAATGCAGCGTGTAGGTTACTCATGACTTTAATGAAAGAATGCGTACATGAAATAACTCAATAACATACAAACGGAACGTGAAGCAAAACAACAAACGGAACGTGAAACTAATTACAGCCTATCTGGTGACTATAACACAGAGACAGGACAAACACCCACAAAATACAACGCGAACTCAGGCTACCTAAATACGGTTCCCAATCAGAGACAACGATAAGCAGCTGACTCCAATTGAGAATCGCCTCAGGCAGCCAAGCCTAACTAGACACACCCCTAATCAACACAATCCCAATTACTACAAACCCCAATACGAAACACAACATATAAACCCATGTCACACCCTGGCTTACCCAAACATATACCAAAAACACAAAATATAATGACCAAGGCGTGACAGTTATCCCATCACTATAGGCAATTTATTGTGATATGGATCTTGGTCCATATCGCCCAACTCTAGTCTCATATGTTTCGTGATATACTGTAAGTGCGTACATTTGTCAGTCCTTGATTTAGTCCTAATGGAAATGAATCTCATATGCTAATTGCAATTGTCACACACACAACAAACACACTGAGAATCACACTGGGGGACGTGGCAGGAGATTCGGATTCAAGGAGAACGTATCTCGCATCTTCGACAAACCAATTGATTATCAAATTAAAGGCAAATCACAGTAGAGATATTGTGATATTCACACATACAGTAGTTTGATATGTTACACAACTCTGATTAGAAGCACTGTCTAGAGTGGATTCCTATGAAAGTTCTGAGATAAATAGGAGACCAACAGATCATGATATTTGTGGT